>NC_137338.1:64245047-64845047 GCF_965287045.1 Carcharhinus amblyrhynchos | reverse complement strand
GCTTTCTCAACCTATCCTCATAAGGCATGCCACCCAATCCAGGCAACATCCTTGTAAATCTCCTCTACACCCATTCAATGGCTTCCACATCCTTCCTGTAATGAGGTGACCAGAACTGAGCACAGTACTCCAAGTGAGGTCTGACCAGGGTCTTATACAGCTGCAGCATTATCTCCCGACTCCTAAACCCAATTCCTCGATTGATGAAGCCAGTACGCCATACGCCTTCTTAACCATAGCCTCTACCTGTGAGGCTGATTTGAGAGTCCTATGAACCCGGACCCCAAGATCCTTTTGATCTTCCACACTGCTAAGAGTCTGACCCTTAATATTATATTCCTTCATCCCATTTAACCTGCCAAAGTGAACCACCACACACTTATCTGGGTTGAAGTCCATCTGCCACTTCTCTGCTCAGTCTTGCATCCTATCTACGTCTCATTGCAACTTCTGACATCCCTCCAAAACTATCCGCAACACCTCCAACCTTCAAAGTTTGAGTCATGTTGAGATCAAAAAGGAGTAGATATTGGGGTTCTAGAGAAACATTAAGGTAGACAAATCCCCAGGCCAATGGGATATACCCCAGAATAATGAGACAGGCAAGGGAGGAAATTGCTGCGGCCTTACGAGAAATCTTTATATCCTCACTGGCTACAGGGGAAATCACGACATGGAGATGCCGGCATTGGCATCTCCAATGATAGTACGATACAGTACAATAGTGACTTTTAAGGGATCTTGACAAATACATGAATAGAATGGGAATGGAGGGATATGGTACCCGGAAGGATTGGGTTTTAAGTTAAATCGGGCAGCATGCTTGGTGCAGCCTTGGAGGGCCGAAGTCCTGTTCCTGTGTTGTAATTTTCTTTGTTCTTTGTCCCTGATTTGTGCTTTGTAGATGGCAGACAGGTTTTGAGGAATTGGGAGGCAAGTTACTTGCTGCAGAATTTCCAGCCTTTGACCTGTTCTAGCAGCCACAGTATTTATATGGCTGGTCCAGTTCAATGTTAGGTCAATGGCAAACATCCAGGATTTGATGGTGATAGATTCAGCAATGGTAACTCCAGTGTATGTCAAGGGATGATAGTTAAATTATCTCTTGTCGGAAGGTGATTATTGCCCGCCACTCGAGTAGCATAAATATTATTTGCCACTTCTCACACTAAGCTTGAATGTTGTTCAGGCCTTGCTGCACATGGAAACAGACTGCGCGGTATCTGAGTCATCGTTTGTACTGAAAATTGTAGAAACAGCGAGCATCCCATTTCTGACAATATGATGGCAGGAAGTCATGAAGCAGATAAAAATGATTGGGCCTAGAACACTACCCTGAAAAACTCCTGTAGTGATGCCCTGGGATTGAGATAATTAACCTGCAACAATCACAGCCATCTTCCTTTGTGTCAGGAATGACGCCAATCAGTGGGGCATTTTCCCCCCAATTCCTATTGACCCCAGATTTACTAAGTCTTTTTGGTGTTATATCCAGTCAAAAGAACAAAAACAGCCCGGGAAACAGGCCCTTCGGTCCAACGAGCCCTTGCCGCCATCTCAACACCACCAGTCCCTCCCTCCACCCATGATCCTTATCTAATGTTTTATGGCCATCCAGATTGAGGGAAACTAATTTAGGGACAATTTATTACTGCCAATCAGCCTAATAGCACATCTTTGGGGTGTGGGAGGAAACCGGAGCACCCAGAGAAAACCCACGCAAGCACGGGGAGAATGCGCAAACTCCCACAGACACCAGCCCAAATCCATGTGTCTGCACAGCAATCAGCGATAGTCACTGAGCTGTCGTCTTGCCCAGTATCTGGTCCAGTTTAAGCACACACTAACGACATGACGCACTAGGCCAATCCTGAACAACCAAGAGCAGCCCAAGTACGACACATCGCGTGTATGCCACTCATTGGACACAAAGCGGACCAACTTAAAACCTGTGAACGAAAAAGAGAAAAAAAACATTATTATTGTACCATATCCATTTACCTTACCAGGGACGCCCCAATGCTAATGACCCTTATTTAAAACAATCTCCTATATCCACCCATCTCCAACCCACTCATGTGCCTGTCTAAGTTACTCTTAAACAACTCTAGCGTGTTTGCCTCCACCACCTTACTTGGCAGAGCATTCCATACCCCCACTACCCTCTGTGTGAAAAACCTCCCTCTAATATCTGTGTTATACCTCTCCCCCCTCACCTTAAGCCCATGGCCCCTTGTCCTGTGTGTCTCTATCATAGGAAATAGCTTACCTCTGTTTACTCTATCTATACCCCCTCAATCTTATATATCTCTATTAGATCCCCCCTCAGTCGCCGTCTTTCAAGGGAAAAGAGCCCCAATTTATTAAATCTTTCCTCATACCCCAGTCCTTCCATACCAGGCAACATCCTGGTAAACCTCCTCTGCACTCTCTCCAGAGTCTCCTCGTCCTTCTGGTAGTAAGGCGACCAGAACTGGACGCAGCACTCTAAATGCGGCCTAACCAACACTCTGTACAACTGCAACATTAGACTCCAGCTCTTATATTCTATACCCCTTCCTATAAAGGCTAACATACCACAGGCTTTCTTCACCACACTCTCCACTTGCACTGCCACCTTCAAAGACTTGTGCACTTGCACCCCCAGGTCTCGCTGCAATTCTATACTCCTTTTGGGCTTACCCTTTATCATATAACTCCCCTCTACATTATTCCGGCCAAAATGCATCACCTCACATTTATCCGGATTAAACTCCATTTGCCATGTATCTGCCCAATACACCAGCCTATCAATATCCCGTTGTATTGCCAGACACTGCTCCTCACTGCCCGCCAATCCAGCCATCTTGGTGTCATCAGCAAATTTGCTGATCACACCACCTACTCCCTCTTCCAAATCATTTATATACACTACAAACAGAAGAGGTCCCAGTACTGAGCCCTGCGGCACACCACTAGTGACAGACCTCCAGCTAGAAAAGGACCCCTCCACTGCTACTCTGACTCCTCTTTGCAAGCCAGTTCTCTACCCATCTAGATACCTGGCCACGTATCCCATGAGCTTTAATCTTCTGTACCAACCTACCATGAGGGACTTTGTCAAACACCTTACTGAAATCCATATAGACAACATCAACGGCTCGTCCTTTGTCGATCGTTTTTGTCACCTCCTCAAAAAATTCTACCAGATTCGTAAGGCAAGGCTTCCCCTTTACAAAGCCATGCTGCGTATCCTTAATCAGATCGCAACGCTCTAAGTGTTCATACATCCTATCCCTCAGAATCCTCTCCATCAAATGCTGCCAGAATGCTAAGGGCAGTCATTCTCACCTCATCTCCTAAGTTGATGTACCTTTAAGTCCAGGCTCCATCAATGTCTCTTTTTTTGCAACAGCCTGAGGTACCTGCAGGGTCTACCACTTCCTGTGACGCTGCTGAAACAACAGAGCTGCTGGGCCTCTGTTTGACTTGCAATCCTTAAGAGGACTTTCTGTTGGAAAGGGATAGAAAGCCTGCTTTGAGCCATTTAAGAGCCAGAGGGCTACTAAGGCTGCGGAGGGGGCAAGCCAGCCAAGCAGAGGTGAGATTACCACCGACTTTTATGTTGGGGAGGGGAAGAGCAAGCATTCCATCCTCCGGGACAAAATGTAGCCAATGCAGGTTTAACACTATACAGTTTTAGCACTGCACATCAGCACTCTCCCTCTCTCTTTCCAGCTGCAATCAGACAGCCAGGAATGGAATAAAAACAGAAAATGCTAGAAAATCTCTGTGTCTGACAGCATCTGTTTAGAGAAAATGGAGCCAACATTTCAAGTCTGGATGACCCTTCATCAGAGTGGTGTACACAGGACACAGATCAATTTGTTTCACATTTTAACCTGAACGGGACAGAGGTTCTATGGCTGGTGAAGTTCAAACTCGAAAGGGAGTTTGTGACAGAGGATACAGGAAGATCTTCAGAAATGATCAATCGTCTAAAACAAACTAGACAATGACAATGAAGTCACTATAGCCTTCAATTTCTGAGCCAATTTAAAGAAGCCTGGGTTCATTGCTTCCTGAATAAACTTATGCATGGCAATGAGAACAGAGACAGCAACCTTCTTTATATTCATCATTTCCATTAAAAAAAAGGCAACACTTCTCTGGAACTTATTCAGCACAGTTTGCCTCATTGCACAATATTGTAAGCAACAATGACATTTATCAGAACGTTTTTCTGTCCCACCCTTACACTGGAGCAAAAATCTGCTGCATTAGTGTTCCTAAAATGCTTCAAGTCAAAACAATTATGGAGACATTGATATTTGAATGTTGCAAAGAACATCACATTCAAAGACATGCGAAAAAGGCTTTGAAATCGTGCCAGTAAAGTCATTTGCGATGGGGAGGAAATAACCTTACACAATTTAACACTAATTGCAAGATAGCTTCCTCCCTGTGGGTAATATTTTAAAATGATTGCAATTACAAAAATTATAACAAGATAGTTTTCTTAAATGATGCCAAATGACTGTAACAGAAGATTTTCATTTTTATATTTATGCATATTAAGATATATGTTGATTACAATCTATAACTTTCTTTGGAAACATTTGCCATCTCAAAACCAGTGAATAACTGTGCAGAATGTTAAGACAGGCAAAGACAATGTATTGACATAGTGCTTAGGTTATTGGACTATTAATCCAGTGGTCTGGGCTAATGATCAAAAGACACGACTTCAAGTCCCACCACAGCAGCCAATTAATTAAATGGCGAGTGGTGGCATATTATCATTTTTTTCAAGATTTGGGGACCTGGATTTGAATCCCATCACAGCAGATGATGAAATTTGAATTCAATAGAGATTTGGAACTAAAAGTCTAATTGTCGATTGCTACAACCAAAAAAGTCTGGTTCGGCAATGTCACTTAGGAAAGGAAATTCGCCATCCTCTGAATGGGGGAAACTAAGGAATGGGCAATAAATGTGATGCCCACATCCAGTGAATGAATAATAAATGAAAAATAAATTAATCTGATGTTAGTAATATTGACCTTTAGGGAAGAACTTTACTTATATATGACTCCAAACTCGCAACAATGTGTTTGATTCTTAACTACCGTCCAATTTGGTTGCCTATAAGAACATAGAACATTCCAGCGCAGAACAGGCCCTTCGGCCCACGATGTTGCGCCGACCAGTTACAAAAACAATGACCCACTAGCCTATACCAATCCCTTTTCGTCCATAAACCTATCCATAGATCTCTTCTTATAAGAAGACAACTCACGACCATCTCAGGGCAATTCGAGAAGGGAAAGAAATGCCGGCCCTACCAGTGACACCTGTGAATGAATACAAACTTGAATGATTCATCTCACAACTAAATGGGATGCAAATACACTGTTAACATGTTTCAAATATGGATCTTGGATCAAAACCCCCAAAAATAGTTCAGGAATGCAATGAATTACTAATCAAGTTCAGTTATTGTTTAACAAACTAAGTACAATGTACTATGCAATAGAAACAGTTATGGTTCTTACACCCATATTTATAGGACATAGTGTGTGAATAACTTATAAAACACAGGAATACCAACTTGCTGTATTTCTTTTTTGTATTAATTAATACAACCGCAATTCTTTTTTTCCTTTGCAATTTCTCAACTTCTAGGCAGTCTGTCTAAACATCTGCAAGAAGATTGTAACCCTTTAACACCGTTTAAACAAGAGAAAGAAACTTTTCAAATGCATGCAAGTTTTTAAACTTTGAAAGATCAACAGTGGGGTCTTTGTACTAAATAGCAACTGGCATAATATGCTAACCTAATATGCAGAAAGGGAAGTAATGTACAAGAGGAAAAGGGAAAGCAAAAATAGGCATGTAAACTCAGAGCTGGAAATTACTGCAGTTTCACAAGCATTACATAACTCAGAAACTATGACAGAATTTCCCATTTTTTATTAAATAAACCATCAGGCACATTAAATTTTGTGTTAAGAGGCCAGGCGTGAAGTATATTGTAAATTTAAACATATTGGTAACAAGGGCATGACTCTTCAAAAGGGAAGCAACAAAACAATTGCTGGCCATCTGTCGACCACAAAGACAAATGTGCTTTCTCATCACGCTAGCAAGTGCAAAAGCAAATGGCAGTGAACACTAACGGAAATTAAACTTCCAACATTTCGCCACAGCCTCCTACAAAATAGCAAAGATGATTCAGAGCTTTTACAGGATAAACTCCATTGAATAGGCTCGGACAGAGATATTTACTTAAAAGGTTGATGTGCAGATTCTACTTCCAATTTCTTCAAAATGATGCTTATATACTTTGTTAGAAATATCACAGTTCAACCAGTCCAATTTCCATTTTTATTCTTATTTAATCAGGTATATTAAGGAGCAAGGACCAAGCATGCATCAAATCATAGAATCCCTACAGTGCAGAAGGAGACTTTTTGGCCTATTGAGTCTGCACTGACCACAATACCACCCAGGCTCTATTCGTGCAACCGCTCATATTTACCCTGCTAATCCCCAAAACTAAAGGGCAATTTAGCATGGCCAATCAACCTAACCCACACATCTTTGGACTGTGGCTGAAAACCCAGCAGACACAGGGAGAATGTGCAAATTCCACACAGGCAGTATCCGGAGGCCAGAATTGAACTGTGAAGTAGCAGTGCTAACCACTGTGCCGCTGTGCCATGTTTATTTCCTTGTTCCTGTCCATGAATATCATTCACACCTTATTGGGACCTGCAAAGGAGACACTGTCGCAATTCAGGAAAATGGTAATTTTACTGACTGATAAGTAACCACTAATTTGAATTACCTATTCTAAATTGCTTTCAGCTTAAAGGTAATAAGGAAAAATATTTTACAGATTAAAAAGCTAAAAGCCAGTTGAAAGTACTTGGAAAGAAAACAAAAACTTATTTAATAAATTAGGGATGGAGGGCCAGGTGATGTGTTGTACCTGCATGATGTGAGAGCTGATGGACGCCATTATGGTTTCTAGTGACTACTTCTGTAGTAAGGGTTGGTGCTCGAAGAACCAGCTCAGTGTTGATGAGCTGGAGTCTGAGCTTTGGAGTCTGCAACACTTCAGGGAGGGGGAAAGAGGTACCTGGACTGGCCATGCTGCCCGACTGAACTAAAACCACCTACTTTTCATGGGGCTATATCCCTCCGTCCCCATCCTATAGCTAGGGAATTAGACACTGTTCTTTGTAGCCAAGATCAAGAGTCTGGAAGGTTGTGTTGCCTGCCTAGTGCCATGGTTTGGGGCATATGCTCTGGTTTGGAGGGCACTTGTGGTGAGAGGGGGAGGATCCAGTGGTCATGCTCTACGTGGTTACCAATGACATAGGTAGAACAAGGAAGGAGGTTCTGTGTCAGTAGTTTGTGGAGTTAGGCACTAAATTAAAAACAGAACTGCCAAGATTATAATCTCTGGATTATTACCTCAGCAACGTGCAAATTTGCAAAGGGTATGTAAAATTAGAAATGAATACATGACTCAAAGACTGACATGGGAAATGGGTTTCGGTTTGTGGGACATTGGCATCAGTACTGGGGAAGTGGGTGCTGTACACTGACATGGCCTACATCTGGACCATGCTAGAACACGCATTCTTGCAGACCACATAACTAGGAAAGTAGAGAGGACTTTAAACTAAAGAGTGGATGTAGCTGTTACTAGGGAGCTTAACTATAAAGGTTCTTGATGGGAGACATAGGAGGAATGTCTGTGGTAGATTCTATATGCAGAGTGGTTGGGGTGTGGAATAGACTGCCTGCTGTGGCAGTGGAGTCGGAAACTTTAGGAACTTTCAAGTGGTTATTGGATAAGCACATGGAGCACACGAGAATGATAGGGAGGGGATAGCTTGATCTTGGGATTGGACATAGCTCGGCACAACATTGACGGCCGAAGGGCCTGTACTGTGCTGTAATGTTCTATGTTCTAGTAGAGGTAAATATTCAGTTGCTTGGAAAGTTAGGAAGTCAAAGTTAAAGGTAGGAGTGCAGGTTAGTGATTGGTCTGAGTTTCAACAGAAAACTACAGGTAATAACAGATCATATGAACATTATATCACACCAAGAACTCATGCAAGAATCCTGACTATGAGGTGAGAGGATTCCAAGAAGAAGGTTTAAAAAATTAGAGATATATGAGGGATCAGTGGCACAGGATAGTGAGGGAGAACTTGACTGTGATTGTATGACAGGCCCCGTGTGACGCGGCGGCACAGTGGTAGCACCGCTGCCTCACAGCTCCAGGGACTATGATTTGAGTGTCTGCTTGGGTCACTGTCTGTGTGGAATTTGCACATTCTTGCATTCTGCATGGGTTTTCTCCAAGTAGTCTGGTTTATTCCCACAATCCAAAAATGTGTGGGTTAGGTGCATTGGCCATGCTAAATTGTCCCTTAGGTGCCCCGGGGGGTGTTTAGGTCAGAGAGATTAGTGGACTAAATATGTGGGATTATGGGGATAGGGCCTGTGTGGGATTCTTATCGGTACAGACTCAATGGGCTGAAGGGCCTCCTTCTGCACTGTAGGGATTCTATGCCAGGGCAAAAAATGTAAATGAAAATATGCAACACAGGGCAAATCCAGAGTTGTAAACAACTGCAAAAAAATTGAAGCTAAATGTTCTCAATCTGAATACACAAAGCATTTGCAACAAGATAGATGAGTTGATAGCACAGATTGCAATATATAAGAAAATGTATTAGCTATTACAGAAACATGTTTGCAGGCTGACCAAGATTAGGTGCTCAACATTCCGGGATATACAACGTTCCAAAAGAACATGCCAAAGGGAAAAGGAGGGGATAACGTTGTTAATCAAGGAAGGCCTTTATTGAAAGGGGTTGAAGTTTAAACATAGGGAAGTTTTTTTGCAATTGTACAGGGTGTTGGTGAGGCCTCACTTGGAATACTGCATACAGCTTTGGTTCCCCTTATGTAAAAAAAAACGATATAGTAACATTGGAGGCAGTCCAAAGGAGTTTCATCAGACTACTTCCTGGGATGAGAGTTGTCCTGTCAAAGGAGACTAAATAGTCTGGGTCTGTATTCCTCGGAGTCTAGAGGAGTGAGGGGTGAACTTATTCAAACATACAAGATCCTGAGGGGACTTGACAGGGTAGATGGTGAGATGTTTTCACTAGTGGGAGAGTCTCAAACAAGGAGACGTAAAGAGCCAGTCATTTAAAACTGTGTGTAGCAATTTCTTCTCAGAGGGTAGTGAATTTCTGGAATTCTCTACCCTAAAGGATAGTGGAGGCTGGATCATTAGAAGTATTTCAACTGGAGGTGGATAAATATTTGATAAATCAGGGAATCAAGTGCCATGGGAAATGGTACAAAAAAGGAGTTGAGGTCGGCATAGACCAGTCATGATTGTATTGAATGGCAGAGCAGATTTGAAGAAACTGATGGCCTTCTCCAGCTTCTATTTCTTGTATTTTTGTACACTCAAAGGCTGTCCAACTCAAGTTAAATTCCACCCCCAACTCCCCAAGAGATTATTTTAAAATCTAGCATGTTAAACAATTCACTTTGTGGAATTGTGCAAAATATCTCCCAACAGCATTCAGTTCCAAAACTGTGGAAAGCTTATGTAACAATCATGTTAAAAATGCAGTTCTACCCACTGAGCATATTTGGTTTTTAGCAAAGGATTAATTATTGTTTGATGATAACGATCACTATTCCCAAGAGGTGGGGTTGGTGTGCCAATGTTAAAGTGCAGTGTTTCACACTAGTCTATTAATAGGTCATTTGGAAGATCTCTGTTTAGTTATTGGTGGGAAAAAATTATTAATTCTTTAACCAAGGACACATGCAAGGGATGGGCCAAAACATTCATTTCAGTGCCTTTAGTGTGCAGAAACATTTGCTCATCTGGACTGCTACAGGTTTTATTCACATAAGCTCAACGACTTAGAGAAGAAAGCATTTATATAGAGGAATGCCAATGGACACATATCTAGATTTCCACTTGCACATCAACCACAATGGCAATGCCCATTTTAAAACACCTCCAACACACCTCTTGGGTTACAACAATGATGATCTTAAGAGAATTGCTATAGCCCAATTTGAGCTGAAAATAAAAAATCATAACTGCTTTGATAATTTCACAACTCCATTACTTGCAAGCGACTTACTAATATATTTCTGGTGAACTGATTTATGATGTGGAGGTGCCAGCATTGGGGTAAACACATTAAGAAGTCTCACAACACCAGGTTAAAGTCCAACAGGTTTATTTGGTAGCACAAGCCACTAGCTTTCAGAGCACTGCCCCTTCTCACCTGATGAAGGGGCAGCGCTCTGAAAACTAGTGGCTTTTGCTACCAAATAAACCTATTGGACTTTAACTTGGTGTTGTGAGACTTCTTACTGAATTGATTGATATCACAGTGTGTGTGCTTGCGTACAAGCGTAAGCAATCAAGGAAAAGGTTTCCAAACCCATCTAGCGAACACAATGCCTTTTAATCTTCACCAATTAATAAAGAAAAGATGCTACTTATGATAATTGAAATTTTGGTTCTGTGTTTCTTTGGCAATCCCTTGACAATCCATCCCTAGCTGCACTGGAGTGTGATGATGGACATTCCCCTTAAACCATCACAGCCCAGATGGAGAAGGTGTGGTATCTTCAATGTTGTTAACTAACAAGTTCCAGGATATTCATCCAGCAACCATGAAGGATTGGTTACACATAATTCAAGTCAGGATGGTGTATAACTTGGAGGGTAATTTGGCAGTGATGTTATTCCCATGCACTAGGTAGGCATCTGCTGCCACTAGGTAGTGGAGATTTCATTGGAAGAAGCATTGGAGAGACACTGCAGTACTGCATTCATAGTGCACTGGTGCTGAAGAGAATCCAAGCTGGTGGATGAAAGCTGATCAGCATTTCCGTTGTGAAGAGTCTCAACTGTAGGAACATTTATCTCACAATGGATAACCTCCCATACACCAACATGGGTAGAATATGAAAGCATGATGGTAACTTATCATAGAAACAATGAAATAAGGAAAACCCACTCCTTTCTTAGGCGAGCTACCTTTCTCTCTTGCATGAATTCTATCCACCCACTTTATTTCTCATGGAAAAGTTCAACAATTTGCAATCCTATGTTTCAACTTGGTAGTCAAATGTCATTGTTGTTTTGCCAGTTGTCATCCTGTTACATTAAATAGGGATATTCACTGCTTGCTGAAGTCCAAGTCTGAGGCATTCAAGTCAGGCGACACTGACCTATACAATAAAGCCAGATACGATCTAAGGAGATCCATCAAAGACGTCAAAAGACAGTACCAGATAAAGCTAGAGTCCCAGGCTAGCCACACTGACCCCCGTCAACTATGGAAAGGTCTGCAAGACATAACAGGCTACAAGATGAAGGCATGCAAAATCGCCAGCTCCAAAGCACCCTCCCTGATAAACTGAATACATTCTCTGCCCGTTTTGAGAAAGAGGTCAGTGAGAGCATGCCCTCCACCCTGGAAGGACCTGTATCTGGGATCACCATTGCAGATGTCAGAGCAGGTTCCTTGAAGGTCAGCCCACAGAAAGCTACTAACCCGGATGTGGTACCCGGACATGCACTCAGATCCTACGTGGGTCAGCTGTTTGGGGTATTCACAGACATCTTCAACCTCTCTTTACAACAATCTCAGGTTCCTACCTGCTTCAAGACGACAACCATCATCCTGGTACCCAAGAAAAATCAAGCAGTGTGCCTTGATGACTATTGGCTGATCGCTCTGACATCCATCATCATGAAGTGCTTCGAAAGTTAATCATAGCACAAATCAATTCCAGCCCCCCAGACTACCTGGATTCACCATAGTTTGCCTATCGCTGCAACAGATCCACAGCAAACAGCATTTCCCTGGCCCTGCACTCAACCCTGGAACACCTTGATAACAAAGACACCTATGCCAGACCCCTATTTATTGACTACAGCTGAGCCTTCAGCACTGTTATTACCACAAAACTCATCTCCAAATTATGTGGCCTGGACCTTGGCACTTCCCTATGCGACTGGATCCTGAGCTTCCTAACTCACAGACCACAATCAGTAAAGATAGGCAACAACACGTTCTCCACGATCATCACAATACCAGTGTCCCACAAGGCTGTGTTCTCAGCCCCCTACTATATTCCTTATATACACGTGACTGTGTGGCCAAATTCCCCTCCAATTCGATTTTCAAGTTTGCTGATGACACCACCGTAGTGGATCGGATCTCAAACAACGAGGCAACAAGGTACAGGAATGAGATAGAAAATCTGGTGAACTGGTGCAGCAACAATAATCTCTCACTCAATGTCAACAAAACAAAGGAAATTGTCATTAACTTCAGGAAGCGTAAAGGAGAACATGCCCCTTTAGATGGGAATGAAGTAGAAAGGGTCGAGAGCTTCATGTTTTAGGTGTTTAGATCACCAACAACCTGTCCTGGTCCCCCCCATGCCGACCCTATAGTTAAGAAAGCCCACCAACATCTCTACTTTCTTAGATGACTAAGGAGATTTGGCATTTCAGCTACAACTGTCATCAACTTTTACAGATGCACCATAGAAAGCATTCTTTCTGGTTGTTTCACAGTTTGGTATGGCTCCTGCTCTGCCTAAGATCACAAGGAACTACAAAAGGTTGTGATTGCAGCCCAATCCATCACGCAAACCAGCCTCCCATCCATTGACTCTGTCTATACTTCCCGCTGCCTCGACAAAGCAGCCAGCATAATTAAGGACCTCATGCACCCCGGGCATTCTCTCTTCCACCTTCTTCCTTCTGGAAAAAGGTACAAAAGTTTGAAGTCACATACCAACTGACTCAAGGCCAGCTTCTTCCCTGCTACTGTCAGACTTTTGAATGGACTTACCTTGCATTAAGTCGATTTTTTTTGCACCCTAGCTACGACTATAACACTACATTTTGTGTTCTCTCATTTCCTTCTCTATGATCAGTATGTTTTGTCTGTATAAGCGCGCAAGAAACAATACTTTTCATTGTATGTTAATACGTGTGACAATAATAAATCAAATCAAATTATAATCAGGGAATCCGGACCATACGTTCTCTGTGGGTAGTGCAGGAAGGAGATCAACAACACTGAAAGCAAGGAGAGACCAGAGGTAGCTCAATGCAGCACAAGGGTAAAGGTTGGAGATCAGGAATGGGGAGAGAAACCAAGGGGAGTTGAAAGTTAGAAACTGGCAGGAAAGCAGGACATAAAAAAGAGATCTTGTTGGAGGAGGGGAAACACTTGGGATAGAAAAAAATGATCACATGGCCAGGAGCCTGGAGGACGTACCATTCTGTGCCAGCAAGTATGGCTTGTCAGGCTGGGCAAAGAATGAGAAGGAAAAATAATTTGTGAGGAAACAGTACACAACAGTGTTTGGGTCACAAACACAAAAATGTCCACGTGTTCCACCAAAATTAAAGAGTTGGATCTTGCAAAGTCCATGCTTTTAGCTATTTTTGTGTAGAGGGAATCATAAGACACTTGTACAGAGAGAACTTATATGAAGTGCAGAATGCAGCCCCTGTAATAGCTCTGCCAAGAACTCTAACCACAGCAATGTACAAAGGCGCCCTGCCAACTCTGCTAACTTTCTCATGGATTGTTTTTACACCAGCATGGGGGACACGTATGTCATTGGTGGTTATAAGAGTTCTCTTAGACTCCTGAACATATATATGGCAGACAGAGTGGGCGTGTGATGCATCAGAATCATTTGTATAAGAAGAAAAGCATAGCAGGTTAGAGCAGGGTTGGTTAGCTGCGTAAGCCTGGTTGTAAAATATTAAGATCTTAAAATTAAAGTGGCATTGCAATTCAAATGCACTTCACTAAAACCGAACACTGCTGAGGTTTACGCAAAGGAAGAGTGTGTGGAGGTTGCAGTATGGAGTTGTTTCACTGAGATTAAAGAGCAAGGTACATAGCACCACCAGTGATGGAACATATGCAATTGCTGTTGAGTTTCAAAGTATTGTTTAAGATTTGTGGTATTTAAAGTCAGTGATCAGATTAATGTTGAGAATCCAATGAGGGAGACTCATCTGATAGCATTAAAAGGGAAGTGTCACAGGAAAAAAAGTAATCAGAACATGATAGTTTGTGCATGAATATGCGGATGGATTACACAACCGATACAGGTGTCAATCTTGGCTTAATGGTTTTAATCTGGCCAAAGTCAGTTGCATTCATGAGTTGTGTGGCAGACTGTGTAAAGTTTAATTCATTGTTTCTCATTCCTTCATGGGATGCGGGGGTCATTGACAAGGCTAGTGTGTGCAGCTCATATCTAACTGCCCTGCAGAAGATAGTAATGAACTACCTTCTTGCACTGCTGCAGTACGAAGGTACTACTCACTCTGCAATGATATTAAGTATGGAGTTTGAAGACTTTAACCCATCAATGAGTGACATTTCCAATACAGGGTGGCGTGCAACTTGGAGGTAGTGGTGTTCCCACAGGCCTATTGTACACATTATTAGGACAGCATAGGTCATCACTTTGATCTAACCCATATTATACTAACTTGGAAGTGGCAGTTGGCGACTCTGAGTAACAAAAAGTTCCAGTTGGAGCACTGAATTTGTCAACTTTTGGAATGATAATACAAGGCTGACTGTAAACATGTTCAAAGGTGTGGAAAAATTTTCTTATTGAAGTTAAATGGAAAATAACAGACCAAACCTAGAGTTTGTGATTTCTATTTTTCTTCACTTTTGGCTATAGTCTGGCTTTGTTTTATGCAAGTTTCACAGATGGAGCAGATACAATCAATTAACATAATCCATAAACCACAATCACTGTATAATTGAGATTCTCTTTGGAAGGGAAAATTAATAACCAAACATGCACAGATCTCTCATTCATTTACTTTGACACTTACATCTCTGCATTCATACAGGAGCTCACTAAGAGACATTGGTTTAAATTCTTCACAGACCACGGCTCCAAAGAGGCACCAAATTGATTTAGACAAGTTGAGTGAGTGGGCAAACACATGGCAGATGCAGTACAACTTCGCTAAATGTGAAGTTATACATTTTAGTGTGAAGCAAAGGGTGCTTCACACCAAATGGTGACATATTGGGAAGTGTGGATATACAAAGCAATCTGGGTGTCCTTGTACACCAATCAATGAAAGTGGAGAGGCAGGTGCAGCAAGCAATTAAGAAGGCAAATAGCATGTTAACATTCATGGCAAGAAAATTTCAGTTCAGCAGTAGGGATGTCTTACTACATTTGTGCAGGGCCTTGGTGAGACCACACCTGGAACACTGTATGCAGTTTTGGTCTCCCTACCCAAGAAAGAATATACTTGCCATAGAGGGAGTGCAGCGGAGGTTCACTCGGCTGATCTATAGGGTTAGCAGGAGTGTCCCATGAGGAGAGATTGGTTCAACTGGACCTGAATTCATTAGAGTGCAGAAGGAAAAGAGGAGGTCTGATTGAAACGTATAAAATTTGAACGGCGCCAGGCAGACTAGATGAAAAAGAGAATGGTTTGCCTGGTTGGGGAGTCTAGAATTAGGGGGCACAGTCTCAGGATATAGGATTAGCCACTTACGACTGAGACAAGGGAAGATTCCTTCAGTCAAAGGGTAATGAATCTTTTGAATTCTGTATGACAGAAGGCTGTGGAGGCCAAGTCACTTAATATGTTCTAGAAAGAAATAGATTATTTGTTTAGATTTTAATGGCATCAAGGGGTATGGGGAGAAAGTGGGAATATGACATTGAGAAAGAACATCAGCCATGATCATATATTGAATAATGGAACGGACTTGAAGGGTTGAATGGCCTACTCCTGCCCCTACTTTCTACGTCTATGTTTCTATGTTGCCTAATACAAAGAACTGAAAATCTGACAAAAGGAGCCATGCTGTTTTATGTAGTAAAACAAAAGAAGCATTTTAATAGTTTTCAATGATTAGATAATTTTAAAAAAGAGAATTCTCATTGCTGAAATGTGCTGCTAATTAAATTTAGTTCGAAACCGAGAAGTAATTTCTGTTGCACTTCGTAATGGGAAACATTTGATTCCTGTGGTATCCTCAGTAACAATGTTAACTGCTTTGATGAATACACAAAGGATCAAAAAATCTGATTTGAAAGAAAAAAAAATGCATAGATAAGGAACTGCTCTCATCAGAAATTCCCTTTCTACTGTTGCTACTAACCTGATAAATAGCCATAGCAAGTAACTGTGGGCTTAGTTTCAAATGTCAACTACTCTCAACTATTAAAACTCCATTCCATAGCATAAATACACTCCTGCTAACAAAGTTAAAACATGGAACTTTTCCAACATCACCAACTATACTGTAAATTAATTCATGCTGCAGACTATACAACTTGCCCATTTTTCCATTTTCTGAAATGGCATCCTCATTCCCTAGTGACGGGTATAACTGGTTGTTAGGCAAAGTAGTGAGTGTTGTTAGCAACATACAACACAATGACATCAGCTGTTACATGATGCCATCATTCACTTTAATTCTCATTGCCTTGTGGCAGTAGTAAGATCAAAAGATAGTAACAAATGAAAGACAGTTGACACCAATGATACAAGGCTCTACTTCAATCCAGTAGTTTGCCCACAACAAAGAACAAACTGATTTGCAAGTGTAAAAAAAGATGCAGTACTCAAGAGTTCTATTTGCAATTACCAATTGTATATACATTTTAAGTAGCACCAACACTGGTACATTTTTAAAAAAACCTTTTTTAATGCATGTTTCGCTGACAAGACAAGAATTTGTTGCCCAACCTAATTTGCCTTTGAAGCTGGTGACGAGCCTCCTTCTTGAGGGACTGCAGTCCATTTGGCATAGGTATGTGCATAATGAATTTTAGGGGTTCAAGGGTTTGGACTCAGCAGCAGTGAAGGGACAGTAATTTAGTTCCAAGTCAAGATGGTGTATGGCTTAAAGGGACACTCGCAGGTGGTGTTCCCATGCATCTGCTGCCCTAGTTACAGGTTTGGAAGACACTAACAAAGGAGCCTCAACTTGATCACAATGTCACAGGAAGGACACAATTGCTCCACAGAGAGTGCAGAGGAGATTTGCTAGAATGTTGCCAAGGCTGGAAAACTGTAGCTACAAGGGGATACCGGAGAGGTTGTTTTTTTACCCCATGGAGCAAAGAAGGTTGAGGTAGTCAAAACTGAGGGGCAGAGATAGAGTAGACAGAAAGAACCGGGTTCTCTTCACAGAGTTCAAAAACAAGGAGTTATAGATTCAAGACAAGTGGCAGAAGGATTAAAGGGTACATGAGGAAAAAACTTTATGCAGTGCTGAACTAATGGTGAAAGCATTAAACTCCTTTAAAAAGTACCTAGCTCTGCACTTTAAGTGCTGTAAATTGCAGGGCTTGCAAGGGAAGGTAGGATTAGAAAGGGTACCTGGGTGCCACTGGGTCAGCATGGACAAGATGGGCTGAATGGTTCCATTCTATACTATATAATTTCTATGGTTCTTTCTAAACTTTTTCGGTTACGTTCACCTTAGTGATGGGAAGAGATAGGCATGAACCTCGGGTCAGCAATTTTAGCTGGGGTAAGGGCGATTATGAGGCTATCAGGAGTGAATTAGGAAGCATGGATTGGATTAGGGGATTACAGGGACTGGGAACGTCTGAAATGTGGAGTTTTTTCAAGGAGCAGCTACTGCGAGTCCTTGATAGGTATGTCCCTGTCAGGCATGGTGGATTTGGTAGATCTAGGGAACCGTGGTGCACTAAAAGAGTTGAGTCGATGGTTAAAAAGAAAAAGGAGGCTTATGTTCGGATGAGATTGGAGGGCTCAGATAGTGCACTAGAAAGCTTTAGATTGGCTAGGAGGGAGTTGAAGAGTGAGTTGAGAAGGGCTAAAAGAGGACATGAGAAGACTTTGGCTGATAGGATTAAGGAGAATCCTAAGGCGTTCTATAGGTATGTCAAGAACAGAAGGTTGGTCAGGGCAAGATTAGGGCCAGTTACAGACAGCAGGGGGAAGTTGTGTGTGGAACCGGAGGAGATTGGAGAAGTATTGAACCAATATTTCTCTTCGGTGTTCACGCAGGGGGACATGAATATAGCTGAGGAGGACATTGGGTTGCAGGGGTGTAAAATAGACAGTATTACGGTTGATAAAGGGGATGTGCTGGAAATTCTTGAGGGGCTGAAAATAGATAAGTCCCCTGGTCCGGATGGGATCTACCCTAGGATTCTCTGGGAGGCTAGAGAGGTGATTGCAGAGCCTCTGGCTCAGATCTTCAGGTCGTCATTGGTCTCTGGTGTAGTCCCGGAGGATTGGAGGATAGCGAATGTTGTCCCATTGTTTAAGAAGGGGAACAGAGACTTTGCTGGGAATTATAGACCGGTGAGTCTTACTTCTGTTGTGGGCAAGGTTTTAGAAAAAATTATTAGGGATAGGATTTATAGTTATTTGGAGTGTAATAAATTGATTAGAAATAGTCAGCATGGTTTTGTAGCGGGTAGGTCGTGCCTTACTAACCTTATTGAGTTTTTTGAGAAGGTGACCAAAGAGGTGGATGGGGGCAAGGCAGTTGACGTGGTATACATGGATTTTAGTAAGGCATTCGATAAGGTTCACCATGGTAGGCTTCTGCAGAAAATGCAGATGTATGGGATTGTGGGTAATCTAGGAAGTTGGATCAGGAATTGGCTATCAGATAGGAGACAGAGGGTGGTGGTGGATGGTAAATATTCATCATGGAGTACAGTTACGAGTGGTGTGCCTCAGGGATCTGTTTTGGGGCCACTGTTGTTTGTAATTTTTATTAATGATCTGGATGAGGGTACAGTTGGGTGGATTAGTAAATTTGCTGATGACACCAAAATTGGAGGTGTGGTAGATTGTGAGGAAGGGTGTCATAGTCTGCAGGGAGACTTAGATAGGTTGCAGAGCTGGGCCGAGAGGTGGCGGATGGAATTTAATGCGGAGAAGTGTGAGGTAATTCACTTTGGTAGGAGCAACAGATGTGTCGAGTATAGGGCTAACGGGAGGACTTTGAATAGTGTGGATGAACAGAGGGATCTAGGTGTGTGTGTACATAGATCCCTGAAAGTTGGGAATCAAGTAGATAAGGTTGTTAAGAAGGCGTACGGTGTCTTGGCGTTTATTGGTAGGGGGATTGAATTTAGGAGTCGCAGTGTAATGTTGCAACTGTACACTACTCTAGTGCGGCCGCACTTGGAGTACTGTGTGCAGTTCTGGTCCCCGCATTACAAGAAGGATGTGGAGGCGTTGGAGAGGGTGCAGAGGAGGTTTACTAGGATGTTGCCTGGTATGGTGGGGAGGTCCTATGAGGAGAGACTGAGGGATTTAGGGTTGTTTTCGTTGGAAAGAAGGCGGCTAAGAGGGGATCTTATTGAAACATATAAGATGATTAGAGGTTTAGATAGGGTGGATAGTGATAGCCTTTTTCCTCGGATGGAGAAAGCTAGCACGAGGGGGCATGGCTTTAAATTAAGGGGGGGTAGCTACAGGACGGATGTCAGGGGTAGGTTCTTTACCCAGCGGGTGGTGAGGGATTGGAATGCCCTGCCTGCTGCGGTTGTAAATGCGTCTAGTTTGGGGGCGTTTAAGAGATCTCTGGATAGGTTTATGGACGAAAAGGGATTGGTATAGGCTAGTGGGTCATTGTTTTTGTAACTGGTCGGCGCAACATCGTGGGCCGAAGGGCCTGTTCTGCGCTGTAATGTTCTATGTTCTATGTTCTATGGTAGGCTTCTGCAGAAAATGCAGATGTATGGGATTGTGTTCTGCGCTGTAATGTTCTATGTTCTATGTTCTATAAGCAAATTGCAGATTTCTGATGTTGGGTGTATGAAAGAGGGCCCTATGATTTTACCCCTAAATTGCACAGCTCTGATTTTAAAAATACGTTGAAACAGCAATAATACAACAACATTATAAATAACTAGAATTCCAGCTCTTCCATTCTGCCCAAAGACTTTTTATATTTCACTTCAAATGACTTGTCATCACTTCATAGTTTATAGTTTTGTCTTTTTATTCCGGTAGACGTTGAAAAAGTAAAATACTGAAGAAGTGAATGAACCAAACGAGGTGCTGAAAGGGTGCAACAAATAGACATCATCATAATTCCTTCATCCTGGACCTCCCTACCTAACAGCACTGTGAGGTCCCATTCACTAGGTCAAGAGGTTGGCCTATTATCACCTCCTCAAGAGCAAAGAGGAATGCCAGTATTGCCTATATCCCAAGATTACTAGAAAAATCCGATCTGAGCCCAGGATGAAAGAGTGAGACAAATCGCAATTTGAACCGTATCCATTGGAGCCAAAGCAATTCTTCATACTATAATGAAGTACAAAACTGATATTTTATTCTATTCTATGGTTGTTCACAAAGTACTCAAGCCTATCATTAATACAATGCCAGCAGACTAGTCAAAAATAGATTAAAATCAAAAGAACTATTATATTCTTGCAAGACATGTGAAGGGTCTTTCTAATGATCTGATGTTAATATTGCTTTACTGGATGGTTAGCATTGCTGCCTTACAGTGCCAGGGACCCAAGTTCAATTCTGGCCTTTAGTGATTTTGTGGAGTCTGCGTGTTCTCCCAGTGTCCGAGTGGATTTCCTCCAGGTGCTCTGGTTTCCTTCCACAGAACAAAGATATGCAGGTTAAGTGGGTTGCCCATGCTAAATTGCCCCTTAGTGTCCCAAGATGTGTAGGTTACAGGGATTAGTGGGGTAAATAAGTGGGGTTACAGGGATAGGACATGGGTAAGATGCACTGTCAGGGAGTTGTTACAGACTCAATGGCCTTCTCCTGCATGGTAGCGATTTTATGATTATATTCTATTCTAACTTTGGGACCAATTATTGTGCGACCCAAAGTTACATCAGAATATTTCCTTTCTAACCATTAACTCAATGAGTTGACACTTCTTAGTAATTTTATTAAGTATATTTTAAATAAATGACTTAATCTTAACAGGTTTGACGGTACAAATCCAAAGTTCTCAAGTAGAAAGACTCCAGTCAACAAACCAGGCCTCCTTAATATAGATCTGCTCAATGCATATGTTCAGATATTTTCATCTATTTGTTGATGTGTTACAGAACCTTCCATGTTGGCACTTATCAACAGAGCAGCCCTTGGTGAAGCTTGACACATTAATTTATTGGCAGACGGTTTCACTCCTTTGTCTTAGTCACAACCATGTCAACACTTAAACAGCTAAAGCACAGAATCACTCCTTCAATAATTTGCTTCATTTAACTGTTGTCGAGAACTTCACCCAGGAGTCATATTTTATTTTATTTGAGGTATGCAAAACTCTTAACATGATCACTTCATTCAGAATACAGCAACCTGCACCCCAAGCCTTACTGATCTGTTTCCCAAATGTCTCAAGACAGAGTCATAGAGGTTTACAGCATGGAAACAAGCCCTTTGGCCCAACTTGTCCATGCTGCTCTTATTTTTTAAAAGACAACCCTAAGCTAATCCCAATTGCCAGCATGTGGCCCATATACCTCTATACCCATTGTACCCACGTAACTATCTAAATGCTTTTTAAAAGACAAAATTGCACCCACTTCTACTACTACCTCTGGCAGCTTGTCCCAGACACTCACCACCCTCTGTGAAAAAATTGCCCCTCTGGACACTTTTCTATCTCTTTCCTCTCACCTTAAACCTATGCCCTCTAGTTTTAGACTCCCCTTTCTTTGGAGAGTTTTTAATTCATTCAAGGGAGGTGGGCTTTGCTGACTGGACCAGCATTTATTGCCCATCTTTAATTGCGCTCGAGGGGGCAGTGGGGAGCAGTAACCAGTCACGTGGTGTAGGTACACCCACAGTGCTGTTAGGGAGGGAGTTTAACCTAGCGAGAGAGAAGGAACAGTGATATATTTTCAAGTCAGGATGACCTGTGGCTTGGAGGGGAACTTCCAGGTAGTGGCATTTCCACGTTTCTGCTATTCTTGTTTTTTTTAGATGATGGCAGTCATGGATTTGGAATCCATGGCGAGTTCCTGCAGTCCATCTTGTAGATGGTACATACTGATGCTGCTGTGAATTGGTGGTTGAGGAAGTGAATGTTTGTGGATAGGGTGCCAATCAAGCTGGTTGCTATGTCCTAGATGGTGTTGAGCTTATTCACTCCCCATCCCCCCTCCCCAATCCCTTCAAATGGGCTTGCCAGTCCTCATCTTTGTAACCCCCTCCAACCCTGAGATCGCTGCACTTGTTAGCATCATCAATGTTCTAGCCTGCACTAGTGCCGGCTATACATTCAGTTGCCCAAGACTTAGTTAAATTACAGCTAAACCAAAGCTGTTGTTGAACTGATACTACGGAAATAAACTTCAGAATCCGGGGATGGTTACTTCTATACCATGCCTCAGCTAAGCTTTGCTTTTTGTTTTGAAGTGGGGATGTTTACAAAGGCTTTGATCTTCAAGCACTGAACTCTCGGTTTCCAGGGGATTTCTGAGTCATTGCCGATACATTGATTACTCACCTTTGTCCTTGTTCTTTTCTTTGCCCAATGAATCCAATTTCCTCCTTAGTGATTTTTTCCGTTTTTGTCCATCTGTAAATAAAATAACAAAATTAAAAGATTTATTTATTGCAACAATATTTGTTAAGTGTACAAGAAATTTAAGGACAATTTCCAGAAAATATTTAAGTCATTACGTGATATAAAATAAACAACAAAACATTTTAAGTTCAAACAAAATTAGGATCCGTCCAATGTTGAGTCTTTTCTTCTTTCCTTAAGACTCAAGACTTTTGACTTTCACATTTTCTAATTATTTTCATTGGCTTCAAGGACATGTTCCCTTGACTCGATAGTCAATGTCCACAATGTGCCCAGGGTAATGTGAAAGCTTAAACATTCACCCCCTCCACCACCAAAATACGGTGGCACCAGAGTGCAGTGTATGGAATGCCATTTATGACTTTGATATAAGCCATTTCGAAACTGTGGCAGGGATGGATCATAGCTCAGAGTATTACAGAAGGAGGTCAATTGGTCCATCGAGTCTGCACTGATCACAGTCCCACCCAGGCCCTGTTCCCTTAACCCCTCATATTTACCCTCTAATCACCCTGACACTAGGGTCAATTTAGCTTGGCCAATCAACCTAACCCACACACCTTTGGACTGTGGGAGGAAATTGGGACACCTGGAGAAAACCCATGCAGACACTGGGAGAATGTGCAAACTCCACACAGACAGTGACCTGAGGCTGGAATTGAACACAGCTCGAACAAGACTGGAAATTCCCACCCCAGGCCAATGGAAATTTTCATTGTTGGACCTTCACCTGCTTCGATTCTGTGGCAGGCAAGGTGGTAGAGTTCTGGCTGTGTGGAGTTTGCACATTCTCCTCGTGTCTGCGTGGGTTTCCTCCACGTGTTCCGGTTTCCTCCCACAGTCCAAAGATGTGCAGGTTGTTATGTTGATTGGCCAAGCTAAATTACTCCTTAGTATCAGGGAGATTAGCAGGGTAAACAGGTGGGATTACAGGGATAGGGCTTGGGTGGGATTCTTGCTGGTGCAAGCTCAATGGGCCAAATGGTCTCCTTCTGCACTGTAGGGATTCTATGATCATACATCAAGACTCCATTTCAGGCTTTGACAATCCTATTTACTATTAGATAGAAAAATAATATGCTACCAGTTCACAACATCACTGGTCAATTTCTATTTGTTAAAAGGAACATTTTTTGTGCATAATAGTTCTTCTCTGCTTCTAACTACCACGGGAGCTACACTGATCCAACCTAAGTGATTCAAACCAGTTCTTTCAGATTTGAGCAGAGTTTAAAAGGTTAAAACTAAGCAGGCATACTTAATTTCCTTGCAGTCTGTCCTAAGGTGATGGTTCCAAAAGTATTTTGATCACTCTAGGAACAAAACTGTTTTAATCTAGCATTCTCCATTAATTGCAATATTTACAAAAGGTACATATTAATGTTTGTCTGTGTTCAGTGAGCAATCAATTGAAAAATTCTATGTAAACCTTTGTTCGTGAAACCGACCCTAGCAGGATTTTGCAATGTTCTGTGATGTGTCGATCTTCTGTCCAGTAACTGCAGTTGTGCAGCCTGACCACAAGTGTTGCTGCAGACCCTTTTCTGCTCTCTGGGCTCTTCTTTCAGTCACCCGCCCTGAGACAAAGAGTGAGATTTTCTGGCCACGCACACCCCATGACTGGATATTTCTGCCCAGACACAACAGACCTTTAGATGGTCCACTGGGTTTTTTTTTGTCTCGCCTGCTACAATTCCTGCAGTGGCTGAGACAGGAAATTTTCAGCCAAAGTGTACATCAGATCCCACCATCCTTAGACAAAAAAAAAATCCAAGGAAAGAAAAATCCCATTTTACAGACGAAATGAGTGGTCCCGATGGTTTACAATAATGATCGCAAGGGGATCTGCAGAATATGTGTTACAGTGGACAGCCCCACAGCATTTAAAAAAAAACAATGACAGTACTCCTGAGGGTGAATGGACAAAATTGTCCAGCATACAAAGGGAAGGACCAAAAAAAAGTTTGGTGTTGATCCTGACAGGGAAGAGTTTATTTCATAACGTACATCACGTGATGGCACCCATACTGCTGAACTTAATGGGAACAACATTACCAAGTTGGTGCAAGACGAAAATACAAGCACAGTCTAAAAATCTACTATACCTTTGAATTGGATATAAAAATTATACTGAGGACCAGGTCACTGCAAGCAAATTCTATTCCAAACAGCAGTGGACCCACAAGTAAGAGGGGGTTTATAAATTATTTGGCATCAGGAATTAATACTGGAATTTCACTGGTAAACCGTATAAATCTGGCCACACTAAATGGGGCAATTAAGAACCTTAAAATGCAAGAATTCATTTGAAGATACATTTAGTGAGTTACAGAATAATGCAAAAACAATGCATTCATGAGGGAAGATCACAACGTCTTAGAAGAAATGGCTCAGAATGATGTATCGGTCATGTTCAGATCCTGGCTGCTGAAACCAACCCAAGAGAATACGAGACAGCTGTATGAGGGCTAAGTCCCCTCATGGATCACTAATGATCATTCAACTTCCTTTCAGAGGATAAAAATAGTATCACAGCCTGCCAACTCAGGGGATTGACTCAGTCTTATTCTGTCCCAGTGAAAGGTGAAACTACTAATTGGAGCAGAAGAACTAGGAGCAGGAGTAGGCCACCTGGCCTTTCGAGCCTGCTCTGTCATTCAACAAGATCATGGCTGATCTTTTCGTGGACTCAAATCCACTTACCCACCAACTCGCCATAACCCTCAATTCCTTTACTGTTCAAAAATCTATCTTTGCCTTAAGGACATTCAGTGAGGTAGCCTCAACTCCTTCACTGGGCAGGGAATTCTACAGATTCATATCCTTTTGGATAAAGAAGTTCCTCCTCACTTCAATCCGAAGTCTGCCCCCCCTTATTTTGAGGCTATGCCCCCTTGTTCTAGTTTCACCTGCCAGTGGAAACAACCTCCCTACTTCGACCTTTTCTATTCCCTTCATAGAAATATGTTTCTATAAGACCCCCCCCCATTCTTGTAAATTCCCGTCCACTCCGTCTCGCCTCATAAGCCAACACTCAATTCCAGAATCAACAGTGAATCTCCTTTGCACTCCCTCCAGTGCCAGTACATGTTTCCTCAAGTAAGACCAAAACTACACACTACTCCAGCATCTTATACAGTTGCAACACAATTCCCTGTTTTTAAACTCCATCTCTTTAGCAATGAAGGACAAAATTCTATCTGCCTGCAGTGGTTCATGAGACTTAACTCTTTGCAATTTATTGGATGAAAACATAGGATTGATTTGTGACGGCAGTCATTTATCATAATATTTATCCATGTGCAGTAAATTTGGGAGATTATGCATTAGGAGCTTGGCTGTAAGGGCATAACACAGGGAGACAAGTGATTGTGTGCCCCTGAATTTGATTTATTATTGTCACATGTATTAGTATACAGTGAAAAGTATTGTTTCTTGCATGCTACCCAGACGAAGCATACTGTACAGAGGGAAGGAAAGGACATTGCAGAATGTGGAGTTACAGTCAGAGCTAGGGTGCAGAGAAAGTTCAACTTAAAGTGAGGTAGGTCCATTTAAAAGTATGATGGCAGCAGGGAAGAAGCTGCTCTTAGTCGGTTGGTACTTGATCTCAGACTTTCGTTTCTTTGTCCAAATGAAAGGAGAAGGAAGAGAGTATAAGAACATAAGAAATAGGAGCAGGAGTAGGCCATCTAGCCCTTCGAGCCTGCCCCGCCATTCAATAAGATCATGGCTGATCTGAAGTGGATCAGTTCCACTTTCCCGCTTTCTCCCAATAACCATTAATTCCCTTGTCTATCAAAAACCTATCTACCCGTGACTTAAACATATTCAGTGAGGTAGCCTCCACCACTTCAACGGGCAGAGAATTCCAGAGATTCACCACCCTTTGAGTGAAGAAGTTCCTCCTCAACTCTGATCTAAACTGCCCCCTCCTTATCTTGAGGCTGCGCCCTCTCGTCTGCTATCCTTTCTAAGCGGGAAGAATCTCTCTACCTCCACCCTATCCATGCCCTTCATTATCTTATACGTCTCTATAAGATCCCTCCTCAGCCTTCTAAACTCCAACAAGTACAGACCTAGTCTATTTCGTCCCTCTTCATAGTCCAACCCCCTCATCTCCGGTATCAGCCTAGTAAACCTCCTCTGCACTCCCTCCAAGGCCAAAATATCCTTGCGCAGGTACGGCAACCAAAACTGCACACAGTACTCCAGCTGCGGCCTCACCAGTGCCCTATACAGTTGCAGCAATACTGTATTCTATATTTATATTCTATCCCCTTCGCTATAAAGGCCAATGTCCGGGGTACATGGGGTCCTTGATTATGCTGAGGCAGCAGGAAGTGTAGACAGTGTCAATGGATGGGAACTTAATTTGAGTAATGGACTGAGCTTCATTCATCACCCTTCATAGTTTCTTGCAGTCTTGGACAGAGCAGGAGCCATACCAAGCAGTAATACAACTGGAAAGGATGCTTACTACGATGCATCTGTAGAAGTTGGTGAGAGTTGTAGCAGACATTAGTTTCCTGAGAAAGTAGAGGGCTTTCTTAACTACAGCATCTGCATGGAGGGCCAAAAACAGGTTGTTGGTGGTCTAGACACCTAAAAACTTGAAGCTCTCAACCATTTCTGCTTCATCCCCATTGATGTAGACAGGGGGATATCCTCCACTATGCTTCCTGAAGTCAATGACCATCTCTTTCATTTTGTGTGTTTAATCAGACACACATAAATTGTACATTAGAGGCTGTCAGAGATAACCCAAAGTTAATACAAGCTGCATATGTAGGAGAACAGGAACACTACCATAGAAAAGAAATTTAATTATGGACAAGAAGAACCATATCCTGGCCCCCAAAGTGACCTTTTGTTGTACCCCCAGGAAACACCAATCAGGTTTAATAATTGATTAAGGATTAAGAATTGATAAATATTTACCATCATAAAACAAAAATTAGTGCAAAAGATAGAATAAAGGGACAATTACATGAGTATGTGAAAAGATTTGGTTATAATGTCCCATGGCTGCCCCGACAAGTGAAAGGATTAAGAGAGAGTGCCGCTAAACTCCAGAAAGTGTGTTGCCGCTTGCAGCAACAAGTATATTAATAAAAGGATTGATGATATCAAGATTATCACAGTGAGAGGATTTATGGAACTGGGGCATGAATATGAGTATTCATCCATGGATTAGGATTACATCACTTTATTCAATTTCTGATAATTCTGTCTCTGCTACTTAATTGCTGTATCGACAACTGCCCTCACAACCTCAAACTGTGACCTTTGAGCTTTGAAACCTGTCATGATCCCAGCTGATGGTACTATTGGACAAGTCAGATCCCAGTGGAATCTGGCTTGGTAAATCCTAACTTTTATTTTCTGCTTAGATACATGGAGCAGCTACAGAAAAGTCACAGAAACTGCTGATGAATCTTTATCAAAAGAATAAAACATTAAACAAGAAAAGATGATCTATAATACGCTACTCCTTCAACTATATCTTTACTGATATATACAGATTTGTAAGGATAATACATAATACAAAATCTATCTTATACTTTCACGTTCACAGTAAGTATAGTCCATGTAAACCAATAGGCAAACTGGGGTCAGACAAACCACACTTCCAATTTCCACTCTTTAAGAACATGCCTTAGAATCTTCACCTAATCAGCTCTTCTCCCAGGCGTCTTCACCAAGGATCTACCTCCAGGGTTTCAGCTCCTCTTCTGGTGTTCTCCAGCACTTTGCAGTCCTGTCTTTTAACTTGAAACCTCTGTTCTTCATCCTTAACAGGATCTGGCCCTCAATTATGTGCATTTAAGCTTTTCCTTCCACAATCTCTTAGATACACAACCCTACCAATAGATCACCACGGCTTCACAGGCTGATATAAAGTGTCACCAGCCTTTCAGTCTCCTTGGATCTCTGGCTTCTTACAAGCCCATGTTACTCCCAGATCTGCACTTTGCAGTCCTATCTTTTAACTTGGAACCTCTATTCTTCATCCTTAACAGGATCTTCTTCCAGATTCCTCTTTTTTGACTAAAAGATCTTCTTGGAACTTTCTTCTGCCCCTTTCCTTGGTTTTGGGACCTTGCTGTTCTTTAGTTTGGGACCTTGTCTCTGCTGCCTCCCTTCATTCCCTACATGTTCCAGCAGATTTTATGTAGCTACTTTCAACCGGGTCACCTTCTTTTACGTGAACTAATACTGTTTTTGCTGTTTGTATAGATCCCTGTTGCTAAGCAACAGCATAGTTTCCCCCAACTTTAGAGTTATAAAACCTCATTAAAATGCAGGCATCTTTTAAAGTGAAACTAAAACTCAAGTCTCCTTAACACAAGCTTCAGAAATGTAAATCAAACTTAAAAACTTAAAGCTAGAGCTGATGCCCAACACGCACAAATACAAAGTATAAATTACTGAAAACTATCCATTTCCTAACAAACTCCAACGAGATGCTAAAAAGATAATTCCAACTGGATAGGTGACAAAAATTTGTAAAATATCTTTATAAAATACTGATATAATATTTTAAATAAAGAGGAAAAGCTATACTCCTGAGGCCTGAACTCTGCCCTGAACACTCATCGTGTTCCAGGGTCTCTCCTCTCTTGTGTTTTGTCCAATCTCAGCTTGTCCAGGAGATCCACTTCCTGCCACCTCATTCCCATAAGCTATCAACCAACTCTCAAACCAAGCTCCTATGTTATTAACTGTCCTCTCCCCTCAGGTACTGTCCTTCTTTTCTTCAAAGCTACCAGCATTGTTCCTTACTATAAAAAAAACCTCTTGACACTTCCATTCTTGCACACCACTGCCCTAACTCTTTTCCTCTTCTAAGTCTCCAAATGTGTTGTTGCCTTTCAAATTTATACCCACATTTCCTAGAACACCCTGCAATCAGGTTTCCCGCTCCTGCCATAGAAACTAAATATCTCTCATCAAAATCACAAATGGCCTTCTACATGACAGTGGCTAAAGTAAACTATCCACTTCATCCTTCTCAACATGTCTGCAGCTTGACACATCTGATTACACCATACTCCTCCAAAACCTCTTCACCATAGGTTAATTCGTTCGAACCATGCTCACCTCGTTTCATTCTTAACTATCTAACGCACCAGGAAACCACCTACACTGGCTTATTCCAAAACCCCATTGTTATCTCTGGTGTTCCACGCAAAAAAAAAATCTATCCTTGGCTTCCTGCTATTTCTTATCCTCCTGCTGCTGCTTGGTGACGCTATCCAAGAAACACATTGCTTTTCACATGCACACTGACAAATCCAGCTGTACATAATCCCCACTTATCTCAACCCCTCCATGCTCTCTTTGTTATCAGACTGTTTGTCTGACATCCAATATATGTGGATTCAATCATTCCAATGTTAGAGGAAATTTCTACTCCTTTTCTTTGGTCAGGCCACAAACTCCACTTGCTTGCCACCCTAATGATGGAAACAGATTCAAAAGCATCTTTCTTAAGGCAACTGGATAGTTGAAATGGAAACATTTCCAGTGCTATGGGAAAAAATGCAGGGGAGTTGGACTAATTGCATAGCTCATTTAAAGAGTTGACGCAGACAAAAAAAGCTGAATGGCCAGCTTCTGTACTACAAGTTCGTGTGATTCTTTGATCTGGACTTGAGAGAGACCTGAATTGCACATGCTGCTAAAATTTCTTTGAAGACTCGAAGGTAGAGATCAATCCTGACCTATCAAAAACTTCCTACTTCCAAAAGGTTTTCAGCTGATTATTCTCTTCAGATAGAGGGATCTTGGTGTTCTCATTCATGATTCACAGAAAACTACTGTGCAGGTACAGCAGATAATAAAGGACAGCAAATAGAATGTTTATAGCTAAAGGAATATAATATAAAGGCAAGGAAATACTGTTGCCACTATACAAGGCATTGGTAAGACCACACCTGGAGTAATGTGCAGCTTGGTCCCCTTATTTGAGGAAAGGTGTCGTGATATTGGAGGCAATTCAGAGAAGGTTCACTAGATTGATTCCAGAGATGAGGGGTTTGTCGTATGATGAGAGATTGAACAACTTAGACCTATATTCTCTGGAACTTAGAAGAATGGGGGGGCGGGGTATCAAATTGAGGTATACAAGCCGAAAAAAGGTATGGACAAAGTAGACATGGAGTGGATGCTTCCCCTTGAGTGGCATTCTAGGATGAGAGGTCTTAGGATAAGGGGTACCAAATTTAGAACAGAGTTGAGGAGAAACTACTTCTCCCAAAGGGTCGAGAATCTGTGGAATTTGCTACCCCAAAGTGCAGTGGATGCTGGGACAGTGAGTAAATTTAAAGAGAAGTTAGACAGATTTTTAATTGGTAATCATGGGTGGCTTTAACTTTCCAAATATAGATTGGAACCTTTATAGGTCAAATAGTTTGGATAGGATACTTATTGTACAGTGTGTGCAGGAGGGTTTCCTGATACAATATCTGGATAGGCCAACAAGAGGTGGGGCCACATTGGACTTGGTACTTGGGGGATAATGAACCAGGCCAAGTGTTAGATTTGTTTGTGGGAGAGCACTTTGGAAATAGTGACCACAATTCGGTGTCCTTTGTTATTGCAACAGAGAGGGATAGGGTCACATGGCAGGGCAAGGTTTATAATTGGGGCAGGGGTAATTATGGTGCGATTAGGCAAGAATTAGGGAGCATAAGATGGGAACAGAAACTGTCAGGTATGGGCACAAATGAAAAGTGGAGCTTTTTCAAGGAACAAATACTGCATGTCCTTGATAGGTACGTCCCTGGCAGGCAGGGAGGGAATGGCCGAGTGAGGGAACCATGGTTCACAAAGGAGTTGAATGTCTTGTTAAGAGGAAAAAGGAGGCGTATGCAAGGATAAAAATAAACAAGGTTCAGCTGGGTCGTTTGAGGGTTACAAGGTAGCTAGGAATGAGTTAAAGAAAGGGCTTAGGAGAGCTAGGAGGGGGCATGAAGAGTCCTTGGCAGGTTGGATAAAGGAAAACCCCCAAGGCTTTTTACTCTTATCTGAGAAATAAAAGAATGACCAGGGTGAGCTAGAGCCAGTCAAGGATAGCAGTGGGAACTTGTGCATGGAGTCAGAAGAGATAGGTGAGGTGTTGAATGAATAATTTTGTGTTCACTAAGGAGAGGGGCCTGTTTTTGAGGATGAGTGTGTGATACAAGCTGATAGGATGGCGGAGGTAGATGTTCTGAGGGAAGATGTATTAGCAATTTTGAAAAAATCTGAGGGTTGACAAGTCCCCTGGGCCAGATGGGATACATCCTAAGATACTTTGGGAGGCAAGGGATGAGATTGCAGAGCCTTTAGCTTTGATCTTTGGGTCTTCACTGTCCACGGGGATTGTGTCAGAGGACTGGAGAGTGGCGAGTGTTGTTCCTCTCTTCAGGAAAGGACATAGGAGTGACCCTGGTAATTATAGGCCAGTCTTAAGTCTTATTTCGGTGGTCGGTAACTTAATGGAAAATGTCCTGAGAGATAGGATTTATGACCATTTGGAAAGATGCAGTTTAATCTGGGATAGTCAGCACGGTTTCATGAGAGGCAAGTCCTGCCTCACAAACTTGATTGAATTCTTTGAGAAGGTAACTAAGTGTGTAGATGAGGGTCGAGCAGTTGATGTCACATACATGGATTTTAGTAAGGTGTCTGATAAGGTTTCCCATGGTAGACCCATGAAGAAGGTAAGGAGGTGTGGGATAGAAGGAAATTTGGCCGATTGGATAAGTAACTGGCTGTCTCATAGAAGACAGAGGTTGAGGGTGGTGGAGGGAAAACTTTCAGACTGGAGGCCAGTTACCAGCGGTATACCACAACGGTCAGTACTGGGTCCTCTGGTGTTTGTGATTTTTATCAATGACTTGGAAGAGGGGCTGAAGGGTGGCTTAGTAAATTTGCTAATGACACCAAGATTGGTGGAGTAGTGGGTGAGGTGGAGGATTCTTGCCGGCTGCAAAGAGACATTGATAGGATGCAGAGCTGGGCCAAAAAGTGGCAGATGGAGTTCAATCCTGATAAGTGCAAGGGGATTCATTTTGGTAGGACAAACTTGAATGAGGATTACAGGGTCAATGGCAGAGTTCTGAGGAATGTGGAGGAACAGAGAGATCTTGGGGTTCATATCCACAGATCTCTGAAGGTTGCCCCTCAAGTGGATAGAACCGTGAAGAAGGTTTATAGTGTGTTAGCATTTATTAACAGGGGGTTTGAGTTTAAGAGCCATGGGGTTATGTTGCGACTACACCGGATGTTGCTGAGACTACATTTGCAACATTGTGTTCCGTTCTGGTCATCTCACATAAGGAGGATGTAGAAGCATTGGAGAGAGTGCAGAGGAGATTTACCAGGATGCTGTTTGGTTTGGAGGGTAGGTCTTATGAGGAAAGGTTGAGGGAGCTGGGGCTTTTCTCTTTAGGGCAGGGGAGGATGAGAGGTGACTTAGAGGTTTATTAGATGGTGAGGGGGATAGATAGAGTGGATATGCAGAAACTATTTCATCGGGTGGATGTAGCTGTTACTAGGGGGCATAACTATAAGGTTCATGGTGGGAGATATAGGAAGGATGTCCGAGGTAGATTCTTCACTCAGAGTGGTTGGGGTGTGGAATACACTGCCTGCTGTGATAGTGGAGTTGGACACTTTAGGAACTTTCAAGCGGTTATTGGACAGGCGCGTGGAGCACAGCAGAATGATAGGGAGTGGGATAGCTTGATCTTGGGTTTGGACGTAGCTCAGCACAATATTGAGGGCTGAAGGGCCTGTGCTATGCTGTACTGTTCTATGTTTCTATGTTCTATATAATGGGTTGAAGGGTTATGGGGAGAAGGAAAGTGGGGACGAGGAGCATATCAGCCATGACAGAGCAGACTCGATGAGCCGAATGGCTCAATTCTGCTCCTATATCTTACGAACGAACAAACAAAGTTGCCAGTCAACAGCCATGGGTTTTGTTTTTTCCATCTTCACCAACTCATTTAATTTCAAAAACTAAAAAAAAACACTTTCAGTTTTTGATTCCAACATGCTTTAAATTGCATAAATTTAATCGCTCGTGCCCAGTTGCTCTGAATTGAGTGGCTTGCTGGGTCATTACAAACGATGCGCAATAGTGGACCATATTTGTGCAAGGCTGGAGTTGCATATAGGCTGAACAGAATTGCATGTTTCGTTCCTTTAATTAGGCAGCTGCATGGTCACTTTTTACTTAAAGAAAATGAAACAGAAATTAACTACGTGATGTATATCCAAACACACAACGTGGCCAGTGCTTGGTGATTCTCCACATAACTGCACAGCTGAGGGAAAGAACAATGCAAGAAAAGTTTTTCCAATGTGATAGCACAAGAAAAATTTAAATGACCTTAAAAGGGCCTTACTATCCTTAAAAAACTGCACTGCAGGGAATTACTTGGATCACATTTCACCCAATTATTCCCACTGATCAGGGAATGACTGGCAGTGAAACAGAAGATGATTTGAAGGAAAAAAAGCATAAGTTTGAACTTTTGATACATGTTTTGCTGTGCTTTTGTACATTTTTGTTTTAAAATAGGAAAAGGGAAGGGTTCAAGACTGACATAGGCAGCAGCTGCAGAAGAGAACAGATTTGAAGGGTTGAATGTTTTTCCTGCTGCAAGCTTTTTTGGTTAATAGTTCATACTAACAGCAGTTTTAAAATTCTTAGCCAGGTTTTCAAATCCCTCCACGGTTTGATCAAGCAGACGCAGCACGGATTTGTTAAAGGGAAGTCGTGTTTGACGAATTTATTGGATTTCTATGAGGATGTGACTAGTGTGGTAGACAGAGGGGAACCGGTGGATGTAGTGTTTTTAGATTTCCAAAAGGCGTTTGATAAGGTGCCTCATAAAAGGTTGCTACAGAAGGTTAGGGTGCACAGAGTTGGGGGTAAGGTGTTAGCGTGGATAGAGGATTGGCTGTCTGATAGGAAGCAGAGAGTTGGTATCAATGGGTGCTATTCTGGTTGGCGGTTGGTGACTAGTGGAGTGCTGCAGGGATCGGTGCTGGGGCCTCAACTGTTTACCATTTATATAGATGATCTGGAGGAAGGGACTGAGTGTAGGGTGACGAAATTTGCTGATGACACGAAGATGAGTGGAAAAGCAAATTGCGTGAAGTCTGCAGAGAGATCTGGACCGGCAGAGCGAGTGGGCGAGGACCTGGCAGATGGAGTATAATGTTAGCAAGTGTGAGGTTATCCACTTTGGCAGAAATAAGAGTAGGAGGGATTATTATTTAAAAGGTGAAAAGCTGCAGCATGCTACTGTGCAGAGGGACCTGGGGGTCCTTGTATACGAGTCGCAAAAACCCAGTCTGCAGGTGCAGCAGGTGATCAAGAAGGTGAATGGAATGTTGGCCTTTATAGCGAGGGGGATAGAATATAAAAGCAGGGAGATCTTGATGCAACTGTACAGGGTACGAGCGAGGCCGCAGCTGGAGTACTGTGTGCGGTTTTGGTCGCCGTACTTGCGGAAGGATATATTGGCCTTGGAGGGAGTGCAGAGGAGGTTCACTAGGCTGATACTGGAGATGAGGGGGTTGGACTATGAAGAGAGACTAAATAGACTAGGTCTGTAGTCGTTGGAGTTTAGAAGGATGAGGGGGGATCTTATAGAGACGTATAAGATAATGAAGGGCATGGATAGGGTAGAGGTAGAGAGATTCTTCCCGCTTAGAGAGGATAGCAGGACTAGAGGACACAGCCTCAAGATAAGGGGGGGGGGGGGGGGGGCAGTTTAGATCAGAGTTGAGGAGGAACTTCTTCACTCAAAGGGTGGTGAATCTCTGGAATTCTCTGCCCGTTGAAGTGGTGGAGGCTACTTCGCTAAATATATTTAAGTCACGGATAGACAGGTTTTTGATAGACAGGGGAATAAAGGGTTATGGGGAGAAAGCGGGAAAGTGGAACTGATACACCTCAGATCAGCCATAATCTTATTGAATGGCAGGGCAGGCTCGAAGGGCTAGATGGCCTACTCCTGCTCCTATTTCTTATGTTCTTATGTTCTTATTTCACGCTCGCCCCGCCCACCTCCTTTCTATATAATTGCCTTCAGTCCCACAACCCTGAGTTATTTGTGTTTTTATAATTCTACTCCTTGCACATTTCTTAATACCAATTTTAAACCTTCCACCAGCTGTGCTTGATGTTGCCTAGTCCCTCAACTCCAATTCCCTTCCTAAACCTAGCCACCTCTCTTCCTCCTTTTAAGGTACTCCTTAAAATCCACCCCAGTATCATCTTATATGGTTCAGTGGCAACTTTTGCTTTATAACATTTCTGTACAGTACCTTGGAGCATTTCATTATATTAAAGGAACATATACAAAAATAAATTGTTGCATGAAGAAACAGGAATCAATTTTTGCAATCTTTACCATGCACAATTAAATAAGGAAACAGGAACGCAATTACATGGGCAAGGGTTGGAAGTGGATTGCTACCTATTATCGTATAGGTGCAGGAGAAACCTGTAAGGACATACTTGTGTCCATTGCACCTGTAACTATATTCATAAACACTGTATTCCATAATTATACATATACACACAAATATGTGTGTGTAATAAGTGTAAAAGTATATTTCTATAAAATAATATCTGCTTCAGTTATGTACACCCTGTATAGACATAATTATGATGATATCTTGCACATTAAAAGAGGAATGGCTACACTTTTAATTCATTACAACTAAAAGAATCACTCCAATCTTTTGGAATGCAAAAATACATTATGGACTAATGTTTGGTCATAGGATGGTATGAAACATTATAGCGCATTGTGTCAATTGGTGCAAGATAATGGCCTGGATGGAAGCTAAATTTCCCCATTATTAAACTAAATATTGTGGTTTTAGAGTTCCACCTCATAATAACACATGGAATCAGCTCAGCAACTACCAGCCAGGTCTTCATCTTTTCCATCATTAGAGGGGCTTTCACAAAAGTAGCTTTTGCAAATTCTTCAAGCTGGTTATTTTAAAGCAGAATTAGTGAACTATGAGATAGATATTTGATGGATTTTTGTCTCAAGAGCTTGTGCTCACATACACACCATTATTTTTACAGTCAGAACATAAGCAAGCTTTTGATCATTCAATCTACTATAGATCGCAACATACAAGTGTATCTGACAGATTACAGGACCCTATTTTGTCAGTACCAAAAACCATGTTTAGTCTTTTACTCAGTATTTCTGCTAAGAAATACAGTCTTCACAGCAGGAGTTGGCCTCAATTTTTTAGTTCAGAACTACGGCAGCATGGTGGGACAGTGGGACACTGTGGGTTCAATTCCAGCCTCGGGTCACGGAGGAATTTACACGTTCTTCCCATGTCTGCGTGGGGGTTTCCTCAGTGCTCCGGTTTCTTCCCACACACCAAAGATCTGCAGGTTAGGTGGATTGGCAATGCTAAATTGTCCCTTGGTGTCAGCAGGCTAGCGGGTGGGGTCTGGGTGGTACTGTTGTTGGTGCAGGCTGGATGGGTCAAATGGCCTCCCTCTGCACTGTAGGAATTCTATGATTTTTATGTGCTTAGGGTTATTGTTACGATTCCAGTTGATGTTACTACTGGACGGAAGGCCCTTGACCAGCGGTGTGCCACTGTTATTTGTCATTTATATTAATGATTTGGATGAAAATATAGAAGACATCATTAATAAGTTTGCAGATGACACCAAGATTGGTGGCATAGTGGACAGTGAAGAAATTATCTCAGATTGCAACGGGATCTTGATCAATTGGGCCACCAGGCTAACGAATGGCAGGCGGAGTTTAATTTAGACAAATGAGAGGTGATGTATTTTGGTAGATTGAACCAGAGCTGGATTTAGTTAATGGTAGGGTGTTGGGGAGAGTTACAGAACAAAAAAAGATCTAGGGGTACATGTTCATAGCTCCTTGGAAGAGGAGTCACAGGTGGACAGAGTGTGAAGAAGGCATTCAGCATGCTTGGTTTCACTGGTCCGAACACTGAATACAGGAGTTGGGACATCTTGTTGAAGTTGTACACGACATTGGTAAGGCCACACATGGAATACTGCGTGCAGTTCTGTTCGCCCTATTATAGAAAGGATATTATTAAACCAGAAAGAGTGCAGAAAAGATTTACTGGGAATGCTACCAGGAATTGATGGTTTGAGTTATACGGAGAGGTTGGATAGACTGGGACTTTTTTCTCTGGAGCTTAGGACGCTGAGGGGTGACTTTATAAAGATCTATACAATAATGAGGGGCATAAATAAGGTAGATGGTCAATATCTTTTCCCAAAGGTAGGGGGGTCTAAAACTAGAGGGCATAGATTTAAGGTGAGAGGGGAGAGATACAAAAGTGTCCAGAGGGACAATTTTTTCCACACAGAGGGCAGAGAGCATCTGGAACAAGCTGCCAGAGGTAGTACTAGAGGCGGGTATAATTTTATCTTTTAAAAGCATTTAGATAGTTACATGGATACGATGGGTATAGAGGGATATAGGCCAAATGCAGGCAATTGGGATTAGCTTAGGGGTTAAAAAAAAAAAGGGTGACATGGACAAGTTGGGCTGAGGGGCATTTTTCCATGCTATAAACCTCTATGACTCTGAGAATCCTGGCTCAAAAGACTGTAACTTTTACTCTTTGTTAAGAAACTGTGGATGAATGGAGTAACATGATGGTCAATTAGCTTTCGACAACAAAAGGCAACATTTATCAAAACATAAAAAGTTTGACTATAATACAATACTCCTTCACTCCCATTTATCTTTATAGATGTGTACAGATTCTTGGATAACACAGGTCACAAAAAATCTCATATGCTGTACTGTTCTCGATATACACAGTCCCTTTAAACTCATAGGCTGACTGGTTAGATACACTCCATTCTGAAACCAAGTGAACTTCCACAGATTTCTCCTCCAATCCACCTCAGATGACTCTTATACCATGAGCCAACCTATCTCACTGGACTCTGGCTTCCATAGAAGTATTTTCAAATTCCACACTGAAGGAAGCACACTTTAGAATCTCCTTTCAAACAATGTTTTCCCTCAGCTGTACCCAACAAGGATCCACTCCTACGTTTTACAACTCTCTTTTCAGTATTCCTTGGTCCCGAATGCTTAACACAAACTCTGATATCCAGCCACTAACTGTTTCACAATTGCTTCAGCTACATTTTCATGGGCTTTAGTAAAATATCACAAACTTAGGATCACTTCAGATATCCTTTCACTAGCCAACTCCTTCTCACCTCTGCCTTTAACTTCAGCGAATAGTGCCCTGTTCTAGATCCTCTACCTTCAGACTTCCTGGAAACGTCTTTTCCTCCTCTAGTTTTCATAACTAGCTGTTCTTCAGATTTCTGACATTCGCTTCCTTGCCTCTTGCTGCATTGTATGACTATTCATCTAGTAAAGCTGTGAGGGATGTTCCCTCTCTCCTTGCGAAGCTTCTTCTGCTCTGGCTTCCAGTTAAATCCTATAAGGTCTTTTCACTAAAAGTTGCCTCTGAATATTAAGTAATGGCTCATTCCTTCTCCAATCTTTACTTACATTACATATCGTAAACTCTCCCAGCAATGTAGTCACCTTTGTTTAACATAAATCTAACTGGAGTTTTAACCTTCCTTACACTGAAATAAAATCACTTAAATCAATACATTATTTCCAACAATACAAACACACCATTTAAATCTACTTCTGCCTTACAAGTCAGTGTAGGTGTTATAAAGAAAACATATGGGTGTATACAAGGCAGACCATGCATGAGTAATGACAGAAATGAGACCTCTACAAAAAAAAATGAAGTACGCGCTGGTTTCAAACAAGGAGTCATAACATTTCCTAACTCATCAAATAAACTGCAGTGAGGGAATTCAATTTTGGTGAAAAATTGGTGCAAGAGTGAAAAGAGGAGGAATTTGTCTCAAAGAAAGTATCCAAGTCCAAATGTGCCATGAGAACAGGGATCAGCTACTGGCCTGATCTTGGAGAAGCACAAATCAATAGTAATCCTTGAAAATAGAACGGTTACATCTAGACAGGCAAATGAAGGATTCCCATCTGGGCAAGGAATGTGCAAACTCCGCACAGACAGAAACCCATGCCTAGAATCAAACTTGATTCCTTGGTGCTGTGATGTAGCAATGCTAACCTCTACGCCACCATGCCAAACCTGTGCATTAAGGCCTCTCATATGGCAAAAAAAGCACTTAGCCTACTTATACCTGCAGAATCCCATGGAATCACACATCGACGTAAAACAAAACATTTATGAGGGGAGTGAGGGGCTGTGTTCTCTAACATGAACCTTCTGGAATGGAAAACTATATGCTGATGAGTCATTTTTTTGGTCAAGTTTAAGAATGCAAATCACTGCACTTGTGAAAAATTTATAATTCCCTGCTGAATTACTCTGGAAAGGAATACAGCTTGTTGACAGAAACATCAGGATTGCATTTAGCTAGTATTGAATTACTAACTTTTTAACAGAGGGCTGTGTTCTCTCTTTTAAATCACAGCAGGATATAGCACTTGATACGAACCTTCTGTCCTGATATGCATATTAACCGTTTCAATGGTACGATAGAGTTCCTCCATAAACAGTAAGTGAACCAACAGCCAAATAGCGAGTTCTCAATCTTTGGCACTGACAGAACAAGCACACCTCAGTCAACTTCAGTTGGAAATAGGAGACAGTGAACTACTTTGGGTCATTCTTGTACATCCCTAAGTATGATGAAAGCAGGAGAGGCCATACATTGCAGATGCACGAGTGTGGATTGTCTGCATACTTCCTTGTATTTGTTGTACAAATATAGGTGGAAGAAAACATTCACAAATTCTACCCTTCAATATTTATACATTGGCAGTTTGAAAAAAATCTGGGCATGAGAAGATATTGAAAACATACATCTTCAGTAAATTGAAAGAGGTCTTTAAACATTCAGAAACATCCCTTTCACAGTCAGAAAGACTTTCACCTTTTGAGAAACATACAGGAAATACACAACAGGTCAGCCAGTGTATTTATGGACAATGTGAAAAGCAGAACTCAAAACATGCTGGATTTGCAGCATTTATAATTGTTTTTTTTTGCTTCAGTTTGGACTCATTTGTTTTTACCAGTTCAAATTCAGAATTGAAAAAGAAAATCATTCACGTAAGTACACAAGTACCACTTGATTTATTACCTCTGCTTTTATCTTTGATGATGCTATGGTCTTCAACACCAAGTCCCTACCCATTCTTCACATCCCTAAAACATTTTCCTTGCCAGTACCTTCAAACTAGTTCAAGCCCACTCCTAATTCAGGCTTACAATTCTAGTGCCGTAGTGAAGTAGGACATAGCATTAAACTGAGGCCCCATCCGCCCTGTCAGACGGGTGGGCACCTGGAGGTTGGTGAGGGGGGAATGGGGATGGGGTGGACTTCATTGTAGTCAAACTTCTGCTTAATGTGGGCACACTAAATGAGACCAAGCGCTCAATGAATCTCTTTTGCATTTTACTGTTACTTAAAAATCAACAAAAAAAAAACTGGGACATGGTAGCCAATAAATAAAAAATGATGACAATGACAACCAGCTAAATCCAGGACAGGGCAGCTTATTTTTTCACTGCATAAAAATCAGAGGAAATAGCACAACAAATATTCAGCTATTTAGCTAAGTTCTGACTTTATTTTTGCCTTAACTGCTGCAAATGAGATGAGCCAACACATCTTTTATTAATGCTAAAGCAATATGGTCCAAGATGAGCAATTTCATTCTGGAATAATTTCAGAGCTCCATAACTCTGGTCTGCCTTCCTTTTTTAAAAAAAGTTACCAAATTTGCCCCTTCAACTTTGAATATCAGTTGGAGAAAAAGAGAATGAATAAATTTGCTGCATGAAGATATTATCCGGAATTTTACCACCTCGCCCACTTGAGGCTCATAAGATCCTGCCCGAGGCCAATAGAGAACGCCATTCTGCAGTACAATTCCAGCCCTTAGTTTTAACATTTGCTTTTAGGAATGTGGCTTGCTTGGACCCATATCACAAGCCTTCATAGCAGAGAGGGACACATTTGATTTCGATTGGACCAACTGAGCAAGATACAGGAGGGAACTTTGACTCAAGGAAATATACTTACTCTATTTTTTCGAAGAAGTCTGCTATATTCCTTCCATTACATATAACATTTGTTACTGCACCTGCAAGCTGCCACATTTACAGTTTGCCTCCCTGTTATGCTGTCCCATGTGATAAGTAAAGTTCATTAGAAATGTGACTAATTAATATTTTACGATATATTATGAATTCATAAACAAATACAATTTATCATTAGGCTTGAATTTCATACTCAGAGCAAAAATCCAAACAAATTGACTACTAAGGTGTTGTGGTGGACTACAGGAGGTCCAGACTAATGCTCAGGGAACATGTGTTCAAATCCCAGCTGGTGGGACCTAAATTCAAATAATAAATCTAAATAGTCTCAGTGATGGTGACCATGAAAACAATTATTGATTGTCAAAACCCATCCGATTCACAGATGTACTTTAGGACAGAAGAAAATTGGGACTCTGAGGAGTAGACAGGGCAGTGAGATTAGTTTGACGTTGATACAGGGCTATGGTGAGAGAATGGAACAGTGCGACTAGTACTGTGTTATGAAAAGTAAAGGGGGCAGTGGAATTAGTTTTAGACTAATATAGGGTCATGGGGAGAGAGAGCAGGATAGTGGGATTACTTTTAGATTGCTCTAGTAAAGAGATGACACAGATGATTTGAGTAGCTTTTTACCAAGATGTAAATATTTCTGGTTTTGTGAGAGCAGTTCCAGCACAGTTAACTTTTACTCAAAATAAATCAGAGTTTTTGAGGTCTTTTCCTAATACTGGTGACAAGTGCACAACCCACAGAACTTAAACCTCAAATAATGTTTAAAAAAATGACCACACTAGTTATCCGTACCATAGCTGTGAGTAACAGGTTATGACTAAGTTTACATTACTTACACGCTTGAAAAGTAATATGCCACAGACGATAAAACAAGGTCAAGCATGGAGAATTATTTATGACCACAACACTTATGGAAATTATACCACAAATGATGCTATGCTTTCAGTTAAGTATAAACAGATAAATCACAAATCCTTGAGCCACAAAAAACTAAAAGTGCCTTCACTGTTTTTGTACACCACAGTTTATGCTGAATAAGAGACATTATTAAAAAGTGTGAAATATGGAATATTAAAAAAAAACTGGAAATACTCAACAAGTCAGAAAAGTATTTGCAGAGACAGAAACAATGAACATTTCAGGTGGATAACCTTTTTTGTTGGAACTGGAAAAGGTGACCCACACATTTTAGGTAAAAATAAAAGGCAGGGAAATGGGAGAAGGGAGGAATAAAATGAGAGTCTCACAAAGGGTAGATGACAAGGGAGATTAAATGACAAATATACGTGCATGGAAAGCTGTTTTTGGAAGGGAAGAGGAACTGGTGGAGGAGTGGAACAGAGTGCTGCCGATTCAACAGGTTCTTCAGAATTCTGAAAGGTGAAGGGGAAGATGTGTCTGGTGGTGGAAGTGGCAGAGCATGATGCATTGCATGGGGAGGCTGGTGGGGTGAAAAGCATGGATAAGGGAAATCCAGTTCTGGGAGGGAGGGGAAAGGGGGGAAAATCACAAGTGTGGGAAAAAGGAACTGACACAGCCAAGGGCTTTGTTAGTTAGTTAGTTAGTGTGGAACAAAGAACAAAGAACAAAAACAGCCTGGGAAACAAGCCCTTCGGCCCAACGAGCCCGCGCTGCCATCTTAACACCACCAGTCCCCCCCCCCCACCCATGACCCTTGTCTAATGTTTTATGGCCATCCACATTGAGGGAAACTAATTTAGGGACAATTTATTACTGCCAATCAGCCTAACAGCACATCTTTGGGGTGTGGGAGGAAACCGGAGCACCCGGAGAAAACTCACGCAAGCACGGGGAGAATGCGCAAGGTGGAATCTTCGTTTGAAGGAAGACATACCAGAATGGAGTAGTATGGAAAATGGAATAGTTACTATATGGAGGTGAGACTGAAAGGTTGGTGGAATGAAAGAGAGTTCTTATGCAAATCTTATGCAAACAACCTACAACCTATATAATCTGGTCGTAGGTGGCCTCCATCGATGTGGTGGTACAATCCCCTTTAAAGAGGATAATCCCTGAGGGCCACATAATCGGGTTGGACATGTGCTTGCTGGGCTGGGGAGCGACCTCAGCTACAGCCAGGGAAGAGAAGAAAGTAGACGTGTGTTGCAGTTCTGTAGACCATTGTTTGTACATATATAAATACTGTTCGTAATAAATCTTTCATAACTTGAAGCAATAATGAGTCACTTTTGAAGTTACTACAATCGACAATGATGGATAAATCATCATCATAGTCACAAATGCTGAGTGACGTGCAGCATAGATAAAGCATTTTATATCTTTAAAGGTTTACAAAGCTACCACATTTACCTTCCTTGCCCATATTGGCCTTCAATCAATGAAGTATTTTAGTAGTAGCTTCATATTAATTCACAATACGCAACTTAAATTCTTCACCTCATTCAACACAGCCTAAATTATAAGCTTTGTTTATTTACATAAGAACATAAGAACATAAGAAATAGGAGCAGGAGTAGGCCATCTGGCCCTTCGAGCCTGCCCCGCCATTCAATAAGATCATGGCTGATCTGTCGTGGCTCAGTTCCACTTTCCCGCCCTCTCCCCATAACCCTTAATCCCCTCTCTTATCAAAAACCCATCAACCCGCTTCTTAAAAATATTTAGCGAGGCAGCCTCCACCACTTCAACGGGCAGAGAATTCCAGAGATTCACCACCCTTTGAGTGAAGAAGTTCCTCCTCAACTCCGTTCTGAACCGCCCCCCCTTTATCTTGAGGCTGTGCCCCCTAGTCCTACTGTCTTTTTTGAGCGGGAAGAGTCTTTCCACCTCTATCCTATCCATCCCATTCATCATCTTATACGTCTCAATGAGATCTCCCCTCATTCTTCTAAACTCTAACGAGTACAAGCCTAGTTTATTCAGCCTCTCCTCATAGCTCAACCCCCTCAACTCCGGTATCAGCCTAGTAAACCTCCTCTGCACTCCCTCCAGGGCCAAAATATCCTTGCGCAGGTGTGGCGCCCAAAACTGCACACAGTACTCCAGCTGCGGCCTCACCAATGCCCTATACAGCTGCAGCAAGACCTCCCTACTTTTATATTCAATCCCCCTCGCTATGAAGGCCAGCATCCCATTCGCCTTCCTGACCACCTGCTGCACTTGCAGGCTGGGTTTTTGCGACTCATGCACAAGGACCCCGAGGTCCCTCTGCACCGTCGCCTGCTGCAGTTTTTCGCCACGTAAGTAATAGTCCTTCCTACCATTCTTCCTACCAAAGTGGACCACCTCACACTTGCCAACATTAAATTCCATTTGCCATTTCCTGGCCCATTCGCCCAGCCTATCTAGATCCTTCTGCAGACTCTCCACACCCTCCGCACAATTTGCCTTTCCCCCAATCTTGGTGTCATCAGCAAATTTCGACACCCTACACTCGGTTCCCTCCTCCAGATCATCTATATAAATGGTAAATAGCTGAGGCCCCAGCACCGACCCCTGGGGCACCCCACTAGTCACCAACCGCCAATCCGAATAGCACCCATTGACCCCCACTCTCTGCCTCCTATTTGACAACCAATCCTCTATCCACGCTAACACCCTACCCCCAACTCCATGTCCCCTGACCTTCTGCAGTAACCTCTTGTGAGGTACCTTATCAAACGCCTTCTGAAAATCCAGAAAGACCACATCCACCGGCTCTCCTCTATCCACCGCCCTAGACACATCCTCATAGAACTCCAGTAAATTTGTAAATTTAGAAGAATTCAAGAGCACAGGTGCTTTGAAGACAAAGGCAATGATGCCAATGTTAGAGCGAGAGGAGAGGATGCATGATCCAAATTTGAGGAACTCAAATCTCAGAGGGTCGTAATGCAAGACAAGATTAGGAGAGAGAGAGAGAGATAGGAAGGGCTGAGGTCAGAAATTCAGCTCACGATCAAACAGGTTAGCAGTTTGCAACATTTCTGCCTCTGAGGCCCTTTGCCCAGGTCATAAAATTTTCATGGACCCCTAAATCACAAGTATTTTTTTCCAAAAAAAAAGTAGTTATACAAATTGAACACATGCTTATTGATATTTTTGTTTTACTCAATGTGAAACTTATTTTAGGACCGCAAAACCAATTCTCAATTTTTGCAGCAGCATTCAAAGATAATGTCACATGGCTTCCAATTAAAGCATTGCTTTTTAAAGTCTCCAACTCTACAAATGCTAAAACTGCAGTGGTATTTCATGTCACCATGTGATATAGACAGTCCTGGGTTTAAATAAATGGCACCATCATTAGCCAATATCTTAACCTCCCTTCATAATGGCCAATTGGTTGCATGACTCTCTGTCTAGTTGAACTGGTGTTGGAGCATGAGCATCTTTAACATTATTTAACACTTCTTCATGTAGTCCAGACATTTTGAAAACACTTCACAGATTGATTTATCTTTGGAATTCACTGGCATTCTTGGTAGCAAACTCACTCAGACAAATGTAGTATTTCTTCTGGATTAGAAATTTATAGTAATTTATAGATGTAAGTTATATTTAAAAAATACACATTCTCTGGTTATTTTTGGCAGATCTCTCAAGACCATCTCATGGATCCCTTGAGGGTTGAGAATCATTAGAATAGGTTACAGTAAGCAAAAAATGTGAAAATCAAAGTTAAATATTGTGCAGGGCAGCCTGGACAAACAAATATCTGAGTCGAGCAAAAATGCAGATTCACACTTGCTTTTCCATACTTATTCAATTTCCAAAATCTGGTTGGCCATCAGGGCAAGACATAAATCAGGAACAAGTCAATCTGACTTGCTGTCATAAAGTTCTGGACAACAAATCATCCAAGAGAATTATATCATAGTCTGAGTGTTGCTTGAACACACTCTCGCAGCCAAAGATCAGTGCACTACACTGAATAGAAGGGGGGGGGAAGAAAAGGACTAAACTGCCTCAGTGTGAACTAAAATTCAAAATAACAGTCGTAGAGGCATTGTGTTTTGGAAAAATATCAACACAGAATTTCTGAATTTAATCCTCCGATTTAAAAATAAATGTGAATCATTTTTTCCTCAAACCAATGCAAGATAGTTCAAAACAACCAGAGGGACAATTTGTTGAGGTTTTAAAACAATGTCTTAATATCTTCCATAGATTCACACAGCCTTATTCTACCTCCTCTGTGAAAGAACCATAACCGTCCAATCTAAAAGGCCTTCTATCATTATCTTTCAGAATATACTTCGAACTCATTACAGGTCTACAGCAACCCTGAATTGTAACCATAATCAAGACTTTTATTTATGATTGAACATATCAAACTGCAACGTTTTCAGTACAATTGCCAGTCAGTTAAATAATGATGTTGGAAGGGGCCAGCTTTCTGCCTTGAGCTGGGCTCAGGCAAAGATCTCTCGAGAACAGCTAGGCCTGAGGCACACTCCAAAACTGGGCCTTTAGCCTCACTTATATCAGACTAGTGGCAGCACGGTGGCACAGTAGTTAGCACTGCTGCCTAACAGTGTTAGGGACCCAGGTTCAATTCCCGGCTTGGGTCACTGTTTGTGTGGAATCTTTACATTTTCCACATGTCTGCGTGGGTTTCCTCCAGGTGCTCTGGTTTCCTCCCACAGACCAACAAAAAAAAAAGGTGCTGGTTAGGTGCATTGGCCATGCTAAATTCTCCCTCTTTGTAGAGATTATTTCCTCGAGTGGATATAGCTGTTACTAGGGGGCATGACTATAAGGTTCGTAGTGGGAGATATAGGAGGGATGTCCGACGTAGATTCTTCACTCAGAGTGGTTAGGGTGTGGAATCGACTGCTGTGATAATGGAATCGGACACTTTAGGAACTTTCAAGCGGTTATTGGATAGACACATGGAGCACACCAGAATGAAAGGCAGCGGGACAGCTTGATCTTGGGTTCGGACATAGCTCGGCACAACATTGAGAGTCAAAGGGCCTGTACTGTGTACTGTTCTATGTTCTATATGTTCTCAGTGTACTCGAACAGACGCAAGAGTGTGGTAACTAAGGGATTTTCACAGTAATTTCATTGCAATGTCACTGTAAATCTACTTGTGACACTAATAAATACATTTTAAAACATTTCCAGCCTTGACCTTCAGAGAAGATTATTATGGGAGTGAACAAAACTTGGCAGAGACAAGTGAACAAAAGCTGAGAGACATAGCACATATTCAGTTGACAGCCCACTGCAGTACAACGAGAGTGCTACACTGTTGGACGTGCTGCCTTTCAGATAGGATGTTAAGCCATTTGCCCTCAGTAGAATGTTAAAAAGGTCCCATGGTAATATATCAAGGAATAACAAGAATCCTTCCTGTGCCCTGACCAAAGTTCACTGCTTAACCAATATCCTTAAAACAGATTAGCAATTGTCATTTATCTCACTGCTGTTTGAGGTGTCTTCCTGTGTGCAGTCTAACATTTCACTAGTACTTCATAGGGTGTCCTAAGGCTTTACAGAGGACATGAAAGGTGCTAGAGAAATTCCAATCTGCCCTTTATGTCACCACAAAGACAGTGAATAAGTTTAATTTTCTATTTTATTTGCGTGACCTACAAAAAGAAGGGATTTAAACAAATAGTAATTAGCAGATGATACACAGCCACAATTGAATCCCTTGATAATCATGTGCAATGTGGAGAGGAACTCACTGAGCAAACCACTTTATCATTTATGTCACAACAGCCATATCCAATTAAACAAAAACACCCAAAAAAGGACAAGCAGCTCTGTGGTTGTGAGATAGAGTCGGAAAGAGAGAAAAGAGAAAAAAAAAACAAAAGAGAATGCGAGTTCTGAACTTCCATCTTCTCACGAAGATGCAGGTAATAACTGAGTGATTAGTGACCATGATTTGGAGATGCCGGCATTGGACTGGGGTAAACACAGTAAGAAGTCTGGTGTTGTGAGATTTCTTACTGATTGGTGACCACAGCTTTGAACAACAGCAAACTATTAGAATAACTCTATTACAAACAAAGGGCTAGGTAGGATGCGCTACCGAATTCTACAGCTCCATGACTAAATTTGCCTGGGAAACCTGCTCCGAGTCATGGAATTCATGCTCCTTGTCCCAAATGACCAATTGGGTCCTTCAAGGGGCTTGCTACAATATTTCTCCCCACTTAAGCCCCTTGCTATAACATACAATAAAAACTTCAACTACTGACAAGGTAATGTCAATAATAAATACAATTCATTAAAAGCTCAGTCTATCCGAGGACTCGCTTTACCTCTGGGACTGATGTAGCTCAACAGGTTGTGTCTCCTTAGTAGAGGTAATCTCAGCTGAATTCTCAGAAACCGGACTCTCTTCTGGCACGGGTGCATCAGTGCACATTACTTCTTCAGTTCACACCGGAACAGTACTTGGCCCTTCTTCAGATGTCTCATCTCTTCAGTTCCTTAACATGATTGGCAGATACAATCAGAATAGACTGCCCCAATCGTTCTCAAAGTGACTCCTGTCTCCTCAAACGATCCACATGCTTTTCTTGGATTTTGTCCTGTACCTCCACCTCATATAATAGATATGAGGCCCATTCTGGCTGCCGCAACACCTGGGGCTCTACTCAGTGCACTTCCAAAATTTTTGACAAGCACTGGATCATCTACTTTGAATGTCCTCTCACCCCTTGATGCATTGTGATTCTTAGTTTGACCACTTTGCCTCAACTCCACCATCCCTGCCAAATTTGGAAATACTAGGTCCAACCTCGTTCTTAACCAATAACCCATCATCAACTCAGAAGTTACTCCAGTGGTCATGTGTGGCATGGCTCTGAAAGAGGAAATGCACCAATTTTGTTTCTAGAGATGCTGATGGTTATTTTTTCATGGCTGCCTTAAAGGTCTGAATGCCTTCTTCACCACTCTGTCCACCTGTGACTCCACTTCCAAAGGAGCTATGAACCTGTACCCCTAGATCTCTATATTCTGTAACTCTCCCCAACACCCTACCATTAATTAAGTCCTGCCGTTTCAATCAAAATGCATCATCTCACGTTTAAGAACATAAGAACATAAGAAATAGGAGCAGGAGTAAGCCATCTATCCCTTCGAGCCTGCCCCGCCATTCAATAAGATCATGGCTGATCTGTCGTGGCTCAGTTCCACATTCCCACCCTCTCTCCATAACCCTTAATCCCCTTGCCTATCAAAAGCCTATCAACCCACGTCTTAAAAATATTGAGTGAGGCAGCCTCCACTTCAACGGGCAGAGAATTCCAGAGATTCACCACCTTTTGAGTGAAGAAGTTCCTCCTCAACTCCGTTCTAAACCGCTCCCCCTTTATCCTGAGGCTGTGCCCTCTAGTCCTACTGTCCTTTCTGAGCAGGAAGAGCCTCTCCACCTCTATCCTATCCATTCCATTCAACATCTTATACGTCTCAATGAGATCTCCCCTCATTCTTCTAAACTCTAACGAGTACAAGCCTAGTTTATTCAGCCTCTCCTCATAGTTCAACCCCCTCAACTCCGGTATCAGCCTAGTAAACCTCCTCTGCACTCCCTCCAAGGCCAAAATATCCTTGCGTAAGTGCGGCGACCAAAACTGCACACAGTACTCCAGCTGCCGCCTCACCAGTGCCCTATACAGCTGTAGCAAGGCATCCCTACTTTTATATTCAATCCCCCTCGCTATGAAGGCCAGCATCCCATTCAGCTTCTTGACCACCTGCTGCACCTGCAGGCTGTGTTTTTGCGACTCATGCACAAGGACCCCGAGGTCCCTCTGCACCGTCGCATGCTGCAGTTTTCGCCACGTAAGTAATAGTCCTTCCTACCATTATTCCTACCAAAGTGGACAACCTCACATTTGCCAACATTAAATTCCATTTGCCAGTTCCTGGCCCATTCGCCCAGCCTATCTAGATCCTTCTGCAGACTCTCCACACCCTCCGCACAATTTGCCTTTCCACCAATCTTGGTGTCATCAGCAAATTTCGACATCATACACTCGGTTCCCACCTCCAGATCATCTATATAAATGGTGAATAGCTGAGGCCACAGCACCGACCCCTGGGGCACTCCACTAGTCACCAACCGCCAATCCGAATAGCACCCATTAACCCCCACTCTCTGCCTCCGATTTGACAGTAAAAAGTCTGACAACACCAGGTTTTAGTCCAACCTATTTATTTGATAATATACTCACTAGCTTTCGGGGTTACCCCCTTCGTCAGGTGAATTCACCTGACGAAGGGGGTAACCCCGAAAGCTAGTGAGTATATTATCAAATAAATAGGTTGGACTAAAACCTGGTGTTGTCAGACTTTTTACTGTGTTTACGCCAGTCCAACGCCGGCATACCCACATCATGACTCCTATTTGACAGCCAATCCTCTATCCACGCTAACACCTTACCCCCAACTCCATGCCCCCTGACCTTCTGCAATAACCTCTTGTGAGGCACCTTGTCAAACGCCTTCTGAAAATCAAGAAAGACCACATCCACCGGCTCTCCTCTATCCACCGCCCTAGACACGTCCTCATAGAACTCCGATAAATTCGTCAGACACGACTTCCCCTTAACGAAACCGTGCTGCGTCTGCTCTACCAAACAATTCTCCTCAAGATGCCTCGCTATTTTCATTTATCTAAATAAAATTCTATCTGCCATTTGTCAGTCCACTGCCCTAATTGATCAAGATCTCCCTGCGATCTGTGATAATCTTCTTTACTGTCCACTATGCCACCAATCTTGGTGTCATCTGCAAACTTACTAACCATGTCTCCTATATTCTCATACAAATCATTAGTATAAATGACAAACATTGAACTCAGCACCAATCTGTGAGGCACACAGCTGGTCATGGGCAGCTAGTTTCAAAAACAACCCCCTACAACCACTGTCTGGCTTCTGTCATCAAGCCAATTTTATATCCATTTAGCTACCTCACCCTGGATCCCATAAGTTTTAACCTTATGCAACAACCTACCATGCGGTACCTTTGCTAAAGTCCATGTAGACAACATCAACTGCACTGCCCTCATCCACCTTCTTGGTTACCACTTCAAAAAGCTCAATTAAATTTGTGAGACATGATTTTCCACTCAAAACCATGCTGACTGTTCCTAAACAGTCCTTGCGTCTCTAAATGCCTGCAGAGCCTGTAACTCAAAATATCTTCCAACAACTTACCCACCACAGATGAGAGGCTCACTGGCCTGTAGTTCCCTGCAGCCCTTCTTAAACAAAAGCACAACATTTGCCACCCTCCAATCTTCAGGCACTTGTGACTATCGATGATTCAAATATCTGCTAGGGAACCTGCAATTTCCTTCCTAGCCTCCCACAGTGTTCTGGGGTACTCTTCATCAGGTCCCAGGGATTTATCTACCTTGATGCATTTTAAGACTTCCAGCACCTCCTTCTGTGTAATATGTACACTCCTCAAGACATTACTATTTATTTCCCCAAGTTCCCTAACTTCCATGCTTTTTTCAATTGTAAATAACATACCAGTGAAAATTTCTGATGCCAAAGATGATGGCTAGGCCATCCTTCTCCTTTTGTGAACATTGTACTCTGCATCAGTCAGGGTCTTTGCAATACGGCCAATGGGTCTTTCTGTCCCATCATTCATTCTAATGTGACAAAACAAAATCAACTCCATATGGAGATGCAAGGCAAGTGAGTATTATTTATTTAGAAGGATCAAAATAAACTAATAAACAAACATGTTGATTGAAGGGCTTGTTTCTCTTGCTTGAACCTTTCCTTCTGCAATATTTTCCATCATCATTTCTGGCAGTTTTAAATAAATAGTCTACGCAGGAGCGCTGGCATTATTGATAATTTGGGAATGAACCATATATAGTAATTTACCATTCTGAGAAAAGATTTTAGCTCTGATGTATTCCTTGGGGATGGTGTTTCCTTAATAGCCCTTACATTGGATGTAACCATCATGCATCCACTCTATAACCTAGATGTTATAACTAGATAAGTCACATTTGCTTGAAAATGCACTTGTCTCTCTTTAACCGTACTGGAATCTTTTTAGAACTTCCTCTAGGTTGGATAAATGCTCCTCCTCTGTGGCTCCTTCTATCACATGGAGATGCCTGCATTGGACTGTGGGGTAAACACAGTAAGAAGTCTCACAACACCAGGTTTATTTGGTAGCAAAAACCATTAGCTTTCAGAGCACTTGCTGCACCTTCATCAGATGAGTGGGAGTTCAGTTACAAACAGGGCATATAAAGACACAAACTCAATTTACAAAATAACGGTTGGAATGCGAGTCTTTACAGGTAGTCAAGTCTTAAAAAGGTACAGACTATGTGAATAGAGACAGGGTTAAGCACAGGCTGTATTCGTGTCCACATTGTTGTCCAACAAGGGGCATACACGCGGTGGGTGGTGCGAGGGCTGCTCTTGGATGTTGCTTCAAGAGTTGCCTAGTGCTTCACGTCGCTAGTGTACGCTTAAACTGGATCAGCTGACGGGCAACATGACAGCTCAGTGACTATCACCGTTTGCTGTGCAGATACATGGATTTGGGCCAGTGTCTGTGGGAGTTTGCACATTCTCCCTGTGCTTGCATGGGTTTTCTCCGGGTGCTCTGGTTTCCTCCCACACCCCAAAAATGTGCTCTTAGGCTGATTGGTGTTAACAAATTGTCCCTAAATTAGGCGTCCCTCTATCTGGTTATAATTCCTTTATTGCGGAGTCCAATAGGCGTAGACAAAGGTCAAAGGTAGAAGAGGACACTCACAATGTTAAAATGGTGGCGTGGGCTTGTTGGGCCGAAGGGCCTGTTGTCTGTGCTGTGTTGTTCTTTGTTCTTTGTATTGTCTCCAGCTGGGACAGTTAATGACGTTTTGCAAGCCTAGGCAAGTCGTGGGGGTTACAGATAGTGTGACATGAATCCAAGAACCCAATTGAGGCCATCCTCATGTGTGCAGAACTTGGCTATCAGTCTCTGCACTGTTGTGTGTCATGAAGGCCGCCTTGGAGAATGCTTACCGGAAGATCAGAAGCTGAATGCCCATGACTACTGAAGTGTTCCTCAGCAAGAAGAGAACACTCTTGCCTGGTGATTGTCCAACGGTGTTCATTCATCCGTTGCCTTGTATCTGCATGGTCTCCCCAATGTACCATACCTCGGGACATCCTTCCCTGTAGCGTATCAGGTAGACAACGTTGGTCGAGTTGCAAGAGTATGTACTGTGTACCTGGTGGATGGTGTTCTCGTGAGATGGTGGCATCCGTGTCGATGATCCGGCATGTCTTGCAGAGTTTGCTGTGGCGGGGTTGTGTGGTGTTCTCCTGGAGGTTGGGTAGTTTGCTGCGGACAATGGTCTGCTTGAGGTTGTGCAGTTGTTTGAAGGCAAGAAGTGGGGATGTGGGGATGGCCTTGGTGAGATGTTCATCTTCATCAAATGACATGTTGAAGGCTCCTGAGAAGATGTCATAGCTTCTCCGCTCCGGGGAAGTACTGGACATTAAAGGGTACTCTATCCATCATGTCCACTGTTTGTCTTCTAAGGATGTCGGTGCGTTTTTTCGCTATGGCGCATCGGAACCGTCGATTAATGAGTCGAGCACCATATCCTGTTATTGCGGGCATCTTTCAGCATCTGGAGACGTCTGTTGTGATCCTCCTCATCTGAGCAGATCCTGTGCATACGGGGGGCCTGTCCAAAGGGGATAGTTTCTTTAATGTGTTTAGGGTGGAAGCTGGAGAAGTAGAGCATCGTGAGGTTATCCGTGGGCTTGCGGTACAGTGAAGTGCTCAAGTGACCACCCTTGATGGAGATACGTGTGTCCAAGAATAAAACCCATTCTGGAGAGTAGTCCATGGTGATTCTGATGGTGGGATGGAACTTGTTGATGTCATCATACAGTTGCTTCAGTGTTTGTTCACCATGAGTCCAAAAGAAGAAAATGTCATTGATGTATCTAGTGTATAGCATCGGTTGAAGGTCCTATGTGGTGAAGTCTCGTTTGAATCTGTGCATGAAGATGTTGGCATATTGAGGTGCAAATTTGGTCTCCATGGCTGTTCCGTGTGTCTGGATAAAGAACTGTTTTCTGAGTTACCTTCCACAGTGTGCTCTGGAGCTGGATCCTACTCTGGTGCTGATCCTACTTACACTGGGCATGCCCTGCTTATTCCTGATGCGCGCTTTACCTGTTTTACCATGGGCAAAATATACATTTTCTTTAAAGGGAACTTCTCCTCAGGAGTGAATCCCCAGATCTGTAGCAGTCTTCACTACTCCTGGGCTATTGACTGAATCTCTTATTATATCAAAAATGGTCTACAAAGGACGAGCCGTGGATGTTGTCTACGTGGATTTCAGTAAGGCGTTTGACAAAGTCCCTCGTGGTAGGTGGGTGGAAAAGGTTAAGGCTCATGGGATACAAGGCCAGGTGTCTAGATGGATTAAGAACTGGCTTGGTAATAGGAGACAGACAGTAGTAGTGGAAGGGTCCTTTTCTAGCTGGAGGTCTGTTACTAGTGGTGTGCCGCAGGGCTCAGTACTGGGACCTTTGTTATTTGTAATATACATAAATGACTTGGAAGACGGAGTAAGTGGTGTGATCAGCAAGTTTGCAGATGATTCGAAGATGGCTGGACTTGCTGATAGTGAGGAGAAGTGTCAGGCAATATAGCAGGATATAGATAGGCTGGTATACTGGGCAGAGAAATGGCGGATGGAATTTAATCCAGATAAACGTGAGGTGATACATTTCAGAAGAAAGAATGTAGGGGAGAGTTACACGATAAATGGTAGGCCTATTAAGAGTATAGAAACGCAGAGGGACCTGGGGGTGCAAGTACACAAGTCCTTGAAGGTGGCAGTACAGGTGGAGAAGGTGACAAAGAAGGCCTATGGTATGCTTGCCTTTATAGGGAGGGGTATAGAATGTAAAAGTTGGCGTCTAAATGTTGCAGTTGTACAGAACGTTGGTTTGCCTGCATTTGGAGTACCGCGTCCAGTTCTGGTCGCCTTACTACTGGAAGGACATGGAGATCCTGGAGAGAGTGCAAAGGAGGTTTACCAGGATGTTGCCTGGTATGGAAGCCTGAGCTACAAGGAACGATTGGGCAAACTGGTAGACAAAGGTCATGGGTAGAGGAGGGCACTCAATGTTAAAATGGCGGCACAGGCTCATTGAGCCGAAGGGCCTGTTTCCCGTACTGTGTTGTTTTTTGTATCACCGCATTCGCTCCTTTCTGCATTCCTCTGCTCATTAAACCCAGTGGCCTCAACCATGGCTAGCAGCTTCCTTCCAGACCTGATGGACCTCACCGCCCTGTACACTTTGAAGCTCTGGAGCACCTTTTCCTGCACTTTCCATAGCTAGAGCAACTTCCAACACTTTCTTCAGGGTTACCTCAGATATCTTCTGCATCACAGTGTTTATTCACCCCACACACTTGACGATCTATTAACATGTTGTTATGGGCATATCCACAGTGCTCTACTAGTTGCCTTAATCTGGTCACAAAGGCTGCTATCGTTATTTTTGGGGAGGTGGAGGGGGTTTTATATTTGAATTGAATATATAGCTTTGCATAATTACAGTGGCTTCAGATGGCAATGCCCTTTCACAAGATCCATTAACTCTATAAAGAGTATATCATGGGCATCTGGAGATGCCAAATTCCTGACTAAATTATAAGTTTGGGTTCCACAAGCTTCAAGTAGTATGGCCTCCACCTCTCTCCACCCCCCACCCCCCGAAGTTAAGTTTCCGCAGTGATTCAAAAGTGCTTCCAATGATCCTCATCATCAATAAAATATCTGAATGATTGGCAACCACCAGGTTTGAACAACAACAACTATTTAGTAGAATAACTATACTTACATAGATGTGCTACTGACTTCTACAGCTCCAAGATTGATTCTGCCTAGGAAAGCCCATACGCAGGGGTGGCATGGTAGCACAGTGGTTAGCACTGCTACTTCACAGCTCCAGGGACCTGGGTTCAATTCCCAGCTCGGGTCACTGTTTGTGTGAAGTTTGCACATTCTCCTTGTGTCTGCGTGGGTTTCCTTTGGGTGCTCCAGTTTCCTCCCACAGTCCAAAGATATGCAGGTTAGGTTAATTGACCATGCTAAAATTGCCCCTTAGTGTTCCAAGATGCTTAGGTTAGAGGGATTAGCGGGTAATAATATGTGGGGATATGGGCAGTGGGGCCTGGGTGGGATTGTGGTCAGTGCAGACCTGATGGGCCGAAGGGCCTCTTTCTGCACTGTGGGGTTCTATGGTTCAGGCCTGGGGTTCCCAATCTTCAGCCCAACTGGTTGATCAAGTCACATGACCTTTCAAAACTTCGTTCCTACAAGCGTGCTACTGCATGGCGCTACTGATTTCACTCTTGAATGTTCTTGCTCTAATTTCATTTTGCTCTGTTGTTTCTCAGTCTAGTGTATTTGCAACAAGGGTCATTGGAGTCTTTTCCCCTGACTATACTGGTCAGTCACTCATCAACAAATATGCAATTTTTCCGTTTATTGCACTGAGGTAAACATTTCACTTCAAATATAACTATAATGGTCTAAATATTGTTTATAAATTGCTTTCTAAACACACTGGTGAAGTACCTTAGAACATATTACATTAAAGGTGCTATGTTAATATAAGTTGCTGTCATAGGCCACTACTAAGCACCTCATTAACCCTTTCTCCATTGCTGTTCACATCATGTGAAGTTACACAGTGAAGCAACACTTAAGCAAATTTCTGTCTCCAACTGTAACTTCTCAAAATTCATTCGTTCACGAGATGTGGGCATTGCTGGCTAGATCAGCATTTATTGCCTATCCCTAATTACCCTCAAGAAGGTGGTGAGCTGGCTTCTAGAATCACTGCAATCCCTGTGATACTGGTACATCTACTGTGCTATTATGGAGGGAGTTCCAGGACTCTGACCCAAGACAGCGAAGGAGCAGTGATATATTTCCAAGTCAGGATATGATTGATTTGGAGAGAACCTTCCAGATGGTGATATTCCCAGCCTTGCTGCTTTTATTAAATAATATTTACCAAGAACTAGAATTTCTCATTTATTTAAGGGAATAAATTTATTTCACCACAAGGCTATATAAAGTGAAAATATTCTCATGAATCAAATGACACAAGGATGGTACACCAGGCTAAAGGTATCGTGGTGCATGGCACTGAGTTTCACAAAGGAGAAGACAAAATGCACATGCCAACTGCGAGCACTAAAAATCCAAAATTCAGATTAATGAAAATAAGTAAGTGGAATAAAAGTACAGTGGGACATGTGTGTGGCTGCAGTTTAGTGAATGGCAAGTTCAACATTCAATTACTTTTATTGTAGAGATGAAAATAAATAATGGGTTTATGAGTCATTGAATTAATAAAAGAGCCTTGAAGGCATGGGATTCATCTTCTCACCTCGACACTTCTTTGCAAAGGGAAGAATTTTAACATGCTACAGTATTTCTGCTGGGAGACTAAAGGTGTCAGGTTTGAATCCCACTCCAGATCACCCCAATAACGTCCGGTTCTGAATTCTGAGTTGATATTACATTGAATTGGATTAGGGCATGGGTGGTGCCTCCATCAGCAGATGGGTGTAAGTGCCCATAAAACTCTCCTGCTGTATAGGCTATCCACACAGTTGGTTAGTTTAAAGATGGTTACATTACATTCACTTTGTGGCTAACCAGACTGTGAATCGATTTGCAATTCTTTCAACAACGTCAGTGTTCTCTAGAGAAACAGCATGAGTACAAAATCATGACATCAACATTTACAGTGCAAAGACAAGATAAAGCTAGCGCATCATCACGTCTTGTCGCATACCTTCATAAGAAATGGCAACCCACGAGCAGGCAGATGGTCACTTAAATTGGAAGTATCAAATATGACTACTTTAACTATTTTACATGTAACCTCAGGAGAGACGAGGGTGAGTTAATATCAAAATAAAACCTTCACCAAATTCTGATAACTAAAGATAAATTGCACTGAAACATTAATCTGCACTTTCCCTATCATTTGCTGATCACATGCATTTGCAACATTTTCAATTCACCAGATTGTTTGTGATCTTAGAAATCTATTACACCCTACCCCGATTATAAATAAGACCCCTTTTGAAATTCATGCTGGATGTTGACCACATTAACATGGATAGAACATAGAACATTACAGCGTAGTACAGGCCCTTCGGTCCTCGATGTTGCGCCAACCAGTGGAACCAATCTAATGACCCTCTAACCTAAACTATTCCAATGTTATCCATATGCCTATCCACTGACCATTTGAACACCCTTAAAGTTAGTGAATCCACAACTGCTGCAGGCAGGGCATTCCACGACCTTACTACCCTCGGAGTAAAGAACCTACCTCTGACATCTGTCCTATAATTACCACCCCTTAATTTAAAGCTATGTCCCCTCATGTTAGCAATCACCATCCGAGGAAAAAGGCTCTCACTGTCCACTCTATCTAACCCTCTGATTATCTTGCATGCCTCAATTGGGTCACCTCTTAACCTTCTCTCTAACAAAAATAACCACAAGTCCCTCAGCCTTTCCTCATAAGACCTTCCCACCATACCAGGCAACATCCTGGTAAACCTCCTCTGCACCCTTTCCAATGCCTCCACATCCTTCTTATAAATGCGGCGACCAGAACTGTACGCAATACTCCAAGTGCGGCCACACCAGAGTTTTGTACAGTTGCAACATGACCTCATGACTCCAAAATTCAATCCCTCTACCAATAAAAGCTAACACACCATACGCCTTCTTAACAACCTTATCAACCTGGGTGCCAACTTTCAGGGATCTATGCACATGTACACCGAGATCTCTCTGCTCATCGACACTACCAAGAGTCCTTCCATTAGCCCTACATTCTGTAATCCTGTTACTCTTACCAAAGTGAATCATCTCACACGTTTCCGCATTAAACTCCATTTGCCACCTCTCAGCCCAGCTCTGCAGCTTATCTATGTCCCTCTGCAAACAGTAACATCCATCCTCACTGTCCACAACTCCTCCGACTTTGGTGTCATCAGCAAATTTACTAACCCATCCTTCTACACCCTCATCTAGGTAATTTATAAAAATGACAAACAGCAGTGGCCCTAAAACAGATCCGAGGTACACCACTTGTAACTGAACTCCAGGTTGAATATTTCCCATCAACTACCACCCTGTGTCTTCCATCAGCTAGCCAATTCCTGAACCAAACTTCTAAATCACCCTCAATCCCGTGCATCTGCATTTTCTGCAGTAGCCTACCATGAGGAACCTTATCAAACGCTTTGCTAAAATTCATATACACCACGTCAATGCCTTACCCTTATCCGCCTCTTTGGTCACCTTTTCAAAAAGCTCGATAAGGTTTGTGAGGCACAACCTACCCTTCACAAAACCATGCTGACTGTCCCTAATCAATTTATTTATCTCTAGTACGGTACAGCCTTCCCATCGTTTCCAATAAGTGATAAAATGGTTCACTGAAACTTTCAAAATGTTGAGGGATTTTGCTATAAGAAAAGTACAAACTGTCTACACTGGCAGGAGGGTTAATAACCAGGGACATATTTTTAAGATGGTCAGCAAAAGAACCTGAGGAAAGACAAGAAGAGTTTTGTTTTACATAATGAAATGAAATGTACTGCCTGAAAAAAAAAAGGTGCTAATAAATCTGATGGTATCTTTCAAAAGATAATATGATAAATATTTAAAAAGAAAATACTTTCAGGGCTAAGTGGGAAGAGCAGGGAGCATATGTCCAATGAATAGCCTTTTCAAAGAGACAGCACCATATCAAGGTACTGAATGGCCTCCTCCTGTGCAATTCTATGAATGATTCCAAATGCCAATGAGGCTGAACCAGCGACTGGCAGAGTTGAACTCTGATACTTGGCCGGAACGGCTAGACCTGACTTCGTAGCATATTGTGCTGGAATTGAAAATTGGCTGCTTCATTCTTTTTGGGTTCTGCTGAACTGCATGTGTGTGGATATTGAAGCGAGGATAGGGTTCTTTTTGGCTGTGATACTCGCTACTACCTGCCAACTTTCATTGTCTTCATGCAGGAGAATGGCTGCTCAGGCAGGGACTGGAATATTTCTATCATCAGTGAAATTCATCCACCAGTTAAAATCATCACCCTTACAGGGACAGAAATAATAATGGTAGAGCAACTGCTTAAATAGGGATGGGAGCGAATAATACTTAAATCTGTACTTAAACAATAAATTTATGCAGTGGTCTTGTATTTATTTTATTTATTAGTATAACAAGTTGGCTTGCATTAACATTGCAATGAAGCTACTGTGAAAATCCCCTAGTTGCCATACTCAGGCATCTGTTTGGATACATCGAGAGAGAATTTAGTGTGGTCAATGCACCTAACCAGCATGTCTTTCGAAGTGTAGGAGGAAACTGGAGCACTCGGAGGAATCCCACGCAGACAGGGAAAGAACATGTAGACTCAGCATTATGGCTAGTCCAGTTCAATTTCAGGTCAAGGGTAACCCCCAAAATTCAGCAAAGTAATGTGACTGAATGTCAAGGGTTAATAGTAAGATTCTCTCATTAGAGATCATCATTATCAGACATTGGTGTGGCATAAATGTTACTTGTCACTTGTCAGTTCGAGCCTCGATGCTGCCCAGGTCTTGCTGCATCCCTTGACATTCAGTCACATTACTTTTGCTGAATCCTGGGGGGTTACCCTTGACCTGAAATTGAACTGGCCTAGCCATACAAATACTGTGGCTACAAGTGCAGGTCAGAGGCTGGGAATCCTGCAGTGACTAACTCACCACCTGACTTTCCAAAGGCTGTCCACCATCTACTAGGCACAAATCAGGAGTGTGATGGAATAACCTTCATTTACCTGGATGAGTTGCTGCATTTGGACATGGACTGTTTCAGTATCTGGGAAGTTGTGAATAGAACTACAATCATCAGTGAACATCCCTACTTCTGATGGAAAGATGGTCATTGATGAACCAGCTAAAGCTGGTTGGGCTTATGTCACCACCCTGAGAACTTCTTCAGTGGTGTCATGGAATTGAGATAATTGACATAACCATCTTTCTTTGAGCCAGGTGTCACTAACTAGTAAAGAATTTTCCCCTAGTTCCTGTTTTGCTAGGGCTCCTAAATGGCACGCTTGGTCAAATGCTGCCTGATGTCAAGGGTAGTCACTCGAGTACTTCACCTCTGGAATTCAGCTCTTTTGTCCTAATTTGAACCAAGAGTTCCCGGCTTGGGTCACTGCGTGCAGCTTGCACATTCTCCTCGTGTTCACATGGGTTTCCTCCGGGTGCTCCGGTTTCTTCCCACAGTCCAAAGATGTGCAGGTTAGGTTGATTGGCCAGGCTAAAATTGCCCCTTATTGTTCTGACATGTGTAGGTTAGAGGGATTAGTGGATAAATATATAGGGATATGGGGGTAGGGAATGAGTGGGATTGTGATCTGGGCAGACTCGATGGGCCAAATGGCCTCTTTCTGCATTGTAGGGTCTCTATGATTTCTAAGAGTGTAGCCTGGTCAGGCAGTAATTAACTTGGTTAGATTTGTCCTGCTTTTTGTCCACATTGATGGATAGAAGATACCACTATGGGCAAATGCATCCATAGCAGGTAGTTTGGAGAGGATGAGGTCAAGTACGTTTTCCCTTCTGGTTTTTCCTCACCACCTGTCACAGTCCCAGTCTAACAGCTATGCCCTTTAGGGCTTGATCATCTTTGTGTATAGTGGTGCTACTGAGTTATTCTTGGTGATGGACATCACCAAAGCACATTCTGTGCCCTTGCCACCCTCAGTGCTTCCTCCAACTGGTATTCAACATGAAGATATACTAGCTTGTCAGCTGAGAAGGGGGCAAAGAGTGACGCAGTACGTGGTAATCAGCAGGAGGCTTCCCTGCTCATGTTTGGCCTTATGCCACAGACTTGAGACTTCATAGGATCCAGACTCCCAGGGCAATTCCCTCCCGGCTGTAACACTGCTGCCACCTCTGATGAGTCTGTCCTGCTGGTGAGTCGGACATTCCCAAGGATGGTGATGTGGAGTTTGGGATATTATCTTTAAGATATGAATCCATGGGTTATGACTGTGTCAGGCTGTTTCTGGACTATTTGGTCTGGGCAATAGCTTGCCTAATTTCCATACAAGCCCCCCAAATGTTAGTAAGGAGGATTTTGCAAGATTGACAGGGCTGAGTTTGCTGTGGTTGCTTCTGGTGCCTAGGTTGATCATCTTGTTTCATTCGTTAGACGTTTTAATGATCTGATGCAACTGAGTGGCCATTTCAGAGGGCATTTAAGAGTCAACCACGTTCTAGAATCACATATAGGCCAGACCAGGTAAGGATGGCAGATTATCTCCCCTAGAGAATACAAATGAACCAGATGGGTTTTTAATGACAATTGACAATGGTTTTATGGTCATCATTAGACTTTTAGATTCCAAATTTTTAGTTAATTTTAATTTCACCATTTGCTTGGAGTCTATGGAATACTCCAGTGACAATACTGCTACACCACTGGAGAGGTTAGGGAACTTGGGATAAACACCTCAATTCACATGTTTGTTAATTAAGCAACAGCCAATTAAAAAAAATAAGAGTAGCAATCTTTATCTGATTCTCAGGTCTTACCTTTTGGAATTGTCACTTGGCAGCCCAAGTCATAGTCCTGCTGCAATCGATAAAAAGCCACTTCCTGAAGCCGCACTCTCTCCAATTCTGATAGACTTTGAATCGGGACTGGTTTCAATCGAACACTGCGGCCAGACATGCTGTTCCACGTAAAGTCACCCTGTTGTTAGAAAAGAATTGTTAACAAAAAAATCACATAAAAAGAAAAGAACAGTGCACAGCAAAGCACATCATCCTCTTCTATCACCAATTAACCAGGATTTTCAGTAAATTTTGAGAATTGGGTTTGCTCAACTCAATGACGTTATTTTTGTGCAGCATGTTCATGGCAGGTACTTGAACTGACATGAGACAATGGTCAGGGCTAGCAACATACCATACCTTAATAAACGCCTCCCAATATCTTTTGGAAATGTCTATAATTATAGCCAACATTCTTGTCCATCCGCATACAGAAGAAACAATACGCGGATATATTTTTTCAGAATTTACAGATTTCTCCCACCCCCATTTTTTTCTGTCCCTTATTCAAGCCAGATTGAGCAGGGAATTGAATGGATTTGTTGTGTTGTCATTATGAAACAGAACATATGGTCAAGTGAGACAGTTTCTTTTTAAATTAGGGAAAGCTTACATATAAAGGTAATCAAAAATAACAAAACACAAAATACTGCATATATTGGAAATCTGAAACAATACAGAGGAAATGCTGGATAAACTCAACAGGTCTGAGAGCATCTGTGGGGAGGAGAAACAGAGCTAACATTGTGAGAGTCTGTGTAACTTCTTCAGAGCTAAAGACGACGCTTCAAAAGATCTGAAGAAGAGTCATATGGGCTCAAAATGTTAACTCTGTTTTTTACTCTCCACAGATGCTGCCAGACCTGCTGGAGGTTTCCCAGCATTTTCTATTTTAAATCAAATAGTTTTGTCCAATAAAGCAAATATTCTATCTGCAAGAAAATATAAATTCATCAACTCTCAAACAGGAACAAGCAAAATGAAAGCAGTGACTGTGACATAATTTTGATTAGAGATGAAAAGCAGATTTCATTCCACAAATCGAGAAATTTAATCAGAGCCAGATCTTCCTGTGTTTGATGGTTCCCACCTAGTGAGACTCCTTTAATTCAGCATCTATGAATTCACTCTCTAGCATGTGCAAGTTAGCTCATGTAGGGTTAACAATCAATTTGCTGGCAAATATATTGGCCCAGCACCATGTTTTCTTTCATTGTAAGCCAGACGTCTAAAAGTATTTGCATTGGTTCAACGTACCTTGTATGCTTCATTTCACAACATTTTTACCCACTGAAGTGTTAAAAGTGAGCTGATAACAGCACAGCAGGGGAAACAGGTCATCTCCTTCACCATAAGATGAAAAAAATTGAGAAATAAAGAGATGATAGAGAGAAATATAGCTTGGAGAAGGTTAACTCAAAGTTCAACCAGACACAGAGAAAGAGAGGACGAGGAAAGAAAGTTTTAAAAATAACCTTTTAAAATCTCCGACAATGATTTGTTAATGAAATGAGACTCCACATTTGTAATTGTTTGTTTCAGTGCCAGAGAGTTGACTGGCAGAAACTACCACATCAGAAAGAGTACATATTTTGGAATGACAAGATTTAACTTCCTATGGCTGGTTAGTTCATACCTATCACACAGGTTCAGTCATTTCGCATCATTTGAAACATATCAATCGTGAAGCTCAATGAAGCATAATTTTGGCAAGAAATTACTGGATATTGGCATTCAAACACCTGTCTGCTCCTCACCTTATGTTGTTGTGACATGCATGCATTAGCAACAGCCAGTGCTATTAGCTTTACCATTATTGGGGCAGTGAAATTTGGCCAAATCTGCTGCCAGACCAAACATGCACAGGTTAAAAATTACCTTGGTGCAATACAAGAAGCCATTTGACGAATGTACGCTATAAAGGAACTATTCAAAACAAAAGGACAAACAGCCTCCAAAATCCTAGCATTTCTCTCAGGAGTCTTTAGTATTAATTTTGGATAATAATAATGGAAGGAATCTTTGAAGGTGAAATCCCCACTCATTGCTGTACCAGTTTAGAAGTGGTTATTCCAGTGTGCTGCTCATAGTGTGGCCATTTTGTAAGGTCAGGATCACTTTTTAAAACATTATTCATAGTTTAAAAAGCCAATGCTCTGGGTGGGTGGGGTAATCCATTTCCTCACTTGCTTCAAAAATCAGTTCAACTTGAATCCAATACGTGGTCCCCACAAAAGGAGATATTTGATCCAAACTGATAAGAACAGGCATTACACCTGATCTCAGGCTTAATTTTTGCCAAAAGGTCAGGAACTCATTTACCACAAAGTGGAAGTATTTATCTCTGCAACCAAATGAATGCTTGCTTCAGATGAACATAAACTAGACACTGCAGTTTAAGACCGGGCGATTACACGTGTGCATTTCAGTCCCTTCATTGACATTCTGGCTCTAGAACTTAGGGCTATTGGAGAACATCTTTGATTCTGATACCATTCTTCACATTGTCACGGTTCAAGCCGAATCACAAAACAGACAAAGAAAAATTAGACTAGAATCACGAATCACCTCACGCAACCTCAGGACATCCCAAAGAATTTTGCAGCCAATAGAATTTTTCTGAAATGTTGTTGCGCTGCAACTTGGGAAACAGAGCAGCCATCTTCACACAATTAAAAAAATTACCAGATTTTTAAGCAATATGATTTGTGGAATGAATAATGGGTAGGCTATCCGAGAAACCTGTTGCTCTTCTTTACAATAGTGCTTATTCAAGAGACAGCACCTCCAAATGGCACAACACTCCCTCGGGCTACACTAAAGTGTCAGCCTTGCTTATGGTTTTGTATCTCTGGGGAGGACCCGAATTCACAGCCATCTGACTCAGAAGTTAGTCATTTACACCACTGTTGTTAATCACCCATGCGTTGTTCACAGTAAGTCATGTTTTGAAAGGGCAGAGGTTTTACACCATATAAATGCACAATTCTATCAGGAAATTCAGTTCCTTCAAGGCCACAAAGAACAATTGTTTGGAGAAAGAAACACTCCAAAAGATCATTCTGAATTACTCTGATGATTAGGTGGCTAGGGAATTTTCCAGATTGCAGTGCACACATTACTTTTAGGCTGAAAGCTAGCACTATAGGCTTGAATTATTTTATTACAGTACTTTGTGTCTGTGAGCATATTGGTGCCTAGGATATGCTGGTACAATCCCAAGAGCTCACATTTTGTGCTTGCTTTTGGGGTTTCCCCCACTGCGGCTACCCCACCCACTGATGGTTGAATACCACAGGTGGCAGGAGGAGGCCATCAAGTGGGCATTAATTGCCCACTTAAGGCTCTCAAATGGTGGCAGGGCAGGAAAGATATCCACATGCCCTGGACTTAAATTGGGGCAGAGGTTGGAAGGCATCAGGTTTCCCACCCAGTCAATTAAATTTCACCAATAGAGTTTTTTGTCTTTTGGAGTATCTACTTTCGTCAATCATTGGAAGCAAAGTATTAGATTAGAGCATGAGCTTTGCTTCACTTAAAGTTTCCTACATTCTTTGACATTAGCTACTTCCTTGTTGATATCAGACTTTTGAATGGACCTACCTTATATTAAGTTGATTTTTCTCTCCACCCTAGCTATGACTGTAACACTACATTCTGCACACTCCTTTCCTTCTTTATGAACAGAATGCTTTGTCTGTATAGCACGTAAGAAACAATACTTCTCATTGTATATTAATAAGTGACAATAGTAAATCAAACAATAAATCCTTAGCATACCATAGTGACAATCATGTGAAGCTGCAATCCTTCTATTCCATCTTACCTCTTCCTCTTTAAGTCTCTCTTTGACCAAGCTTTAAATTATCCTATCTAATATCTCCTTCATTCAGCTCAGTGTCACTCTGTCTGTTTATACATCAATACAAGTTCTTTGAGATATTTTGCAGATTAAAGATATTACATTAGGGTTAACCCTAACATGTTATTATTGCTTCCACCTACACGGCTGGTGAAATTGACTGAAAAAAACAATATAGCATCATCAAAATGAGCAGATGTGCAACTGTTGTGGGGTGGAGGTAACACCGAAATCTGCCCAGACTTTAATTTTAATTGCTTGTAGCTTTAGTCAATGAGCCATCTTTTCCATGTTAAAACAAAGCCAAAACTGAATACTGTTGGCACATCTGTGGTGACTAGGACAGCAACATTTTTTAATTCCCAGAATTACAATGATGCACTGCACTCTGCATGCAATTATACACTCACAGATATTAGCCATTAAATTTCTTCCTTGTATCAGTATTTTACACCAGTTACTTTAATTTAACACACTAGTTTTTTTCCGAACTATTTTCTATCCTTGGCTCAATGGGAAGCTTGTGGGTGCCTTCCTTTTCAGAGTCAGTTGAGGAGTGTTCAAAAACCATTTCAGACAGTCCTAGTGAGTGAAGACCAAAGCTCTGGCTCTGAATTCATGTTCACAGCAAGCTCAGAATCATAGAATCCCTACAGTGCAGAAGGAGGCCATTCAGCCCATCGAGTCTGCACTGACCAGAATTCCATTCAGCCCCAATCCCCTTAACCCCATGTATTTACCCTACTAGTCCCCCTGACACTAAGGGGCAATTTAGCATGGCCAATCAACCTAACCTGCACATCTTTGGACTGTGGGAGGAAACAGATGCAGGCACGGGGAGAACGCGCTGACTCCACACAGACAGTGACCCAATCCGGGTATCGAACTCGGGTCCCTGGCACTGTGAGGCAGCAGTGCTACCCACTTTGCCACCGTGCCATCCAGCAGATACTTGCATCTGTTAATTTTGGGGAATGGGCACTACACATACCCACTGTGTGTAGCGGGAACCCACGAACTTTGTACAAGGCTTATCACCTTATTCACTGGTATAGGGATGGTTACATGGCAGACTGTGAATTCTTCCACCATTTCATACTATTCTCTAAGGGAATAGTGAAAAAATACACTTCATTAAAGGTAATTTAATGAAGTGTATTAGATAACAGGAGTCTATATTGTACTCCTAACAATAGTGCTGTCTCAATGGCTACAGAAGTTGTCTGACAACACAAGGATGAATTTTGTCTCAAACATGCACACGTATACATATATATATTTCAGAGCTCTCAAAGCCAGTCAACACAGAGTACAAAATAAATTGGCCCATTTTCCAGTAAATTATTGAATCCCATTGTGAGAAGGCAATATATTTCTTCTTCTCTTTCAGTATACAGGAAACATTCACACAGACAGCAAATGTGGCTAAGATTCCAGAATATATAATTCAAGTTAAAGTAGAAAGTAATGATTAATGGTGTGAGTAGTTTCAGCACATCATTTCGTAATAATCTTGAAACCTCAGGGAAATGCCAATGAATGTACTGATTGTGCATGGACACATACTTTTCAAATGATCCACGAACCCAGAAAATGAAATGAAGCAAATCAAATCTTGCAAAGACCCTGAAAAGAAACCTCATGCATTAATTTTGCCCCAGAGGGCTTTCTCACCAAAAATATCATTTAAAAAGTCGTTTTCAGATCCTAACACAATGTGATCCCTGTTTGCGTTTCAATAAAAACAGTGATTATAGTTTATAGTTGCTGTCTTCGTATTTTCTCACTTTTCCCTTCGAGAACAGTTATGTAACTGTGAATATCGCTGAACATAAACCCAGAATTCAGGGTCAGAGTTCTGGTCACCATTCACCAGCAGGACTGTCTGGAATTCGGTTCAAACTCAAGTGAGCCCAAGGTTTGCTTACATTAATCATGGTATTGTTGCATGAGAGGGATAAAATTAGCTATTGGAAGATCCAAAATGGCAGTTCTTTAAATATTAGTTGAACTACTCTGAGAAAAAAAAAATTATTTTTAAATGAAAATGTTAGTGACTACCTAGCCAACACTATTATATTAATGAACAGAAAGGATCAACAAAAAAAAACAAAACATAAATCTCTTTGATTTAACAAATTAGGAAGTAATCTATTGTTTTCATCAACATAGAACATAGAACATTACAGCGCAGAACAGGCCCTTCGGCCCACGATGTTGCGCCGACCAGTTAAAAAAAAACAACAATGACCCACTAACCTAAACCAATCCCTTTTCGTCCATAAACCTATCCACAGACCTCTTAAACGCCCCCAAACTAGGCGCATTTACAACTGCAGCAGGCAGGGCATTCCAATCCCTCACCACCCTCTGGGTAAAGAACCTACCCCTGACATCTGTCCTATAACTACCCCCCCTTAGTTTAAAGCCATGCCCCCTCGTGCTAGATTTTTCCATCAGAGGAAAAAGGCTATCACTATCTACCCTATCTAAACCTCTAATCATCTTATATGTTTCAATAAGATCCCCTCTTAGCCGCCTTCTTTCCAGCGAAAACAACCCCAAATCCCTCAGCCTCTCCTCATAGGATCTCCCCTCCATACCAGGCAACATCCTGGTAAACCTCCTCTGCACCCTCTCCAAAGCCTCCACATCCTTCCTGTAATGTGGGGACCAGAACTGCGCACAATACTCCAAGTGCGGCCGCACCAGAGTTGTGTACAGTTGCAACATAACGCTACGACTCCTAAATTCAATCCCCCTACCAATAAACGCCAAGACACTGTATGCCTTCTTAACAACCTTATCTACTTGATTCCCAACTTTCAGGGATCTATGTACACATACACCTAGATCCCTCTGCTCCTCCACACTATTCAAAGTCTTCCCGTTAGCCCTATACTCAACACATCTGTTATTCCTACCAAAGTGAATTACCTCACATTTCTCTGCATTAAACTCCATCCGCCACCTCTCGGCCCAGCTCTGCAACCTGTCTAAGTCTTCCTGCAAACTATGACACCCTTCCTCACTATCTACCACACCTCCGACTTTGGTGTCATCAGCAAATTTACTGATCCACCCAACTATACCCTCATCCAGATCATTAATAAAAATCACAAACAGCAGTGGCCCCAACACAGATCCCTGAGGCACACCACTTGTAACCGAACTCCATGATGAATATTTACCGTCAACCACTACCCTCTGTCTCCTATCCGCTAGCCAATTCTTAATCCAGTTCCCTAGATCACCCCCAATCCCATACATCTGCATTTTCTGCAGAAGCCTACCATGGTGAACCTTATCAAACGCCTTACTAAAATCCATATACACCACGTCCACTGCCTTACCCCCATCCACCTCTTTGGTCACTTTCTCAAAAAACTCAATAAGGTTAGTAAGTCACGACCTACCCGCCACAAAACCATGCTGACTATCTCCAATCAACTCATTACTCTCCAAATAACTATAAATCCTATCCCTAATAATTTTTTCCAAAACCTTGCCCACAACAGAAGTGAGACTCACCGGTCTATAATTCCCGGGGAAGTCTCTGTTCCCCTTCTTAAACAATGGGACAACATTCGCTAACCTCCAATCATCTGGTACTATACCAGAGGCCAACGACGACCTGAAGATCAGAGCCAGAGGCTCTGCAATCACTTCTCTTGCCTCCCAGAGAATCCTGGGGTAAATCCCATCCGGACCAGGGGACTTATCTATTTTCAGACCCTCCAGAATATCCAGCACATCCTCCTCATCAACTGTAACACTGTCAATTCTACTCCCCTGCAACCCAGTGTCCTCCTCAGCTATATCCATGTCCCCCTGCGTGAACACCGAAGAGAAATATTGGTTCAATGCTTCACCAATCTCCTCCGGTTCCACACATAACTTCCCTCTGCCGTCTATAACTGGCCCTAACCAACCTTCTGTTCTTGACATACCTATAGAACGCCTTAGGATTCTCCTTAACCCTATCAGCCAAAGTCTTCTCAAGTCCTCTTTTAGCCCTTCTTAGCTCGCTCTTCAACTCCCTCCTAGCCAATCTAAAGCTCTCTAGTGCACTATCCGAGTGCTCACGTCTCATCCGAACATAAGCCTCCTTTTTCTTTTTAACCAACGAATCAACTTTTTTGGTGCATCACGGTTCCCTAGCCTTACCAATTCCACCTTGCCTGACAGGGACATACCTATCACAGACTCGCAGTAGCTGCTCCTTGAAAAAACTCCACATTTCGGACGTTCCCAATCCCTGTAATCTCCTAGTCCAACTTATGTTTCCTAATTCTCTCCTAATAGCCTCATAATTACCCTTCCCCCAGCTAAAACCACTGGCCCGAGGTTCATGCCTATCCCTTTCCATCACTAAGGTGAACGTAACCGAATTGTGGTCACTATCACCAAAATGCACACCAACTTCCAAATCCAACACCTGATCTGGCTCATTTCCCAGCACCAAATCCAATATAGCCTCACCTCTAGTTGGCCTATCTACATACTGAGTCAAAAAAGGCTCAATAAGGATGTGTTATTGCTTTTCTTTTGTCTTATTGACTCCCTAATGCTTTTCCCAATTATTATTTCCATTTGTTGACTCACAAGCAGAGATGATGGCATAGTGGCAACGTCACTGGCCTAGTTATCCAGAAGCCCAGGTAACACTCTAGAGATATGGATTCCAATCTCACTGGTGGTGGAATTTAAATTTAATTAATAAATCTGGAATATAGAAGCTAGTTTCCCCTGACAACTGTCTTTTTAGTGGAAGAAAATCTGCGATCCTTACCTACTCTGGCCTACATGTGGCTCCAGCAAATTGACTCTCTCTCAACTGCTTGGAAATGGCCAAGCAAGTTATTCAGTTCAAGGGCAGAGATGGGCAACAACTGCTGGCTTTGTCAACAATGCTTACATCCCACGAAAGATATATAAAAAAAACCTCAGAACTACAAAGAATTTTAAATGTTCTGTTGCCTGAAGGCAAAATATAATTTGCTTCTTAGGAATAAAAAGGGCAAGTTGGGTTGCTACTAGAATGGTATCATCTGCCATTTTTCCCAATTAGCACACAAAAAAAAAATCAGAGAAGTTGCAAATAGTCAGGAGGAGACGACTATTACTGTTACCATTGTTACTGCCAGTTTCATCAAGCTATATGCAATATGTGAAATTGGCTAGTGTATTTTTGATGTGGTGTAATGACTTGGGAAGCCTGACTGGAAAGGAACATAGTTCATTATAGAATGCAAAGTATAACCACTATCATGGTGTATACACACACTAGTCCTTGCCCACAGTTCAGCATACCCAGTCATGGGTCTGCCTTATGAAAGGCCCAGCTGTGAGTTCCAGCTGGGCAGGCCACTACCTGTTACCAGGAGAACGCGTATTCAGTGAGCCTCACAAGGAGATCAATTAGTGAATCCCCATGGATTTCGTGCATCACATGTGGGTAGACAAACATAAGAACTATGCATAAACATGCTTTCCAATGACAAAACTGAAAATGTTTGTTAAAGAGCTACAATTGTTTTGAGGGAATTAACATACTGTTTGAATTACCACTGTTACCATTCCTTGATGCTCAAAAGAGAAACAACGGTAATAAGCACACATCAGTCTTATTTTAAATTTTAACCATTTGTGGATGGTGGGGTGGGAGGGGGGCAGACAAAGAGAACATTCAATCATAAAATTTATCCCAAGAACACTGCACAGAAATTAGCCATTCTGCCCATTTGCTTAAGGCCCTTCTCAGTCTTGTCTCCTCTTCCCTCATCACAGAATTCTGACAGTGCAGAAGGAGGCCATTCGGCCCATTTAGTCTGCACGAACCACAACCCCACCCAGGCCCTATTCTCATAGCCCCACATATCCACCCCAATAATCCTCTAAGCTACATATCATGGGACAGGAAGGAACAATTTACAAAGAACAAAAACAGCCCGGGAAACAGGCCCTTCGGCCCAACGAGTCCACGCTGCCATTTTCACATTACCAGTCCCCCCTCCACCCATGACCCTTATCTATGCTTATGGTATGCCACATTGAGGGAAACTAATTTAGGGACAATTTATTACCTCCAATCAGCCTAATAGCACATCTTTGGGGTGTGGGAGGAAACCAGAGCACCCGGAGAAAACCCACGCAAGCACGGGGAGAATGCGCAAACTCCCACAGACACTGGCCCAAATCCATGTGTCTGCACAGCAAACAGTGATAGTCACTGAGCTGTTGTGTTGCCCAGCATCTTGTCCAGTTTAAAGCACACACTAACGACATGAAGCACTAGGCTATTCTCGAACATCCAAGAGCAGCCCTAGTACGACCCATCGTGTGTATGCCTCTCGTTGGACAACAAGGCGGACCGACTTAAAACCTGTGACATTTAGCACGGCCAATGCACCTAATCCGCACATCTTTGGACTGTGGGAGGAAATCCACGCTGACATGGAGAGAACATGTAAATTCCAAACAGACAGTGACCCAAGCCAGGAATCGAACCAAGATCCCTGCAGCTGTGAGGTAGCAGTGAGGTACTGTACTGCTGCACTCTCCCTTATATAATCAAGTCTCTATTAAATAAAACAATTCTACCTGTTTTGAACATTCCATGTGGCAGCAAGCTATTCATCTTCATTTAGAGTACAAAAGAAAATCCTCTACTTGATCTGTATTGTGTTAGTTTTGTTTCCATAGGACCTTCAATCAATATTTGTGATCTTAATGTAAAATGCTCTTTTCCAGGCTGTCTTTTGTATATTGTTGTATGACAAAGGCTTTTGGATGCAATAATCCTTTGCAAACCTCCACAATGCAAGATTGCACATGAACAATGCAAAATTTTGCTCATCTCAGGATGACCAGGAGTAAATTGGCTTCTAGTGATGAAGTGTCTTAAATTTCAAATAATCATCTTCATCTACAAATGCACTACTGGGCCTCACCCCCTCTCATATCTGCAGTCTCTCCTAACGCAAATGAGAAATCTGCATTCCTCTAACTCTGGTGTCTTATAGACACCTGCCAATTTCCTTCACCCCACTCTTGGCCATGCACCAGTGTCTTCAATTGTCTAGGCCACAAGCTCAATACCCACTTCCTTCTCTAAAAAGTTGCCTTTGGCTAGGTTTTGTGATTTTTTTTGACTCAGCATCCATTTGTGGCTGATTGCGACTTTTGTGATGTACCTTGACTTTTCATTACATTAAATGTGCTAGAAAATACAAGTGAGTTTTGTTTTTTGCAAATCCAATATTGAAGGAAAGAGGAAAAACTGTTATTAAGATGTTAAACAATATTACACAGCATTGTAGTCAATATTCAAGTCCTGCTTGCAAACTCTGATCTGCTGTCGGTGTCTCTAACTGGCATATTGGGCCAGAATTTACCACCAAATAGCATCTGTTTTTGGACACAAAAACTTGGTCAAGTCAGGCATGAGGCGAATAGCACGATTCACGTCCACCTTCATGCCAGTAACCCCTTTATGATGGAGCGAAAACGGCCACGATCAGGATCGCCCCCAAAGCGGGCCCGACGGCTATTTAAATTGACTTGCTGCACATCCAACTTTACCGGCACTTTTCCCTTTACCACCGCATTCACCCATCCAGAATCGATGCGAAACAGACATGCTCCATACAAGTCCAATCCAGACACTCCAGTTAATGAGGAGCTAAGTGCCTAGCATCCAACAGTTCTCTGCCTGAGATCAGTGGTGGGAGTGGGAGCAGGAGCGGAGCAGGGTCTGCTGCCACTCTGCCCAAGGTCAGCAGGGGTGAAGGGGGGGCCCACTGCTACTCTGCCCTAGGTCAGTGAAGGGGAAGGGGGAAGGAGGGGGTGGGGGGTCTGCTGCCACTTTGCCTAAGGTCAATGGAGGGAAAAGGGGGTGTCCGCTGCCAGTCTGCAGACCCCCTTCCCCTCCTTTTGACCACTCTGTCAAAAAGAACTTAATTCCAGTTAATTTTGAATGCATTTCTTTGGTGGCAAATGCTAAATAAATACACCTGTAACTATGGTCCCTGAAAGTCAGTCATCGATCATCTTAGAATGTTTCCACTCTAGGTTTGCCTGTGTGATTCAGTAACTAGTTAGTACAGTAACCCCCAATCTGTGATAAAGGCTGAGCTATCTTGTAATAAAAATTGCAGGCCTGTTGGGAAAAAGTGAAGGAGTAGGAATAAATGGATAGCGTTTTCAAAGAGTCAGCATAGACATTATGGGTCTAATAGTCTCCTTCCATACTGCAACATTTTATTTTCAATACTGCGAAGCAGGCCAAATTTGACATGGCTGCTTCAAACAGGAATGTATGCATTTTGCACATGCATTGAATGGCTATGAAGAGCATGAGGAAAGTAGTCTGCAGTAAGTGGATTAGGGCAAGGAAGAAGAACCTTGGCAGGGAACCTGAAGGCTTCTACAGGGGAGCGAAAGTGGCATTTGTGCTCTGCCAGCTCACAAAAGAAACAAAAAATTAAAATTACCTACCTTTGCTCAGTCTCTCCTGGCATGTGCCTATTTATTGACAGGTTACACTGGTGAGACTGGCCATCACAGGTCACTTCTGCCATCAATAAAAATGGCTGGTGTTGAACTACATTCTCGTACTCTGATTTTATGTATACACAAGGCCCCCAGCTGAACATCGGAAATGGAAAAGAAGAAGCGGTTACCACCATTTTCGCCACCTAACCATGCCATTGGACAAACATGACTTAAAATCAACCCTTTGGTCATTTCTCTCAACACAGAAAATGGAAAAGAACCCATTCCAAACCATTATGAAAGTGAAACTTATTTACAGAAAGGAAGGAATTTCAGTTATATATTACCTTTCACTAACTCAAAAGGAGAACAGGAGTCAAAACCCTATCATGGCAGTTTAAGAATTTAAAATCAGTTTGGAAAAAGTTCTGGAAATATAAAGCATGGATTGTCATAAAAATCTGATTGGTTCACTGATTCCCATGACGCGGAAATGCCGGCATTGGACTGGGGTAAACACAGTAAGAAGTATCACAACACCAGGTTAAAGTCCAACTGGTTTAATTGATAGCAAAAGCCACGAGCTCTCGGAGCGCTGCTGCTCCTTCGTCAGCTGAACGACCAGGAAGAGAACACTGTTGCCTGCTGATTGCCGAGTGGTGTTCATTCGTCTGCTGTCGTAGCATCTACATGGTCTCCTCAATGTACCATGCCTCGAGACATCATTTCCTGCAGCATATCAGAGTGTTCTCTTCCTGTCGGTGAACACTTCAGTGGTCACGGGCATTCAGCCTCTGAACTTCGGGTAAGCATTCTCCAAGGCAGCCTTCATGACACATGACAGCGCAGAATCGCTCAGCAGAGACTAATAGCCAAGTTCCACACACATAGGACGGCCTCAACAGGGATCTTGGGTTCACGTCACACTATCTGTAATCCACCACTTGCTTGGGCTTGCAAAATCTCACTATCCGTCCTGTCTGGAGACAATACATATCTCTTCAACCTGTGCTTAACACTCTCTCCAACCTGTGCTTAACACTCTCTCCATTCACATTGTCTGTACCTTTGAGACTTGATTACTGTAAAGAGTCGCATTCCAACCATTATTTTGTAAATTGAGTTTGTGTCTTTATAAGCTTTGTTTGTGAACAGAACTCCCACTCACCTGATGAAGGAGCAGCGAGCGCTCTGAAAGCTAGTAGCTTTTGCTACCAAATAAACCTGTTGGACTTTAACCTGTTGCACGGTGTCCTGGTAATGCAAGTATTATTCTGGAAAAGACATCTTTCCTGAAAGAGCTAGGAATTGGTATGGTCCACCAATCTCAATTTAGGAACTTTAGGAACTGTGGGCAGGCACTGTATTATGCTAAGTGGTTAATATTGTGGATTTAATCTTATTCCACACTCACTAGTTAGAACATTCTGATTTGCAATTGGAAAGTGCATCTACCTACAACTTTGGCACGTGGGCATTACTGGCAAGGCTGGAATTTTGAGCTGCCCCAAGAAAGTGATGATGAAGGCCTGTTTGCTGGTAACAAACCACTCAACGAGCCTTGTGAGACTTCTCACTGATTCCCCTCAGGACAGGGAACTTGTGCGCTTAGAATCATCTAGCCTATATGTGTCATCAAATCCAATGTATAGAGGTTAGTTGGATTGTCTCTTGGTGTCCAAATATGTAGATTAAATGAATTAGTCATGGTAAATTTGCAGGGTTATAGAACGAGATTGGGGGAGGTTGTTGGTCTGGTTAAGCTGTTCTTTCAGAGAGTTGGTGCAGGCTTGATAGGCCTCCTTCTGCACTGTAGGGATTTTATGGTTCTAAACATATAGCACAACACGGTGGACTCTGAAGCATGGTGCTTTACTGGTTCGTTGAGTGATTTGCTACCGGCAAACAGGCCTTCATCATCACTTTCTTGAGGCAGTTCAAAATTCCAGCCTTGCCAGTAATGCCCACATGTAAGGAGCAAAAGGATAGTGAGGGATAAAATTGGTCCTCTTGAAGACCAGAGTGGTAGACTGTGTATGGAGCCAAAAGAGATGGGGAGAGATACTAAATGGGTTTTTTGCATCTGTATTTACTGAGGAAATGGACAACGACTCTACAGAAATAGGGCAAACAGGTAGGGAGGTCATGGAACCTTTACAGATTAAAGGGGAGGAGGTGCTGGCTGTCTTGAGGCAAATCAGAGTGGATAAATCCCCAAGACCGGCCAGGGTATTCCCACAGACCTTGAGGGAGGCTAGTGTTGAACTTGCAGGGGCCCTGGCAGACATATTTAAAATGTCAGTATTCATGGGGGAGGTGCTGGATGATTGGAGGGCGGCTCATGTTGTTCTATTGTTTAAAAAAGGTTCCAAAAGAAATCCGAGAAATTATAGGCCAGTAAGTTTGACGTCAGTGGTGGGCAAGTTATTGGAAGGTGTGATAAGGGATAGGATCTACAAATATTTGGATAGACAGGGACTTATGGTAGGCTGGTAGAAAAGGTTAAGGCGCATGGGATGCGAGGCCAGGTAGCTAGGTGGATTGAGAACTGGCTGGGTAATAGGAGACAGAGGGTAGTAGTGGAGGGAACTTTGTCCGGCTGGAGGCCAGTGACCAGTGGTGTGCCGCAGGGCTCAGTACTGGGACCTCTCCTCTTTGTAGTCTACATAAATGACTTGGAAGAGAGCATAGGTGGTGTGATCAGCAAGTTTGCTGATAACACCAAGATGGCAGGGTTGGCGGGTACCGAAGTGGATTGTGAGGTGATACAACAGGACATAGATAGGTTGGTGCAGTGGGCAGATAGGTGGCAGATGGAATTTAATCCTGACAAATGCGAGGTGATGCATTTTGGAAGGAATAATGTAGAGAGGAGCTATGTGATTAAAGGTAGACAAATTAGGAGTATAGAAACACAGAGGGACCTGGGAATGCAGGTTCACAAATCCATGAAGGTTGCAACACAAGTGGAGAATGTTGTCAGGAAGGCTTATGGAATGCTAGCCTTTATAGGAAGGGGGATAGAGTTTAAAAGCTGCCATCTAATGCTTCAGTTGTATAGAACGTTGGTTAGACCGCATTTGGAGTACTGCGTCCAGTTCTGGTCACCTTACTACCGGAAGGACGTGGAGGCTCTGGAAAGGGTGCAGAGGAGGTTTACTAGGATGTTGCCTGGCATGGAGGGGCTGGGGTACGAGGAAAGGTTGGAGAAACTGGGACTGTTCTCCTTGGAAAGACGGAGATTGAGGGGGGACATGATAGAGGTATATAAGATACTGAAGGGAATAGACAGAGTCAATAGTGAGAGACTGCTCCCTAGATTGGTAACAAATACAAGAGGCCATGATTTAAGGGTGAGGGGGGAGAGATATAATTTGGATATGAGAGGAAGGTTCTTTACGCAGAGAGTTGTGGGGGTATGGAACGCGCTACCGAGTAGGGTGGTGGAGGCGGGAACATTGGACTCGTTTAAGGTTCAGTTAGATAGGCACATGAGTGAAACGAGGATGGAGGGTTATGGTAGGGGTATTAAATAAGGGTTAGAACCTCGGGAGAGACCGGAAAGGCAGGCTTGTGATTAACGTTTTTGTCTTTTATTCCGCAGGTGGAGGTCCACCTCGTTGTCAAACGAGGGGCATGCACACGGTGGGTCGTGCGTGGGCTACTCTTGGAGGTTCCAGGAGTGGCCTAGTACTTCGTGTCGGTGTGTGTGCTTGATCCTGGACCGGTAGAAGGGCGCCGCAACAGCTCGGTGACTAGCACTGCTGGCTGTGCAGATACATGGATTTGGGCCTGTGTCTGTGGGACTTTGTGCATTCTCCCTGTGGATGCTTGGGTTTCCTCCGGGCGCTCCGGTTTCCTCCCGCACCCCAAAGATGTGCTCTTAGGCTGACTGGTTTTACCAAATTGACACTATTCTCCCCTGAATCTGGCTAAGTCAGGGGTTCTATTCGTAGACACGCAGGGTAGAATAGGTGTAGGGTGATGCGGCGGCGCGGGCTTGTTGGGCCGAAGGGCCTGTTTCCCGTGCTGGGTTGTTCTTTGTTCTTTATTAGGGAGAGTCAACATGGCTTTGTACGTAGTAGGTCACGTTTGAGTCTATTAGAGTTTTTCGAGGAGGTTACCAGGAAAGTGGATGAAAGGAAGGTGGTGGACGTCGTCTACCTGGATTTCAGCAAGGCCTTTGACAAGGTCCCTCATGGGAGGTTAGTTAGGAAGGTTCAGTCACTAGGTATACATGGGGAGGTAGTAAATTGGATTAGACACTGGCTCAATGGAAGAAGCCAGACAGTGGTTGTGGAGGATTGCTTCTCTGAGTGGAGGTCTGGGACTAGTGGAATGCCGCAAGGATCGGTGTTGGGTCCATTGTTGTTTGTCATCTATATCAATGGTCTGGATGATAATGTGGTAAACTGGATCAGCAAATTTACTGATGATACAAAAATTGGAGGTGTAGTCGACAGTGAGGAAGGTTTTCAAAGCTTGCAGAGGGATTTGGACCAACTAGAAAAATGGGCTGAAAAAAAAATGGCAAATGGCATTTAATGCAGACAAGCGTGAGGTATTGCACTTTGGAAGGACAAACGAAAGTAGAGTGTACAGGGTAAATGGTGCGACTCTGAAAAGTGCAGTTGAACAGAGGGAGCTGGGAATACAGGTACAGGATTCCCTAAAAGTGACATCACAGGTGGATAGGGCCATAAAGAGTGCTTTTGATACATTGGCCTTTATAAATCGGTGTATTGAGTATAAATGTTGGAGTGTTATGGTAAGGTTGTATAACGAATTGGTGAGGCTGAATTCAGAGTATTGTGTACAGTTTTGGTCACCTAGTTACAGGAAGGATGTAAATAAGGTTGAAAGAGTGCACAGAAGGTTCACGAGGATGTTGCCGGGACTTGAGAAGCTGAGTTACAGAGAGAGATTGAATAGGTTAGGACTTTATTCCCTGGACCGTAGAAGAATGAGGGGAGATTTGATAGAGATGTATAAGATTTTGATGGGTATAGATAGAGTGAAGGCAAGCAGGCTTTTTCCACTAAGGCTAGGGGAGAAAAAAACCAGAGGGCATGTGTTAAGGGTGAAAGGAGAAAAGTTTAAAGGGAATATTATGGGGGGCTTCTTCATGCAGAGAGTAGTGGGAGCGTGGAATGAGCTGTCGGATAAAGTGGTAAATGCAGGATCACTTAACATTTAAGAAAAACTTGGACGGGTTCATGGATGAGAAGGGTGTGGAGGGATATGGTTCAAGTGCAGGTCAGTGGGACGAGGCAAAAAAAATGGTTTGGCACAGACAAGGGCCAAAAGGCCTGTTTCTGAGCTGTAATTTTCTATGGAAAGTTTAAAAAAAAAAGCTTTTGCAGCTCACACCAAAATAGTTTTGCAATGGTAGCCTCGGGTATAGGTGCAATAAACTGAAGGCATGGGCTATGTTGTAGTGTAGTGGATGAATATCTCTACATGTCATGCTGGCTGGATAACCTTAACACACTTGTGATTTTTAGTTATCTCATATGTATTTTTTGCTAAAAACCTATTTACACTCAAAGGGCAGGATTCCCAAATCTCGTCCACTCCTGTCCTGCTACCAGTAAGAATGGAGAAGGCGCTCACCCAAAACTCCAGGAGGAGGTCAGAGGTTTTTGGCTAAAATGTTTTTCGGATCGTTGTAATTTTGACGCTATTAGAATTATGATTTTTAAAATTATATTTTTCTCTTCAATTTTCCATCCCTCTTGTTCAGAGCATGTTTTCATAGTCAAGCAAAGTCCCAGCCACTCATGTACCTAAACCAAGTACCCTTCCTTTTGTACAAGCCTCCTTCTTCTTCGTGATGTTTCACTGAAACACAGGAAAGTACTGTGATTTTTTTTTAAAACTATGGGCAAGGGTGCAGAGACCAACCCTGAATCTACCATATCCAAAACAGGGATCGAACTCCACACTGTTGAGTGTTAATCTGATCTACATGATTAGCTATCGAGCCAGAAGAGCGAAGCAAGGCGACAAAAAACAGAAAAATGCTCATAAATCTCAGCAGGCCTGACAGCAGCTGTGGAGAGAGAATAGAGCCAACATTTCAGCAGAGCTCTGGTGAAGGGTCATCTAGACTCGGAACACTGGCTTTATTCTCTCTCCGCAGATGCTGTCAGACCTGCTGAGATTTTCCAACGTTTTTATGTTTGTGTTTCAGATTCCAGCATCCGCAGTATTTTACATTAAGCTAACCAGGCCCCCAGTTTCGAGCTTAGAGTGAATCTCAGCACACTAAAGAGAGGAGGAAAGAAGAAATTGAAAGCATACATCATTGTTGAACTCTGTCCTTCATCTCATATCTTCATGTTCCCATAATTTAATCATAATGTACTACGAGAGGTACTACGAAAGCAGACGGCATTTCTGCACTGGGGATTAGATTCAACTTTGTTCAACATGCTTAAAAATTCAATATTTTTGCTCATCAAGCTTGAAGTCAGTAAAGCAAGATTCTGACTGGCCATGTCTGGCTGGAAACCCTTAAAGAACATAGAACACTACAGCACAGTACAGGCCCTTCAGCCCTCAATGTTGTGCCAAGCTGTGTCCAATCCCAAGATCAAGCTATCCCCTCCCTATATTTCTGGAGTGCTCCATGTGCCTATCCAATAACCGCTAGAAAGTTCCTAAAATGTCCGACTCCACTATGGAGTCTTATTAGACTTCCTCCTTATGGAAGAAGTGTAATTCAGGCTTGGAACTTAGAAACAGACTTGCCAGAACATGTGGTTCTGTGTGAACCATGGCTCAATTGGATTAATGTCAGGTAAAGTACCTAGTTCAATGCTCATACCCAATTGTAAATTTAATATGATTAGCTTAAGTCTGTAATTGCTGTGTCATGAGACTACGAGGATGGTGGATGGCAAATTAGATGGCCCTTGGTCTTTCCTAGACTAGTAATTCCTACATTCCCAGTCATCATGTAAGCCTCTAATTAATAGGATTAATAGACTGTCAAAGGTGACTGGTTATTGAGTTCGTCCACCCACGATGCCGCATTCTTGGGGTTTACATCCCACTAATGCTCCATCTGCCAGTTACTCAGAACAGCATATGAAGACTGGATAGTAGTTTCTATTTCTAGTGATCTCGGCGATAGCATTACAACTAAAGCTATTTAAATGGTCGCGCTGTCTGCCTTTTTTTTTTGAGAGTTTGCCAAGTCAAAGAAACTTTTATTTATAAACTCTCAGACATCCCATTACTCTCGTTTTTGTGACATTATTACGCCTCAATACCAAATGAACCATGAGGGGAAAGGCATCACCTCTCAGTTCTTAAATGCACTTGCTCAGAATCAAATTTAAAATGAAACTAATGGGGATCTCAACATGGTCTTTCATTGGGATGACAGCTTGCTTTTAATTTGGAGGCCTGCTGCCAACAATCAGTTGCCTGCCTGCTCTGTGCAAGTGATACAGCGTGCTGCTAAACCTTAAGGATTATTTTGGTGCAAGGATAAAAAAAGGCATTACATAGGTGCCACACTAATAAGACATGCCAGTTTGAAAGTTGGTTTTAGCACACAATTTTGGTGCTAATTGTTAATTACTACAAGTTAAACTTGGTTGGAAGTGTTAAAGCAAGATGATAGGTTTAGCACTCAAGCACTTATTAGACAAGTTGTCTGTGGCAACCTACATATGAGCTTGATGCACCCACTTCCACTGACTTTGTGAAGTGTGCTGGGTGACAGAAAACTGAACATTACGGTATGGTTCAGGAACCAAGGAAGATGGTTCTCCGTGGTGACACTGGAGCTCCTGCTGGTAAAGATCCAAAAGGAGTAGGGATGTCCTGTAGACATAGCAACATGTAGGGAAGAAGTTCAAAGTTTCCAAATTGTGATAATCCCCAAGATTAGAAATCACTGACTGACCTCCCTGTAGACTCACTGAATATGAGCTCCCTTGGAATTGGTAATTAACTCACCAGATAGAGCTCATATACAGAGCCCTGTATAAAGCAGGCCCGAGCGGGTCCATTGTTGCATTGTCCCGGCTGGGATCTGTTAGTGTTCACCTGAGGCTTGTGGTTTTGCTTTGTTTTAGTCAATAAAGCTCTGCTCCTTTATAGCCGACTCCTGGAGTTATCGTACAGATGGAACAAAATATAGAAATTGCATAAATAATGAAGAATGGCAGTAGACTCCAGGAGGACAGACAGTGACATGGGCAGCCATCTGGATGGTAAAATTTAATGTAAAGAAGTGTGATGCTAACATTTTATAGAAAGAATGAAGAATATAAGTTTGATGGTAAAATTTAAAGGGAGTTTACAGGAACAGAGAGACCTAAGGGTTTATGCATACAAAAATAATAGAACATAGAAACCCTACAGTGCAGAAAGAGGCCCTTCGGCCCATCGAGTCTGCACCGACCACAATCCCACCAAAGCCCTATCCCCATATCCCTACAGTTATCCACTAATCCCTCTAACCTACGCATCCCGGGACACTAAGGGACAATTTTAGCATGGCCAATCAACCTAACCCGCACATCTTTGGACTGTGGGAGGAAACCCATGCAGACACGAGGAGAATGTGCAAACTCCACACAGACAGTGACCCGAGCTGGGAATCGAACCCAGGCCCCTGGAGCTGTGAAGCAGCAGTGCTAACCACTGTGCTACTGTGCCGCCCAAATCACTGAATGTGATAGGGAAAGTTGAGAAATCAGTTTTAAAAAACATAATCAATCTTTGGTTTATTAACAGATATAGGAAATTATGCTAAGCCTTTACAAAACAATGATTAGGCTTCGGGTCTAATTCTGCACGTCACACTTTAGGAATGATGTTAAGCTCATAAGAAGGTACAGGTTTACTAGAATGATACAAGAAATGAAGGACTTCAATTTTGTGGATACACCAGGGAAGTCGGCATTCTTTTCCTTACAGCAGAGAAGGACAAGAAGAGATTTAATAGAGGAGTTGAAAAACATGAATGGTTTTGATAAAGTAAATAAGGAGAAATTGTTTCCAGTGACAGTATGGTTGGTAACCAGAGGATACCGATTTAAGGTGATTCACAAAAGAACTAGAGGCAACGTGAGGATTTTTAAAAAGATACAATGCACTGCCTGAAAAGGATGAAGGGAATAGAATGTGTAGTAACTTACAAAGGGGAGCGGGCTAAGCACTGAAAAGAGAAAAGAAATCTGCAGAGTTTTGATGAAACAGTGGAGAATTGGGACCAGTTGGATAGCTCTACCAAAACACCAGCACAAGCTGGATGAGCCAACTGGTCTTCTCCATTATTCTACATCTCCGGTGAATAGAACACCAATTCAAAGAACAGCAGTTAAGATCTCCCCGAAGTACTGGCCAATATTTGTTCCTCAACCAGCACCAAACAGATTACCTAGATATCAGCATCTTGTCATTCATTGACCTTTTCTGTATGCAAACTGACAGTGTCATTTCCTACATTACAATAGTCGCTAAGCTTCAAAATCAAAAGTATTCCTTTGCTATAAAGTGCTTTGGAATGCTGCCAAAGGCAGTGTTTAATGCTTGCACCTCTTTTTTATATCAGCATGAAGAGCACTCAGACCCACTGAACTTAATGCAGTAACAAGGTTCAGACAATCTGAGGACAATCTTGACAAGAATCATGTTACTGTGAACAGAAATGTGGTTTGATAGTGTGGGAGTGCAGACAAAGAACATTGCAGCCCAAGAGGGTCTTCTGTTAAATAGGTGTGTGGGGCAGTAGGATATTATGATTGGAAAGTGAAATGGAGAATAAGTATTGCAATTTAAAGTACATATATAATGCAACCAATTTGTTTTCATGTAGGTTAAATGGACAGATGAATGGGGAACCACCATTGTGAAAGTGGTTATCTCAGGGAATTGTGATCGATTAGCATGGATGCTTGTTAAAGGATTCAAAGATAAACCGAAGAGAAAGTAGAAAAGCTAGGACACATTAGAGGCATGTGGGCAGAAAGCATTCAATAGACCGTAGATCGAAATCTTCTATATTTGGCAGCAAATGCACAGTTGCAATACAACTTCAACTATAAAAGGGGTGAATATGAATAGAACCTCCCCTGGCAGAATACTGATAAAATCAGTTTGATTTGCTTTGAGCATTCATCCAATCTACATAAGAATTAGAAGCAGGAGTAGGCCACCTGGCCCCTCAAGCCTGCTCCACCATTCAGTACGATCATGGCTGATCTTCTTATGGACTCAGCTCCACTTAGTCGCCTGTTCACCATAGCCATTAAATTCCTTTACTGTTCAAAAATTTATCTATCCATGCCTTGAAAACATTTAAAGAGGTAGCCTCAACTGCTTCATTGGATACGGAATTCCACAGATTCACAACCCTTTGTGTGAAGAAGTTCCTCCTCAACTCAGTCCTAAATCTGCTTCCCCTTATTTTGAGGCTTTGCTTCCAGTTCTAGTTTTAGTGGTAACTCCCCTGCTTCTACCTTATCTATTCCCTCCATAATCTTACATGATAAGATATCCCCTCATTCTTCCGAATTTCAATGAGTATAGCTCCAGTCTGCTCAGTCTCTCCTCATAAGTCAATTCTCTCAACTCCAAAATCAACCTAGTGAATCTCCTCTGCACTCCCTCCAGTGCCAGTATATCCTTTCTCAAGTAAGGAGACCAAAGCTGTACACAGTACCCCATGTGTGGCCTCACCAGGACCTTATACAACTGCAACATAACCTCGCTGTTTTTTAACTCCATCCCTCTAGAATAAAAGACAAAATTCCATTTGCCTTCTTAATCACCTACTGCACCTGCAAACCAACTCCTTGCGATTCCTGCACAAGGACACGAAGGTTCCTCTGCACAGCAGCATGCTGCAATTTTTTACCATTCAAAAAATAGTCCATTTTTCTGTTATTCCTACCAAAATGGATGACCACACATTTATCAACATTGTACTCCAACTGCCAGACCCTCACCCACTCACCTAAGCTATCTATGTCCCTTTGCAGAATTCCAGCATCCTCTGCACACTTTGCTCTGCCACTCATTTTAGTGTCATCTGCGAATTTTGACATACTACACTTGGTCCCCAACTTCAAATCATCTATGTAAATTGTAAACAATTGGGGTCCCAACACTGATCCCTGAGGCCCACCACTAATCATTGGTCGCCACCAGAAAAACACCCACTTACACCCACTCTTTGCTTTCTGTTAGGTAACCAATTCTCTAACCAGTTAATACATTACCCATAATACCATGCATCTTCATCTTATGTAGCAGTCTTTGGTGTGGCACCTTGTCAAATGCCTTCTGGAAATCCAGATACACCACATCCACAGGTTCCCCATTGTCTATGTAACATTCTCAAATCTGATTCACCTCCATTTTTTCTCTGGGTAGCAGAGGTTTAAATTATCCCCAAAATGTGATAGAAAATGCAACAGGCAGACAACAATACAAAATAATGTCAACAAAACAGAACGGATGCAGAAGAAATGGTAAATAAATAACTACCAGCACTCTGATCCTATTTCTGTAATTAAATGGTATACAGTATTTACTAACAATCGACAAACTAACTTTTATAAAAGATTTAAGTGCTTTTTGGGCTTTGTAAGGATTTCAATAATAAAAATATTTGCAGAGCTGGCCAACCAAAAAGGGAGTTTCTAACTAGTCATTAGCTTTTTGCTAACAGGATGTTGTGAGAAATTGTCTTTTAGCCTTATTAGTCATGTATCACGGAGGGCTCTCCCCACTGAAGGCAAAACATTTTAACAAAATGTTAGTTTGGGCTTATAAGAATTGTACTGTTCACAATTTGCTGACAGCACAGACATGGGAGCACAGCACACAACTCATCTCTCCTCATGTTTCAAATAATGAACAAAAATCTACATGGGCTATGTTTAGCTAAATATGTTATTATTTGCTCATTAAAGGGGTGGTATTATTCAATTTGCAAGCACTGTTTCTGTTGCAGATCTCTCAATTGTTTTTTTCTGCTTTCTGTAACAAGGATAACAGAAGTTAATTTTTGCTGTTTATTTGCTATTGTTGAAGCAAATGAATCACATGCTGGAGAAGGTGTCCAGCCAAACAATCCACAAACCAGACTTTGCAGTGAAGGATTATTATATAGCAGTTCTATGCCAGTCCTTATACTCGATATGAACTTCCTCTAATCCTTCAGCAGCTCATTCCACCACCATCTCCTTCAATTCCTTCATCCTTTAGCCTCCTTATATGGTATTAAGTATTCCCTTCCCCATATATATTTTTTATTCATTTACAGTATATGGATGATGTCGCTGGCTGAGTCAGCATTGACTGCCCATCCCTAATTGACCTCCATTTCAGAGGACATTTGAGAGTCAACTTGTAGGCTAGACCAGGCAAGGACAGTAGATTTCCTTCCCTAAAGGGCACTGCTGAACCAGATGGTTTTTGGTCATCATTAGACTTTTAGTTCCAGATTTTATTGAATTGAAATATCACCATCTGCCATGGTGGGATTTGAACCTGGGTCTCCAGATCTTGCTCAGAGTTTCTGAATTATTAATCCTGTGACAATACCATTATGCTGCTGCCTCTGCCCGAATATACTATTTGTCTCAGCTATTCCATGTGAAGTGTTGGATAATTATCTTTAATGATAAGCATACTGTATTTCAGGGAAGGGGAGAGGAAGAAGTGCAAATAAGATGGGGGTGAAAAGTTGAACCCAGATAGTGAAGTGATTTACCTTAAAAAAAGGCTCCAGTATTGAAGGTGGCAATTCACGAGCTGGGGACTGGTGTCATATTGGGTTTCAAATGATTCATTCTGAGATTTGGATGAGAAAATGGAAGAAAAATGCCTAGTGTGAAACAAAGATCAGCAAACTAACAATGACACACCAAAGGCCAGATGAGACAAATGGTCTCCTACCATGCTGTAAAGTTTCGTGGCATCCTGAATCTGAATCTTGATCATCATAAATTGTCTAAACCTCAGCACTAATTGGCAACCTCAGGCAGAGCATAAGGATACCTGGAATCTTCTAAGTTTGGGGTCAAAGAGAAGGCCAATCAATAGGAAACTTCTCTCTACCTAACCCTTGCTGTCCTTGACTAGAGAGCTTAAAAGGTGACACAGGATAGTAAAATAGCTTTTCCTTTCAAGGTGAATGGCCAATTTTCTACAACAGTCAATGACTGTAAAACACTTTGGGGTGTCCCACCATACAAACAGCATCATATAAAAGCAAATCATTCATCAACACAGCACTTTATATTATTGCTTGCAACTACTCAATCTATATAATAAACTGTTAAATTTCTTCCTGATAATTGGTTAAATGCCTTTTCATTATTGGCCAAGTCTGTGCTTTTTCTGCTTTCTAATTAGTTGCAATGCAAATCCTTTCTATCCAATTACATTTGAGCAAAGAACCACGACAATACCTCATTCACCCCACAGTCAATCCTGAGAATGGACAAGAATGAACACAACTTGTCTCCAAATCAGATGGGTGGGGGAATGGAGAATAATGAGGTTGTAACCAGAGTTAAAATCCTGGAAGTCCTGACACAGCAGCACCTTCATCACATGGACAGCAGCAGTTCAAGAATGCAACACACACAGTGACTTCTCAAGAGCATGGCATGGGCAATGAATATCAACCTTCATGGTGATGCTTTCAACCCAGGCTGCAGATAAGAACATCAGAAATCAGAGAAGGAGTAACCCAAATGACCCCGCTATCACATTTCGTCACTCAAGACTATTATAGCTGATCTTCTACCTTAGCTCCCCATATCCCTTGATTTCATTAAGTGAAGAAAAATCTGCCTAACTAAGCCTTGAATAAATTTAATCATGAAGTATCCACAACCCTCTGGGGTAGTGAATTCCAAAGATTCACAACCCTTTGAGTGAGCAAAATTCTCCTTCTCAGTCCTAAATGATCAACACTTGTCTTGAGGTGATGCCCCACTGTTCTAGAGGAAGCTACCCAAGCTCCTACAGAACCTTGCATGTTTCAATGCAATCAGCTCCCATTCTGCTAAACAGAGAATTATAGGCCCAATTACTCAGCCTCTCATCATAAGACAACACATTCATCCCAGGAACCAATCTGGCAAACCTTCACAGTACCACCTCCAAAATATATCCTTCCTTAAATAAGGAGACCAGAATTGCACACAGTGTTCCAGCTGTGATGTTACAATACAATTGTAGTAAGACTTCCTTATTCTTGTACTCCAATCTGGTTGCAATAAAGGTCAAACATGCTACTTGCTTTACCTGCATGCCAATTTTGTGTTTGTTGTATGAGTGCACATATGTCTCTGAGGATCAGCATTTACAAGCTTCATACCTTTTAAAAAATATTCTGCTTTTCTATTCTTAAGGCCGAAGTGAATAACCTCACATTTTCCCACTTGGTACTATAACTGTCACCTTGTTGCCCATTCCTCCACACAAATTATATTCCACTTAAACTTTATATCATCAGCAAGACTGAATACATCATCCTCTGTCTTTTTTTTCCCAAAATGCTAATATGGATTGTAAAAAGCTGAGGCACCAGCACTGTTCCTTGTGGCACTCTGAAAGTTACATCTTGTTAATGTGAAAACGTTGCATTTATCCCTACTGTCCATTAACCAATCTTCCATCCATGTCAATATGTTGCTTCAACTCCAGGAACTCTTATCTTGTGTTTTAACTTTATTGGTGGCATATTATTGGCTTTTGTCCAGCGTCTACTGGCTCCACTTTATCTACATCATCAAGAACTCTAATAAACCTATCAAACATTATTTCCTCTTTGTAAGACCCTATTCTCAGCACCTGGAGAAGTATAATGTGCTGTTCAATAAAGCAAAATTTTGTGGATATGGGAAATCTGAAATAGAGCAGAAAATGCTGGCAGCATCTGTGGAGAGAGAAATAGAGTTAATGTTAAGAGTCATATGGACTCAATGTTAACTTCTGTAACATATTGTTTTGTGTGTGGAGAGTGAGGAAGTGAAAAGAAATCACATATCAGAGCTATATTTATCTCTGCCAATTTCCGTGGATTTATTTGGGCAGACACCATGTTCTGTGGTCTCTTAACTTCAATGCCAGTATGGCTCTTAACTCAGAGCAACAGTCACTATTCAGACAACCTCCAGAGAAAGGTTACAAGCAATTGGCATTAATAAGCCAGCTTTTAAATATCAGATCACCCAATTGCTCACCCTTAATACCACGATTTTGATGGTGGGATGTCTAAGCTCTCCTTATTAGTGGGATTGGGTAGTGCAGTGGGTTTGGCACAGGTCTTTCACCTGGTACCTGGGTTGAAACGTACCACAGACCAATGAGGCAAAAGTTTCCTCAGGCTGATAACTGAACAAAAATGATAACGAATGATTTGACTGGAGGCAGCACCTCACACAGCTTCAGGATTCACCAGAACATGCTTGATTAGCTGTAAAATGCCATCAGTACAGGAATGTAACAAATGCAGGAGACGCAGCAGGATCCCACAAACAGCAATGTGATAGTAGCCAGGCAACTGGTTTTACGGATGTTAGTCGAGAGGATAAATATATTTCCAGTACACGCAAACAGCAGCTAATTGAATGTATCAAAAATGACCAGTACCTGTGCCACTTGCAAGGAATTAATACTTCAGGGCAGGAGAGAAAATAAACAAAATAAGGGAAAAAAATTATGTATCAGACGGAGGGGTCAGAAAACTAGTTAAAAACAATTTTGAAAACAAACGACAAGACAAGGAAGGTATTTATGGATTGCACAGAGTTTGGAAGAGGAAGAGATACTTGGAAATGCTTATGTCAAAGTCACGAAGAAAAGATTCAAGTTATTTTATAAACACAAATTCATAAGAATCTGTTGAATAATTCTAAAAGTTGCAATTTTAGCGGGGAGCGCAGAAGAGGGGAGGAGCACAAGTGGGGGTGGGGGAGGGGATAGAGGAGGGAGGGAGGGAGAGAAGAGCACGAGTGGGGGTGGCGGGGGGGGGGAGGGAGAGAAGGAGAGAGGGAGGGGGAGAGAGGAGTACAACTGGGAGTGGGGGGAAGAGAGAGGTGAGAAGCGGGGGAACGGGAGGTGGGAGGACAAGCGGAGGTGGGGCAGGGAGGGACGGAGAAGCAGAAGTGGGGGGGGGGGGGAAGAGGAGGAGTGAGGAGGGAGAAGCAGAAGTGGGGGGGAGAGGAGGAGGAGTGGATAGGGGATTGGCTGTCAAATAGGAGGCAGAGAGTGGGGGTGAATGGGTGCTATTCGGATTGGCGGTTGGTGACTAGTGGAGTGCCCCAGGGGTCGGTGCTGGGGCCTCAGCTATTTACCATTTATATAGATGATCTGGAGGAGGGAACCGAGTGTATGGTGTCGAAATTTGCTGATGACACCAAGATTGGCGGAACGGCAAATTGTGCGGAGGGTGTGGAAAGTCTGCAGAAGGATCTAGATAGGCTGGGCGAATGGGCCAGGAACTGGCAAATGGAATTTAATGTTGGCAAGTGTGAAGTTGTCCACTTTGGTAGGAATAATGGTAGGAAGGACTATTACTTACAAGGCGAAAAACTGCAGCATGCGACGGTGCAGAGGGACCTCGGGGTCCTTGTGCATGAGTCGCAAAAACCCAGCCTGCAGGTGGTCAGGAAGGCGAATGGGATGCTGGCCTTCATAGCGAGGGGGATTGAATATAAAAGTAGGGAGGTCTTGCTGCAACTGTACAGGGCACTGGTGAGGCGGCAGCTGGAGTACTGTGTGCAGTTTTGGTCGCTGCACTTACGCAAGGATATTTTGGCCTTGGAGGGAGTGCAGAGGAGGTTTACTAGGCTGATACCGGAGTTGAGGGGGTTGAACTATGAGGAGAGGCTGAATAAACTAGGCTTGTACTCATTAGAGTTTAGAAGAATGAGAGGAGATCTCATTGAGACATACAAGATGATGAATGGGATGGATAGGATAGAGGTGGAGAGGCTCTTCCCGCTCAGAAAGGACAGTAGGACTAGAGGGCACAGCCTCAAGATAAAGGGGGGGGCAGTTTAGAACAGAGTTGAGGAGGAACTTCTTCACTCAAAAGGTGGTGAATCTCTGGAATTCTCTGCCCGTTGAAGTGGTGGAGGCTGCCTCGCTAAATATATTTAAGACGTGGGTTGATAGGTTTTTGATAGGCAAGGGGATTAAGGGTTATGGGGAGAGGGTGGGAAAGCGGAACTGAGCCACTTCAGATCAGCCATGATCTTACTGAATGGAGGGGCAGGCTCGAAGGGCTAGATGGCCTACTCCTGCTCCTATTTCTTATGTGAGGAGGGAGAAGCAGAAGGTGGGGGGAGAAGCAGAAGTGGGGGGGCGGGGGGGAAAGCAGAAGTGGAAATTCTTAAGTCAAAATCAAGGAGAAAAGATGCAAATTATTTTAAGAACTGAAATTCATGAGAATTTTTTGAATAATTCTAAAAGTTGAAATTTTAGTTGGGGGGAGGAGAAGAAGTGGGGTAACACTACAGAGGGCATTAAACTTCAATGTACAGGAGAGGCAAGTCAGAATACAGACAGGATCTTGGATGAGTCGCAGATTGTGGGAGGAAGAATGAGAAGAAGGTTTGGTGCTCTTGAAGAGGAATAAAAAATGCTTTTTTAGTGAATCTGCAATGCTTCAGATTGAACTTGTTTCATCCTATTAATAATAGAGTTGCAAGTGATAAAAACATAGGAATGGATAATTGAAAGCAACTCTTGAATGCAGCTGTCCCCAGTTGTTCAAAAGCACCTCTGGTAATTGTACTGTCATTTCAAAAGCAGATTATGCAAATAATACATAGTAATCCTGAGTGTACGAGATTTTGTAGCGAATGTTATTATCATCTTTAATGAATGCTCACAGTGCACCTGCACCAAATTTTTAAAAAACTGTTCTTTGGGAAAAGTCTTCCTACACATGGAAAGCTTTGAGAATTTATGCATTGCACAACTCTCCCTGTGGCCTCTCTAGTGGGACTGTCTGCCTTGTGATGTCAAACTATGTACATTTATTTTACTTATAGACTCAAGCCTGAGAAACCCATTTGACATGGGTACAGACTGTCTTTTTGTGGGACCTTTGCTGCCTTCAATCGCAAAGGTCCGAGCTGCATTCAAGCTGGGCTCTGAAGGTCAAAGGAGACTACAGCTTCTTCGTATAAATTAGTGCATTAACAAATTACTTTATTCTTGAAAACTGTTTACTTTAAACAAAAATACCTTTTTGGATAGAACATAGGTCTTAACAATTTAGATTATTTTCATTTGACATAGTCTGTAAATTTAATATCAGGGGTTAAATGAACATGAAACAAATGCAAAACAGAAGTTTTTTTAAGTGCACAAAACACATTCTTAAAATCTTGCTTTTATCCATTAAAAGATCATGAGCATCAAGCCCACACTGCTATATTCAGAAACTTTTTCCTTCACAACTGTACAGGGCACTGGTGAGGCCGCAGCTGGAGCACTGTGCGTAGTTTTGGTCGCTGCACTTGCGCATGGATATTTTGGCCTTGGAGGGAGTGCAGAGGAGGTTCACTAGGCTGATACCAGAGTTGAGGGGGTTGAACTATGAAGAAAGGCTGAATAGACTGGGCTTATACTCGGAGTTTAGAAGGATGAGGGGGATCTTATAGAGACGTATAAGATGATGAAGGGGATGGATAGGTTAGAGGTGGAGAGATTCTTCCCGCTCAGAAAGGACAGCAGGACTGGAGGGCACAGCCTCAAGATAAGTTGGGGGGGGGGGGGGGGGGGGAAGGCAGTTTAGAACAGAGTCGAGGAGGAACTTCTTCACTCAAAGGGTGGTGAATCTCTGGAATTCTCTGCTCGTTGAAGTGGTGGAGGCTACCTCGTTAAATATATTTAAGACACGGGTAGATAGGTTTTTGGTAGGCAAGGGGATTAAGGGTTATGGGGAGAAGGCGGGAAACTGGAACTGAGCCACTTCAGATCAGCCATGATCTTATTGAATGGCGGGGCAGGCTTGAGGGGCTAGATGGCCTACTCCTGCTCCTATTTCTTATGTTCTTATGTTCACGCTGTGGGGCTTTAAACATATTTTAGATCATTTCATATCCCATCAGATATTTATAGGGGAGCTCAGATAGGATATTGTCATGTTAGACTAAGTGTATTATTAGCAGATATTAGTTTAGATGAAGGTTAGAAAACAAGAACAAAATGATACTAATCATGGTCCAAATACTCACTTGGGTGTTGAACACTGGAGAGCTGAAACATTTTATCCACATTCCCATAATAACAAATAGGCTTCCACAAGGAGAAATGCTGGGTGTTAAAGGCAATGCATTGTCTCAATAGTGTCTCTGAACCATAAATGTTTAACAATGATAGCTTTGATTTTTAATGGTGATGGTGTCACAATGACCCATTTACTGTTGTCAATTTATACATCAAATATTGTAGCAAGTCAGAATATTATCTTTTCGCTTCTCTTCAAGTTTTCAATGAGGCTGAAAAATTAGATGAAAAATGAATCTCTAAGTGTGGGATTTTACGACCTCACTCAGGCGAGACCGGAAATTCCCGCCCAAGGTCAATGAAGGTTTCTGTTGTTGGACCCGTGCCCGCTCTGATTCCACGTAGAGGTGGTAGAGTTTCGGCCCAAAGATCTTAAACTGGTGTTTCTACTGTATGTAGGCTTACAGAACAAAATCAATCTATAACAGGCACATTTTTTTAGCTCTCCACAATGGAAATAAGGATAATGAATTTGAGAAAGCAAAAAAGACAGTAGCATTATTCAGAGATCGAGTCAAGCTGTACTGCTGGAAGAATTAACATACGAGTCATACCACACCCAAATGTTCAACATGGCCACAGAGTCAGAATTGGAAAAGTCTCATTCCCTAGTGACGTAATATATTTTAAATACCATTATCCTGAAGAACTAGTTTTCTTAGTGACATAATTGTCATGCAAAATTGCTGGAAAATCTTGTCATTTTGGTTACAAATATAAATGATGTGGAAGTGTGTTGCTGTGTCCCCACTGGCTGATATCACTGTCATGTCATTCAACCCATCCTATTCATTCTATCGCCATAGCCTTTCAATTCTTCCCTTTAAGCACATTCAGTCACCTTTTAAAGGTTTGTTTCATTCATTCTTTATAGTAAAAGGTAAAGCAATCTTTGTCTGAAGATCACCAGCAATGAGTTTCAGGTCACCCCTCATGCCATTATAGATCACACTGGACAGAAGTGTAATAAGTATCTGTGAAGACATATTGTCATGGCAACTCTAGGACACACTCCTGAACTGAAATCACTGCACTGTTTTAATAGAAGCAGAAAAATAGGAGGGGTAGGCCATTTGCTCTTAGATCCCATTCTGCCATTCATTTTGATCAATCCAGATCATCAAATCATAGAATCCTACAGTGCAGAAGGAGGCCATTCAGCCCATCGAGTCTGCACCAACCACAATCCCACGTATTTGCCCTAGCTAGTCCCCCTGACACTAAGGAACAATTAACCCACTAATCTTTGTACTGTGGGAGGAAACCATGCAGACACGAGGAGAATGTGCAACTCCACACAGACAACCTGGGAATTGAACCTGGGTCCCTGGTGCTGTGAGGCAGCAGGGCTAACGACAATCCCTTTAGCCCCAAGAGCTATATCTAATTTCTTCTCAAAAATCACAACGTTTTGGCCTCAACTACTTTCCGTGGTAGTGAATTCCACAGATTCATACTCCCTAATTGTCAACCTGCGCCCAGCCCTCTAATAAACCCAGTGCTTTTAAGTTATGACTGGAGAACACTATAGATACGAGAAGGGAACACACAGTTATAACAATATACAATGACTAAATGAAGAGAATAAGGAAAGGGATACAAGAAAAAGAGCAAGGTGAATACAAGGGTAAAGAAATAAAATAAGTTGTAAGATTAATTAACCATGACCAAAACACAACATATTTCCTGGTATCGGATTGAACAGTAGCCTGAAGCTTTCAACCCAGATCACAAGTGTCAAACCAATCACCTTTAAAGTAAATAAATCCCCATACTAAACTCAGTTACAACAATCCGAGCTTGTCATATTCAACATTTGTTTACAAAGTGTTTGAAAATGTTTACATCCATTTTCAACACAATGGCATGGGTTCCCACACAAGCATGCGTGCATTTGTCACCACTGCAAGAAAGGCAAAGCCCAACGAAGAACACACTCCCGAAAAGTATCCATTCTTTAAATAGATGTGACAGCCACTTAGGTGGACAGAGGTTTATTCACTTAGGACTGACTCTGGTGGCGACTTGCGCTGCGGGTTGCTTACAGTAAACAGTCATGCTTACCCACCCAGTGTAAAAGCAGTCCTCGCAATGGATACCAGATGAGCTGTGCCTTAACTCTGAGAAGCCGTGTAGACAGGAGGTGTCTTACGCTGCACAGCCTTACACATACTGACCGAAAACATCACACAGGACATGGACTGTTTGATATTTCTCTCTCTCTCTTACCCATCAAACTATGCTGTTCAGCGGACTGTGACAGAGCAGGGTGTGAGGCGATAGGCGCTTTAACTCGTGTCTCCCATTAGAGAGAGAGGCGGCTCGCGCACAGCTGGTGCCAATCAAACCTCCTCGCAGCGCCTTTCCATCGACGGCAAGGTTTTCTTCCTCCTTCAGCCGCCCGCAAACCTCTCAGTCCACCTTCTCCTGCATGATAGTCGCAGCTCTATCCACAGCAGGCAAGGGGAGACTCACCTTCCCTGTATTATTTTAATGGCAACTCGGCTTGAAGTTCTGTGAAGTTAGCAAACTAAACAAAATCCAGTCAAGAACTGTCCCCCTACACACACCCACCACTCTTTTCTCAGTTGGACTGTTATTTCCAGCAGGTTTCCTTATTAGGAAGAGTACTCCGGAGGACGGCTGAGGAGGCATCGAGTAACATCTCCAAGCAACAGGGCAGGACATTCACTGAGGTGATGTTACTCTCTTTCCTTTAAAGGTACGCGCAAAATAAGACATTTCTCTCTCTCTCTCTCGCCTTATCCCAAGGCTGCAGTGTTAGTCCAGGGAAGCCAAACTGACATTAGTCGAGTTGTCCACCGAAGTGTATGGGCTAGGAATGCTGACAACAGGAAGAACACTTACTTCGCCCTTAGTAAGGGGGAAAAAAAACTGATGCAAATTGTGAGAAGCTGCCAGGTTTCATCCTGCCAAAATAAAAGCCTCCAAAAGTTGGAACGTAATTATCCAAAAGTTGCCTGTAGTGTTACTGATTTTCAGCCCAATATTCCTCTCCTCCTCGCGTGTTCTCTCCTCCTTCCCCACCCCCAATCCCAATGTCTCAATCAAGTGCCCACTCTTACTATGCAAGTTGACCAGTGCTCCAGTGGTATACGTTATTCCTTTTAGAAAATAGGAGTTCTATATTGAGTCAAACCAGCAAAATCTGCTCGTTCATTTACTTGCTCATTGCCACAATAGTTTCGGTTCCCCTTGAGTTCATTGCAGACTCTCCTTGCATCCGTCCTCAGACAGGCAAACCTAGTGTCTGTGAACTTTATTTTACAAAATAAAGTAACCCCTCATTTCAATTAAGTAATTTCCATCAATTGAATGTGCAATAACACACTAAAGGTGAAAGTCAATCAAAGCTCACATTTAATATGCATTATTCATTGTGACTTTGGACATTTCTGTTCTTTTCAACTGGGAAAGATTTTCACCTCTAGACAGTGATCTCCAACATTAGCCACTGACATTAACAAACGACAAAACAAGCTATAAAAAAAGTATCTTCAATTCTGATCACTTAACGTTTTCCTTACCAGAACTGGTGAATTTGACGCTCTTTTATTCCTTGAAACTCTTGTAGATGTCAAACAATAAATGTTTGCTCCTGAAGATCATTCGTTTCAGATATATCGGTGACTTATGACAGTAAATTGATACTTAATTCATTTACGAACATAATGGGCTGCAATTCCCTGTCCCCAGAAGGGACTGGAGTGTGACAAGTAGGCTTTAAAACAGTGAACTGAGATCTGGATTCCTGCTCACATTCCCGGCTCTGGCAATTTTAATTAGTGTGGGGAAGGAGATGGATTTTGCCATCACCATCACGGAAGTGAGCATTCTCGATCTTACTCATTTATGGCAGGGCTGGTTTCAGATGGCAACATGAATCACAATATCACAGAGGTATTGTGAAGCATAGAGGAACCATAGTTTGGCGGTGGAACCGTATGAAAGGTTAGTACAATGAATGGTGCGTCTTAATTCACAAATCATGACATTCTATAATTTATGTTATGTATATTCTTAATGCAGTAAGTGATGAAATGGCTTTTTTTTGAAAAGCTAAGTGCCTGTTAACTGATGCGGTTGCCAGGTTTCACTACTTTGACAAAGGGTCATCTGGACTTGAAAGTTCAGCTCTTTTCTCTGCTTACAGATGTTGAGATTATACCACCATTTTCTCTTTTGGTTTCAGATTCCACCATCCACAATAATTTGCTTTTATCATTTCCTGCAACTGGCAAACTATCAAGGGAAAAAACAGCAATGGGAAGATGAAAAAGTCTTTTGATGCATTAGAGTACATCATCCATTTGATAAAATTGTGTTCTGCTTTGTCCAATTGTGTAATAAAGATTTGATGGTGTGAAATGTGCCCATTGCTTCAATCTTTTTCCTGTAAAGTTTAAGTCATGGCTCTGTTTGAATGTTTCAAGACCTTAAAAGATGTCTGATTTTTCATTCAATATTAAAGTCCAGTACAGCAGTCTGGCTTTTTGAAATTTTTCACAGATGAGTTTCAGGGCTCAATTCAATGACTTTAATAGATTTCTCTCAGGAAGGTTTGTTGATAGTTATTTAGTGAAATCCTAATATGAATGCATGGTTGAATTAAAATCAACTAACTGAAGCTGCTCAAGGGGAATGTAAACTTGTTTATTTGGATAGATTTATGAGCTTTTCAAAAATGTCTAACTTTTTATAAGGTTTGTGAATTCTGTTTATGACAGATATTGTGTGAGGGGGTTCAGGGTATGGCAATTGGCTGAATGCATCTCCAAAACTGGGCTGATGTCTCAGCAAATGGAGGCAAGCTTTTTAGCCTTGTTGGTTTTGGGATCAGGCCCATATATGTTTTTTTTAACCACTCAACCTGAAAATATCATTTGTAGGTATTTATGAGTAGGCAGTATTCCAACATCTGGAAATCTCCTGACTCCTGCCTCAAAGTTGAAAATTTGGCCCAATATCTTTGCTTCTGATTGCTTGAGCTGCCATGCAAAAAGAGTCTTGAAGTTAGTTTTCTGGTTGTGCATCCACCTGAAAAGGTAAATGAAGCTTTGATTTAATCTTTCATTCAAAAGACAGCAACTGTGATGGTGCTGCAGTCACTCGGTATTCCAATGGATTCCCAGACTAGGTCATGTGTTCATCTTCTTAGAGTGAAGTTTGGATCTACCACCACCTTCTCACAGGTGAGTGTATACCAGCCATGGCAGCATTTGGGACATGGCTCCAACAGGCCATGATATACCTGAGCTACAGAGGGGGATTGGGAGTGGAGGGGGGGACTTTTGCATCACAACATTTTCAGAACAAAGCAAAAACCACTTTGTGCTGCTACTAAACTCGTGGTATAAATTGGAATTGAGGCCAATCTGCCTCCCAAGATTGCCTGGAGATGGGAGGTCCACTCTGATTTGCCCCAGGTTATGATTTTCACTATAACCTTAGTGCTGACGTTAACATTATTGTTGAAGTGTTGTTGTTTGTCCATCGTCATCAATGAGGACCTCGACACCATTAGTAATTTTGAGGCTGGATGCGGTGTGTCCGAAGGTGACTGATCAGACCAATTCAGGCACGGAATGTCCTGGCACATACTGGACAGGCTTGTGTTGGCACTGTAGTTGTTGTGCTGGTGGCTCTGGACTTGCACAGCTCGTGCTTAAGTCGTGCTTCAGCAATGCATCTTGCTTCATAAGCTTGACACCCTTGTGGATGAGGCAGTGCCAGGTAGGATGGTTTTGTGCCAGCATTTCCCAGGTGGTCGTGTCTATGTCAAGTAACTTCAGGGAGGCCTTGAGTGTGTCTTTGTAATGTTTCTTTTGCCCACCATGTGAGCATCTTCCAGCAGAGAGTTCCCCAAAAAGGAGCTGCTTGGGTATCCGTCTGACATACGGATGACATGACCTGCCCACTGGGTCTGCACTGTCGTCAGCAGTGTGTGGACTGATGGTAGACTTGCTCTGGAGAGAACTTTAGTGTCTGGTACTTTGTCCTGCCATCTGATGTGTAATATTCTGCAAAGACAAGTCATGTGGAAATGATTGAGCTGTCTTGCATGCCTTTGATACACAGTCCATGTTTCACAGGCATACAGGAGGGTAGTGAGTACCACGGCGCTGTACACCTTCAGTTTTGTTGCTGGGCTGATTCCTCAACGTTACCATGCAGTGGAACGCAGTCTACCAAAAGCAGAACTTGCCTTTGCTATTCTGCAGTTAACTTCTGCAATCAATAGTCATTGCTTGGGAGAGGGTGCTGCCAGGATTAGTGAACCGGTCCACTGCCTGTAGTTTCTTTGATTGTGATTATGAGTTCTGTGTACGGTGCATGAGGAGCAGGCTGGTGTATGACTTTGGTCATTTTAATGTTGATGGTGAGTCCAAAGTTGTCACAAGCCGTGGAAAATTTGTCCATACTGACTTGCATCTCTGGCTCTGAGCCAGCATACAGGGCACAGTCATCGGCAAAGAGGAAGTCTCTCAGAACAGTCTCTTTCACTATGGTAATAGCTTGAAGTCTCCTCAGGTTGAAGAGCTTCCCATCCACTCTGTACTTGAGGCTGATTCCAGCAACACTGTCCTGGAAGGCATCATTCAGCATGGCAGTAAACATCATGCTGAACAGTGTGGGTGCAAGCACACAGCCCTGTTTGACGCTATTGGTGATTGGGAATGCCTTAGAGGATTCTTCGCCATCCAGTACTCTGGCCATCATGGATGGAACTGGCGTACCATCTGAATGAATTTGCGGGGGCAGCCGAACTTTGATATGATCCTCCACAGGCCTTGTCGGCTGACAGTGTCAAAGGCTTTTGCAAGGTCAACAAAGGTTGTGTAGAGCTCATGGTTCTGTTCCTGACGCTTCTCCTGAAGTTGGCACGCAGCAAAAATCATGTCAACAGTCCTGTAACCTTTGCGGAAGCCACACTGTGACTCCGGAAACAGGCCCAGCTCCAGATGAGTGACTAGATGATTTAGCAGGACTCTAGAAAGGGTTTTTCCTGTGACGAGAGCAGTGAGATTCCTCAGTGGTTGTCACATACTTGCCGATTGCCCTTCCTCTAGTAGGGGTGTACGATGGAAGCATTTTTAAGTTCCTGAGGAATGGATCTTTGCTTCCAAAAGGACTGAAACAACTCGGTGAGCTTCACGATAAGTGCAGGACCAGCAGCTTTATAGATGTCAGCGGGTATGGCATCTGCCCCTGAGGCTTTGCCGCTGCATAGATGGCTGACCGCTTTCGTGACTTTGGCTACTACTATGGCGCTGTTGATATCGACCAGGGGAATGCTGTCTATTGCCTCATCGTTAATAGATGACGGTCGATTGAAGATGGCTTCAAAGTGTTCAGCCCGTCTCTGCAGGATCTGAGCCCCTCTGTAATGAGAGTTGTACCATCTGTACTCAGGAAGGGGGAACTCCCAAGAGATTGAGGTCCGTAGAGAATGTTGAGGGCTTCATAGAACTGTTTCAAGTCGTTTCTGTCAGCATATCCCTGTATTTCATTTACCTTGGCACTCAGCCAGGCATCCTGCATTTTACACAGTTTACTCTGGACTGTCCTGCGAACACTGGTAAAAGCATTTTTCTTGGCAGCTGATGATGGGTCGTTCTGATAGGCCCGATGAAGATGGTGCTTTTCAACAAGTGAGCCTATATCTCCTCATCATTCTCATCAAACCAGTCATGCTGCTTGCAGGTACAGCATCTTCAGTGCAGATGTTTGGATAGCATTCCTGAAGCATTCCGAGTTGTCCTCAGCTCTGCCCATGAGGTGTAGGTCAGCAAGCTTGATTTCTAAGTCTCCAGCCAGTGCTGAAGCTATGCTGGGGTTCTTTAACTTGGCTGCATTGATTCTTTTCACAACCTTGCTTCCCTGTGGTTGCCTCTTGGGTCTGATGCGGAGCCTCGTTTTGGAGACAACGAGCCTGTGATCTGTCCAGCAGTCAGCACCACACACGGCCTTGGTCACTCTGACATCCTGCCTGTCTTTTCTCCTGACAATGACATAATTGATAAGATGCCAATACTTAGAGCGGCAGTGCATCCAGGAGGTGGTGTTATGGGTGAGCAGATGAAAGGTTGTGTTGGTGATGAGGAGATCACGTGCTGCACAGGTCTTCATTAAGAGTAGGCCGTTATTGTTACATTTGCCCACTCCATGCCTCCCAATGACTCCCTGCCAGATTGCAAAGTCACACCCTATTCTTGCATTGAAATCGCCAAGCAAGATCAGTTTGTTGGTACTGCTCACTGCTGGTAGTAGGGCGTCTAGTTCTTCATAATACTTGTCTTTCATCTCATCTGGGTTGTTCATTGTGGGGGCATAAGCGCTGATCAGGGTGGCTTGACATCTGTTCTGAAACGGAAGCTGTAATGTCATAAGCTGGTCGTTCACATCTTGGGTAGACTAGCAAGTTTCCAAACAAGGTGACTCCCAACAGCAAATCCAACTCCAGCATCACGACACTCATCGCCGCCAAGACCGCTCCAGAAAAAAGTGTATCCACCTCCAGTTTCAGTCAACTGACCTACGTTGGCAAAACGAGTTTCACTCAGGGCTGCGATGTCAATGTTGTATCTTGCAAGCTCTCTGGCAACTAAGGCTGTTCTACTCTCCGGTCTGTCTGCTGTAGGGTTGTCCAAAAGCATACACACATTCCAAGTGCCAATGGTGAGCGATGTCACCTTGTGTTTTATTTTGTTTGTTTAATCGCAAGATGGGACCCCCGCCAGCCCTGGTAAACTGGCCAGGGTGTAGAGAAGCAGGCAATGTTTACGGCACCTTTTCTAGCCCTTCATTCTACAGTAATGAACAGTACGTTCCTACAAAGGACTGCTCAGTCGCCCAGGTAGATACCGAGTTTCACTGCTGCTTCGATCAGCGGAAAACGACCATCGGACCTGAGCCGCCTGTGTGCGGGTCCGTGACTACAGCTCCCAGTGTATCCACACCTGCTGCTTCGTCGCTCGCCCATCGCCACAGGACTTCAAAGGTTGAACAGGACGATGATGATGGTGTCGAGACTAGCGCTTGGACATATATGGGGTGTCAGGTGGGGGAACACATTGCATCCTTTTCAGGGCAGTTTGTCCACCCTTTGTCCCCACCTGGTACTCAGCTCTTACCTGTGGCTCTCCATAGCTGTTTGCATGCGACAGTGGCTGCACCCCGGGCAACAGCTTTGACAAGTCGGCTAAACCAGGTGAGGGTAGCCAACAAGTCTCAACCCTTGGTGAGATAGAGAGATGTCTACCACAGCTTGTGAAGACAGACTCCGGCGGATTGAGCAGACGAGACCAATGGAAGGTCCAATGGTCAAGAAGGTGGTCTCTACAAGCGTCGTGGAATGCGAAGAGCAGGACATGATACAGAAGACGTCCTGGTCATCCACTGAGCCTAATCCCATCTCCAACCATCTTGACTCTTGTCTTGCCTCTGGATCCAGATGGGAATTGGGAAGAGAGAGTGAGGCTGACACTGTGCAACTCTCCCTCACTTTAATCAAAATCAAGTGCTAGTGTTGAAGTATAAAGAAATCCTTGGCCACTAATTGGTCAGCTACAAGCAGCAAAATCTGGGAGCAGAACCAATAGTTGTTGCTCTGGCTGGAACACTGTGGAATAAACTGTAAGATATAAATAGAGCAACATGATTTTTTTAAGGGGAGGTAGTCGGGGCCTAGACAGCTCAGCAGTGTTGGTGGATTAGCCAGTGACATTTCAACACAGTCAGCTATTATTGATGGGAATTCTCTGTTAAGTGTTTCTGTTTTTCTATGTTGTGTTATGCTCGTTAGTTGTTTTAAAAATAGTAATACACCACAATTTCTTTGAATTTAATGTCCTGAATCTGTTGAAACAGCCTATTCGTTTCAATTTAAAGTTGCAATTTATGTTTACGTAACAAAATGCCTAAATGTTAAGTTACTTCAGTTTTCTGTGCCATCTCCTTTGGGTGTTAATTGCTGTGGCTCATTAATTGGAAACAGTTCTGCACACACATTTTGTATAATTTGCCCCCGCCCCCACCCCTCTCCAGGTGACTACTCACAAGCACAAAAGTAAGAGCAAGAGGAAACTTTGATATGTGACCTGCTGTCAGAGCAGTGGCACTTATGGCACTATTGAATCGGGAGTTTATGAGTTGAAGTCTCAGCCTAGGTACCTTATCATAAAATCTAGGCTGTCACTGCTTTGCAGCACTGAAGGAGTATTGCAGTGTTGAAGTTACTTTCTTTTGGATAAGATAAATCGAGATCCAATCTGCGTTCTCATGATGTTAAAGTTCCTATGGTGTCATTTCAAACAGGAGTTATGATCAATGTCTGAACCTCGTCTAACATCACTTAAACAGACAAAGTATTTGTTGCCACATTGTTATTGTGAGCTATTTGGCTGCTGTGTTTCCTCTAACAGGGACAACACTTCAAAAGGAGTTAATTGGCTTTGAAGTACATGGAACATCCTAAGGTAATGAACGGAATTGTTGTATGAATGGTTCTTCTTTCTTTTGAGGTGTTTGAGGAGTCCCAATTCTATCTACACAATCAACGGGGATCACTGGATAACAAGTACAAGTGAGAATTGAAATGTAACTTGTAGTGTAATTCTGCCTGATAATTATTTAGGATAAGCCTAAGAGTTTTATAAATATGAGAAAGTCTCATTAAATGCTTCACAATTTTGCAAATACAAGATACTGCCACCAGATGGAATTGAGGTGAAATAAAGTGGATAATTTTGTTAAGTTGGCAATCAATAAAGGCCCTGATTTTCAGATATGAATAACAATGAGGCTTTCAGTGTTTAGTGTTGTTAAAGACTAAATTGGTAAGAAACTAGGCATACGTGCAGCTGAATGGGGAAACCAAGAGGTTGTTGTCAGAAGCTACATCCCACCAAGAGAGTAAAAAGTCTCACAACACCAGGTTAAAGTCCAACGGGTTTATTTGGTAGCAAACGCCACTAGCTTTCGGAGCACTTGCTGTCCCTTCATCAACTCTGAAAGCTAGTGGCTTTTGCTACCAAATAAACCTGTTGTACTTTAACTTGGTGTTGTGAGACTTCTTACTGTGTTTACTCCAGTCCAACGCCGGCACCTCCACATCATGCCCACCAAGAGAGACTGCATCAAAACATGTGAAAGTGAAGTTAAGTGACGTATTTGCTAAAGCCTTGGTTCAAACATGAACAAAAGAGTTGAATTTCAGACGTGAGGTGAGAGTGATTGCCCTTGACATCAAGGCCACATTTGACCAAGTGTGGCATCAAGGAGCCCTAGCGAAACTGGAATCAATGGGTATCTGGGGGCAATCTCTCCACTGGTTGGAGTCATGCTGAGTACGTAAGAAGATGGTTGTGGAGGGTCAGTCATCTCAGCTCCAGGACATCTCTGCAGGAGTCCCTTAGGGTAGTATCCTAAGCCCAGCAATCTTCAGCTGCTTCATCAATGACTTTCCTTCCGTCATAAGGTCAGAAGTGGGGATGTTCACCGATGATTGTGCAATGTCCAGCACCATTCACAACTCTTCAGATACTGAAGCAGTCTGTATTCAATTGCAACAAGATCTGAACAATATCCAGGCTTGGGCTGACAAGTGGCAAGTAACATTCGCGCCACACAAATGCGAGGCAATGACCATCACCAATAAGAAACGTTCTAACCACCACCCCTTGATATTCAATAGTGTAACCATCACTGAACCCCCCCTCCCACTGTCAACACCCTTGGGGTTATCATTGACCAGAAACTCAACTGGAGTTTCACATAAACACGGTGGCTACAAAAGCAGGCCAGAGGCTAGAAATACTGCGGCGAGTAACTCACTTCCTGACTCCCCACAGCCTCTCCACCATCTACAAGGCACAGGTCTGAAGTGTGATGGAATACTCCCCACTTGTCTGGATGGCTGCAGCTCCAACAACATTCAAGATGCACTGCAGCAATTCATAAAGATCCTTAGACAGCAACTTCCAAACCCATGGCCACTTCCATCTAAAAGGACAAGGACAGCAGATAAATGGGAACACCACCATCTGCAAGTTCCCCTCCAAGCCACTCACCATCCTGACTTGGAAATATATTGTCATTCCTTTGCTATTGCTGGGTCAAAATCCTGGAATTCCCTCCCTAATGAGTCAACCCACAGAACATAGACTGCAGCAAATCAAGAAGGCAGCTCACCACCACCGTCTGAAGGGCAACTAGGGATGGGCAATAAATACTAGCCAGCCAGCAATGCCCATGTCCCACTATGAATAAAAAATGGGTGTTGCTGGCTGGCTAGTATTCATTCACTGCACATCTCCAATTGCTTTTGAGAAGGTGATGGCAAGCTGCTTTCTTGAGCTGTTGCAGTCCCTCTATGCTGTTAGGGAAGAAGTTCCGAGATTTTGACCCAGTGACAGTGAAGGAATGGCAATATATTTTTAAGTCTGGATGATGAGGGACTTGGGGGGGAAATTCCAGGTGGTGATGGTATCATGTGTCTACTGCCCTTGTCTTTCTAGATGGTTGCGGCCATGGATTTAGAAGGTGCCGCCTAAGCAACCTTGGTGTGTTCCTGCAGCATATCTTGTACATGGTGCACACTGTTGCCACTGTTCATCAGTAGTGAATAAGTGAATATTGGTGCAACAACTCAAACTGCTTCAGTATCTGAGAAATATCAAATGGTGGTGAACATTGTGCAGTCATCAGTGAACCTCTCCACTTCTGAACTTATGATCGAAGGAAAATCATGGATAAAACAACTGAAAATAGTTGGGCCTAGGACACTACCTTGAGGAACTCTTGCAGTGATGTCCTGGAGCTTAAAAGGGGTGCAGGAGGTGAGGGGATGTTCACTGATGATTGCACAATGTTTAGTATCACTTGTGACTCCTCAGAAACGGAAGCAGTCTATGTCCTGATGCAGGAAACCTGGATGATATCCAGGCTTGAGCTGACAAGTGAGAAGTGCCAGGCAATGACGATTTCCAAGTAGAGAGGATCTATCCATTCCAAACCCACAACCACTACTACCTAGTAGGACAGAGGCAGGGGAAACATGGGAATACCACCACCTGGAAGTTCCTCTCTAACTCAGTCACCATGCTGACTTGGAAATATATCGCTGTTATTTCACTGTCACTGGTTTAAAATCCTGGAACTGCTCTCTAACAGCAAAGTGAATGTACTTACACTACAAGAACTGCAGCAGTTCAAGAAGGCAGCTCACCGCCACCTTCTCAAGAACAACTGGGAATGGGCCTAGCCAGCAGAGCCCACATTTCTTGAAACAAAAAACTCATCTCTTTGAAATGTAGAATAGCACTTTCAAGTCGTGCCTCATGAATAGTTTGAGTATTTTCTAAAATAAGGTACAATCATCATCTAATGAGCCACATGGTACTGATTTGGGCGGCACAGTAGCACAGTGGTTAGCACTGCTGCTTCACAGCTCCAGGGACCTGGGTTCGAATCCTGGCTCGGGTCACTGCCTGTGTGGAGTTTACACGTTCTCCTCGTGTCTGCGTGGGTTTCCTCCGGGTGCTCTGGTTTCCTCCCACAGTCCAAAGATGTGTGGGTTAGGTTGATTGGCCATGCTAAAAAATTGCCCCTTAGTGTCCCGGGATGAATTGGTTACAGGGATTGGCGGGTAAAATATGTAGAGACATGGGGGTAGGGCCTGAGTGGGATTGTGGTTGGTGCAGATGCGATGGGCCTCAGGGCCTCTTTCTGCATTGTAGGGTTCTATGATTTCTATGATTATTTCTGACTTTTTTGAACCCTGCTGAATACTAATCGTTGTAAAATCACTAAAACTACTGCGCTAAATATCTAACCTAGTTTTTCTTAGATCTTGGGAATTAAATAGCAAGACCTGATTAACATTTTTTATTTCCATTTTTCAGTGAATAGACAGGAGGGAGGAGTCTGTCGCCCACAATATTGGAATAGTTGGAGATTCTCAGCAGCAGATAAACTAGATTTAGGAGGTGGGTGAAAAGGCATTATCTCCTGGATCCAACAGTTCCTGCCTCCATTTAGCTGCTAGGTTTTTTGAGGCCCGGAAAGCTTGACTGCCCAGGTTTAAATTTAAAATGGTGTCTACATGTGAGGCAAAAAGCCTTATTCAATGTGTACAATAGTTCTTAAGTTACTGAACCTATGAACAAGAATTCTGGGCCATGGATCAATAAGTGAGTGATCAAATTCCACAAGGGCATTTTGAGAATTTGGTTCTGTTTAAAAAAAATTGGAAGTTTTTTTTGGAAAAATGAATTCGTTAATATCCTTTAATGGAGGAAACTTGGTATCCAATCCGACCAAAAGTCTTAATTGCCCTGCAAAATGTAGCTTAGCAAGCTGATCAATTGCATAAAAAAACCTCTTACCAGCAGGTTAAGAAGGCATCACAATATATATAATATTAATATAGACAACCCATCTTAAATGAAGGTATGGCAAGGAGATTGAAGAAGAGAATGCCAGAGCTTAAAGTCAAAGCTGAAAGGTCAAGACAAGGTCAAAACTGAAGGCACAGCTGCAAATAGGGAGGATGAAGGCACTAGGGAACCCACAACAGGCCAGAATTGGAGGAATATAAACATCCTGGAGGGTTGTAAGGCTGGCACAAGTTAGAGATGGGAGTGTTGAGGCCATTGAAGGGACTTGAATGTCAGGATAAAAATTTTAAATTTGAGGCATTGCTGAGCCAGGAGCCAAATAAAATCACTAAATGAAGATAACATGAACTGTTTCCTGGGAATCTTGTCCTCTCATCTGCTTGTTCTATGGAAAAAGAAATCTCCAGTCTTCCTATTAATTTTAAACTTATATCCTCTAGTTCTGTGTTCATGGTCCAAGTTAAATAGTTCATTTACATCTAAATTGTTTTCCTTTAACAGTTTTAATCATGCAGCCTTCCAGTTTGCATTCATCAATTTAGTCTTCTGCAGCTGTCTTCACAATTCAGACTGTTAATTCCAAGAATCATTCTTTTCTCTCTCTGTCTCCCAACTTTGTCTGTTTTCAGAAGGTGGGATGAACAACAGTGCACGTAATATTCCAAACATGACCATTCGAGTGATGTTCATGAATATCCCGTTTTAGTTATAAATCAAGGATCGAGAAATGGATCCCAATTTCACATTGATTTGATACTTTTACCGAAGAATAAAATTGCATATCCAAATAATTTTCCTCTGCTGATTAGTGCCAATTAATGTGTATTACAGTTCTTAAGTTACCGAACCTATGAGCAAGAATTCTGGACCATTGATCCATAAATGAGCGATCAAATTTCACAAGGGCATTTTCAGAATTCGGTTTTGTTTCAAACAAAATTGGAAGATTATTTTTTTGAAAAAATGAATTCGCTAATATCCTTTAATGGAGGAAACTTGGTATCTTGGTATCCGACCAAGAGTCTTAACTGCCCTGCAAAATGTAGCTTAGCAAGCTAATCAATTGCATAAAAAAACTCTTACCAGCAGGTTAAGAAGGCATCACAATATTTTGGACCAACTATAAATTGGCAATAATGGGCTTTTTTCAGTGACTGCCACATTCTAATAATCTTTTAATATATAACGCATAGCTTGCATTTCTTGTTTCAATGTGCATAGATCAACCCAATTTCTTTGGTCAGGGACTGAGTTTGTGCTAACAGTTTTGAATGTTATTAGCATTATTTGTGGACCACTTGACATGGGGCCCAATTTTACCATCGAGTTGCGCCCATTTTCGGGCACGAAAACTTGGTAAAGTTGGGCATTAGGCGAGTAATACAATCCATGCCCACTTCCATGCTGGTTCCCCCTGCACCAAGGCCCAAAAATGGCCATGATCGTGACCACACCCGAGCCACTTAAATGTATTTGCATGCAATTAAATTGACTTAATGGGCTGCATGCCCAACTTTACCAACAAGTTCCTTTTTACCACCGCATTCACCCATCCAGAATCAGTGTGAAAAGACATGCTCCATAGAAGTCCGATTCAGGCACTCCAGTTAGTGAGGAGGTAGGTGCCTAGCATCTGATGGCTCTCTGCCTGAGATCAGTGGAGGGGAAAGGGGTCCGTTGCCACTCTGTCTGAGATCGGTGGGAGGGAAAGAGGGTCCGCTGCCACTCTACCTGAGATCGATGGAGGGAAGGGGAGAGGCCCATGATTGGTCTGGGTGGAGGGATAAGGGGGTCAGGAATGTTGTGGGGATGGGGCAATGTCTTTGGGCGCCAGGGGAGGCATTATCTGGTCTAGGAGGGATGTGACACGGAAGCATCATTCAATAATTTTTTTTCTGCGCATGTGCAGTTGGAGGCGCCGATCACAGCTGCAGGATTTCGGGCATGTTAAGCCCCATCCACTGGTTTCTGCAGCACGATTCAGACTCACTGATAGATTTGCAGGCAGAGCGTGAATGGGGTTACCTCAATGGATCTGAAACACTCCCAGTTTCACTTTGAACCAAAATGTTAAAATTAGGCCCATGATTAGAATTATCTTGACATTTAAGCTATTCTATTAAAAAGCACCCTTTATTACTGTACAATGTTTTACAGGGTTTTGTAAGTCCAGGCTGTTTGATTTATTCACACTGTGATTCTTATTGCTGACAGTTTTCAATTCAACTTGTTAAGTCTCCAATAATTGTTACACCCTAATTGTTTTAAAAGGTTTGTATGAATCATTTTATTAATATTCATCTGTAAATCTGATCCTGGAATATGGATGCTACTTCAGAAGAAAATCCTTGTAAACCTGTGAGAAATGATTGTGGTTCCTGAATCCATACTAAGAAAATTCCTAATGGCTTCCATGCTGTTCAAGTCAACATTATTGAATGACATTCTTAAATTGGTATTGGACTAACTGGTCAATCATTTCTCAATCAGGAACTGCCTCTTACTGAATATCAGGATGATATTTTCTTCTTCACTTTTAGACTTATCTCTAAATCAATCATAATTGGAAAGTGTTAATTGTATGACAATAAATCTGACCAGGTCCTCACAGAAACATAATCTTGCAACCAAAGAAGAAACAAGCAGGTAAGAAGCTTGATTGGACAGTTATATGGCTGAACACACAGGCAAGATCCAACGCCAATTATGACATATTGGAATTTAATACTATTATAAACGTGCTACAGTTGAAGAGGTTCTGAGGGCATAAATTCAGAGAAATGGACACTCTTGGGTGACCCAAAAGATGTGCAGTTAATTCTTTTTAGTGATGTTTCCCATGCCAATCTCCTGGATGGATATTCAAGAACAGTTGAATTTATCATTTTCTTTGTGAGTGAAAATGGAAATTGGTGTCCCTTGGCCTGGGAAACCAAGGAGGTAAAATGGGTGTTTAAAAGTATCCTAGCTGCAGAAACAATGGCAATAGCAAAAGTGATAAATATGCAATTGTTTTTGCCTAACATTCTGAAGGAAATCCTATACAAAGGTTATTCTGAGAAAGATTTGCCCATTAAAGATGTGGTGGATCACTGTACTCTTTGGGACAATATTCATTTGACAGAATGTCACTGAAAAAAGTTGAGGATTCAATTTGTTAGTATAAAATTTAAAGTTTATTAACTGGTGTCACAAGTAGGCTTACATTAACACTGCAGTTTAGTTACTGTGAAAATCCCCTAGTCACCACACTCCAGCATCTGTTCAGGTACAATGAGACAGAACTTAGGATGGCCAGTGCACCTAATCAGCACATCTTTCAGACTGTGGCAGGAAATTGGAGCACCTGGATGAAACCCATGCAAACGTGCAGATTCTGCACAGGAATCAAACCTGGTCCTTTGACAGTACCTTGGCACATGTGTCCAATTTGCACTGCCAGGGTGCCCAGTGGCTACTGTCATGATGTCAGGTGCGCACTGCCTGATGGGACCACCTGGGCGCTTCAAGAGCCTCTGATCCCTCTGGAGTGGCCATTGTGCCAGGTCTCTGCTCCTGGAGACATTCTTACACCATGCCTGAAAGTTGGAGAATTCCTTGCCCTGGGGATTCAGGTTATGCATATTAAATACTACTTTAAATATGCTAATTAGCCTCATGCCCTTTCTGGGCATGGTTTGTTTGCATCATTAGAAAAAGGGCCAGGAGAATTGCAAACTCTTTGATGACAGATGCAAAACTGATCTTCAGGCCTGCATGCTATCCTCTGGAATTGGTGCATCCTGTGCCAGGAATGGTGAGGACAGAAAATCACCTCCAATGTGTTTTATTACTTTTTTCTTGGTGTGCTCCCTTTGGGTGAAGAAGGAAACAATCACCTGTAGATGGGGAACCATCCTAAGATCACCTGCAACTCACTACAGAAACTTAACCTTTTTGCAAGACTGCTTATTTCCAATTCTGAAATATTGTCCAGCTCAGCCCCTGCCTTCCCTGCTCTGCTGCTGAAACACAAGTTCGTAAATTGATTTTTTTATTTCTTCATGGGCATTGCTGGCTGGGCCAACATTTATTGCCCAACCCTGAAGGCATTTAAGAGTCAACCACTTTGCTGTGGAGTTACATGTAAAACAGTAAAAAGTCTGACATGTAAGCCAGGCCAAGTAAGGACGACAAATTTCCTTCCCTATAGGACATTAGTGAACCAAATGCATTTTTACAACAATGGGTTAATGGTCAACATTAGACTTTAATTCCAGATTTTTATTGAAATCAAATTTTACCATTGCCATAGTGGGATTCAAATCTGGGTAAGGGCAAGCGACAACACCACTATGCCACTGCCTCCCCTTAATGCCAATAGTCTCCTCAGCCTTCCATCTCCATCTTCTGTAACTTCAGCTCATCCAAAATCTTTACTTCCCAAATCCTTTTCTGCATCAACTCTTATTCACAAGACCTACATTTGTTCCCAGCCCAGCAATGCCTCAAATCTAACTTCACATTCTTGTGTTCAAATCGTTCCATAGCCTCACACCTCCCTTTAACCTCTATAATCTCCTCCAAGTCCTGCAACCTTCCCACAGACTCCACACTCCTCAAATTCTTGCCTCATCTACATCTCTGATTGCCTTCTCCACCATTAGCAGCTGTGCCTTTGGTTATCTAAACTCCCAAGGTTTGGAATTCGCTTATTAATTGTCTTCATCTTTCCCTCTTTCTTTTCAAGACACTTCTTGAAAGCTACCTCTTTAAGCAAGCTTTTGATTCACTTATTCTAACACTTCATCATTAAGGTTGGTGTCAGATTTTGTTTTGTGATTACTCTCCTGTAAAGTGCCCTGGGAATCTTTAAACATTAATGGTATTATAATAATGTAAGTTGTTATTCTCAAATAGCAATTCCGTCAATACATGTGAATCATTGTTTTCTGTACTGAATATGGTGTTGCAAAAGCAGCTTATCTGTCGCACTGTTTTGTGGCCCAGCACAGCTCATTTTAAGGGATTTGTTTATTTTCAGTAATGATCAAGACAAGACCCATCTGTTTTACATACACATTGAGGTGACTTCTAATCTCTCTCATTTGCAGCTCTGAATTATGTAACCCATAGAAACCAGGAAAGAAGCATGGGTCATAGCACCATAACTTTGCAAAACCTGTATTTCAAGTTCATGATCCCTCATTAAATGCAGAATGCTTCTAAATTAATCTCACAAGGAACATCTAGGTTTTCTCACGTAATCTGCTGTTCAATGGCTATATTCTAAATCTGTTTTATCCAAGATACTTCTAAATCAAACCAGAAGCATTTAAAACAAAAATAACAGGCTCAATGGATTAAATTGCTCAGGAAGAGAGATTCAGAGCCCTTGTTTACCATTTTGATTCTAAGTCCTGGAAAGATTTGAAACTGGGAGTGTTTCAGATCTGACTTTTAGACAAGTTCTCAGTTGCCTCCATAAGCAAACTGCCTGCAAAAATATCAGCAATTGTGAATCATGCTTCACAAGGCTGCGGGCAGGGCTTAACGCACCAAAGTCCTGCAGCTCCGATCGGCGCCTCCAACTGTGCATGCGCAACAAAAAAAATGATAGAATGCGGCTCCTTTGCCACATTACTCCCTGGCCTAATACTGCCTCCCCCTGACCCCCACAGACATCACTCCACCCCCTAATATTACTAACCCGTTATCCCCCACTCCCTCCGCCACCCAGACCGATCGCAGGCCTCTCCCCCCGCCCCCCCCCCCACCGTACCCCCTCCATCACCCAGACCAATCATGGGCCACTTCCCCTTTCCCCTCACTGATCTCAGGAAGAGTGGCAGTGGATCCCCCCTCCCCCTCACTGATCTCAGGAAGAGTGGCAGTGGATCCCCCCTTTCCCCTCACTGATCTCAGGCAGAGTGGCAGTAGACACCCCCTCACCCACTCCCACCTATCTCGAGCAGAGAGCTGTCGGACGCTCAGCACTTACCTCCTCACTAACTGGAGCGCCCAAATCAGACTGGTGTGAAGCATGCCTGTTTCGCGTTGATCCTGGATGGGCAAACGCAGTGGTAAAGGGGTAAGTGTGGTAAGGTTGGGCGTGCAGCCCATTAAGTCAATTTAAATGCATGCAAATGCATTTAAAGGCCGTCGTGCCCGTTTCAGGCGTGGTGCCAATCGTGACCTCTTTCGGGCTTTGGTAAAGGGGGAATTGACACAGAGTTGGACACAGATCATGCTACTTATGTCACACCTGACTTCACCAAATCTGTGCAACTTGATGGTAAAATTAGGCCCTTAGAGGCAGGGAGAGTTCTAGGTTTGATCCAAGTTAACTTATCCATGGAGAGCAGTTGTAGGACACTACAATTGGCCTCTGCTTCCCTGGTCTGGAGAAAAAAAATCTGATATGTTTTGATTACCATCTGTTCTTAATAAGTCAGCTCTAAGTCATGTGTACAAGTATGATGATTATCTCTCAAGGACATAACAAAACAGCAGTGACTTTACAATCCTGAAGTATCGGATTTAGTTTCCAACAAATAAAGATGGTAAGGATCTTCCCTTACACATGGGTGGCAAAGTAAATTTGGGCTCGCCTAAATTGGGTGCCTGTGGACGTAAAACAGAAATTTCAGGTGTTCAAGATTTTTAAGACACAGAAACCACCTTCAGCATCTCGTTCAGAGCTCAAATTGTTTCTCCCATTTCATCTCTCCTCCTTTGTCTTCATGCTGACGGCACCTCATTTATTTCCACTACTGTTAAACCCAACATAAAGTGCTCCTTTTATGAAACCAACACCCCCTGCTGGCCAATCAAACAGTGACCACGACACCACACAACCTTGCCACAGCAACCTCTGCAAGACATGCCAGATCATTGACATGGATGCTATCATCTCATGTGAGAACACCATCCACCTGGTACATGGTACATACTCTTGCAATTCGGCCAATGTTGTCTGATACGTTGCAGAAAAGGATGTCCTGAGGTATGGTACACTGGAGAGACCATGCAGACGCTTCGACAACAGATGAATGAACACCGCTCGACAATCACCAGGCAAGACTGTTCTCTTCCTGTTGGAGAATACTTCAGTGGTCACGGGTATTCGGCCTCTGATCTTCAGGTAAGCGTTCTCCAAGTGGTCTTCACGACACATGACAGCGCAGAGTCGCTGAGCAGAGACTGATAGCCAAGTTCCGCACATGTGAGGACGGCCTCAACCGGGATCTTGGGTTCATGTCACACTATCTGTAACCCCCACGACTTGCCTGGACTTGCAAAATTTCACTAACTGTCCTGTCTGGAGACCATACACATCAAAAGCTAGTAGCTTTTGCCACCTAATAAACCTGTTGGACTTTAACCTGGTGTTGCGATACTTCTTACTGTGTTTACCCCAGTCCAACACCACATCATTTAATGCTAGGGTTCACTCAATAAACCAGATATCAAGGATAAGTAGTGACCCCCAACTAATAACATCATTTAATAACTTTAGTGAAGAAGAAATATTTGCATTTATATAGTACATTTTAAAACCTTGGGACATCTTGAAGCAATTTGCAATTAATGAAGTACCTTTGAACTGAAGTCACTGTTCTAATGTCGAAAATGTGGTATCCAAATTTTGCACAGCAAAGTTCCACCAACAGCTACGACCAGGTAATCTGTTTCATTGATGTTGGTTGGAGTTGAAATATAGTCCAGGACACTGGTGGAACTACCTTGCTCATAAGAACATAAGAAACAGAAGCAGGAATAGGCCATCTAGCCCCTCGAGCCTGCCCCGCCATTCAATAAGATCATGGCTGATCTGAAGTGGATCACTTCCACTTATCCGCCTGCTCCCCATGACCCTTAATTCCCTTATCTATCAGAAATCTATCTACCCGTGACTTAAACATATTCAGCGAGGTAGCCTCCACTACTTCAAAGGGCAGAGAATTCCAGAGATTCACCACCCTCTGAGAAAAGAAGTTCCCCCGCAACTCTGTTCTAAACTGCCCCTCCCCCACTTATTCTAAGGCTATACCCTCTAGTTCTGTTTCCTTTCTAAGTGGAAAGAATCTCTCTACCTCTACCCTATCTAGCCCCTTCATTATCTTATATGTCTCTATAAGATCACCCCTCAGCCTTCTAAACTCCAACGAGTACAGACCCAATCTACTCAATCTCTCCTCATAAGCTAACCGCCTCATCTCCGGTATCAGCCGAGCGAACTTTCTCTGTACTCCCTCCAAGACCAATATATCCTTTCGCAAATAAGGGGACCAAAACTGCACACAGTACTCCAGTTGTGGCCTCACCAGTACCCTGTAGAGTTGCAGCAAGACGTCCCTGCTTTTATATACCATCCCCCCCGCGATAAAGGCCAACATTCCATTTGCCTTCCCGATCACCTGTTGCACCTGCAGACTGAGTTTTTGCGATTCGTGCACAAGGACCCCCAGGTCCCTCTGCACTGTAGCATGCTGTAACTTTTCACCATTTAAATAATATTCCATCCTACTATTATTTCTTCCAAAGTGGATAACCTCACATCTGCCAACGTCGTACTCCATCTGCCAGGTCCTCGCCCACTCACTCAGCCTATCCAGATCTCTCTGCAGACTTTCCACATCTTCCACGCAATTCGCTTTTCCACTCATCTTCGTGTCATCAGCAAACTTTGTTACCCTACACTCAGCCCCCTCTTCCAGATGCTCTTCACAGATAGTATCACTAGATCTTATCTGTGCACCTTAAAGGCCAGACAGTGCTTTGGTTTAACTCATCTGAAATACAGCACTTCTGACAATGCACCACTCCTTTAGTATACTACACTGAAGTTACAGTCTAGAATGTGTGCTTAAGTCTCTGAAATGTGGAAGCAATGGCCTTCTAAAGCAGTAGTGTGACCACAGAGCCACTGCTGACAGTTTGAAGCCAAAATCTAATGGTGACAACAGTATGTAATCTTCAGCTACAGCAAAAATCTTATTAAATGGAAAGTTTGGGGGAAAGGCCAAACTCCACCAGGATTAGTTCTTATCGCTTCAGCCAAGTAAATACTTTAAAAAAGCAAAAGGATAAAAGAGAGGGTTTTTAGTTAATGCTACTTCCTTAGCATTGGAATAATTATTCCAATGTTATTTGGCCTTCAGTGATTTCATAGATAATATTTGTATGTTCCCATTAAGTTGAGCACTTGTGATCATCTAAATTGAATTAGAAATAGCGGCACGGTAGCACAGTAGTTAGCATGTTGCTTCGCAGCTCCAGGGACCTGGGTTTGATTCCTGTCTGTGTGGCGTTTGCACATTTTCCTTGTGTCTGCGTGGGTTTCCTCCGGGTGCTCCGGTTTCCTCCCACAGTCCAAAGATGTGAGGGTTAGGTTGATTGGCCATGCTAAAAATTGCCTTTAGTGTCCTGAGACGTGTAGGTTAGAGGGATTAGTGGGTAAATAGGTAGGGATATGGGGATAGAGCTTGGGTGGGATTGTGGTTGTTACTGAGTTGATGGGCCAAATGGCCTCTTTCTGTACTGTAGGATTTGTAAGATTCTGTTCTATGAAATGTGCTATTTTTCTCTCTGAGCTAAAACAAAGTGAGGTGGGGTGAGAGCTGATATGGCTAACATCCCTAATCAGCTCACTCCACATTCCAGTCTTTCCTCTTCTATCAAAACACTCTTGACAGTTTTCTCAAAACTTTCAGTACAATCAGTAACACACAATGCTGCCACTGTGCAAAACGATAAGCATATTACTAGCTCTCTGGTCACACTGGTTTTGTGTCTGATACTTCTTATATTCTGAAATTTTCAGAACTCCATAGCTCCTGGTAAAACGTTATGGCTCTGTTTAAAACTTTCCTGGAACAAACCTGCAGTTCAACATCATGTGTTTAGCAGTTTACAGTTAAGTTTCATCTACCTAACAGAAATAAGAATTCACTCATGAAACTTCAAAGAGAGTTTAATAATATCCATGATAAAGGCCATTACTACGGAAAGAGCTTCATACTATAGTACTTACCCTGCATGCAGTGATACCACATCCTCATTTTGTTATTTGTTAACTTTCAAAGTCAATGGATGAAAATTTACCAGGAATCGGAGTGGGCGAGGAGCGGACAATGGAAAGGTCCACTGATCTTTTTACGGTTTTGCGATGGGCGAGGCCATAAGAAGCCAGTCAGAGTTGGACCAAACGTCCAGGAAAATAAATCATTTTGTTCAGAACTAAATGGTGCAAAGAGGGATGCTCTGACATTACCCAAAAAAAAAGCCAATGATAAACCAAAGATGTGGGGTTAGGTAGATTGGCCATGCTAAATTGCCCCTTAACGTCAGGGAGACTAGCTTGGGTAAATGCATGGCGATATGTGGATTGGGCCTGAATGGGATTGTGGTCAGTGCAGATTCAATGGGCCAAATGGCCTCCTTCTGCACTGCAGGATTTTATGATTCTATGATAAATAAAGAGTTTCACAAGCAGATGATTTTGTATCTAGCTCTCAGATGAAAGTAAGCTGTTCTAAACCTCCTATATTCATTCTAGTAGTTTGTAACCAATAGCTGCGCCCTTTTGGAATTGCTAATGAGAAATGATTTGCCTTTTAAAACCCAATTATTTCAATCTACGTGTTTTCAGGCAAAATTCAGCCTTTGAAGCTCCCGAGCTCCTCCACCCCTCTGCTCCAGCTCTTTTGTTAAAATTGTAATGAATTATTAATCTGTGTACTCAGTTGGAAATCACGATTAGCCTTGCAGTGAAAATTTCCACTTGTGTTTAAGCACCCAGGTATAATGATTCAGATTGGGAAAGGGTTTGGGGAAGGCAGTGTGTATGAAGATTGTGTGACCATTTCAGTGAGTTTCTTGTGTGGTGCTCTAATGACCTTGGCTGTCTAAACCAAGGAAGAAGCAAGATTTTCCCCATGGCTCCTCAAATAAAGTACCCGCCACTTTGATGACTGATCAGGCTTTTACTGGTCATAACTGTAGAGTAAGAAGTCAATTCTATCTGTGAAATATGCTAATCGAATACTGTATACGCCATCATAAGTGATGCAAAATCATGTGATTTGCTTTTTCTCATGCAGATTCAAGGAAGTTGAAGCTTGCAGCAATGAAATGTTTTACAATAAAGGTCCTGTTTTCCAGACTTCTGCAGGCTCAGTAAATATTCTGTATTGGACCTGGTATGGAAAAATCTCTGCCTTTACCAGAAAGCTTTAAGAGAGTCACAGGCCCCCAGCCAAACAGATGCATGGCTGAATTTGTACTAGGGGCTTGCTAGATATTGCACCAGATCAGGCCTGGGTGACTGTGCGATGATATCTTCATCAGGCAGGATATTGATAAGGAAAAAGTCATGTACAATGAAGTAACGAAAGCACTCAATACATACTTCAACCTGAGAAAGAATACCTTTGTGGAGTAGGCTAAATTAAGCAAAAATGGAGGAAAGAAGATGTCATGATGTGGAGATGCTGCCTTTGGACTGGGGTAAACACAGTAAGAAGCCTGACAACACCAGGTTTAAGTCCAACCGATTTATTTGATAGTAAACTCACAAGCTTTCGAGGTTTCCCTCTTCGTCAGGTGAATGAAGAGGGTGAATCACCTGACGAAGAGGGAAACCTCGAAAGCTTGTGAGTTTACTATCAAAAAAATCGGTTGGACTTAAACCTGGTGCTGTCAGGGTTCTTACTGGGAAAGAAGATGGCCCAAGAAAGGAAAGCAAAATTAAGGACTGTAACACACCAGAGTTAGTGTTATGGTTTGTTTGAATTTCATAATACAGCATTGCAAGTCAGAGATTTAGTTGGGAAGGGTGGGGGAAGGTATAGCATAAGAGATTAATTTTAACTGAATGACATGCGAATCAGATGCTGATTCAACATTTCATGGTTTGCACTCTCTCACGCAGCCAATACAGTAAGATGTTCCTCAATAAGGCTGCTGTTTTCAGCAGTCATATTCCATATTAGACTAACAATAGTGTAAATGCTATACTAATGATGGGTACAACATAAAATGTTTGATTGCAAAGATGCTAACTTTGATTCTAGCATACTTCCCAACAGTGCAGCACAACTGTGCCAAGATTTTTTGCAGCAAATAAATAACAAACAAGACAGTGGAATTAGTTTAACATCATCCTCTGCCCTAAAGCAAGTAAAATCTATAACTTTCAACAGCATGTTCTATTTATAAAACTTCTAGAATTTCTTCTGAAAACATAAAACATTGAGCAGAGACCTGCAAAACATTTGCGGTGAAATTAGTATCTTTATTGCAATAATTCTTCCTTAAATGCCAGTGACATTCCTTTCATCTCTCTCACATCATCCTCCACCCATTTCCAATCCCAACTCTTCCTTTACCATCCCCATTATTGAAATAAAAACAATAATGCTGAAAAGATGCAGCAGGTCTTACAGCACCTGTGAAGTGGGAAATAAAGTTAATGTTTCAAGTCAACCTTTTGTCAGATTACTTTTCAACAAAAGGTATTTGACTGGCAACATTATCTACTGTTCCCTCTCCACACATGCTGTCAGACCTGCTGAATATTTCCAGCATTTTATTTCAGATTCCCAGTATCCCTGTGTTTTGCTTTTGTAAAATATAATGGGCACTTTTATAGATGTAAAAGTCAGTTGAATCTGCATCGTAATGTCCATTATTGTGATGATACACCTGTGAAATATTTTTTCATATTTTTGTTTCTGTTGTAGACAATGCAAAATAACACACAAATGGAAGTTTATGTTACACATAATCCTACAGTGCAGAAGGAGGCCATTTGGCCCATCAAATCTGCACTGACTCTTTGACAGAGCATCTTGCCCAGGTCTTATCCCTGTAACTCCATGTATTTACCCTGCTAACCCACCTAACCTGAACAGCTTTGGTCTTTGGAAGGAATGATGTAGAGATGCTGGCGTTGGAGTGGGGTAAACACAGTAAGAAGTCTGATAACACCAGGTTAGAGTCCAACCAATTTATTTGATAGTAATCTCACAAGCTTTCAGAAACAGTGTTCCTTCATCAGGTGTGTGGAAGGTTCTGATCAGAGAAAACGTTTCACTTACTGTCCTGTCTGGAGACAATACACATGTCTTTCTCTGATCAGAACCTTCCACACACCTGACGAATGAACACTGTTTTCGAAAGCTTGTGAGATTACTATCAAATAAACTGGTTGGACTCTAACCTGGTGTTGTGAGACTTCTTACTGCGAAAGGAAAACAGAGCACCCAGAAGAAACCCACATAGATGAGAACAACATGCAAATTCCACATAGTCACCTAAGGCCAGAATTGTCCCTGGCTCTGTGAGATCACAGTGCTAACCACCTTGTTGCCTGTTGATGAGGTTGGATGATGAGAAGTGGGAGGAAGCTCATGTGGAACCATAAATACCAACAGATAACTGTGTGGCTGGTCTGATTCTGGGTTATACATTCTATTTAAAGTAATATTGTAAAAAAGCATTTAAAAAATTACATCGCCATATCCTTTATTCAACTGATTTCTTAATATACATAAATTTGAATTAGATACTGAGAGATGGTGTATTTTTTGATAAAAATTCTAAATCTACACTCTGATATAACAAACATGAAAATACCCTCAAGCTAGTATTTCAATTTCAACTGCTGTTTTTATATTTTTTATTCTACAATTTTCATTAACCCTCCCCCACCAATTCAGATAGTCACACGTGATGGCCAGAATTGGGCTTTGTTGGATGCCTCTTGTGGTCTAGCAGCATACAAAAGTACCTGTCTAAATTCATGCATGAAGAATGGTTATCATTGGAAAAGGCCAATGTCCCTGGAACTAAATCCCAGCAAGGATCAGAAGTGTCAAAGAGAAAACTAATCTGGCTCTTAAAAGTGACATAATTGTGCACTGCAACTGCAAGTGGCCAGTGTTAACTTGTTTCAAAAAGCTCATCTAATTCAGAACAGCTGTAAATTCCCAGCAAATCCAGCTTCACAGCTGGAAAGAAAGTACTGGTCATAGTCACTGTGATGCATTGTTCCATAAATTCCCAGAAATTTCCCCTGAGCTTGATAGATTTCAGAGTGTTATCACCAGCTTAGAGCTCTCCAGTTTAAATAGGTCAGCTCATGCTTGTACAGTGCTGACTTAGTTTGTCCTGAACTTTGACTCCCTGGAGCCTACATCACACTGCTTATGTGCGTTGGTGGCCTTTTAATGAATCTTGGGAAGGATTATATTTCACCAGGAGTTGTTTCTGAAGCTTCAAGCACTGAAGTAAAGCCTATTTTGTGCTTGTGTCTGTAACATCTTAGAGCTTTTTTTAAAACCAGTGCTCTGATTTTCACCTGATTATGTGAGGGAGATAGAGGGAGCACAACTGTTTTGTGGAAAAAAAGTAGTTTATTGAAATGTGGAATACAGTCAACTTGAAATATAACATAGTTAAGGATTGAACAACAGCTATGGGGAAAACAACAAAGCAAAATTAGCTGATTCTCTGAAAGGCATGCAGACCTTGATGCTTGTTCTTTCTCTCCACTCCACACTTGTCTTTTTTGTTTCTAGTTTTTATAACTGTTTACACCCACTGCCTTCCATATAAGGGATGGTTTCCTCACTTTTTTGCCAATCATATGTGCCATAATTCCAAGTTACCATTGTAACAGGATTACCTATATTTACATGATGTAACACAAAGGTCCATCCCCACATCTGATTACAGAAATGTCCCTGGCAAATCTTTTACTGCCACAATTGAAGGGCCACAAAAATAATGCAGAGGAATAAATATTAAAGCATTTCTAAGTGGTGTTGTTTCCACTGAGGTGTAGTTTATGCCTGCCACCCTGCCCTACCTCATATCCCCTTCTCCTGGTTCCAACCTTGTTTATTAGATTATCAGTATGAACCTTTATGAGTCACTGGGGAGGACAATAAACAGAGAAATGTAATTAGAAAAAGAGTTATTCCAGGTCAGTCCTTTTAGCAACTGGATTCATAGTCGCACTGGCAATCACAAGCAAATTGGGATTAGAATTCCCATTCACTAGTCATTAATAGTGTGTGTAGTATTACGAAATTAAGAGAAAAAAATGAGTTTATGGCTCACTAAGCATTTCTGGTTTGTTGCCCTGTCTCTGCTGAGTTGGTTGATTTATTGAGACTTGCTACTCCCATGCTTACACAGTGACTCTTGCAAAAAACGCTCATAATTATGCCCCCTTCACTACTTTGTTGAATGGTCTACCAATGTTCACTATCTTGACGAGTATAGAGAATAATCACTTGAAGAGGGAGCCAGAGGGTGGTTGATTCCAGTGGAATCAAAGTTCAGGATAACATGATTCCTTTAGAAATCAACAGGACGCAAGGGAGGCTAAACAAAAGATTTTTAATTTTAAAAAACTATACTTTACTCATGCTTTAAAAAGCTGAGCGTTTGTGTCTTCTACTGAGCTGATTTAGTTTGTGGTGTGGGTTTTCTTCCTAGGAATGTGATTATTTGTTGATCACTACCTGACCCAGTAGCATTGCAGAGTCAGCGGGAAACTTCAAATCCATTACTGAGCAACAATTTGATCATTGTTAACTGTTCCCTTCTCCAATTCAAAATCTCCAAGGCTTTTTTCTCATGTCATCAGTTGTATTAATCTTTTTCTTAAATTAATGAACTTTTCATTTTTTTTACTTCTAATGCATATTTGTAATTATATTTCATTCTACATTTGGATGTTTTAGTCGTTCCTCTAAATGAAAAACCTATTCAATTTATCCCATTTCATTGTATGCAGGATTGTAAATTAAACAGCTTTAATTTCTATTATTTCTTTGCTTGAATTTGTCTCCACCAGATGATTCTGTGACTCCTGGTATCGCTGTGGCCACAGGATGGAATAACAATTTCCTAAGTTGAACCCACTTTGTTTTGAATTTACATTTTCTTTTCATTTCAGTTTCTCAGCCCTAGTGCTTTGCTGCAGAACCCTACAGTGCTCTCTCTTTCTGATCTGTTTTGTTCTTCACCACCATTCTACGCCAATCTACTTTCCATCCAACCTCTCCACTCCTCAACCCATGCTAAAGGTCAAGAATTTCCAAAATTAAAAATAGCAATAGCTATATCTGCCTTTGCAGTTTGGGAATTTGAATTCATATTTTTAAAGAATCAGAAAATGGAAGAGTTGGTATCAATAATATCAACAATGAAGCTGTTGGACTGTCAGTTAATTCACTATTGTTCTTTAGTGAAGAAAAAATGTCGGGGGCAAGTCTCCGATCCTGCTGCGCTAATTTTTTAGCACAGAAGGCAGGGAGATTCAAGCAGAGCCCAATGTGTGGGTTCCACACTGGAGCCGCATTATACATGTACACGAGCATGTAAATCTGATTCAAATATAATTAGCGGGCCCAGGATTAAAGTTTCCCAGTTTTAGTTTGGAAAACTGTGTTTGGAAAGGACAAGGTGGGTAGGGGCTGGTATACACAGAGAACATGTCAGTAATTAATTAATATCTATAGTCCCCTAATTTTTCCCTGGGCATTTAAACTAAGGTTTTTATGGACTTTGCTGAACTGTTCTCTGAATATTCATTTAGTGGTGGTGATTTTAATTGCCATCTTAACCCATTAATTGATAAACTCCCTGTTATGAGAGACCCTCTTATACAGCAAGTTAAGGTGTTTGCCTTGGCTTGTGAAGAAGCGGGTTATTTGGATGTGTGGAGAACATTGCATTCCAGGGATCAAGAGTTCACTTTTTTTAGCCCCCTCACCCCCTTCCCCCAACCATTGGTGTCACACCATGATTGACTATTTTTTGTGCCAAAGATGATCCTGCAGTCAGTTGCCTTTGTACTGTGTTAGTATTGTGATCTCTAACCACGCTTGTTTTTTTCAGAATTTCCTCTCCTGGGGTTCCACCCTCAGCCTAGGTCCTGAAGATTTGATACATCTTTGCTTAAAGATCATAATTTCACCTCATATTTCAAGACCAAATTAGACGCTTTTTATTTGGTTAACTTCCTTTCTTTAGAATCATAGAACCCTACAGAACAGAAAGAGGCCCTTCGGCCCATCGAGTCTGCACCAAACACAATCCCACCCAGACCCTGGACATTAAGGGGCAATTTTTTAGCATGGCTAATCAACCTAACCCGCACATCTTTGGACTGTGGGAGGAAACCGGAGCACCTGGAGGAAACCTACGCAGACACGAGGAGAATGTGCAAACTCCACACAGACCTGAGCTGGGAATCGAACCCAGGACCCTGGAGCTGTGAAGCAGCCGTGCTAACCACTGAGCTACCGTGACGACCCACCCTGATGTGAGTTCCCCTGTTCTGTGGGAGATCCGCAATGTCTTTGCTAGAGGTTTAGTCATCTCATCCTTGGCTAGAAAGAGGCATAGATTGTTGGAGCAGCATCTCCAATTGGAGGTCCAGCTAGCTGAGTTGAGAGGGAATATGGTAGGAATTCTCATCAGATGAAGCTAAAGGAAATTGGTGTAGTTAGAGCAGCACTGGACTCTCTGTGAACCCAGCGTGCAGAGAGGTATTTGAGATTGGCTCAGCAGAAGTTGTATGAATTTGGGAATAAACCGAGAACTTATTTGGCTTTTCTTACTAGAAAGAGATCACTCCAGGATAATAGTTTTGGTGAGTGAGGATTAGGACAGAAGATAATAAAGAACAAAGAAAATTACAGCAGAGGCACAGGCCCTTCGGTCCTCCAAACCTGCACCGACCATGCTGCCTGATTTAACTAAAACCCCCTACCCTTCCAGGGATCATATCCCTCTATTCCCATCCTATTCATATATTTGTCAAGATGCCCCTTAAAAGTCACTACTGTATCTGCTTCCACTATCTCTCCTGGCAACAAGTTCCAAGCACCCACCACCCTCTGTGTAAAAAATCTGCTTCGTACATCTCCTTCAAACCTTGCCCTTCGCACCTTAAACCTGTGCCCTGTAGTAATTAATTCTTCCACCCTGGGAAAAAGCTTCTGACTATCCACTCTGTCCATGCTTCTCATAATCTTGTAGACTTCCATCAGATCATCCCTCAACCTCTGTTGTTTCAGTGAGAACAAACCAAGCTTCTCCAACCTCTAATGGCTAATGCCCTCCATACCAGGTGATATCCTGACGATAATGACGATAATAATAATGATGAGGGTTTTAAGAGCTTTGTATAAATCGGAACAGGGTTTGGACGCTCCAGTACTTATGGAGCATTTCTTCACTTTTGAGCTTCCCTCTGCCTCACAGGATCAGAGAACAACTTTAAATGCTCTGATCTCTGGGGAAGAGGAGGTCTCTGCCATAAAGGAGCTTCAACCTGATAGTTCTGTTGTGAATTCTATAAGGAATTCAAATACTTGTTATTAGACTCGCTAATTGATATATACAATCATTCATTTGACATAAGTCTGCTGCCATAGTTGCTCCATGAAGAGAATATTTCCTTAATCATGAAATTGGGCAAGAATCCTGAGCAGCGTGCTTCTTATTTCTTTATTGAATGTTGATTTGAAAATGCTGTCTAAGGTTCTGACAATGCGCTTGGAGAAAATCCTTCCTCTGATTATCTAGGGTGATCAGACTAGATTTATTGAGGGTCAGAACTCATGCAGTAATGTTAGGAGATTGCTGTGACTGATCCAAGTCTTCCAAAAGTGTGTTTTAGATGGGTTAGTGATTTCCCTAGATGCTGAAAAGGTCTTTGACACGATAGAATGGAATTATTTGTTCCATACGTTGTATAGGTTTGGATTAGGCGGGGACTTTGTAAAGTGGATTCCAAGGATTAGAACATAGAACAGTACAGCACAGTATAGGCCCTTTGGCCCTCAATGTCGTGCCAAGCTATGTCCAAAACCAAGATCAAGCTATCCCACTCCCTATCATTCTGGTGTGCTCCATGTGCCGATTAAAAACCACTTGAAAGTTCCAAAAGTGTCCGACTCCACTGTCACATTTTTATATTCTATAAGAACTCAATGGCGACAGTCCTTACAAATGGTTATTGATCTGAGAATTTTGGCCTTCAGAGGGGCTAAGCAGCAATATACCCCGTCTCTGCTTTTGTTTGCATTAGCTATTGAACCTTTGACTGAGGCCATTATACGTGACCCCAAGTTTATGTGTTGTCAGGTGGAGATAGGCAGCACAAAATTTTGCTTTATGCAGATGATGTTTTGCTGTTTATCTCCAAGCTGAGTGCCTCGGTTCCTGCTATTATTCATATGATAGCTAGATTCAGTCTTTTTCTGGGTTATAAGATTAACTTCACAAAATCGGAGGCTATGCCCCTTGGCAAATTAAGAGGCAAATTAAGAGGACCCCCTCCTTCTCCTTGTTTTCCTTCCAGATGGTTCCCATCAAGATTTATTTATCTCAGCATTTGTATTATCCCTTGTTTTTGGCAGCTATATATGGCAAACTTTCCTCCATTATTAGCCTCTATTAAGTGGGACTTGCATTGTTCATCATCTTTACCAATTTACTGGTTGGGTAGAATTGCCTTGATTAAGATCAATGTGTTGCCTAGGCTACTTCACTCTCTGTAAATGCTACCTATCTTGTTGTTTGCTAAGGTCATCAAATAAATTTATGGGTCATTTGGTTCTTTTATTCAGAATAAGAAACTTTGTTTAAAATTGGGTAAGTTGCAGTTGCCTGGTTCTAAAGGAGGACTAGGGATGTCAAATATTAAGATGTGCCAGTTAACTTTGCACCATAGATTTATACGTGAATGGGTTAGGGGCAAGTCCTCCTCCATATGATTTGACGTTGAGTTGATCAGTCCTTGCAATCCTCAAAGTGAAGTCACTGTTATTTCTTAGGCATCCCACGATAATGCTGATAAATGTGATAATCCTATTGTTCTTAACACTGAAGGCTTGGAGGATGGTCCATGATTTGGAGGGGAGATCTAATTTAACTTATGTTTTTCCCCTCTTTCTCCAATTCAGGGTAATTGGATTTCCTGCCAGGTCTTATGTGTTAAGAATGGGTTATCTGCAACCTTTCACTTTAGACCTAATTTGTATATTAATTGTTTAATAGTACTCATCTGGAAATATAAAGGGGTTACAGGTGGGACTGGGTGTTGGGTACGTATATGTGGAGTTGTGAAAGAGAATAAAGTGTGTTTGTGAAGAAGCTGAACTTGCATCATCTTTTATTACAGGACTGCAACTGAGAGGCTTAACATTATGGGTCATAATATCTGGAGGGATAGAGATCTCTGCAGACTAGGGGACGTGTTTGACAGTACTACCCTGCTACTTTTTGAAGTTAACTGTTTGATATTCCGAAACACTCAGATACTTGCAATTCAAGGACTTTATTCTTGCTGCTAATGTTTCCCCAATGGAAAATATCCTGCTATCTGTGGAGCCCAGGCATTTAGTTAGTAAGCTCTATGAAACTCTGTGTTCTAAATCTGATGATAATGCATTGGGTATGGTGTGGTCTTGGGAGAGACAGAGAGAGATCTCTCAGTAAATACTGACAAGGAGAGATGGGGTGATAGTTGGCAACATGCTAATAAAATTTCAGTTTGTAACAGAATAAAAGAATCTCAGTTTAAGATATTGTACTATCTGCATATTACTCCAAGCTTGCAGCATAGGTTTCATCCTGTATATCCTTGTTGTGCCAAAAGTACAAAGTGAACATGGGATTACCTGCATTGTTGGTCCTGTGTCAAGATTAAAACCGTCTGGTTCAATGTTCGCAAAGAGCTTGAGAGGATCTTTGATGCAGCCTGAAAGTTTGATCCCTTGCATGTGATTCTGGGTCTCCCAGTCACAAAGATCAGAAACGCAAATTGGAAAAGGCTATGCAATTTGCAGCAGAGAAAAATATTCTTTGCTCATAGAAGAGTGATAAGCCCCCTTCAATTCGGAACTGGCATAAAATCATTAATCTACAGACTATAAGCTGGGAAGTAATCGGAAATAAAAACAGAAAGTGCCAAAACACACGGCAGGTCAGGCAGCATCTGTGGACTTACTGTTTCAGATCAGAAGAACTGGAAGAAGTGGAGATGTAAGAGTTTTTAAGCAGCTGCAAAGACAAAAGGCCGATGATCAGGTGGAGGGCAGAGGGAGTTAAAGGGGAAAATTGTTTACTTGCCTAATCTTCAGAGATCAGGTGGGTCAGAAATTCAGGGAGAACGCACAATTCAGGACCCCCATTTGCTGTATGGCATATCAGCAATATAACCTGATTGGGGGGGGTGGTGTTAACTGAGGTGCAGGAGAAGATTCAGCGGAGCGGAAGGAAGGAGTTAATCCAGGATGGGGAGAGAAGGGCTAAATCTAAGGCCTTCTGTTAAGGGACAGTCAGAGGTCTTGGGAGGAGGGGGATTAATGGCAGAGACATGACTAGACTCTTTGGGATGGGTATGGTGGAGAGTAGCTATCTATGGTCAGCAGATGAGGGAGGATTAGAGGTGCCATAGTCAGGGATGGCCCAATTAGAAGCCTTGGTTGTAGGAGGGGAGTAGGTCAGATGCCTTGTGATGGGCTTGGATGGCTTGGGATTATGGGGGGTGGTGTGGATGCGGGTTACTTGACTGTGAAATCTAAGGCAGGCAACTCAATCTATCAGACGGTGGTAAAAATACTTACAGGGATGGATTTACAATGAATCATATTGTGCCTTGGCCCAGGGTCCTAACCAACAAGGAGGCCCCGCATGCCAGCTGCCCTGTTGTACAGCCTGACTCAGTACTGGAACACTGAGTCAGATCAGCTGGAGTGCACAGCACTATAGCCAGGGTTATAGGGGAAAAATGTTAAAGGGGACCAGCCCCAAGTTGTGGTCCACATAGGCACCAATGACATAGGTAGGAAAAGGGATGGGGATGTAAGGCAGAGATTCAGGGAGTTAGGGTGGAAGCTTAGAGATAGAACGAACAGAGTTGTAATCTCTGGTTTGTCGCCCGTGCCACATGGTAGCGAGAAGAGGAATAGGGGAAGAGAGAGCAGTTGAACACGTGGCTACAGGAATGGTGTAGGAGGGAAGGATTCAGATACCTGGATAATTGGGGTTCATTCTGGGTTTAAACTAATGTAGCAGGGGGGATGGATTGTTGCTCCAGTGTACAGGAGGTTGTGAATAGTGAGGTCATGAATAAAGTTTCAAGGTCACAGGAATGTACCAGCAGGCAGGACAGTGGTTTGAAGTGTGTCTACTTCAACGCCAGGAATATCCAGAATAAGGTGGGTGAACTTGCAGCATGGGTTGGTACCTGGGATTTCGATGTTGTGGCCATTTCGGAGACATGGATACAGCAGGGCCAGGAATGGTTGTTGCAGGTTCCAGGATTTAGATGTTTCAGTAAGATCAGGGAAGGTGGTAAAAGACGGGGAGGTGTGGCATTGTTCGTCCAGAACAGTATTACGGTGGCAGAAAGGACGTTTGATGAGGACTCATCTACTGAGGTAGTATGGGCTGAGGTTAGAAACAGGAAAGGAGAGGTCACCCTGTTGGGAGTTTTCTATAGGCCTCTGAAAAGTTCCAGAAATGCAGAGGAAAGGATTACGAAAATGATTCGGATAGGAGCAAAAGTAACAGTGTAGTTGTTAAGGGGGACTTTAACTTTACAAATATTGATTAGAAATGCTATAGTTTGAGTATTTTAGATGGGTTAGTTTTTGTCTAATGTGTGCAGGAGGGTTTCCTGACATAGTATATAGATAGGCCAACATGAGGCAAGGCCACATTGGATTTGGTACTGGGTAATGAACCAGGCCAGGTGTTAGATTTGGAGGTAGGTGTGTACTTTGGTGATAGTGACCACAATTCAGTTACGTTTACTTTAGCGATGGAAAGGGATAGGTATATACTGCAGGGCAAGAGTTATAGCTGGGGGAAAGGAAATTATGATGCGATTAGGCGAGATTTAGGATGCATAGGATGGGGAAGAAATCTGCAGGGGATGGGCACAATTGAAATGTGGAGCTTGTTCAAAGAATAGCTACTGCGTGTCCTTGAGAAGTATGTATCTGTCAGACAGGGAGGAAGTGGTCGAGTGAGGGAACCGTGGTTTACTAAAGAAGTCAAATCTCTTGCGAAGAGGAAGAAGGAGACTTACGTAAAGATGAGACGTGAAGGCTCAGTTAGGGCGCTTGAGAGTTACAGGTTAGCCAGGAAGGACCTAAAGAGAGAGCTAAGAAGGGCCAGGAGGGGACATGAGAAGTCTTTGGCAGGTAGGATCAAAGAAAACCTGAAAGATTTCTATAGGTATGTCAGGAGTGAAAGAATGACTAGGTAAGATTAGGGCCAGTCAAGGACAGTAGTGGGAATTTGTGCATGGAGTCCAAAGAGATAGGAGAGGTGCTAAATGAATATTTTTCATCAGTATTCACACAAGAATAAGACAATGTTGTCCAAGAGAATACTGAGATACAGGCTATTAGACTTGACGGGATTGAGGTTCATAAGGAGGAGGTGTTAGCAGTTCTGGAAAGTGTGAAAATAGATAAGTCCCCTGGGCCAGATGGGATTTATCCTAGAATTCTCTGGGAAGGTACGGAGGAGATTGCAGAACCTTTGGTTTTGATCTTTATGTCATCATTGTCTACAAGAATAGTGCCAGAAGACTGGAGGATAGCAAATGTTGTCTCCTTTTCAAGAAGGGGAGTAGAGACAACCCTGGTAACTATAGACCAGTGAACCTGACTTCTGTTGTGGCAAAGTTTTGGAAAGGATTATAAAAGATAGGATTTATAATCACTGCTGTTTGTCATTTTAATAAATAGAATAGAATAGAATAGAACACTACACTGCAGAAAGAGGCCCTTCGGCCCATCGAGTCTGCACCGACCACAATCCCACCCAGGTCCTATCCCCATACCCCTACACATTTACCCACTAATCCCTCTAACCTACACATCTCAGGACACTAACGGGCAAATTTTTTAACAAGGCCAATCAACCTAACCCGCACATCTTTGGACTGTGGGAGAAAACCGGAGCACCTGGAGGAAACCCACGCAGACACGAGGAGAACGTGCAAACTCCACATAGACAGTGACCCGAGCTGGGAATCGAACTCAGGACCCTGGAGATGTGAAGCAGCAGTGCTAACCACTGTGCTACCGTGCTGCCCTAACCACCACTGTGCTACCGTGCCACCCTGGATGAGGGCATAGAAGGATGGGTTAGTAAATTTGCAGATGACACTAAAGTCGGTGGAGTTGTGAACAGTGTGGAAGGATGTTGCAGGTTACAGAGGGACATAGATAAGCTGCAGAGCAGGGCTTAGAGGTGGCAAATGGAGTTTAATGCAGAAAAGTGTGAGGTGATTCACTTTGGAAGGAGTAACAGGAATACTGAGTACTGTGTTAATGGTAAGTTACTTGGTAATGTGGATTGGCAGAGAGATCTCGGTGTCCATGTGCATAGATTCCTGAGAGTTGGCACCCAGGTTGATGTGGTTGTTAAAAAGGTGTACGGTGTGTTAGCTTTTATGGGTAGAGAGATTGAGTTTAGGAGCCATGAGGTCATGTTGTAGCTCTACAAAACTCTGATGCGGCTGCACTTGGAGTATTGCAATTCAGTTCCGGTCACCGCATTATAGGAAGGATGTGGAAGCATTGGAAAGGGTGCAGAGGAGATTTACCAGGATGTTACCTGGTATGGTGGGAAGGTCTTGTGAGGAAAGGCTGAGTGACTTGAGGCTGTTTTCATTAGAGAGAAGAAGGTTAAGAGGTGACTTAATAGAGACATACAGAGGATTAGTTAGGGTGGACAGTGTGAACCTTCTTTCTCGGATGGTGATGGCTAGTACGAGGGGACATAGCTTTAAATTGAGGGGTGATAGATATAGGACAGGTGTTAGAGGTAGGTTCTTTACTCAGAGAGTAATAAGGACGTGGAATGCCCTTCTTGCAATAGTAGTGGACTCATCAACATTAAGGGCATTTAAAGGGTCATTGGTTAAGCATATGGATGATATTGGAATAGTGTAGGTTAGATGGGCTTTAGATTCATTTCACAGGTTGGTATAACATCGACGGCCGAAGGGCCTGTACTGTGCTGTTAGGTTTTATGTTAGCAGAGCATCCAATTAGAGGCTGATTATTCCTGGAATTTGCTGTTGTTTGACTTTTAGACTTTAACCCGCCACCCAACCCAAACACATTCATTTTCTTTTAGCATCCCATGCCCCCCCGCCCCCCCCCACCTCCGACAAACGGGCTGATGGTGTAAAGCGAATTGCAATGCTAATAGGACAAGTAAATAATGGATGCATTTGAAGAACTTGTAAATGACAACAGTGGAACCATTACCAGTGCCATAAAAAAATGGATACAGAGATTTTGAACTGATTTTGGTGAACCCAACATTAAGACTGGGAGGTTGCAAATTACGTAATCTAAAGACGAGGTGCTATTCCCCCAGCTTCTGTTGATCATCAATGGAACAGTTGGAACGGAGTGGCAATTTAACTGCAACAGAAGTTCAAGCAGTACAAACCAAACATAATCTTCTGTAATTGAAGATTACAAATCCCACACAAACGCTATCCACTTTGATGTGTCCTTTTCAGGGCATTTAATTTACTTTTTTTTAATAATGGGTAGTCTTCTTAATTATTTGAAAGGTCAGTGGTGACATTTTAGCCAAGTTCCTTAATTAAAGGAACATTGCTTTCCCACTGAGTGGGTGAAAAAGTGAGCAATTACTATCTAAGCCAAGAACACAATGGAATTATTACTGAAGGCACTGGCTACATCTAACATGGGAGTAAAATGCAACTTTCTCATCAATATTTTCAATAACGAGAGACTTTTAAGGAGTTTTACAAGTTTGATAAGAGGATAACACTGTTCAGACTTTTCAAAAGCGGCATAGACTGCCAAACAGTGAAGTTCCAGATAGTACTGAGTGGGTGGTTGTTTAATTGCAGAAGTTTTAGTTTGCGTGTTAGAAATCTCAAATGGGGAATTATAAATCCATAAACTTATTTCACATGCACGCAGGCACACACACTTTAAACCTATTTAAATTAATATCAATGGATTGTGACATAAGATTCAAATCACTCAACTGTTAGTAAGCATTATCCTGAGCTTGACGTGATCCAATTTCTGCTACTGGACTCGGGCCATTACCCTAGATTGCTGCTTGATCTCAAGTCTATTACTTGAAACGTAGATTAACCCCAAGACCCGTGGTAAGGATCAAATGACAAAATTTTAGAACACACTAGGCTCATAGAATGATACAGCATCCAAATAAAATAGTATTTTGTTAGCAAGTCACTGATGTAACGAAAATGAACAATTTGCACACAAAAACTGCAATATGACGATGGCCAGATTTTATTTTTGGGAATTTGTTGTCAACTGCCAACATCACGGGAACCCTGGTTGAGATTTATGATCAAAATTTATAGATAACAACCCCATTTAAGTTGACAGAGATCAGTTCATTTCCACGGATAACAATACTGCTTCTCCCAGCCCCAATCTTTTCAATAACACTGCCAGCTCCTATCCCTGCATCTCGGGGGCAGGAGTTCTCCATTGAGATCAGTGTGTGTCAGCATTTAATGCTCTGGAACAGCAGTAGATGGGAACTGTGAATAGTGCTGAAGAATGTAGTGTGGTTAATGGAGGTTATGGGCACAAGCAGGAAAAGGAGCAGCTGGACCAAAATGCAGTGCTTTAGGTGAAAAAAAACCTTAAATTTTAAGTTTTATTTGTTAACATCACAAGTAGGTTTACACTAACACTGCAATGAAATTACTGAGAGAATCTGTTAGTTGCCACACTCCAGCGCCTGTTCACGTACACTGAGGGAGAATTTAGCACAGCCAATGCACCTAAGCAACACATCTTTTTTTGGACAGTGGGAGGAAACTGGAACACCAGGAGCATACTGAGAGAGGCAAGAGAGGAAACTGCTGGGGCCTTAAGAGAAATCTTTGTATTCTCACTGGTTGTTCCTTTGTTTAAGAAGGGTAGCAAGAATAATACAGGTAATCACAGGCCGGTGAGCCTTACATCAGTGGCAGGGAAATTATTGGAGAGGATTCTTCGAGACAGGATTTATTCGCACTTGAAAATAAGTGGATGTGTTAGTGAGAGGCAACATGGTTTTGTGAAGGGGAGGTTGTGTCTCACGAACTTGATTGGGTTTTTCGAGGAAGTGACGAAGATGATTGATGAGGGTAGGGCAGTGGATGTTTGTAAACGAGGTCCCTCATGGCAGATTGGTGCAGAAGGTGAAATCGCATGGGATCAGAGGTGAGCTGGCAAGGTTGATACAAAACTGGCTCGGTCAAAGAAGACAGTGTGTGGCAGTGGAAGGGCGCATTTCAGAATGGAGGGCTGAGACAAGTGGCGTTCCTCAGGGATCAGTGCTGGGACCTTTGCTGTTTGTAATATATATAAATGATTTGGAAGTTTGATTTGTACGTTTGCAGATGACACAAAGGTTGGTGGATTTGTGGATAGCGATGAGGACCATCAGAGGATACAGCAGGATATAGATCGGTTAGAGACTTGGGCAGAGAGTTGGCAGGTGGAGTTTAATCTGGACAAATGTGAGATAATGCAGTTTGGAAGGTCTGATGCAGATAGGAAATATACAGTAAATGGGAGAACCCTTAAGAGTATTGATAGGCAAAGGGATCTGGGTATACAGGCATGCAGATCACTGAAAGTGGCAATGAGGTAGGGAAAATAGTCAAGAAGGCATACGGCATGCTTGCATTCATCAGCCGGGGCACTGAGTTTAAAAATTGGCAAGTCATGTTGCAGCTTTATAGAAAGTTAGTTAGGCCGCACTTGGAATATAGTGTTCAATTTTGGTCGCCACACTACCAGAAGGATGTGGAAGCTTTAGAGAGGATAAAGAAAACATTTACCAGGACGTTACCTGATATGGAGGGCTTTAGCTATGGGGAAAGGTTGGAGAAACTTAATTTGCTCTCACTGGAACGATAGAGGTTGAGGGGCGACCTGATAGAAATCTACAAGATTATGAGAGGCATGGACAGAGTGGATAGTCAGAAGCTTCTTTACAGGGTGGAAGAGTCAATTACTAGAGACCACAGCTTTAAGGTGCGAGGGGCAAGGTTTAAAGGAGATGTATGAGGCAGATTTTTTACAGAGGGTGGTGGGTGCCTGGAATTTGTTGCCAAGGGAGGTAGTGGAAGTGGATATGGTAGTGACTTTTAAGGGGCATCTTGACAAATACATGAATAGGATGGGAATAGAGGGATATGGTCCCCAGAAGGGTACAGGGTTTTAGTCAAGTCTGGTAGCATGGTCGGTGGAGGCTTAGAGAGCCGAGGGGCCTGTTCCTATGCTGTAATTTTCTTTGTTCTTTGTGCTTTGTAATTCTCTTGGTCGTGTAACCTTATTGTATGGAAAAACGTCTGTCTTCCATTTTAATTCCTATAAGTGGCAGGCACAGAAAACCTAGACTGAATATGTGACCCCATTTACACGATATCTACTGGAACCTGTGTGTTTAGCTCCTACAGCAAAGTCAACTCCACTGGAAAAGTGAATTGTACAGCATCAGTTTGCAGCCTGTCAACCTCCCTGAAGGAATACTTCATTTGACTTTGATTCTGGACTCTAAAGTCATGTAAACAATTTTCCCACCCATCCTCTTCCATCAGCTTTTCTCCGCCATCTCCTCTCAAAAGGAAGTTTGAGCCATTATGTACCAGACATCGACTGGGAAGTATCTTGGAGATTGGCTCTGCTCAACATTTAACCTCAGGGTTCAACTTTGTTAATTAGCTGAACACATTTTGCCGCTAATAAATCTCTGATGACTTTTCTTAATTAATCCACTCTTGTCCAATTGACTGTTAATTTTGCAACCGATTATCATTTTTGAAAGCTCCCCCACCACTGAGATTAAGATGATCTGTCTTCATTTATGTAACACCTCAGGTCATCCCATAGCACTTCACATTTAGTACTTTTAAAATGCAGGCATGGTTATAAAGTAGGATCATGTGGCAACAAAGTTGCACACAAGGTCCCAAAAACAGTGAAGGTCCCATCATGTGTTTAGATGTAGGTTGAGGGATGAATTTTGTCAAAAACATGAGGGAAAACCTCCCTGCTCTTCTTTGAATAGTGCAAGGAGATCTTTTACATCCACCTGAGGGGGAAGATGGGGCCTGAATTTAACTTTACATCTGAGAAACAGCAACTCAAACAATGCAGCACCCTCTCAGTGCCAGCTGGAGTGTCCAACCATGTGCTGAAATCTCTGGAGTGAAACTTTTAACTTTATGTTTGGGAGTAGGAGTGTTATTACTAAGCCAAGGCTGACACTGCATTCTTCACAATGCACTCCCCTCTGTTTCTACTCTACATAGTGAACTATAATGTGGATAAACTAATTAATCTCAGAAATCAAGAACGACTGCTTCGATGCAATTAAAACATTGGCGTGCAGGGTGAAAATGGTGAAAAGAGGAATTAATGGTACCATGGCAATATGATATATGTCAGAATTACAAATGCAATGTATTGAACCTTTTCCACTTTTTAATGAAGACCATATCGAGTGAAACTGAGTCTTCTCTCTGTGCCAAGTTATCACTGAACAGCGGGGCTAGATTTATTCATAAGAATTGCACTGTCCTGCTATTAATTTAAAACATGTTTTTTTTAATGTTTTCTTCCAAGCAGACAAAACAAAATTAGACATTACATAAACTTATCTTCAGTCTCGTATTCCATGTACCTCTGTGTGCAGAACCATGAGAAGTAATTTAGCTGTTTCCATTCTTGAGAGGAGCCCAAACCATCGCAATCACTTTCTATGATGTTCTGTGTAAGCTTTTTCCCTGTCAGAGCTATGTTCTGACTATATCATTCTTGATTCCTTGCATCTGGACATCTGCTGAATTCTTCTAAAATCTTTTGTTCATCCAATCTCTTACATCATGATCATGAATATTTAGTCTTGCACTAGTATAACAGTTGCATGTGCTTCCGCTTTGGCTAACATGGGTACTTTCTACCTCAAGTTCAGACTAATGGACAGATGCTATTAGATGCATCTGTAAAGTTAGGTTATTGTAAATAAATTAACATTTATTAAAGTTTTAGAGCTTATTGAAGTTTATTTATTAGTGTCACAAGTGGGCTTACATTAACACTGCAATGAAGTTACTATGAAAATCCCTTAGACGTCACATTTCAGCACCTGTTCAAGTCCAATGAGGGACAATTTAACATGGCCAATGCACCTAACCAGCGCATCTTTCGGACTATGGAGGGAACCGGAGCACCCGGAGGAAACCCACACAGAAATGGGGAGAACATGCAGGCTCTGCACAAACAGTGACCCAAGCTGGGAATTGAACCTACGTCCCTGGCACTGTGAGGCATCAGTGCTAACCACTGAGTCATGATGCTGCTGGAAGGTATTTACCCAAACTATTTGCTACAAGACAAAGATCTGTATTTCAGAAGAGGCTAAATAATTTGATTCAGAGAAGCAGAAGCTAGCTTAGTGATTGTATCCAGTCAGGAGGTGAGCAATATAGAGAAGGAAGGGTCCAGGTACAGTTCCCACCCTAAAAAAATTAGGCATAGATCAGCCATAATCTAACTGCATGACAGAAGCAGTTCAAGAATCTGAATGGCTTATTCCTGTTTGTATAGCAACAAGTTATTTTCATCATGTTGATATCTGACATGTCGTATCACATTTTGTACAGTATAATGTTGCATTGTGTCTTTACAGACAAGTGTAAGATACTTCTGTGTGGTGGGTGTGGTCTTTTTAATGCAAGAGGGAAGTAATTGATAACGTGTTACAGATCTTGTATAGGATTCCTGAGCACTAAAAAGGGTGATTTCAAATTTCCCTCTCATGATGCATGTGAGAGATTTGGAAATAAACAAAGAAACGTAGAAGATGGGAGCAGGAGGAGGCCGTTTGGCCCTTTGTGCCTGCTCTGCCATTCGTCATGATCCTGCTTTCTCCCCATAACCTTTGATCCAATTTGCCCCAGTGCTATATCTAGCTGCCTCTTGAATACATTCAATGTTTTGGCATCAACTTCTTCCTATGGTCACATGGATCTTAACTGAAAATTAGTCGTGTTGTCGTACCATTTTCTTTCAAGTCCTCATTTACGGTACAGCAAGAATGTGGCTTGCCACTAATCTAACCAGCACTTGTGATTATTTCCTCTGTGCACTATGTATTACAAAATTGCATATTCTTTGCCAATGGATTTTCAATGTTGTGACAGCTTGTACTCGGGAAATATTTTATGTCAAATTTGAAGTCCTTGGGAGTGAGTCTAACCTTTGGGTGACTGTCCAGGGAACCATGTTAGTCAATTGCTTATTCAGGTGGCAAAGAGATTTCCAGCATTTTTGAGTCCCTGGTCCAATTTAAAAGTGGCAGCACATGTGAGACACTAAATAGGTGTTTGAGGCCTTGAGATCAGGCGTACGGGTGGGTGAGTTGGTGTGGTCTCGAAGATTAAGAGCCCTGTTTTAATTTTTTTCTGTTCCTCCAAGACCCAGATTGTCATTTATTTTGGAGTCTCCAGGACTCCTTAGATCCTGGAACTAGTCAGAGGAGTCAAAGTTGCAGGTTCCAAAATGCGCGGATCTAAAATGATCAAAATCCTATTTACATCAAAGGATCTCAATTACTTTATGAGCCAGGCTGGCATTTAGGACATCTGAGAGTAGGCCCTTTTGAAAATGGAGCTGGCCACATCACTACTGATAATGGTACGGGAGCTAATACCTTGATGAGGTCATTATCAACCCATTAATGGTAAACTCCAAATTTCTTTCTTCCTGACTTGGCCTTCATTCCCATTTCTCATGCCCATCTGTAGTGCATGTTTGAGATGTGCCTTTTGTTAAATGTGCTTTGCAAATTCTAGTTGCTGGTGTTTGTTGTCATATTGGCAATTGTCGTCATCATCTAAGGTTCCCCCATATTTTTATTCATTAATGGACCGATAGAAGGGAACAGCCATTATATTGCTTCTATTTTCCTTTAGAGGACAGGCAAAAGCAACTGATGCACAAATGGTGAAAAGATTAACAAGACTATGCTTACTTCATACATTATCACTTTAAACTGGTCTTGAAAAGAGACTCACGGGCATGTCAGAATTTCACCAAAACACTTCAGTACTTAATAAATACATTTAAATTCTCCATGAAACATGAAGAGAGAGCAAATGCAGCTAACCAGAAAGCATGTAATTTGAAGTGTGTCAAGAACATTTCTCTAGTTACTTTTAATAGTTGAACCTGAACAATGCTTAACATTCTATATTATGGAGTCAACAGTTGAAAGCTGTTGAATGTTGATCAGATGGCTGAGCATGTAGTTGTTTTACTTTATCCTGAAACAAGTGAAATACTTTTCCATTACTGAAATCAAAACAAATAATTTTCAGTGATCCACTATTCTGACAGACCGCACCCACTTACCAAAAAATCTTAAGCATTATTATACTTTCTTCAATCCTCATCTTTGTTTCTAAAATAAATCTTAATATTTGACATTCAGTTGTTTCACTTGAAGACCAAGAATACTGCTAACAACATGCAGCCTCTTGAAACACTTGTGTTCCACACCTGGACAAGAATATGACTGGAGAGGGGTCTTTTGTTTACAGAGCTGGAATGGTATGTTTTTGTCCTGTAGGGATTGTCAAAATGGATCTCAAGAGTTGGGTCATATCCATCTAGGTTTCAGTAATGCGACATTTGTTGCTCTTTCACATCATCCAATAAATCAAGAGATTTCAGAAAACTGGTCAGAATTTTACTGCCCCGCCTGCCCTGGGAATCAGAGTGGGCAAGGGGCAGACCGTGGAAAGGTCCATTGACCTTGGGTGGTTTCTGGACAGGTGAGGCCATAAAATCCCACTCAATAAATTATATATGCCTCATGGTGGTGTGTCACTGAAACTGGCTTGCCTTAAAGGGACTGCTCTCAAACTAACCCAAAAAATAGGTTAGTTAATTAATTACAACACTAAATACAGCCCACTGACTCCTACAGCTCTTCACACCCCACATCCTTAAAGACTCCATCCCATACTCATTTCTTTTGCCTCCATCACATCTGTTCTGATGATGCCACTTTCCAAAGTGGTCCTGCTTTGCCTTCCTTCTTTCTTAATCATTGTTTCCCACCTTCTGTGGTTGACAGGGTTCTCAACCGTGTCTGACCCATTGTCCATGCCATTGCTGTCTCACTCTTCCCTCCCTCCCAGAACCAGGACAGGGTCCTCCTTGTCCTCACTTTTCATCCCACCAGTCTCCACATTTATCTACTGCCATTTCCACCAGCTCTGGCATAACTCCACCACCAAACACCTATTCCCCTCACTCCGTCTCGTCTGCATTCCTCAGGGACCGTACCTTTTGGGATGCCGTAGTCCACTCCTCCATCACACCCCCTCCCCACGTCATCTTCCCATGCAATTACAGAAGGGGAAATCCCTGCTCCTTTACCTCCTCTCTGCTCACTGTCCCAGGTCCTAAACACCCCTTTCAGATGAAAAGTGCTTCACGCCACCTCCTTTAATCTGGCCTATTGCAGTTGTTGCTCCCAATGCGGTATACCCTACTTTGGAGAGACCAAATGCAGGCTGGGTAACCACTTTGCGGAACTTGGACCACTTTGGTCCATCCGCAAGCAGGATGCAGATATTCCATTTTAACACACCATTTTGCTTTCATGTCCATATGCCTATCTGTTACAATGTTCCAATGAAGACCAATGCAAACTGCAGAAACTGCAGCTCATCTTCCGACTTAACCTTGAATTCAATAACTTCAGAGCATGAATTCTCTCCTCCAACTCCACCCCATTTCCATTTATTTTATTTTATCTTTCTTTTTATTTCTTCCATCGTTTCATTTTTCCACTTTTTAAAAATCTTACTTTCCATCTTTTTTTCCCCTCTACTCTCTTCCCTTGCTCCCCATTCCACTAAGACCATCTGTAACATGTCTCAGGTTATCCTTTGACATTTTGCTTACCTTTGTCCTGCCACTTACACATTTTGATCTCGTAATGGCCACTATCAGCACCGTTCTTAGCCACGATCATCACCAGTTACATTCCCTTTGCCTTTTTGCCAATTTTCTATTGTCTTCAGCTCTGACAAAGGGTCATCCAGACTCAAAATGTTAGCTCTGTTCTCTCTCCAGATGCTTCCAGTCCTACTGAGATTTTCTAGCATTTTCTGCTTTTGTTTCAGATTCCAGCACCCGCAGTAATTTGCCTTCATATTAGTTAATTATTTAGTTCATTCAAGATTATCTCTGCCATCTCGAGTGTTAAGAACTTAATGCATTATTCTTCTATTCTCATAAGCAACTTTAGATGTCATGCTATGAGTAAAAAGCAGGCAGATCTAGATTAGAAACCATTGCTGTGAAGGAGTGGATGGCTTATAATTACTTGTGACTTTCAGATCAACTTACAACTGGCTTTCCTTTAAAATTGTTTTGTATCCATAAGAGACAGAAAAAGGTTTAAGTGTGACACTTTGGGTGGGATTTTCCCGTCCTGCCCACCATGGGAATTGTAACGGATGGCGTTGGGGGGGGGGGGGGCGGCGATGGGTAGATCATGCAAAGGTCCTTGACCTTAGGCGGGAATTTCCAGCCTTGGGGCAAGTGCAGCTGGAAAATCCCACCCATAGTCTTCAAAAGTCATTTTGCATCTATAATATTCATTTGTTTTTTGTTATTGGAAGCTGCTGTTGACGATTTTCGATTCATTGTTTTGTTAGTTCCAGAATTGATGGTTTGTATTCATGCTCACTACTTGTTGATCAGTATAGAAATGTTCAATTGTGATTTGCTGCTGTTTGGCTGAAAGTTGTTATGAGCCCCAAAGGCAAACTGTAAACCAATGTACCAAATGAGAAAATTACCAATAACATCTAAATTTTTATGACTTTTACTTTAACACAAATCCGTATCAATATAAACTAAACATGAATTAAAAGGCAAACAACACTTCAAATATAAAGGTAAATTTCACTTTAAACGGTCGATAAAACAAAGATACATCTCACACAACAAGTATTTGCGTTACTCCTCACACAAATCTGACAAGACATAGCAATACAGTCCTGGGTCCAGATTAAAACTAACTTAAAGTTCTCTTTATCCTGTGGTGGCCCCTGGTTGCTAAGCAACAACCTAATTTTCCTTTAACCTCTGTTTACTTTCATGTTTTACACCCTTATTACCATGCACGCTTCTAAATCAACCTGAAGCCATTACCCCTTTCAAATACAAAAAGACAAAATTAAACTATTTCTAATACCCACTAATACAAATATAAATTACTTAAAACTACCTCTGACAGTAGATTTTATCTCCTGTTCAAAATTGATTTGGATGTTCTGTAGTTTCATTTTCAGAATTTTCCTACCCACTTGCTTCATGTCGATCTGTATTTGTTCAACTCCGATTTGCTATTTTAGGAATATAAAGTTTGAGACCGTCAGCAATTAATTTGTATATATAGATGTGATGGACAAAGTGCAGACCTCTGTCAGTGTAGAATATAGATTGCTGTATATAATAAACACTATTATAGATGTTTGAATTGTGTTGACTGGCGCCCCATCCACAACTATTGATTTCCTAAACCACTCATGCACAGTGGCAGCAATGTGTACCATCTATAAGATGCACTGTAGCCACTCATCAATGCTCCGTCAATAGGGCTATCGATAGTCATAGGTGAGGTGCCTGCAGATTGGAGGGTGGCAAATGTTGGGCCAGTAGGCAGATGAATGGAAGATGGAGTTTAATTTAGATGCGTTTTGGTAGATTGAACTAGGGCAGGAATTACTTTGTTAATGATAGGGTGTTGGGGAGAGTTACAGAACAAAGAGATTTAGGGGTATAGGTTCATAGCTCCTTGAAAGTGGAGTCACAGATGGTGAAAAAGGCATTCAACATGCTTGGATTCATTGGTCAGAATATTGAATACAGGAGTTGGGACATCTTGTTGAAGTTGTGCAAGACATTAGTAAATACTGTGTACAGTTCTGGTCACCCTGTTGCAGAAGGGACATTTTGATTTATTATTGTCACATGTATTTACAGGGCTCGATTTTACCATTTTCATTCTAAGTGCTAAATCTGGGCATAATTCAGATCTGGCTGGGAAACCTGTTCTCAGACACCCCCATATGCACTTAGCTTGAAAAACAAAATTGTGAGTCTGAATCGTGCTGTGGGTGGGGCTTATCGTGCCTGAAACGATTGGAGCTTTGAATGAATGGCACAAGCGCAGTCAGAGAAAAAAATGTGAAAAAATGCCCTGCTGTCACAATGCTCCCGGGCTGCAAAAAGTGGATAAAGCAGCCCGGGAGTATAAAGCAGGAGCGATGACCCCCACAGACACTGACTCGTCCCAAATCATAAATGTCCTCCTTAACCACGCTCCCCCCGGCCCCCCGCTACCCAGGCTGATCGCAACCCTCTGCCCCCCTTCCCCCTCAACAGATCGCCCACAGCGTGCCCCCCTGCATTCGCCAACCAATGATCAGGCCTCCCTCCTCTCCCCTCCCCAACCAACCGAAGAGCGATCTGACACCCCCCCCCCCCGCCCTCCTATCCCCCTCACTCCCGAACCAGACAACAATTTGGCCTCCCTCCCTCTCCGCCCCACCCCCACCAGAGAGCGACTGGGCCTCCCTCCCTCCTCCCTCACCTCCCCCAACCCCCAGCCCCCTCCCCCCTTCCCACCAGACAACAATCTGACCCTCCCCACGACACCGATCTGGCACCCCCCCTTTCCCAAGAGAGTGATCTGGCCTCCCTTCTTCCCCCCCGTCAGAGATACATCTGACTCACCTCCTCCTCCTCCCCCACCAGAAAATGATCGGCCATCCCTTCTCCCACACGCCCCCTCACCCAGAGAATGATCTGACCACCCCACCTCCCCACCACCACCAATCTGAGTCAGAGAGCCGTTAGAAGTTCTGACCTCACCTCTTCAGCAGCTGGAATGCCCGAAACAGACCTTTGCCAAGCATGCCTGTTTCGCACCAAATCTGGATGTGTGAACGCGATGGTAAAGAGGGAAATGCTGATCAAGTTGGGCAGGCAGTTCATTAATTCAATTTAAATGCATGTTTCGGATTGCAGCCATTTTCGGGCCTCAGTAAAGTGGGTATCTCCTGACTTTACCACATTTTCGCCCCCGAGGCACTGGTAAAATCAAGCCGACAGTGAAAAGTATTGTTTGTTGCACACTACACAGACAAAACATACCATTCATAGAGAAGGAAACGAGACAGCGGAAAATGTAACATTACAGTCTTAGCTAAAGGGTAGAGAAAGAGCAACTTAGTGCAAGGTAAGTCCAATCAAAAGTCTGGCAGCAGCAGGAAAGAAGCTGTTCTTGAGTCCGTTGGAACGTGACCTCAGACCTTTGTATCTTTCTCCCGAAGAAGATGCAAAGAGAATGTCCGGAGTGCATGGGGTCCTTAATTATGCTGACTGCTTTGCTGAGGCAGCAGGAAGTGTAGACAGAGTCAATGGATGGGAGGATGGTTTGTATGACGGATTGGGCTATATTCACAATCTTTTGTAATTCCTTGCAGTCTTGGGCAGAGCAGGAGCCATACCAAACTGTGATACAACCAGAAAGAATGCTTTCTATGGTGCATCTGTAAACGTTGGTGAGAGTCGTAGCTGACATGCCAAATTTCCGTAGTCTTCTGAGAAAGTGGAGGCGTTGGTGGGCTTCCTTAACTATAGTGTTGGCATGGGGGGGTCCAGGACACATTATTGGTGACATGGACACCTGAAAACTTGAAGCTCTCGTCCCCACTGATGTGGACAGGAGCGTGTTTTCCTTTGCACTTCCTGAAGTCGATGACAAACTCCTTTGAGGGAGAAATTATTGCCGCCACACCAGTTCACCAGATTCTCTACCTCATTCCAGTATTCTGTCTCATCATTGTTTGAGATCCGACCGACCATGGTGGTGTCGTCAGCAAACTTGAAAATCGAATTGGAGGGGAATTTGGCCACACGGTTATAGGTGTATATGGCAGAACCCTTAGGAGTATTGATAGGCAAAGGGACCTGGGTGTACAGAGGTCACTGAAAGTGGCAATACAGGTGGAGAAGGTAGTCAAAAAGGCATATGGCATGCTTGCCTTCATCGGCCAGGGTACTGAGTTAAAAAATTGGCAAGTCATGTTGCCGCTTTATAGAAAGCCGCACTTGGAATATAGTGTTCAATTCCGGTCGCCACACTACCAGAAGGATGTGGAAGCTTTGGAGAGGGTACAGAAAAGATTTACCAGGATGTTACCTGGTATGGAGGGCATTAGCTATGAGAGGTTAGAGAAACTCGGTTTGTTCTCACTGGACCGAGCAAGGTTGAGAGGAGACCTGATAGAAGTCTACAAGATTATGAGAGGCATGGACAAGTGGATAGTCATAAGCTTTTTCCCAGGGTGGAAGAGTCAATTACTAGGGGCGTGGGTTTAAGGTGCAAGGAGCAAGTTTTAAAGGAGATGTACGAGGCAGATTTTTTACAGAGTGGTGGGTGCCTGTAACTCGTTACCAGGGGAGTAGTGGAAGCAAATACGGCAGTGACTTTTAAGGGACATCTTGGCAAGTACATGAATGAGATAGGCATAGAGGGATATGGTCCCCGGAAGGGTAGGAGGTTTTAGTTAAGTCAGGCAGCATGGTCGGTGCAGGTTGGAGGGCCGAAGAGCTTGTTCCTGTACTGTAATTTTCTTTGTTCTTTGTTGTAGCAGGGGGCTGAGAACACAGCCTTGTGGGGCACCAGTGTTGAGGATGATCGTGGGGGAAGTGTTGTTGCCTATCCTTCCTTACCTATTGTGGTCTGTGAGTTAGTAAGTTCAGGATCTATTCGCAGAGGGAGGTGCCGAGACCCAGGCCACAGAGTTTGGAGATGAGTTTCATGGGGATAATAGTATTGAAGGATATTATTAAGTAGAAAGAGTGCAGAAGAGCTTTAGTAGGATGTTACCGGGACTTGATGGTTTGAGTTATAAGGAGAGGCTGGATAGACTGGGACTTTTTTCTCTGGAACGTAGAAGGCTGAGGGGTGATCTATAAAATAATGAGGGGTGTAGATTAGCTAGCCAATATCTTTTCCCAAAGACAGGGGAGTCTAAAATTAAAGGGCACAGGTTTCAGATAAGAGAGGAGAAATACAAAAGGGTCCAGAGGAGTAATTTTTCACACAGAGGGTGGTGAGTGTCTGGAACAAGCTGCCAGAGACAATAGTGGAAGTGGGTATAATTTTGTCTTTTAAAAAGCATTTAGACAGTTACATGGGTAAGATGGGTACAGAGGGACATGGTATAATGTGGGCAATTGGGACTAGCTTAGGAGTTTAAAAAAAAGGAGGTTCATGGATAAGTTGGGCTGAAGGACCTGTTTCCATGCTGTAAACCTCTATCTATGACTCTATCTGTGAATCTATGACGGCACCTTCCAAACCCATGACCTCTACCATCCAGAAGGACAAGGGCAGCAGATGTTTGGGAACACCGCCATCTGGAAGCTGCCTTACAAGTCATTAACCTGGAAATATATCGCCATTCCTTCACTATTTCTGGGTCAAAATCCTGGAATTCCATCCATAACAGCACTGTGGATGTACCTACAACTCACTGACTAGCAGTTCAAGAAAGTAGCTCACCATCACCTTGTCAAGGGCAATTAGAAATGAGCAATAGATGGACAGTAATGCCCTCATCCAAAAAGTAGTATCCAGTGAGCAGAATTTAATCCTGACAATGGAGTTCTCACCCCCATTGGAGAGCAGGCAAGTCTCCTTCTTTCGGAAAGGCCACCATATTAACTGTCTGACTGGAAGAGATTAAGGATTCCAGGGTGGAAATCTCATCCCTGAGATCCATTGATTAATCAGAGGCTGCAGCTCTCCATTGCAGTCAACACCACTGGGAATGGCAGTACAAAGAACAAAGAACGTTTCAGCACAGGAACAGTCCCTTCAGCCCTCCAAGCCTACACTGACCACACTGCCCAACTGAACTAAAACTCCCTACCCTTCCAGGAACCATATCCCTCCATTCCCATCCTATTCATGTATTTGTCCCGACACCCTTTAAAACTCACTATTGTATCTGCTTCCACTACCTCTCCTGGCAGCGAGTTTCAGGCACCCTCCTACCTCTGTGTAAAAGGCTTGCCTCGTACATCTCCTTTAAACCTTGCCCCTCGCACCTTACACCTGTGCCCCCTGGTAATTGACTCTTCCACCCTGGGGAAGAACTTCCGATTATCCACTCTGTCCATGCCCCTCATAATCTTGTAGACTTCTATCAGGTCACCCCTCAACCGCCATCATTCCAGTGAGAATGACTGGTAGTGGCCAGCAATGCATCTACCAGAGGCTCGGGATCAGTGAGGGATCAAAGTCACAGGTGAGTGAAAGTGAGATGGAGGGGAAGGGGAGTCAGTGGCTGAAGGTGGCAGAGAGCTCCAATGAATGTGCAGTTGCTCTCAGTGGGTGCCCCCCAACCTCCCAAAGCCAGGTTACTCAAGCAGATACTGAGTGCTTGACAGCAAGGGGACTCCCTAGCGGCCTACAAACAAATTCAACAGAGGTTGTTCAGGCTCCATGGGCAAGTGCCCCACTTGCCATTGGTTGAATATGAGCAGTAGTGGGATGAGGCCCTTAAAGTGGGCAATAATTGCCCAATTAAGGGCCTCAAATGGCATTTGAGTGAGAAGGCCATCCATACCTTATCATCTGGTCTTAATCTGGGTAAGGCAGGAAGGTGCTGGAGTCTCCGTGCTGCATTGTTTAAAAGCTCCAAACCTACATGTTCCTGTCTTCAAACGTGCCTAAGGGAAGGGCATTAAATTCCACCCATTGTGTCACTGAATCACACATTCCTGAATGTCACACCAAGAGCATCAACTCCAAGAGGAATTAACTCAATATTGATACTAGCAGATCACTTATGACACCCAAAGTGCTTTAAAAATCTTACTTTATAGTGTTACAAACATGCTATCAATAGAAAACCTATTTTAATGTAACTGATCTCACTTGACATTGCACATGCATGAACACACTTCACATTTCTCTCTCTCTCTCCCCCACATTGCCCCTGAGATCCTGAATTGTAGTAGCAATGGGAATGGCAGCATGTGGTCTGACAGCACTGAGGAAATTTCTGGCATTAAAGAAATGGGAAGAAGGATTTCTCTAGTGCTTAGCTGCACTAGATGAGTCGTAAAGTCTGGCAATACAGGGAAGGGACTAGGTCTCGAGATCTAGTAGCACGCTGAGGTAATAAAGTCTGGGAGTAGGGAATGGATCATGCTAGGAGTGGTGGGGCAATGCAGAGGTTTCTGATGAAAGAGTGGAGGACACTTAGGTTTCTGCCCTTAGCTGGAGTGACTTGTTCAACAATTAATGACCTTGTTGGTGAGGTAACCTTGTAATGAGATTATGTACTTGTAGGTTGATTTGTAAATTAGCTCTCTGAAATCTAGTCCCATATAATAACAATACTCGGGTAAAGTGCTTAGGATGCTGGGGTGGCACATTAGCACAGTAATTAACACTGCTGCTTCACAGCCCCAGGGACCTGGGTTCGATTCCCGGCTCGGGTCACTGTCTGTGTGGAGTTTGCACGTTCTCCTCATGTCTGCGTGGGTTTCCTCCGGGTGCTCCGGTTTCCTCCCACAGTCCAAAGATGTGTGGGTTAGGTTGATTGGTTGTGCTCAAATTGCCCTTAGTGCCCTGGGATATGTAAGTTAGAGGGATTAGCAGGTAAATGTGTAGGGATATGGGGATAGGGCCTGGGTGGGATTGTGATCTGTGCTGTCTCAATGGGCCAAAGGGCCTGTTTCTGTACTGTAGGTTCCTACGGATGTATTCATCTTTTGAGATGGAAGGCTGCCACCAGTGTCAGCAGTACATGGGAACACCATTTACAAATTTCCCTCCTATCATGCTTTGACAAATATTAATGTACCTTCATCCTCACTGGATCAAAAGCCTGGAACTCCTGAACCAGTTCAATTATAGGGGTACTTTCATCTTTTCATTTTTATTTATTATTTTGTTTTATTAGTGTCACAAGTAGGTTTACATTAACACACTGCAGTGAAGTTGCTGTGCAAACCCTTAGTTGCCACACTCCGGTGCCTGTTCGGGTAAACTGAGGGAGAATTCAACATAGCCAATGTACTTAACCAGCATGTCTTTCAGACTGTGGGAGGAAACCGCAGCATCAGAGAAAACCTACGCAGACACTGGGAGAACCTGCAGTCTTCTCAAAGTGTGACCCCATTGAACTCAGGTCCTTGGCACTGTGAAACAGCAATGTTAACCACTTGTGCCACCATGCCGCCCCATCACTTTCAAGAAGATCTACCACCATCATCTCAGAGGCAACTTTAACAAGGTTGTTTCGCAGATCTATTGCATCACCTATCTGCTGCCTCTTGAAAGGTGCCCCTCGTATGACGGTCTTTGCCTAACCCATTACTAGAGGGATGAAAGGGACATTTCGAGCAACAGAGAGGATTCCTCTCCCCAAATGCTACTGCGCTAGTCACCTGATGCCAATCTTCCAAGATAAGGAATTCACAGAGGTTTGCAGCAACCTCTTATTTGCAAATAGTGACAACAATCTGCCAACACAGTGGGTGTGAGGAAAAGGTTGAGTGAGCAATATCCACACAATTACACCTTGTGCACCAGACAAAGTTACATATTTCTTTAAACAAGTAGTTGTGGTTAGTTTCTTACAGATAATTATGTAACATTTTACTAGACTAGCCTGACTAAACATTGATTGCATAAGAATTATTCTGTCGTCATACTCCTTGGCCTAATCAAAACCTGATGTTTCTACACCATACTTATTTCCACATTATTGGCTGAATTGCTCTGGAGATGTGAGTGTTTTTGATATGTTTGTTGCAGTTAGACATTCCCACAACGGATGAACACATTATTTGGATTTGAAGGAGTTCGTTCTTTGATGTGGTTACTTTGGGCATTATGTCAGCTAGCTTTCAAAATGAAACAGTATGACTACTGGATTATGGGAAAGAAAAACCGGATGAAAAGACAAGTCAGATCAAAGGACCAGTTCTCTATTCCCTCTTCACACCCACCCACTCCATATCGTCTCCCACTTAAATTGCTCAAGAACATTCACGAATTACAAGGACCTTATAATTACTGCAAATATTTTTTAAGCAAAACTGTACCACTGTACTCGCATTAGTCACTATTCATAATGATGCTGTGGTTTACAATCAGACCACTTTAGTTTGTGTTAGTGAGAACTCTCATTTTTAAAATGCATGTTAAGTTAGACCAAACTCTATCAGTCGTTAGAAGTAAACATTTTATTTCAGAATTACCAACACACCATTCTTTGCTGAAGATATGCGTGCATCTCTTTGAGAATATTTCTTTTCTGGTTAGCTTAAAAATGTCAGGAAGATAGTTTTCCAAATAAGCTCCATGGTGGAAAGTTCCATTTGGAATGTCATTAGTCTCTTTGTTAAAGCTTATTTATTACTGTCACAAATAGACTTACGTTAACACTGCAATGTAGTGAAAATCCCCTACTTACCACAATTTGGCGCCTGTTTGAGGGAGAATTTAGCATGGCTAATGCATCTAACCAACACATCCTTCAGACTGTGGGAGGAAACCAGGACACCCGGCGGAAACCCATGCAGACAGGGGGAGAATACGCAGACTCCACACAGACAGTGAGTCAATCTGGGAATTGAACCCAGGTCCTTGGCGCTGTGAGGCAGCAGTGCTAACCACTGTGCCGTCCTTCCAATGTGACAAGAAATTCCATTTATCTTGTACCTTAAACTGTCCTATGGCGCTGCACAGGAGCATAATCAACCAAAAAAAACTGACAGAGTCAAAGAAAGAGATGTCAGGATAGGCGTTTTTGAAGGGTAATGGTAAAGGAGAGTGAAGTGAAGAGGTTTAGGTTTAGAATTCCAAAGCTCAGGGCCTCAACAGCCAAAGCCATTGGCAACAATGGCAGGGCAAATAATCAAATAGTCTAGCCAGAGCATGACAGCACTTCAGTAGATTCATTTTGTTAGCAGATCTTTGTTCATTTAACAACACGCAATGTCATGAAGAAAACTGGGTCACATGCACTATTTGCAGCAGATGTTATCTTAATGAAAATAGAGCAAAGCTCCAATCACTTCCCAAAAACAGTTCGTCCACGAAACACATTTCTGTGAAGAAAATCTCCTTAATAAAGATTCATTGTTTTGAGTCTTTCACTCAATTACCATAATTGGATCAGCACATAATGCAGAAACATGTCGTAGTTCGCACTATGATATAATATGTATGTTGCGCTTCAGTAATTTGCATATAATCTCAGAGGCTCTTGATAATCCTTTGTTTTGTTCAAATCTTTTTTCTAAAAATGCATCCTTTGTACGATTTGTTCACATTTCAGTCTTTCCTCAGTCACCATTCATCACTCCTGCACCTTCATGTTGGATTAGCTGGCACTCAATACTGTACTAACAGCTGAAAAAGGACATCACTGTGCTGATCCTCAAATTGTTCTGTTTTAGGAATGAGAAAAGAGCCTCAGTTAAATAAACAAGGTATGCATTCAGACTGAAGAAACTGATGATGTTGCTGCTACACTATGGGTGAACACTTCTGTCATACCGTGTCTACATATCATGAGGTTATATGTGAGAAATACCATGTGCTTTCCACAAGATTACATACATTGCTCAGCAGCAGCAATGAATTCACGATACAAGTTTCTATAGCAAATAGGGACATAATTCCAAGTATATAGCCAGCAGCAATGAAATAAAATGGACACAGTACATGTTTTCTCTTTCCTTCAGCTGCTCCATAGAACCATAGAACCCTTCATCTTATTATTGTTTTCGGTGTTTAATATGTCCAAATATTCTTCATTGACAAAGCTGCTTCCTGTTATTTGTCCAATCTACTTATTTGAATTTATTTTCGTGTGATCCTGTTTAAATTAGATCAGTTGTGATTTTATTTAAAATAATATTCAACCCTCGTTACACTCATGCTGAATTGGTTTTATTTGTTTTGCCACTGCATGTATTGAGAACATCCTCATTGGATCTTATAGACTAATGTGTTAACAATGATAATTTATCACAATTAAACAGGCATTGTCATCCATTAAAAGATTTTATAGATCTATAAACAAGAGACTGAAGCTCTAACAAGTATAAGTGCCCCATGAATTTGACCCTGACTGGAGGTGGGTTCACAGGCAAATACGCCTGACCCTAATGTGCAATACATATATTTTCCATAGTCTAAGATATGCTTTAGCAACAGGTGTGCAGTAATGCATTTGTACTTGAATAGAACAAAGAAAATTACAGCACAGGAGCAAGCCCTTCGGCCCTCCAAGTCTGCACAGACCATGCTGCCTGACTTAACTAAAACCCCATACCCTTCTGGGGACCATATTCCTCTATTCCAATCTCATTCATGTACTTGTCGAGACGCCTCTTAAAAGTCACTACCTTATCCACTTCCACTACCTCCCCCGGCAACGGGGTCCAGGCACCCACCACTCTCTGTGTAAAAAATCTGCCTCATACATCTCTTTTAAAACTTGCCCCTTGCACCTTAAACCTATGCCCCCTAGCAATTGACTCTTCCACCCTAGGAAAAAGCTTCTGACTATCCACTCTTTCCATGCCTCTCATAATTCTGTAGACTTCTATCAGTTCTCCCCTTAACCTCCATCACTCCAGTGAGAACAAACCAAGTTTCTCCAACCTGTCTGCATAGCTAATGCCTCCATACAGGCAACATCCTGGTAAATCTTTTCTGTACCCGCTCCAAAGCCTCCACATCCTTCTGGTAGTGTGGCAACCAGAATTGAACAGTATATTCCAAGTACGGCTTCACTAAGGTTCTATAAAGCATCAATATGACTTGCCAACTTTTAAACTCAATACCCCGGCCAATGAAGGCAAGCATGCCGACTGCCTTCTTGACTACTTTCTCCACCTGCATTGCCACTTTCAGTGATCTGTGTACCTGTACACTCAGATCCCTTTGCCTATCAATACACCTAAGTGTGCAATACACCATTTACTATATATTTCCTATCTGTATTAAACCTTCCAAAATGCATTACCTCACATTTGTCCGGATTAAACTCCATCTGCCATCTCTCCGCTCAAGTATCCATAGAATCCCGACAGTACAGAAGGAGGCCATTCAGCCCATTGAGTCTGCACCAGTTCTCTTGGAAAGAGCATTCAGGTCCAATCCCCTGCCCCATCCCCATAACCCTGCCCATTTACTATGGCTAATCCACTTAACCTCCCCGTCTTTTGACTGTGGGAGGAAATCAGAAGGCAACCCATGCCGACACAGGGAGAATGTGCAAACTCTACACAGACAGTCATCCGAGGCCAGAATTGAACACGGTCCCTGGTGCTGTGAGGTAGCAGTGCTAACTGCTGTGTCAGCATGCCACCCGTATGTTTAGGGGAAGCTTTCATCACTGAAAAGAGGCAAAGGATGGATCAAAGGGACATCGACAATGTTGCAATTGATGCAGGGACATTATTGTTTCATTTTAGAGCATCTGTCACATAATCTTATCTGAACTACTATTAGAACATATCCAGCAGGAGGGAAGACCACTTGGCTCACCTAGTCCTCCCATCCAAAGCCCACACACATTTTTTAATGTTCTGGGCGCCCAGCCCAGACCAGTTAATGATCCTTTCCTCGTTTGATGTTTTCTGTCGTTAAACATGGCAAACATTATACAGGAATTGGTGTGCCAGGTGCTGAAACACTTTTTACTGACTTCAAGGCTTCTGCATAATCCAGTTCTTCCCATACATGGGTGCATTTTTTGAATACACCATGACTTGGAGAAAGGAAATAGAGGCCACAAAGAGCATAGCAAACTGCTGGAAGACATAGGAGGGCTTTCAGCAGGTGGCCATGTCAACCCAAGATGCAGCATGTCACAGTTTTTATTCAGTGTTGAGTGAGGGAGATTATAGAATCCATAGATTATAGAATCTACAATGCAGGAGAAGGCCGTTCCGTCCACTGAGTGTGCACCAACTCTCATCTCACCCAGACTCTCCCTTCTACCTCAATCCCATGGATTTACCCTTCTAATCTCTATACATTGTGAAACATTGAGGTACAATTTTAGCGTGGCCAATCTAACCTGCACACTTTGGACTATGGGAGCAAATTGGAGCACCTGGAGGAATCCCATACAGACACGGGGAGAACATGCGAACTCCATGCAGTCACCCAAGAATGGAATCAAACCCAAGTCCCCGGTGCTGTGAGGCAACAGTTTTAACTGTGCCACCCAGTCACTGAGGATCTCTTGAAGCAGGGCTAATTACATTTTATTTTCTCTTGCCAAGGAGAGCAGGCATACACGTGCACATTTTGCAGGCTTTCTTATGGTGCAGGGGGGCACTGGTTCATGCATATCACGATGTCAATTATGCCCTATATCAGAGTACGGGTCTCCCACTTTACTTTTGACCTCTTATGAGGGACATTATCAAATGCCTTCGGGAAGTCCACATAAATGACATCCAGAGATATTCTCTTACCTGCTACTTTAGTCACCTTTTTAAAAAATGTAATCTGTTTTGTCAGACAGGTGTCATTGCATGTGCAATTTCCAATCTAAAAGTTTGTGAATTGAAAGAAGTCTGGAAGATTATAGTTTGAACATCTACAATGTTCTCACCTACTTCCTTTAAAGCCTTGGAACAGAAACCATCTGGTCACTCTTTAGTGCCATTATTTTCTTCATACTGTTGCTTTGCTTAATTTTTTGGCACAAATATGTCCATGATTTTCAAATAGCTTCCTTAGAAAATCTAGTATGCTGGCCTCTTCCTCAACTGTAAATACTGATGCAAATCAATGGGTCTATCATTTCATTATTTTTATTAACATTAATAAAAGAGACCACATTGCTTTTGATTGCTTTCTTTTCCCTAACGTAATTCTGAGAATATTGGATCAATTTTAAGTTCATATAAAATTTTTCACATTCTTGCTTGCAACTCTTACTATCTGTTTTGTCATCATTTAATGTTGTTTCTATCTTTTCCATTCGTCCATTTTGCATTTTTGTTATTTCTTGCATGTTTTTTCTTTTAGTTTAATGTTGTCTCTTTAATGGTTCACGGCTGTCTTTTTGACAGGTATTGATCTTATCCTTTAGGGGTATAAACTGAATCTGTGACATGTTAAATTATTTGTTGCACACCTCCCATTAAAGGATTTATCCAGTTGACTGTGGACAGTCTCTGTATCCTCGCTGGCTCAGTCTCACCAAAATCTAAAATCTCAGTAGCTGATTCACATCTCCCTTTGAAACAATGCATTAAATGCAATCATATTACGGCATATTAGATAAATGTTCACATACTTTTTGACAAACTGATTAAGGTCACCTTTACTTTTCTGATGCAGCAAACCGCCAAACCCAACTATAGTAAACACTATGACAAACGATCTACCAGTCACAAGATGGAGTTTGTTGCAATGAAGTTGAGTTGTGGTTGCATACATAGAACACTACAACACAAACAGGCCCTTCGGCCCACAAGTTGCGCTGATCATATCCCTACCTAACAGGCCTATCTATAACCCTCAATCCCATTAAGTCCCATGTACTCATCCAGAAGTCTCTTAAAAGACCCCAACGAGTTCGCCTCCACCACCACCGATGGCAGCCAATTCCACTCACCCACCACCCTCTGAGTGAAAAACTTATCCCTGACATCTCCACTTATCCCTGACATACAAGAGCTGGAATCATGCACTGCATTGTATGCTTTGTTTGGTGGCCAATACTAGCGTGCCTTTCCAAGCTAAGATGTTCACATGAATTTAACCAATGAAACTCCAGTGGGGATGAAGGGAAAACACCCCTTTGCTACTTTAATCATCTCGAGCACCAGACAAATTAGACTTTTTCCCTCAGGGAAAATTAAATAAATTAAAGATGTCTTACCCAATGATTTACAGTATTGGTAATTGTGGGTCAGAAAGCACTTTGTTCAGACTGAAAGAGTTACTGTATCCATTAAACTTCAACCAATTTTTATGAAAAACAACAAATGAATCCCAGTTGAGAATTATGACGAGCACTTCATCCACATCTGTATTCTATTATCGCAATGTACCAGCAGCCAATCAAGTTGAGAAAAACATCAACACCGCTGGTTATGTCATCATATATGGTGTGCTGCCACTAATTGCTCAGTAACATTTGCATTTATTTGGCAGAAAGCAAATGTGGAATTAAACCCATGGATCATCCCCTGAAATTTGAAAACAGCCGCAAAATCTGATGTTTTTTAAAAGGGATACAGTCGACATTTGCCAAAAGTACGCCAGAGCTATTTGATTAGCACATTGATTTGCAAATGATGTAGCATTCCTTCAAATGTATCACTTGCACAGTAGCAAAGTGGTTAGCACTGCTGCTTCACAGCACCAGGGGCCCAGGTTCAATTCCCAGCCTGGGTCATTGTCTGTGCGGAGTTTGCACATTCTCCCTGTGTCTGCGTAGGCTTTCTTAAGATGCTCTGGTTTCCTCCCACACTCTGAAAGACGTGCTGATTAGGTGCACTGGCCCGAACAGGCGCCGGACTATGGCGACTAGGGGAATTTCACAGTAACTTCATTGCAGTGTTAATGTAAGCCTTATTTGTGACTAATAAATAAACTTTATACTTTGCAGGTGATTTCCCTCATTCCATATTCCTTCACACATTTCAAAGGAGCATCAGTTTCACAAGGGAAAAGACATTTTTGTAAAACTTAATTAAAAAAAGTGCACAAATATGACTATGCAAACCTCATCAAAAACTATCACATCATTTACAGCATGTTATTAAAATAAAGACAATGTTTGGTTTTTCTGGTTCTCCGACTTGTAGGAATATTTACAATTAGAGCCTTTAATAGGTTTAATGGTAGAAATGCAATAGTACTAATTAATGGTGGTAAATTCCTATGCCCAATCATCTTCAGTTGCTTCATCAATGCCCTTCCCTCCATCATAAGGTCAGCAGTGGGGGTGTTCGCTAATGACTGCACAATGCTCCATACCGTTTGTGACTCCTCAGATACTGAAGCAGTCCATGTGCAAATGCAGTAACACCTGGACAACATCTAGGCTTGGGCTGACAAGTTGCAAGTCACATTCACACCACATACACAAGTGTCTGGCAATGACCATCTCCAACAAAACAGAATCCAACCATCTCACCTTTACATTCAATGGCATTACCATTGCTGAAACCCCCACTATCAACAGCCTGGTGTTACGATTGACCAGAAACTGAACTGGACTAAGTACTGTGGCTACAAGAGCAGGTCAGAGGTTAGGAATCCTGCTACAAGTAAATCCCCTATTGACTCCCCAAAGCCTGTCCACCATCTACAAGGCACAACTTACCACTTTTGCCCAGATGAGCGTAGCTCCATCAACACTCAAGAAGCTCAACATCATCCATGACAAAGCAGTCTGCTTGACTAACATCCAATTCACCACCTCTAACGTCCACTCTCTGCACTACTGACTCTCAGTGGCAGCATTGTGTACCACCTATAAGATGCATTGCAGCAACTCACCAAGGATCCTTGAACAGTGCCTTCCAAATCTGTGACTTCTACCACTTAGAATGACCAGGACGATAACAGATGCTTGGTAACAGCACCATCTGCAAGTTCTCCTCCAAGCCACACACCATTCTGCTTGGAACTATTTTGCTTTTCCTTCACTGTCCCTGGTTCAAAATCCAACTGCCTCCCAAACAACCAACGCCAAATGGACTACAGTTGTTCAAGAAGGTGACTCACCATCACCATCTCAAGGTCAATTAGGAATGAGCAATAAAATGCTGGCTTGCCAGCAATGCCCACGTCCTATGAAAGAATACAAAAAAATTTGCACGCTAGCAAGTTTGTGGAAAGCACAATATGACAAAAACAAAACTTTAGACCTTAAAGACTTGAAGAGGAATTGTCTCATGGCGCCACTGGCAGGCTCAATGATGTGCAAGTGGGGGAGAATTTGGTGGTGATGCAAAAATCAATTTCACACAGTATCTTCCCCTGGTGCCCACCATGGCCGATTGGGAAACACGATGGAGGCCAGCATGAAACTGATTTGCATCCTACTAATGAGATGAAGGCCTGACTGGAATCTTCTACCCATGTCCAATTCTTTAGGATGCCAGCAGGAAAATACACCTGTAACAACATGGTGTGCTGATGTAGGGACTCGCATAAGTGTCTGAGCCTGCCTCTGGAGGCTGCTCGCAACCCTAGGCCCCAGAACACCACAGCAATAGGCGGAGAAAGCATCTGCAAGTGGACCTTCCAGATTCGGTGAACTAGAGAGGATCGATCTTCCAGCCTCAGAATGTGGCTGGAGGCCTATCTTCTTTCTCAGGAGGTTCAACTTCTTTCTTCAATAGTGGGTCAGTGAAGTTGGGCACCTTTTCAATGTGACACCCGGATACAACGGCAGACTACACACCATCAGGCCTACTCTTTCACAGAACACAGCGTCAGACATAATTAATGAGCTAGGGACCAGAAAATGTGACATGGTTTCCTGCTAGTCACTGCATTCACCCACCATGTTGAAACATATAAGATGATTAGAGGTTTAGATAGGGTGGACAGTGATAGCCTTTTTCCTTGGATGGAGAAAGCTAGCACGAGGGGGCATAGCTTTAAATTAAGGGGTGGTAGTTATAGGACGGATGTCAGGGGTAGGTTCTTTACCCAGAGGGTGGTGAGGGATTGGAATGCCCTGCCTGCTGCAGTTGTAAATGCGCCTAGTTTGGGGGCGTTTAAGAGATCCGTGGATAGGTTTATGGATGGTAAGGGTTTGGTTTAGGTTAGAGGGTCATTGTTTTTTAACTGGTTGGCGCAACATCGTGGGCCGAAGGGCCTGTTCTGCGCTGTAATGTTCTATGTTCTATGTCCCAGATGGGAAAATTCTGCCCTTGAATTTATATAGCACCTTTCACAGCCCCAACATATTCTAACATATTGTTCAACCTAAAAAATACTCTTGAAATGTAACAGACAATTTTCACACAAGGCCCCACAACTAACACTGAAATAAATCACCAGAAAACCCTGTTTTAATTATATTGGTTCAGGAATAAATATTTACTAAGTAATATTCTGCTAAATAAAACAAATATTAATGTTATAGAAATGAAGAGGTCAGGAATAATTTCACAAAGTTAGTAATTACAGGTGTATGCAAAAAATATCAAGTTAGGCAAAGGATTAAAATCTCTTTACCTTTCTCCCCTTCCCTCCATTCCCTACTCTTTCTTTTGCACATACATTTTTAAATTGTTTGTTTTTACAACTGAAGGGAAACTAAGCCCTGCAGTGAATTAGCAAACTTTTCTTTCACCTCTGAAAATTGGCTTCAAATACAAAATTAATTGCATTCATCTCTAACAGCTGTAAGGAATCTACATGAAATGAAATTAAATTACATTAGATTACAGAGTCTCCACAATTCCTAATGGGCACAAATCCACACCACAAATCTGCTTGCAGTCCAAGATTAATTAGGCATTCTTACTCATAGAGGCAACAAGGATGGGTGGTTTCAGAAAAGCAAATATCCCACTGGCACTGACCATAATAGTTAACATCAGCATTGTAAACCATAGCAATCCAAAAATAAAAACACATTCTTAGAGAAAAATATTTCACGTTCAGGATAAGGAAACTGATCACTATTTTGAATAGTTGAGGATTTTTTTTTGAGTGAACATTCAGTAGGATAGACTGTGATGAATGGAGCAAATAGACAACTGAAGAGCCACAGCTCTAATAATGTATTCATTGCACCTTGAACAGTCAAGTTTCTGCCTTAGAAAGGCATATTTACAATATGAGAATGTCCTTGGCTACAACTGATGTTTTTCATCTTTTTCATCACCAGTTGCAACAGCTGATGTGTGTTGAAGTATAAAAAGAATTACTTAATGAAGTAAAATAAGACATCAAAACTTAACTGCTTAAGTTTCAGATTAGCAACCCCGAGATTATGGGAGAGAAACTGAAGTAGTGAATGGACTTATTGATTACTCTCTGCTCCTAAAAATATTGGCCTAGTGCTCGATCAAAATTAGCCCAGACCATAAATCTGTGAAACAGGGAAACTGTGAATTCTAATCGGGGTCTCATAGCTCAACCGTTACTATTTAGGAAATTAGGTGGTAGGGCAGACATCAATGGGACAGGGAAAGGACAGGGAGACAGTAGCCTGCAGAATTTGTATGGAACTCTCATTTTGTTCTGGGGGCCAATGTTGGCAGGTTATTTTACAGCAGCACATTACTCCTGCACTCAATTCTCTTGCATAGCCATTGTAATGCTGAGGTGTAGTCCTGGAAGAATGGTCTTGACTCAGAGAGGCACCTGCTTTCTACTCAGGATCACAGCATACCTGTGCTCATACTACCCACTCTTTCCAATACCATCTCAGGTCCACACAGACAATGAGATCACATTGGCCCTCACCAAGAGCTCTGTAGCTGGACCCTCAGATTTCAGAGCTGCTCAGGTTGCCCATCACTGCCTTCCGAAGAGTGCTCAATAAGAGCTTGGCACCTTCCATCATCCAAGCTGTAACATTTGGGGAGCACTAGAAGAAGCAAATGAACATACATGGTGGGCACAATGGCACTGTACAAGGGAGTTTCTTAGTATTTGTGTTTAATTATTGTAAAGTAGCTGGATGTGTAGAAATGCTGACAAAGGACTGCACCTAAACCATGTACTGCAAGATCTCCAGCAGCTCTTACACACCATGGCTATAGTCACACTGGTGACAACTCCCGCGCTACACACACATCACTTCCTGTGTACAGGTCAATGTCAATCTCTCCATAAAGAGACATACCACAACTATTATACATGTATAGTTGGTTGGCAGTACAGAACTTGAATACTGCTGAAAAGAGAGACTGAAGCTTTTTGTCTTACACTCATCAGCACAAACACAAGAATGCTAAATTTCAAATGATCACAAAAGTCTATGCTTTTAAAGAAAAAGGTGCTGACTGGCTCACAAGTAGACTCTCACTGTCTGAGGTGGTGCCTCGGAGATGTTGGAATATTATTTTGTTCTTGACTTGGTGTTAATGTCAGACGTAAAATGACTTATAGAGAAGGACCAAAGGAAGTCAATTGGATGGTATTGATAATGATCATGGTGATTAGGATTGCAGGACTCTTGGGTGTGTTTGGATGGCAGAGTTGGTTCACTGGAAGTGTTCTTAGTTGAGTTGCTTTCTAAGACCTTTGTCAACTGGGACCTTTGGTCAATGCTGATCCTGCACTTGCTCTTCCTCTGCCAGTTCCTCCTCTTCCACTTCTTGTTTTTCAAGCTGTGATAAGAGCTGGTCACTTTATATGTTGCAATTACAAAGCACAAAAGTAGGTGTCTTGAATCATTGTCAAGGCTGCGTGGCGTAGCTCTTCCCAAATAATCCAAACAGGACAGAGATGTTTGACTATGACATTCTGCTTGATGATATCTTTGGTGACACCATGGTGCAAGTTGTAGGCCAAAGCTGTGAATGGATGTCACAAGCCACGTCTGGAGGGAAGATCCTCTGTCATCCAGTGCCTATATGCTGCAACTTAACAGTCTAGTTGGAATAAGAGCAGGAAAAGAACTGGCACAAGATGAAGGACTCATGACTACTGCTAGGAAACTATGCAAACCTGTAAGGTGTGCTGACTCTAGTCACAAAGCAAGCGATGCATTTTACAGGGAGTTGTCAGTCGACAGCTCACTGAGTTTAAAGGAGCTTTCCCAGAGCAATAATATGCTGGGAGTGCCCTTAACAATTGGCATAGGTGAAATGGCCTAAATGCAGGCAGGGAGATTGACCCAGTGTCCGTCCACTCTAATGTGGGGGACAGCTCAGAGATGGGCAGGAAGGCAGAGGGTTGCTCACAGCTTTATTTTACAGGCTCTCTCCCAAGCCCCCAGCAAATTCATCAGTGTGGAAGCTGTAAAATTTACCCCTAGGTTTTGACAAGGAGCCAAGATAGTTATAGGGAGTACACAAGGCAATGTGAGTTCAGTTAATGACACCATGGACCCTGAGGACACCTTAAGAGTGGTGCTCTCTCATGCTGCTTTAGTTAGTCTATTAGGAAAGGGATTTACATGTTATTCGTCCTGGCATAGGGAGACTCTCTGGTAGGTAGTGGACAACAAAGTACAGCTACAGCTGCAAAAGCACTTCCTGATTGTAAGTACTGTCACCAGGCGGTCTGCTGTCATGCTTGTCCATATTTCATCATGTTCACACATCCACAGTAGCTCCATTCCTCATACCTTCTGCACAAAAATTAAGGGCTACAGGAATGTTGACACCCATAGGCAGCACTACCTATATTCTTCTCTGAGATTCCAGATGTGGCTTCTGCAGGTTTTATAGAACAGTAGTAGGCTTCCTGGTCAAACGCAGATGCCTCAAACATTGCTCCTCAGTCAAGGTGAAGACCCACAATGGGCACAACGTTCTCCTCCCACCTCCTATTGCCTGTCTTTTTCTGCCACTTTTGTTTCTATCACTCATCCTTCAACCCCAAAGGTAAACTTACCAGAATACCCATTACTGCAATAAAACTGCTTTAATGGCAAAGTAAAGCAATCCACCATGATGTGGAAATGCCAGTGTTGGACTGGGTGAGCACATTACCGGGTTAAATGGCAGAAAGCCAGGTGGAGAAAATAGTCAATAAAAGGTCCACCAGTTAACCACAACATATGAAGACAAAACAGCTGTTAACCTAATGAAATAAATGAACCCTTTAAAATGGTGTTCCTAGAGGGTCCTCTGTGTTAGCACCATGAGTTCCTGGACAAATTATTTGTGTGACGCACCAGGCCCTAGGGCACACCAATTTCTCAGGAGTTTTACAACAAACATAAGATCCTTATTTAAATATATAACGAGCAGTTTGCATGCTTCCAGTGCCTTCTCTTGATGCCTCCAGAAGGGCACACTTCCAGCACTGAGCCCAAATACATCGCCCTCTGTATAAAGATTTTGGGTAGCTTTTTATGCCAATTAAATGGGCCTGGTACAAGCATATTTAAAGACCAGGAATTAAGTGCTATGTAACTGCACGTTCCTTCTCCCTCTAACACTACAAGCTGGTCATCTTTTTATTTTGGTTGATGGGAGGAAGTCCCTTATGTGAGTAAGTAACATACAGTGCAATTATAAAGTTTTGAGAAAACAATTCAGAAGACACTGCTGACAGCACCAACAAGATAGCTCAAACTATTGTCAGTGTTTCCTGTGTACTGCAACATACTATTTTGGCTGATCAGGAACCCAGTTACACCTCATGATGGAAACGAGACAAAATAATTAATTATGAAAATGCTTAGAAACAATTAGAATTCAATCTTTTATAAAATCTTTCATTCTCATTCCAATTCACTCTCTAATCTTGCCATATCCATACAAATGTGTTACACCCGAGGTCAAGAAATGTGCATTACTTTCCACCTGGCTTATCTGTCCAATTTGACAAGCAAGGATTCCAGTATAAACTATTCTGCACCTCTATCAAATATCCCTTTCCATAATAATTTTCTCATGGATGTATGTCTCAGCCTTCACCTAATTAGATGACAGGTCGACCCAAGTCTAATTTACATGTGAACTACATTTTAATTTTGTTCAGTGTTTATACAATGCTGAGTTCATCAGAAGGTTTTTTTTAATAGAATGAATATTTTACTTTAATTATCAGTTGCCTTGTTTCTTTCCCTTCTCTCTCTCTGTTGTTAGACCCTTTATTATCACTTGCTGTGCTGTAGCTGAGCTGTCAGTTCATTATGAATGGTATTCTCTAGCTCACCACTGAGAACAATAGAACAGCAAACTAGGTTACCAACATCTGAAAATGACAGACAGGTAAAGCTGATTCAAATTGCCTAGGTTGTTCCACTTCACCTCTGCCAATTACTTTCTCCACACTAAGAAATGATGTGGTCATCAACCATTAGGATTATTCAGATGTGAGGGACAATTGCTGTTGGATAGGTAGGTTCTTACTCAGGGCCACAGAAGTAAATAATTGGCTCTTCATATTGCTAGGAAAAATTTTATGATGGCTTTGAAAGGGATCTCTCGAAGACGATGCATTTTAAAAATTACAAAGTTTAAAACTTGCTCAAAGATCTAAGACTATTTGAGTAAATGGTGGAAATTCATCAGAGCACATCCAGATATTTCTATTATTCTAACATCTTATAATGTCACAGACACAAAAATCATTCTGTTAAGACGAAATTATGCTATCCCAGTAGAACTAAATAAAAAGCGTAATCTTTGACATAAACATATGAATTAGGAACAGGAATAGATCACTTGGGCCTTCAAGCCTGCTCCACCATTCAGTAAGATCCTGGCTGATCTGATTTCAACTTCAACTTTACATTCCCACCCACCCCTGATAACCTTCAACCCCGTGTTAACCAAGAATCTGTCTACACAGTGGCACAGTGGTTGTCACCGCTGCCTCACAGAGTCAGGGATCTGAGTTTTATTCTTGGCTTGAGTGACTGTGGAGTTTGCATGTTCTTCCTACATTTACGTGGGTTTCCTCTGAGTGCTCTGATTTCCTCCCACAGTCCAAAAGATGTGCTGGTTATGTGCATTGGCCTTGCTAAATTCTCCCTCAATGTACTCGAACAGGCACCGGAATGTAATGACTAGGAGATTTTCACAGTAACTTCATTACAGTGTTAATGTAAGTCTACTTGTGACAACAATAAATAAGCTTTAACGTTCAACTTTAAAACTCTGCCTTCAAAATATTCAAGGCCTCTGCTTACATATCCTTTAGAGGAAGAGAATTACAAAGACATTCAACCCTTTGGGAGAAAACATTTCTCCTTGTCTCTGTCCTAAGTAGGAAACCCCTTATTTTTAAACAGTGGCCCCTAGCACAAGACTCTCCCACGAAGGAAACATCAATTCTCTCAAACTCTTCAGGATTTTATCGATGGGAAGACACATGGCAGCCATCTGCACAAAATGTAATTCATTACTTTTTGACAAATAAAACTTCAATTGCTAAATTCTCCAAATCTCTAACTTGCTCACATTTCCATAGCTTGAACCATTTCTCTTCCAGTTTATTTAATTTCTATCTATTTAGTAGGATTTTCCTTCATCCAGTCACTATCTCGAAATACACAATGAAATCCTGTGATGTTAGGTGAGGTAGAGTCACACATAATCAAACTTGCATGTAATTGTGGGCGTTATTCTGCACGGACTTTCAAATCTTTATTGAATATTGGCCTAACATCCTCTATCTCAGAGCTGATATTATAAACTCCTCATCATTTTCCTAGTGTTAGTCATTAATCAGCGTTTAATTAGATCTATGTTGTTGAATACGAATTGTTAAACAGCCTGGGTTTTGATTATGGCGACATCATTTTAGCCAGATGCATTAACATTAGTAGAAAACACCTTACACACACTCACATAATACAGTTAATGTATTCCACGTGTCCTTACCACCACTCAGTAGCCATGGAAGTACAACGCTCACAACAATAAAAAAGAACACTGACTGTTTTTCATCTTATGATTTTCCAATAAATGCACAAGCTTGAAAATGCATCACCATGGAAATATGAGGACTGAAATCAGATGCCAATGTCAGTGTCTGTTACTTACTTTGCAGCATCTAATTCTCACTCAGCCACATGTGGCTATTGGCAATTGTATTGAATAATGTTACAACAAATGATACATAATGCATACTCGTGGTGCACACTGTTCAAAATAATTGCTCAAGTTAGCAGACTTGTTTCAGTAAATTTTCACTGAATTTTGATGCATTAAACAATAATAATAATAAATGAAAGTGCTTTTAAAACTCAATAGTAGCAAAAAATTGCTGTCACTAAATTCTGTACTTGTGAAATGACTTGAATCCTGTATGCATATGTGACAAACAATAAGCGTCTAAAATTCAGTTACAATGTCAGCCATGGCTCAGTGGTAGCCCTTTCACCTCTGAACTAAAAAGTCATCAGTTCAAACACACTTGATTGACTTAGAAATAAACTGGGCTGTCACAGGTCATCTTTAACCTAAGACATTAAACTGAGACTCTGTCTGCTCTCTTAGGCTGAGATAAAGTATCCCATGGTCCTATTCTGAAGAAACTGGTTGGACTTTACTGGTGTTGTGAGACTTTTTACTGTGTTTATCCCAGTCCAATGCCAGCATCTCCACATCATCCTATCCTGAAGGGCAGGGAGGTTTTCCGTGGTGCCCTGGCCAATATTTATCCTTCCACCAACATTACAAAACCAGATTATCTCCTGTCATTGTATTATTGCTGTTTTTTGGAAGCTAGTTGTTCACAAGTTGCCCGCAGCATTTCCCTACATTACAGCTGTAACTACAGTACACTACAAAAGCATTCCACTGGTTGTAAAGCACTTTAAGCATCTTGAGGTCACAAAAGATGCTATACAAATGCAAATCTTTCCTTCTATAACCAACCCCAGGGGTTTTGAGTGCTAAGCTATTATACTAAAGTCTAAGAATTTTCTGATTATACTTCCTGCTCACCAATTGATTTCCTTAAGCTATAACCTGTTGCCGAGTGTGAATGAACTGCTCTTGGGTTTTCACCAATTTAACTCTAAGTGATCCGCTATGATACGAAGAGTGGCTCGGTGATGATTTTCCCACAGTTGAAGTCCTCTTGTGGGTGGAAGAACAGAAGCTTGAGAGAATGGAGATGAGAGAGAACCACAGAATGTATGTGCATCATGGAGAGCATTTATTAGTGCCTGTAGCCTTTTATCCTGAGGAAAGGTGATATTTTGATTCTTCTCCTTGCTTTGGGCAAACATTTGTGAGGCTGTAGTTATTTTGGAGAACTTTTGACCAACAGATTGCGAAGATCGAAGATTTGGCTCAAATCGAAACATGAGATTTTCTCCGTCACAGGTCAGAAAGCACCCATAAATGTTGATAGAAATCACTGTCCTTTGTTCTAGCAGTTTTCACTGTATGTACTTTTCCTTTGCAGATGAACTTAACATAATGGAATGACTCTGCCTTCACTGTGTTTAAATTAAAGCTATTTGATTATTGCAACTCATGCACTATGTGTTGTTATCTGGTACACATGTTGCTCTCATGAATTGTTATTTTAGTGGTGTACTACTGGAATTCTGGATTGTTTACTTAAAATTTTCTCTGTTGACAAAGATTTGTTGAATGTCGTGTTACTGTTTATGTACAGATGTCTCATCAAGTTTTGCTATGCTGAGCTGCTGCTCTGTAATGTGCAAGGCTTTTCTCAGCTCATAGGGCACCTATCAAGTAATTTGCCTGGTTTGCACACATTTTGGCCTAGACCTTGTTGAAGCAGGACAGCATACTGTTTAGACATTTTCCTTTGCCTGCAATGCTTTCTCTGTGAGTTGACATCACAAGTGTAAGGGGATATCTGGATTTTGGTGAATGCTGGGACCGACAGTCTTGCTCCTTAATCTTAATGAGATTTAAAGACTGATTGATTTGATTTGATTCATTGTCACACTGAGAAAAGAGTGAATTTGAGTCAAATCAGGTACAGATTTGCAGCACGGTGGTTAGCACTGCTGCCTCGCAGCACCAGGGATCTGGGGTAAATTCCAGCCTGAGGTCACTGTGTAGAGTTTGCACATTGTCCCCATGTCTACATGGTTTTTTTCCCATGTGCTCCAGTTTCCTCCCACAGTCCAAAGATGTACAGGTTAGGTTAGGTTGATTGGCCATGCTAAATTGACCCTAGTGTCAGAGGGATTAGCAGGGTAAATATACATAGGGCCTGGGTGGATAGTGGTCGGTGCTGACCCAATGGGCCGAATGACCTCCTTCTGCACTGTAGCGATTCTATGATTCTATTAAATGAAATAAAGTCAGTTTAAATTACGAGAGAAAGCGGAATAAGAAAGTCAGACTGCGAAATAAGAAATTTAAAAGAACAATTTGTTACGTATAATAATGAGACCGAGTTTCACACATTCCTCTTCTGGACCAGAGAGGTTTAATGGCATTTCAAAAAAAAACAATCTTCCCATTAAAAAAAGTGCTTGTGCAGTTTTGCAGCAAGTTTAATTTGCAATTAAAGAGCAAATGTAGTGACGAAATGAAACTCTCAGGGAAGCTGAGGACCAGCTGCCATTTTTATAAGCTGCAAGGTGGAGCTACACAAATGATACAACAATTTGTGGTCATTTATAATTCATAGGATATGTCTTTCTCACCACAAACTGTTGGAGGGATTACACATTAAAACAGTAAGTGCCATTAAACATGCTCTTATTTTGGTAACAAAATCTGGTTAAAAATTTGACCAGAACGTTTTCCCCAGTGATGGGGGTTTCTTTCCACTGGTTGGAGAACTGGTGGGAACTCTGAGTCGCCCAAATCTATTTAAGTGCCCTTCGGCACTCAACTAGCCAGCTTTGGGCCATACAACACGACCAAGCTCCACTGCTGCAGAAATTTCACCCCCAGAGCTGCAGGCCAATCATGGGCCAGCAGCTCTCCATTGCTGGCAGCTCCATCGGGAATGGTGGCTGTTGCCGGTAATGCTCCCAGATGCAACTTGAGGATCCCCACGGGATCTCTGCACACAGGGACAGGTGGAGGTCCTGGGGAAAGGTTTAGACACAAGGACAAAGGATAGTTTTCAGCAGCTTCTCCTTCCTTATACCAGATGCTTCTATTAGGCACAGAGCAGCTGACAACAAAAACAAACCCTCATTTTTGCTGGGCAGCCTTTGGAAGGTACAAATGGGTGAGTCCCATTAAATCCTCAAGTAACTACTAAATTCTAGTGGGCTCAGGAATATTTGATCCAAAGTGATTTATTAATGAGTCTAATTAACATCCTGCTGCCAACAGGTCTTTCTGCACTCACTTACTTGGCTATTGTTTTCCCAATGCTGGAAAACCAATGTGTGTACTCTTTTCTTTATTTATTCACAGGACATGGATGTTGATGCTGGCCAGCATTTATTGCCCATCGCCAGTTGCCCTCGAGAAGGTGGTGGTGAGCTGCCTTTTTGAATCGCTGATCCACAATGCCATTAGGGAGAGAATTCCAGGATTTTGATCTAGCGGCTGCGAAGGAACGGTGATATATTTCAAGTCAGGATGGTGAGCGGCTTGGAGGGAAACTTGAGGTGGTGGTGTTCCCATGTATCTACTGCCTTTGTTGTTCTCGACGGAGTGGTCGTGGGTTTGGAAGGTGCTGTCTAAGGATCTTTGGTGAATTGCTGCATTGCATCTTGTAGATAGTACACACTGCTATTACTGAGTGTAAGCGGTGGAGGGAGTGGATGTTTGGAGATGTGGTGCCAATCAAGCGGGCTGCAATGTCCTGGAAGGTGTCAAGCTTCTTCAGTGTTATTGGAGCTGCCATGCAGGCAAGCAGGGAGTATTCCATCACATACCTGACTTGTAACTTGTAGATAGTGGACAGGCTTTAGGGAGTCAGGAGGTGAGTTACTCACCGCAGTATTCCTAGTCTCTGACCTGCCCTTGTAGCCATTGCGTTCATGTGGTGAGTCCAGTTGAGTTTCTGGTCAATGGTAACCCTAAGGATATTGACAGTGGGAGACTTAGTGATGGTAACACCATTGACTGTCAAAGGGCAGTGGTTAGAGTGTCTCTTATTGACGATGATCATTTGTGTGGTGCGAATGTTACTTGTCACTTGTCAGCCCAAGCCTGGGTATTGTCCAGATCTTGTTGCATTTGAACATGGATTGCTTCAGTATCTGAGGAGTCATGAATGGTGCTGAACATTGTGCAATCATCGGCGCACATCCCCACTTCTGACCTGATGACGGAGGTCATTGATGAAGCAGCTGAAGATGGCTGGGCCGAGGACACTACCCTGAGGGACTCCTGCAAAGATGTCCTGGAGCTGAGGTGACTGACCCTCCACAACTATCTTCCTATGTACCAGATATAACTCCAACCAGTGGAGAGTTTTCCCCCTGATATCCATTGATTCCAGTTTAGCCAGGGCTCCTTGATGCCACACTCGGTCAAATGCGGCCTTGATGTCAGGGACTGTCACTCTCACCTCACCTCTGAAATTCAGCTCTTTCATCCGTATTTAAACCCAATAAGATCAGGAGCTGAGTGATCCTGGTGAAACCCAAACTGAGCAGGTGCTGCTTGATGACCCCTTCCATCACTTTACTGATGATCGAGAGTGGATTGATTGCGTGGTAATTGGCCGGGTTGGATCTGGCCTTTTTATGTACAGGACGTACCTGGACAATTTTCCAATTGTTGGGCAGATGCCAGTGTTGTAATGACACAGGAAGAGCCTGGCCAGGGGAGTGGCAAGTTCTGGACCACAAATCTTCAGTACTACTGCCAGAATGTTATCAGGGCCCACTGCCTTTGCAGGATCCTATGCCTCCAACCGTTTGTTGATATCACGTGGAGTGAATCGAATTGGCTGGAGACTGGCATCTGAGATGCTGGGGACAACTGGAGGAGGCTAAGATGGATCATTCACTCAACACTTCTAGCTGACGACTGCTGCGAATGTCTCAGCCTTATCTTTAGCACTGATATGCTGGGCTCCTCCATCATTGAGAATGGGTATATTTGTGGAGCCCTCTCCACCAGTGAGTTTTTAATTGTCCACCACCATTCACGACTGGATGTGGCCGGACTGAAGAGCTTAGATATGGTTCTTCGGTTATTGGATCGCTTAGCTGTGTCTATCATCTGCTGTTTTTGCCATTTGGCATGCAAGTAGTCTTGTTTGGTAGCTTCACCAGGTTGATATCCCACTTTTAGGTATGGTGTTGTTCCTGGCATGTCCTCCTGCATTCTCCATTGAACCAGGGTTGATCCCCTGGCTTGATGGTAATGGTTGAGTGGGGGACATGCCGGGCCTTGAGCTTGCAGGTTGTGTTGGAGTACAGTTCCACTGCTGTCGTTGGCCCACTGCGCCTCATGGATGCCCGGTCTTGAGTTGTTAGATCTGTTCGAAGTCTGTCTCATTGAGCATGGTGATAATGCCACATGTGATGGAGGTTATTCTCGATGTGAAAGTGGGCCTTTGTCTCCACAAGGACCATGCAGTGGATTGCTCTTACTGATACCATCATGACAGATGCATCTGCAGCCAGCAGATTGGTAAGGATGAAGTCAAATATGACCTCTTCTTAATTCTGATGATTCAGTGGGCTCCATTTAATTCCCCTCTTTATTTCTGGATCATTCCTATTACACTGTGAAAACTTAGTTAATGTCCTCTTGGAGTGTCCATCATCTCCTATGATGAATGCTAAGGGACATGCAATATTTCTCTAGCAAGGCTGTATTTGTTGCAATTTAGGAAATGGTCAGATTTTCTTGAAGCCTTCTGCTCATTTTCCTATATTGAACAGGGGAGGAAAAATTCTCATTAACGCCACAGGGGATTAGCACCCACCTCAATTTCATCCTATTTGTCACTATCTGCCGTTTCCAGTCATTGGCTAGTGATGTTGAAGAGTCCCTATCTCAGCCATTGGTTCCTTGGTGTGGTAAGTTTGAGCAAGTGGAAACATTGACAGAAGCAACAGGAAGTGAGCATCACACGGTTTCCAGAAGTTGGACATAAAGTAGGAGAATTTGTGGAATCTCGTTATTTTTGTAGCTTATCAGTCCAAACTAAAATGGGCGTGATCATTATCTCTGATCTATGTCAACGGAGTGAAGTTATAGGAACTAACTGCAGACTTTAATAAAAAATAAACTACAGGAGATTTAAATGCATAGAAAGCTTGACAGTTCCGCAGAGCTTATCTACTTATCTTATCTTTTTTACTCACATTTATGTCTATTGTTAGCGCTCCTAATGGACACTGTACTTTTCCCAAAGGACACACTCCCTTTGAAAGGAACCTAGACCTATCCAAAATGGTCCCCAACCTTTCCAAATAACTCTGGCAACTTTAGACTTTTTTGCTCAAACGTCTAAAGCCCACGAGTCATGTTTTGGACACCACAGTTGTCCTGCTTCCTGTGGAACTATCAATTCTTCCAGATAAATACTGAATTGTTATGTGAAAATAATAATGAAATAAACATTTTATATTTGAAAAAGTAATAAATTAAATCCAACTGTTAATTTTTTTAGTTTAAAAGTTAGATCTTTGACAAATTGATAAGAAAGCTCACCAACACCACCTCGCAGGAGGCTAAGGAAGTTTGGCATGTCCACTAAGACTCTCACCAACTTTTACAGATGCACAATAGAAAACATCCTTTCCAGATATACAAAAGCTTGATATGGTTCCTGCTCTGTCCAAGACTGCAATAAACTACAAATGGTTGTGAACGTAGCCTTGTCTATCATGCAAACCAGCCTTCCATCCATTGAATCTGTCTATACTTCCTGTTGCCTCAGAAAAGCAGCCAGCATAATCAAGGATCCTACACACCCTGGGCATACTCTCTTCCAACTTTTTCTGTCAGGAAAAAGATACAAAAGTCTGAGATAATGTATCAACTGACTCAAGAACCGCTTTTTCCCTGCGGCCATCAGATTTTTGAGTGGACTTTACTAATTTGGTCTGTTGCTACACCCTAGCTAGGACTGTAGCATTACATTCTGCACTCTCTCCTTTTCCCCTATGTACTGCATGAATGGTATGTTTTGTCTTATAGTGCGCAAGAAACAATACTTTTCACTGTCTCCCAAATCATGTGACAACAACAAATCAAATTGAGAATTTAAAATATATCTGATCTATTGTTGCCTTCAAATTACTTTGTTACAATTTCTCTAAAGACTAATAGCTTTCAAAAAGAAATTCTAATTTCCAGTGACTGAAAGCATCACACAACAAATTTCAAGCTTTAAGACCTTTACTGTAAGAGACAAAGTTAAAGTAACACTGACTAAACATTGTATCAGTAGATAACTCACACTCAAAACTACAGAAAAGGTTCCCAATTAATGATCAAAATCCTCCTCCACTTTGTTCTTTATCACTTTACGAATTTATACTTTATTATGCCCTTTAAGGCATAATACCGTGCCCGTGGGCGGCACAGTAGCACAGTGGTTAGCACTGCTGCTTCACAGCTCCAGGGTCCTGGGTTTGATTCCCAGCTCGGGTCACTGTCTGTGTGGAGTCTGCACATTCTCCTCATGTCTGCGTGGGTTTCCACCGGGTACTCTGGTTTCCTCCCACAGTCCAAAGATGTGCGGGTTAGGTTAATTGGCCATGCCAAGAAATTGCCCCTTAGTGTTCAGGGATGCATAGGTCAGAGGGATTAGTGGGTATAATATGTAGGGATATGGGGGTAGGGCCTGGGTGGGATTGTGTTCGATGCAGACATGATGGGCCGAAGGGCCTCTTTCTGTACTGCAGGGTTCTATGGTTCTTAAGCAGACATTTCATTCTCAGGAACCAGTCTAAACATAGTTTTAGCTTCCTTCCTACTTTTCCAGCAGGTAACTTCTAATCCCCAAACTGTAGTTGAGGGTTACTCGAGAGATCACTTTCTCTAAGAAAAGTCAGATGAATCTTCCAGCGTCATTTAACTCCTCAAAAACTTGATCTATTTAATCTGAGCACGAGCTCCCATCTGCATTCTACATGAACAGTAGAGTCTAACTGCCTCTATCACTCACCTCTTCTTCTCTCTTTTTCTTTTTGACTGCTCTGTCTGAGCTGTTCAGGAATATTTTAAGAAAACCCTGAAAGCTGATACTACACTGGCTTGTTCTCCTCTCAAACACATCTCCAATGCAATGTGACTCACATGGACCATGTATCCAGGTAAAAATGCTAGATATTGACTAACTTCCAAACCCTAAAACCATTCTTTTTTGGACTAAAGTGGTGCAGGAGTAGAGGGACCTGGGTGTAAACATACATAGATCATTGAAGGTGGGTGAACAAGTGAGAGGGAGAGCAGTTAATAATGCATATAATGTTCTGGGCTGGCCAGCATTTATTGCCCAACCCTAACTGCCCAAGGATAGTTGAGAATCAATCACATTGCTGTCACTCTGGAGTCACATGTAGGCCAGATCAAGTAAGGACAGCAGATTTCCTTCCCTGAAGGATGGGTTTTTCCAACAATGGCTTCATAGTTATCAGTAGATTCTTAATTCCAGAATTTTTTTATTGAATTTAAATTCCACCATCTGCCATGGCAGGATTCAAACCTGGGTCACCAGAACATTAGCTGAGTTTCTGGATTAATGATGTTGTGATAATATCACTAGACCATTGTCTCCCTGTGCTTTTATGATGGGTGCCTTTAGCAATAAGTAGCCAATCCCAGCTCAAACTGCCTTTTTGTGCCTCTTGCCCTCCCTGACCACAAATAGGTCACACAGGCCTTACCGACCATACACTCCACTTGTTCTTGCCATCTCAATTGCAAGTTCAAATCCCACACTGGTTTGAAAATCTGACCTTTATTAGGATTTCTGAAAGAAATTGCTGCTATCAATAAAAGTGATCAGGGTACTGACTGAAAGTAGTAAAAATCAAACTGATTAGCTAATATCTTGTAGCGAGGGGGGAAAAATACATTCCTTACCCAGCCTGGGCTGTATGTGACTTCAGTACTGAAATCAGAGGCAGGAATTTATTACATCAAATAGCAGGCTGTCAAGTCTAGCTTACAATGCTGGCTCTGCACCAGATTCTGGTTTAGGGGTGACCTGATCTGTTTGGAAGCATATTGATGTCCAAGTGAAAGTTACATCTTGTTATTCAAGAATGGTCAATGGAACAGTTGGCCCTGCTGGACAAACTGACATTTCTACAAGAGTGCTTAGGGGAAATTTGGATAGGATCCTCCTGATAAGATTATTTACTTTGGAGTGGTGTAGACTCACGGTTGAGGAGATATGATTTGAAGCTTTTAAAATGATTGGATAAAGTCTGATCAGAGGGACTCTTTGAAATGGAAATTGACTATTCAACAAGAGGTTCTCTAAACAGTATGGTTAGATGCCAGAAAATATTCCTTTTCCAGAATTTATTTTCTCTGAAATAATAAATTGCAAAGACACAAGGTGTGTACAGAGTCACTACAATTCATTGAAAGGAAACGTAGCAAGGTCCCAAGAAAAGGGACATTTCCACTTTTACAAAAAAAAGTGGTTATTCACTATAGACAAACGCAGCTACTGGAACTTATTTCTTTAAGGTTTTGCAAAGAAATTTTCCAGAGATTTTCATATATTGGTCAGTCATTTTATTTTTCTTTTGCCTCTGCCAAGGAACATCATAACTAGGCAGCGAATGGCAAGAATATGAAATTACACTGTCACAGTGCATGGACTTTTCTCACCCTTCTCTATGATTGTTCTCAGCAGTCAGTGCAAAGCTTATGTAGTACAAAAATATATCTCAAAAGTGCACTCGTGTCACTTGCATATATTCAATTTAGGAATTTTGCACTCAAGACACAATGAACAATTCCAGGTCAAGATGAAGCCAAAGTCATTTTGAAAACCCAAGATGTGTTGGCTGAATGACCTAAAATAAGGTATAGGCACAAAGGAAACGGACATGTCATTGGCTTGTAGAACCATTTGACCTGGAGCACAAAGCAAAAGAATAAACTTCGTACAAACAAAATAATCTTGCACACAGCTGTAGGAGCTCGCAGCACACCTCGAGGGTGCAGAATATACTTTCCTCCCCCTTTTTCATTCACAAAACATGAGACCTAACAAAGGCAGCATACTTTGAATGGCAAGTCACCCTTGGATTACCTTAAAGTCCAAATTCTGGTCCATGTCTTCAATTCACCGGAAGCTCCGACACATACTGATGGAAATGACTTAAAGGTGTTTGTAATCAGTAGGCCAGTGTAACACATTACAAAAAGGCATAATTATGTTGATTATTATGTGATGCGAGTGCTTGCTGGTTTATCTAATGCTGACAATTCCATTCCTCCAAGTCACGGTTTGCAAAACAACATTCCTAGAAAAGTGATCCATCCACTCGGAATAATAAAGCAACCTTTTAGCTGCTCTTTGGTATTCAATGTTTTCTTGCTCCTTCAGCTGATGTAAAGGGGGAAGCCCTGACTGCTATATGAGGAAAACTTGCTGGAGTCTAATTTGCACAATACATAAAAAAAATTAAAGGGACACCTGGAATTTAAAAAATATTAATAAGCAAAATAAAAGTCTTATATTTTTCTTCTACTCTAACTAATCGGATCTTTATTGTTTGAGCAGATTCATTAGAAAAATAGCACCTTTGCTTTTGTTATCACACTGTGTAAATTGAAAAGATATGTAGTAACTTGCGAAGGAAGATTTACTTCAGACAGGTTAAGGTGTATTCAGTTATAATCAGTAACAAATACTTCATAGATGGCAAACATGAGCCCATAATTAGAAAGTCCTGCCTTATTTAAGGATTGGGAAGGTGCTTTCACACATTCTAGCCATGCACTGTGCAGGAGTGGTCTTGGTTATTATGACTACATTGTATATGGCACAGCAGATAGTGGATTATCAAAAGCAAATCCAACTGATAACATCGTAATCACACGTTCATTTATATAAATGCAAGTGCTTTTTTCTGTTAAAATATTGATGATGAACTGAGAAATAGGATGGACAGCAAGTACTATATATGACAGCTTGGTATGACCCCTGTTCTGTCCAGAACCACAAAAAGGTACAAAGGGTCATGAATGAAGCTCAGTCCATCACTCAAATCAGCTTCCTAAGCATTGACTCTGTCTACACTTCCCACTGCCTCAGAAAAGCAGCCAGCATAATCAAGAACCCCCTTCTCTTCCACCTTCTTCTATCAGGAAAAAGATATAAAAGTCTGAGGTTGTGTACTAACCGACTCAAGAATAGCTTCTTCCCTGCTGCCATCAGACTTTTGAAGACTAAGACTAAGACTAAGTTGATCTTTCTCAACACCCTAGCAATGATTGTTTACATTTTGCATGTTCTCCATCCCTTCATTATGTATATTATGCTTTATCTGTAAAGCACACAAAAAACACTATTTTCACTGTATACTAATATGACAATATAAATCAAATCAAAAATATTGTGGTGTGTAATATGCAACTCTGATTCTGATCCATGGGCTCAATTTGTCTCTGGAGTGGAACATGCACTCAAAACCTTCTGACGCAGAGGTGCAAATATGGCAACCCCACTGAACAGAATTATGGATCAACATGGATAATTTATTACTGTAAAGATGGTAGAAGCCAAGTGAAGACTGAAAGCATCTGTTTATGTTTGAATTTGTTTGGCTGTCCCTGTCAATTCCTTGAAAAATTTCCTCATGGCTTAAGTACAGATCATTAAAAGGATATTAAGGGTCATCAGAGATTGCAAAATTTTTTTTGTGTCGTCAGACAAATGAATGTAGGCTTTAAATCAGTGTTTCCTTTGTGACTTTCTGGTTCAAAGTCAATTAAAGAACAAAGAACAAAGAAAATTACAGCACAGGAACTAGCTCTTCGGCCCTCCAAGCCTGCTCTGACCATGCTGCCCGACTGAACTAAAATCCCCTACCCTTCTGGTGACCATATCCCACTGTTCTCATTCTATTCGTGTATTTGTCCAGACACCCCCTTAAAAGTCACTACCATATCCGCTTCCACTACCTCCCCCGACAATGAGTTCCAGGCACCCACTACTCTCTGTGTAAAAAAACCTGCCTCGTAAATCTCCTTTAAACCTTGCCCCTTGCGCCTTAAACCTGTGTCCCCTCGTAATTGACCCTTCCACTCTGGGAAAAAGCTTCTGACTATCCATTCTGTCCATGTCTTTCATAATCTTATAAACTTCTGTCAAGTCGCCCCTTAACCTCCGTCGTTCCAATGAGAACAAACCAAGTTTCTCCAACCTCTCCTCATAGCTAATGCCTTCCATACCAGGCAACATCCTGGTAAGTCTTTCCTCTACCCTCTCCAAAGCCTCCACATCCTTCTGATAGTGTGGCGCCCAGAATTGAACACTATATTCCAAGTGCAGCCTAACTAAGGTTCTATAAAGCTTCAATCATCTGAACTCAGGGTTTCTTTGTACCTTAATAAGTTTATATCCCTGTCTTATATCCAAGTAATATATTTATTACAATGATAGTATATAAATTTGCAGTGTCTACAATGGGCCAGTGGTTAATATGGTAGTGTGGAATTAAGATGTAACAACTTAATTTGTCATAGGTTCTCACAGATGCTGATCATTATCTGTAATGTACAATTAGTTTCAATGCCCTTGAGCTAAAAGGAGAAAATATATCATCCCATTGCTCTTCCCTTTTTATTGAAACTTGTGGTAAATCAGATAGATCAAAATGTATGATGATAGGCTTGTTCATAGATTTAAATCACAGAAATCATAGATTTAAATCTGTGAACAAGCCTATCATCATACATTTTGATCTATCTGATTTACCACAAGTTTTAAATAAAAAGGGAAGAGCAATGGGATGATATATTTTCCCCTTTCAGTTCAAGGGCATTGAAACTAATTGTAGTACATTACAGATAATGATCAGTGTCTGTGAGAATCCATGACAAATTGTTACGACTTAATTCCACACTACCATATTAACCACTGGCCCATTGTAGAAACTGCAAATTTACATACTACCATTGTAATAAATATACTACTTATATTTCTCAGTATAGTTCTCAGTTGTGATGCCCCATAGCTGAGGAGCTCACCACTGATCAGTGTCGAGGTCAAAAGAATAGTTATTTGGGTGAAGTATTGGAAGGTGATGAGTGAAGGGTTACGCTAATACTTTATGAATGTACTCTGAAGTACTCCAAAACAATGCAGAGAGACAAGAAAAGCTGGGATTATTCTCCTTGGGACAGCAAAGGTTAAGAGGAGATTTAACAGATGTATTCACAATTTTTAAGGTATTTTGAGAGTGTACAAGGAGAAACTGTTTCCATTGTCAGGAGGGTCAGTAACCAGAGGACACACATTTAAAGTAATTGACAGAAGAACCAGTTAACTCTAAAGGAGAACATAAGGAGGATATTTTTACACAATGAGTTATGATCTTGAAAGCACAGCCTAAAAAAGTGGCAGAAACAAATTCAATAATAATGTGGCACAGTGGTTAGCACTGCTGCCTCAATTCGCCAGGGCTCTGGGTTCAATTCCAGTCTCGGGGGTCACTATCTTTATGGAGTTTGCATATTCTCTCTCTGTCTGCATAGGTTTCCTCCAGGTGCTCTGCTTTCCTCCTTTGATCCCGAGATATGTAGGTTAAGTGGATTAGCCATTGTAAATGTGGGAGATTAAAGCTTTTAAAGTTTATTTATTAGTGTCGGCTTACATTAACACTGCAATGAAGTTACTGTGAAAGTCCCCCAGTTGCCACACTCCAGTGCCTGTTCAGGTACACTGAGGGAGGATTTAGCATGGCCAATGCAACTAACCAGCACATCTTTTGGACTGTGGGAGGAAACTGGAGCACACAGAGGAAACCCATGCAGACAAGGGGAGAATGTGCAAACTCCACACAGGCAGTCACCCAAGCCAGGAATCAAACCGGATTACAGGGACAGGGTGGGGCAGAGGGTCTGGGTAAGATACTCTATCAGACACGATGAGTCAAATGGCCTTATCCGAACTGTAGGGATTTTATGATATGATTCTATGAAAAGGGGATTTAGCATACATTTGGAGGATTCTTGAGCAAAAGGTGGCAGTGGGACTGACCGAACAGCTCTTTCAAACAACACAGGCATGATGGACTGAATGGCCTCCTTCTGTGCCGTGTAATTGTGTAAATTACTTCAAAATGTAATGAGTCAAGCAAACAGCTGGATATGCTATAAAATGAAACATCTTACGTTTTAATTAAAACTCACTTCTGCATTATTCCGCGTTTTGAGTCTGATTTGAAAGAACCCACAATACTATAGGCAGCATTCATGAGACCGAGATTAGTCAACAAAGCACAACACTCCATGGCAACTGCAACAGAAATTCCCCCACACAGAAAAATGCATCAACATTTATCTTTGAAATAATTGTGTGTTGTTGTACTGACAGCAGGCAACAGCTAAATCTGCTATTTTCTGTCGTGTCCCTCTGTCATGCAGTGCATTAAGGGCTGAGATTAATGCAATTTTCATATACAGCATTTTCTCTGTCATTAGAACTAGAGCAATAATGAAGTGTTAATCTTAGCCAAGGCTGACCCACCCACCCCTCACAGCTGGAAATGCCACATAAGGTACGACCCCTCATTGCAATTATTCCAACCTGCTGAGTCAATCATTGTAGCTATCCATCAAATACCCAATTATAATCACATTTGATGGCTCAGTGGGTATATCCAACAAATAGCTGAGTCATACAGGAAAGGAAGATGCCAACTTTGATCTGTAGGATCAATGCTGGAGTCGAACAATTGACCTCAGCATCCTTTAGACCAGGGCAAAGCAATCAATCAGTGCTCCCATTCTTCACTACTATACAGTGACATCTGTTGGATAGGTGTCTGTGCAATATTACAATGTGATGAGTCCTGCAGTCAAATAGCTTATACTCCTTATCAAGGCGTGGGTTTCCTCTGGGTGCTCTGGTTTCCTCTCGCATGTCCAAATATAAATTGTCTCTTAAATGTCAAGGAGATTAGGAGATTAAATATGAGGGGTTATGGGGATAGGATAGGATCTGGGTGGGATTGCTGTTGGTGCAGGCTCAAATGGGCCAAATGGTCTCTTTCTGCACTGTAGATTTTATGATTCTATGATAACCATTTGGGTTGCTGCTGTGAAATCATGCCTTGGAAAGAAGCAAATGCCTTTAGCAAACAAGAATCAAAAATCTTACAAGGAATAACAAAAAAACGATGATATATCACTGGTTTCCTTTTCATTCCTGTATATACAATCTCTACTCTTTAAATAATGAAGTAACCTGACAAGTCACTGTTGGCCAGATATTATTAATTCGGGAAGTTTTCTGAAGTGAATGTGGAAATTAAGATCCCTATAAGGAACTTTATTTAGAACAGGCTTTTATTTCTGGAAAATGGCCACTTATGATTAGAGATGGAAGTCATGATTCATGTGTAGAGTTGATAGCCTGTCATCAAGTATTCACTCATGGCAGCTGGAGTGTGGGAAGAATGGGCGACTGGTACAAATTGAAAGCGTTGAGGCTTTTGCCAGGTTAGTGGGCATTCACTAACAGGACTATCTGCACATGGTCATACTTGTGAGATTGAAGCACATAATCCAGACGAATATTCCAGTGCAGCACTGAGACAGCACTGCACTGTTAGATGTGCTGCACTCTGGATGAGATATTAAATTGAGGCCCCCTCAGGTGGATGCAAAAGACGCCAAATAACTGAGGTGATTGTCCCTTTAAGGGCAACACAACAGAAGAGGTTCACCTGGTTTGAGGGACTAACTGGGACTGAGAGTGGGTAATCACCTAGGACAGAAGACAGTTTGAAGACACGTAGAAGATGTGTAGGAACTAGGACAGTTGGGGGAAGCTCCATCCTCTGTATATTTTCTTCCTATTGATAAATAACTTCTGTGTTCCTGACTAAATCTGTGAAAGTGCATATTAGCAATGATGGGAGAACTCTGCGATAGCTGTCTATACGCTGAGGGATTGAAGGCAGCGGAGTTCCTATGTTTTAAAAGAGGAGAAGAACTCCATCTGTTTAAAACAAAATAAGTTAAAAATGGCCAGAAGGAGGAAAAAAGATCACCGAGTTGCCCATTTGCAAAAATAGAAGTTTTAAAAGTTTAAAGAAAGTTCAAGATAAGAACAGCAAGCTTCCGCCAAAACTTCAAAAGCGCGAAAAGCATAGAGAGAGCAGGCAACTGCTAACAGTTTAAATAAACAGTCCTAAAGCAGTAATGCCTTTGAAGTGGCAATACATTTATTGTGGCAATGCAGTTCAAATGGCAACCAGAAGAAGAGACAAATGGCAACTGACAGGGAAAGAAACAAGAGTGCAACTCTCAATAAAGGCCCATAAGGAATGAAGGACTTTAACACGACATGACTGTTACATTCTGCACTCCCTCCTTTCCTTCCCTATGTACAGTATGCTTTGTCTGTATAGTGCACAAGAAACAATACTTTTCACTGTTACTAATACACCAAGTCAAATTGGAAAAGGTCTTGGAAGACCTCAGAGGAGGCGATGAAGACCTCAGAGGAGGCAATAGAAAGACCTCTGGAGGAGGGCAACGAAAGAACCCTGGAGGAAGGTAACAAAAGACCCCTGGAGGAGGGCAACAAAAGACCCCTGGAGGAGGGCAACGAAAAACACTAAATGGCCAAAAGAAGCGCAACAAGAGAATTGCAAACAAGTCAACACTGTATCAGAGACAGACTTGGCCAACAGTGAAGTCAACAAGGCTTTGACTGAAGTTGAGACAAGTCAGAATGTAAGTTCCATTTGTGAAATGTATATGTCCAGTAAGAACTTGATGGATTCACCTTGGAAGAAGTGCAGAAATAGAGACTTCAAAACAAACTAGGAACTATTGAACATAAAAAGAGGAATCAACAAAAAAGAAATAAAGCTCTACAGAAGAGCCTAAAACAACAAGAAATATAACTAACAGCAAACTTGGAAAAAAACAGTTGCAAAAACACAAGAATTTACAAAATGAAGTTAAGGAGAAATTAATGAGGCCATGTAGAATAAGCTGAACTCCATAAAAAAGCAACCAGAAAATAAAAGCAAGTCCAGTGAAGAATTGAATCAGGAGAATAACAGTTTGAAGAAAGGAAGCTTGACAATGAGAAATTAACTGAAGATGTAAAAATATTGAAATTGAAAAGGAGAATCAGCAATTCAGACAGGGAAAGAAATTGAGATTGCTGAAATGGTCATGTGAACGGAAAAGTAGCAATCGTGTATGGAAAAGTTTTATGCTGGACTACACTTGGAACTGTACATAGTTAAAGACTACCAATAAAGGTGTTTATGTTTAAAAGTACACAAACTTCAAGATATATCATCAATAAGCCATCACCACTGCAATAATTAAAAAAAACATTTTAAGTACATAGTATGATATGAAACCTCGCTAGCGGATCAAGGTAGATCACTGAAATTATTGTGTCTCTGTCGTGCCCAGGAGACATGGAGGGATGGATCGTGCATAAACATATGGATCACTTGAGGAGTAGCGAGACATCCCAGCAATCAGTGTTGCTATCAAAAAATGTGTTGAACCTGTAAGCACCGAAGTACCTGACTGACTCTTACAGACATAACTGATTGGATCAAAAAGGCTGCAAAGCCAATTTAAATATTAATGAGTCCCGCACAGCATCGTCTGGCCTCACTTGCACTCACCTCCTCGTCAGTCTGTCCTCGGTCTGGCGAGAATCACAGCTGCCTTCCAAAAGCGGAGAGTAAACACGATGCCTTGCTGGGGGATCGGAGGCCATTGAAGGAGGAGGTCAGGGGGCTTGGCTGAGCAATACCTATGGGGCAGTGCCACCCTGACACTGCCATCGGGAACCCTAGCACTGCCCATGAGGTACTATAACGGTGCCTGGGGAAGTGCCAAGTCGGTGGGGCCTGAGTGGGGGCGGGCTATGAGAGGGGGAACTCTTACAGGGGCAGGCCAGCAATGGGGGAGCTCTGCAACTAGGGGTGATCAGCAGGGGATTATTCCATGGGCGATACACAAGAAGGTTGATGGTGGGGGGCGAGGGGCAGGCGGAATCTCATTGGAATGATTCCGATGCCGGCAACCTGGGTTGCCGCGGAGGGAGCTTACACAGCTTCCAATGATGAAGAGGAGAGCCTGGCTTGTGTGGAGGTGGGGTGGCAGCAGATCTCCCAGTTTGCAGCCGACATCACGAGTGAGCTTAGGCTTTCCCACCAATCCCTAAACTGGTGAGAATCGCACTTCCGTCCATTTTCAAACTCACCCAAAAATCAGGTCTTGAAACTCCCATTTCCTCATTCGTTCAGCACTTAAATTGTTTTCAAAAGATCGTGCCCCAAGTGTACAAAGGTGTGGAGGGTAGGGGAATTAGCAGACTTACAGGGATGTAACCTTGGGGTGGGCCTAGGCAAGATGCTCTGTCAGAGAGTCAATGCATACTCGCAGTGGTGTAGGTCGGGGGGGGATGGTGCAGGGGGAGCAACTGCTCCCCCTGAGCACATTTTTCAGAAGTGGCACCTTTTAACCTTTTATACTCAATAACTCCCGCCCATACACAACCTCCTAAGAAAGGACATAAGAAATAGGAGCAGGAGCAGGCCATCTAGCCCTTCGAGCCTGACTGAGAGCTTGATACACCAATCGGGAGCATGACTCCTCACTCACTAACTGACAAGTTTACGGAGAGGCTGGAACCTGTATTGGGAACGTATATAACCTAGGAACTGAATGGCAGAAACACTCATGTAAAATGCAGTGAGGTGAGCGGATAAACACACCAGCACTCACTTGTTAATTACACTGTATCTTTTAATTCTGTCACAAAGTTGAGCTAGAAGTTATGAAGTTGAAATGTCCCATTCCTCTGTTGAAATTAACTATCTTGCAGCACTCCTGAGAATATAGTGTCAGAGAGAAATATTCATTGTCCTTCCTAGTGTCTGCAGTGTCCACACGAGGGGATTTTGAATGCCTTTTGAACTTTGTGCACGGAATTCATTAATTACAGTCTACCTGTGATTATTGATTTTTTTTTAAAAATGTATATTTTGTGGTTATATATTGTGGTTTATGGGGAAGACCCACGCCCAACCCCCTGACAGACAGCTTGATAAACCAATCCAGAGCACGCTCCTTACTCACTAACTCGCGCTCACACCCAACCCCCTGACTGACAGCTCGATAAGTCAATCCGAGGACGATATGTCACCCCCGCTCCGCCAATCCAGAACACGGGACCTCACATGGTGCTGAGTGACAGCTGAGTTCACCAATCACAGCACAGAGCGTCCACAAGCTCTGCCAATCTGGACACGGCTCCTCAGCCCTGCTCCGTCAGTGGGACGGCCCAGTCTACGGATGAACATCGGGATTCAGCAGCAGTCATTTTTCAGAAGTGGCGCCTTTTCAGAAACAAATGTTTTTTTAAAAAAAGGGAAAAAAAGCAAATTACTGAGAAAAGAACGGTTGTGTCGCATGTAGGAAGGATTATTACTTACGTGGAGAAAATCTGCAGCAGGCAACGGTGCAGAGGGACCTGGGGGTCCTTGTGCATGAGTCGCAAAAACCCAGCCTGCAGGTGCAGCAGGTGGTCAGGAAGGCGAATGGGATGCTGGCCTTCATCGCGAGGGGGATTGAATATAAAAGTAGGGAGGTCTTGCTGCAGCTGTATAGGGCATTGGTGAGGCCGCAGCTGGAGTACTGTGTGCAGTTTTGGTTGCCATACTTACGCAAGGATATTTTGGCCTTGGAGGGAGTGCAGAGGAGGTTTACTAGGCTGATGCCGGAGTTGAGGGGGTTGAGCTATGAGGAGAGGCTGAATAAACTAGGCTTGTACTTGTTAGAGTTTAGAAGAATGAGGGGAGATCTCATTGAGACGTATAAGATGATGAATGGGATGGATAGGATAGAGGTGGAGAGACTCTTCCCGCTCAGAAAGGACAGTAGGACTAGGGGGCACAGCCTCAAGATAAAGGGGGGGCGGTTTAGAACAGAGTTGAGGAGGAACTTCTTCACTCAAAGGGTGGTGAATCTCTGGAATTCTCTGCCCGTTGAAGTGGTGGAGGCTGCCTCGCTAAATATTTTTAAGACGCGGGTTGATGGGTTTTTGATAAGAGAGGGGATTAAGGGTTATGGGGAGAGGGCGGGAATGTGGAACCAAGCCACGACAGATCAGCCATGATCTTGTTGAGTGGCGGGGCAGGCTCAAAGGGCCAGATGGCCTACTCCTTCTCCTATTTCTTATGTTCTTATGTTCTTATGTGACGTGATGACTCCAGACTCTGATGATGTCAGCAGGGCCTGGACAGGGCAGGCAGGGATTGGCAGAATAGTAATGACAGGGTGGTCATTTGACTGCCCTCTCATTACTATTCTGCCTTTTTTATGTGCTTACTTCCCCTAGCCTTTGAACCTAGCTATGCCACTGCGCAGTCGGTAAGCTGCATGGCCTCCTATTGCACCGTAGGAATTCTATGATTCATCCTAAAAATCCTGCTCTAGGAGACAAACATCTAAAAGTTGTACCTGTTACATTGAAAAATGTAACTGGTAACATTTAATGCTTTTGTCTAAAATCCAATAATTTTCAATTATTTTGACAATACACTCAGTATTAATATTGTATACAATGCTACACATTGTAAATTTCTTGCTGTTTTAAAGGCTGAATTACATCAAGTGCTTGCAAAATCACCGCCATAATAAAAGGTAATACTTATTGCTGAATTTCTATATTCTGCACTTGAGCTCGAGTTCCTGTTTCTGTTTGCCACAACTTCCTGTTTCCGTTCTTGTATTTTGGCTGAACCACAAAGCAAGAACACTTAAAATCAGAACAGACCCTAACACAGTCTTATTTTTGTTGCTAAACTGAAGCCCTGTCATACTCTAAGGTGGATATAAAGGATCCCAATTCACAATTTGAAGGGGAGCTGGGGAGTTCTGGTCAATATTTATCCCTGAGCAACCATCACGTCTTGGCTTTTTATCTCATCACTGCTTGTCAGACCTTGCTATGCCCAATTTTGCTGATAAATGCTGCATATTACAAATGTCCACACTTTGCAAGTGTTTCCTTAGCTGTAAAGCACTTTGAGACATCCTCAAGTCACGAAGGATACTAAATTCAAGTTTTTTTTTGCTAATTATAAATATTTCAACACATTTAATGGCTGCACAGTGGCAGAAAACAGACAGTAGCACTTTGGTGTTACAGCTCTGGAGTTGAAGGTACACTGCCCCACAACATTCTTCAGCTTCTTTTATGTCACTTCACTCAATTAAAACCACATTCTGACTGCCCTTGTAACTCTCCTTCATGTCACGTAAACAGAAAGTCCCAAGTTCAGTTCTCCAGCTGTGTTGAGAAAATTGCAATTGATCTTAGCCTTTCTGAGCTAGCAAAAGGAAAAATAAAATCAGTCCGAGATCCAGCACCTGATTTTCTTTTCGGTGACTCCTACTGAAAAGAGAGATATGTGTATGTTTGTGCATGGACACTGAATAAGAAAATATATGGTGTGATGCCCTGTCTAGATGAATGTCAACACTGATGGTAAAAGCAAATTACTGTGGACGCCGGAATCTGAAACAAAAACAGAAAATGCTGGAAAATCTCAGCAGGTCTGACAGCATCTGTGGAGAGAGAATGGAGCCAATGTTTCAAGTGAGGATGATTCAGGGTTTCCTTGCCCCTTATGTGTTACTTTTAATGAGCTCATTTATGCATTCACACAAGTCCCTATTGCAATGTTTTAATGCAGCTATTAACTTGCATTAATAGGTCCACTGAAAGTAGCATGCAACCAAAATTAAATGCATTCTGAGGGAGACTTCCACCTGAAAAATGGCCACTCTACGCAGAGTAGTTGGTGTCTGTGTAATTACATCGCATGGGCCACAGACAGAAATGAAGAAGTAGGTAGCAAGGGGTAGCAGTGTGTACCCTATACAAAATGGACTGCAGCAATCACCGAGGCTCCTTCAACAGTTTCCAAATCCATGACCTCTACTATCCAGAAGATAAGGGCTACTGATAGAGTACAAACACAACCATCTGCAAATTCCACTCCAAGTCACTCACCATTCTGACTTGGAAATATACCGCTGTTCCTTCACTGTTGATGGATCACAATCCTGGAACTCACTCCCAACACACTGCGAGCAGCTCCTGAAGGCAGCTCACGACCAGCTTCTCAAGGGCAAAATTATGGATGGGCAATAAATGCTGACCTAGCCAGTGATGTCCACGTCCTGAGAAATAATTTTTTTAAAAAGGCAAATGATATTCTATGATGCTACCTTCCTTTTATTCCTAAACAAAAGTGCTGTTTCCCGCTGAAGTCCCACACATTGTTATTTGAAAAAGGGTGGAAGAATCCTGGTCAATATTTGTCCCTCAATTAACATCACTAAAACATTCAGGGACTCCACCTTCATCGTCCCAAATCTGACCCCCCCCACTCCTCTCCCGTTCCAAACCATTGCTAAACTTTAGCAGCTACCTCAACTTTTAATAATTTTCAAGGTAAAGCAACTTATCACACTATCCCCTGTTGTTACAAAGCCTCTGAATTTGCTGTCAGTCATACTACAAGAGATGTGAATAGAAGGTACACATATATATTTAATTGTCACAAGTGGCGCAATGGTAGCACATTTGTCTCTGAGATCAGATTAGTTTTCAGTGACTTTAACAGAATCTTTCAATGCAGTTACTGCAGTCAGTGTTACTTGAGCCATCTATTATCCTAAAGGTGCACAATGCAAAGAAGGAAAATATCAGTACTCGAAAGGTTAAGCATCTCCAGCATTTTTGAATGCTTCTGCACTAATCAAACACAGATGAATGAACATGTCACGCTTGTTGCCAGAAGTATGAAGAAATGCATTGGTCAGATATAATGGGAAGAAATTGCAGAAATAATTAGCAGAAAGCTTCAGAGTAAATGTCCTGTTTGCAATTACAAAATTCATGCAAAAATCTTCAAACACATATTCTTGAAAATTATGTATTCGCCCAGTGATAATAATATTAATACGGTAATTTGCAATCATATGCAATCCAGTATCTCTTTTTTCAAAAAGACTCATTAAAAATTCGAAATAAATGAATTTTTAAATGTTAGAATGACAATAATTAAAACTGCTTGGTCCACACTCCAAAGAGAAGCGTAGAGGAAATTACCAGTGCAAGTTCTCATCTGTATATCATTTGCTAAAACTGGAACTCCAGACTTGCATTCCACAAACTGGGCTGATCGTGGTTAATACACTTTGCAATGGACCATTTTATAGTGGTTTTCAATTAATAATACTAAATTGCTCCTTACTGATTCCTTAGACACATGAACTGCGAACTGTTTTCAAAACACAGGCTGCTCCTGATTTCAGAAAATCCAAATCAAGTAATTGCTATATTACCTTCATTATTAACCCAAAGCTAGATAAGAAAGGGAATGTTAATGGATTACATCAAATTACATAGAATGTACAGCACAGAAACAGTACTTTAGGCCCAACAAGACCATACTGATATGCCATGCATACATTCTCCCAATCTACTTCATTTAACTCTGCCTGGAACAAGCTGCCAGAGGTAGTAGTAGAGGCGGGTACAATTTTGTCTTTTAAAAAGCAATTAGACAGTTACATGAGTAAGATTGATATCGAGAGATATGGGCCAAATGCGGGCAATTAGGACTAGTTCAATGGTAAAGGTTGGGTGGCATGGACAAGTTTACATGCTGTAAACATCTGTGACCCTTAGTATTACCTTTTATTCCTTTTAATTCCCTCTAAGCGTATCTGTGCTATTAACATCAACAACTCTTTACGGTAGTGAATTCCATCACTGCCAAAGGTGTTTTTCCTTAATTATTTCTTGGATTTATTAGCGACTCTCTTATATTTATGTCATCATGGTTTGGACCATCCCTACAAATGGGAACATTTCTACATCACCAAAAAAGCTGACATTTATATTCGGTGTTTCACAGTCACTGGACATTTCAAAGTGCTTTACAACCAATGAAGTACTTTTGAAGTGTAGTCACTGCTATAATGTAGGAAGTGGGTCAGCCCATTTGTGCACAGCAAGCTCCCACAAGCAGAAATGTGAGAATAACAAGGTAATTTGTTTTTGCAGTTTCACAGGACACCAGGGAAAACTCCCTCCTGCCCTTCTTCAAAATGGTGTCCTAAGCTCTTTTACATCCACCTGAAAGAGCAAATAGGGCCTCAGTTTAAAGTCTCACCCGAAAAAATGGCAGCTTCAATAGTGCTGTATTCCCTCACTATACTGCCCTGGTTGTCAAACTTAACTTGTGTACTCAAGTCCTGGAGCGGGATATGAATCAACAATATTGGGGTGACACAGTGCCTGGGACCTGGGTTCAATTCCAGTCTCAGGTCACTCACTGTCTGTGTGGAGTTTGCACTTCTTCAGATCATGGCCAGCCAGCTGTGACTTTTTAGAAATAAAAAGAGACTTACCTTGCTTTTTCCCAATCTAATGAGTGTTGGGGGCCTTCCCATTGACCCTGCAGCACTGGAAGCCCACCTTCCCTTCATAATTGGACAGCAAGCTCATTCCCTAGCCATTCCTGTAAAAGTTATGGTGTCAGGAACGCACGAACGGATGGGGATCCAGAACTAATCTCTATATCTGATTCCCAACCTTGCAATGAAATTTCAGCCCTGGATTTTTTTTCTGTTTCATCTTTGAGTAAAGATTCAATTATTTTTTTCTACCACCAGCTAACCAGTCTATAGTTTCCCGGACTTATATATCTCTTACATTAGTCAGTCTTCTGGCACTACTTCCTTTATTAATTATTTTTTATATGCATACTAACGCATCTGCTCTTTCCTAATTTATTTAATAATCCATGCATAATAAATATCTCCCCCCTTCTATCTTAAGTATCTTTATTTTTGTTTACTTCATCAAATGCCATTTTTATCTTTTTTGCCTCAGTGTATATATTAGGGAGACTAAGTAATTTCTTCTATTTCACTATCATTGTCCATGCATTGGATGGAAGTGAGAAAACTGGCCTGTAGCTCTCCAGCTGCAGAGTCAAGTTTTCACTCCAGATTCTGCACTGGGGTGGGGCAGTGGGGTGTGGTAGGGCAGGGGCAGTGGCGGGGCAGCAATCCCCCCCACCACACACATAAGGGGAAAACCCCTAACAGCAGTGCCTCCCTGGAAGTGTCAGCCAGGCACTGCCAGGGGTCAGCACCAGGGGAGCATGTTCCTCTTCCCCCATCACCCCAAAGGCCATTCCTTACTTTTCGTTCCACCAACTCTCCACCACCCCCCTCCTTCCCACTGTTGTAAACCTAACGGGGGAGGTCCTTTTCTGGGGCAAAAATGGTGTGGAAGCCCTTTAAGTCCATGTTAGTTTATTTAAATTCATTTAAATAAGGCCTTCCCTCACCGATAAAGGGTGGGGAAAATCAAAAAAATGAGATCTCACCAATGAGATTCTTATTACCATCATCTTGTGGGAGTTTCGGTGGCACCATCCTTTTTACCAGCAATGAACGCTGGCAGAAACACCCCCATTATTTTGTGCATCTCCTAGCAGCACCTTTGATTTTTCTTTTATTATTTATGAGTCTGTAGGTGATTTTATTTATTTATATATTACTTTATAATTGAATTTCATAGTTCCATTTTGCCTTCCTAAATGTTTCTTTTTACTTCTTTTCTAATATGTTTGTGTTTTTTTTTTCATTCTTTTCTTGTTTCTGTAGCATATGCCTTTCCCTTAGTTTCATTTTATGGCTTGATTTCTTTATTCTTCTATAAGCCCTTCCCATCCACTGTATCCAGTTGTGTCATTATTAGATTGTTTTTGATTCTGAGTGGAATATATTTCATTCTGAACTGTATTCATCAACTAGGAGAAACACAGCTTCATTCAGGCTAAGTTGAGCGCTATTAGAAATTGGAATTGTTGAAAACTTTGCGAGGCAGCCACCAAAATATGCTTCTTATCAAAACTTGAGAATAGAAAAAAGTTAGGTGAGATTTTCAGCCATTAGGTTGAAGTTTTTCAAGGGGCTTGGGAGGTGTTGGAACCCTGCATTTTTTAAGCAGCCATTAATTAAGAAGCCACTGGTGAGACTGCTGTCCACTTGAAGATGGCAACCCACCTATTAAGAGATGGTTGTGGCCTTTGCTGAGGACCTTGGAGAAGTTGACTCAACGGTTAGGCAATGTTGAACAGTGCGGAATCTGTTTGGAGGAAGCCAGGGTCAGTCATGGTGGCAGGGAGATGCCAGGGTCCCCTTCTGACACATCCTCCCCACTTTTGCTAGCCCCATCTCTTCCCAGCCCAACCCCAGCAGAATGGGAAAATTCAACCATTATGTTAGTATCTTAATTACATGACAGCCGACAGCACATTTGTTAGTTGATGTGCCAGGAAGGCAATTTGTCCTGGAGGATTGCTGGTGTCTGCCAAGTGATAGACTAATTATACGCACACTCCGACTTCAAGTGTTGGTCAAAGGTGAATTGAAGGAAACTGCTATTCTTGGAGGTTGCAGAGTACCAGGTCTCCAGCAGTTAGTTAAGGAGTCTGTTGAAGTTTTGAAGAGCAAGAAATCACTGGACCATAGCTGGAAGGTCTCACCAGTGAGGCTGTTCTTGTAAAAGGAGTGAGGATTTAAGATGCTAATGTTAAGGAAAGTTTGAGTTTTAACTAGCTGCACGGTGGACAGCTTCAGAGTTTAGGGTATTATCAGAATCTACTCATTCAATAACTGCCTATTTTGACTAGTAGATTATTGCTTTGACAAAGGAATTTGTTTCCTTCTTCAATTTCATTCTTTTGGTCCTGTTTGCCATTAAGATGGTGGCCCATCATTGGAATGCAGCTGTCAGTGTTGGTCACTGCAAATCTGAGTGGCAATCCTGCTTGTGTACATGTGAGAGTCTAGACAATGACTGAGGCAATCACAGCCGAGATTGATCCTATCCTCAACTGATGGCTACACTTTTCAGCATGCAGGAATCAGGTGTATCACTTCAACTAAACCGATACAGATTATATTTCACTTTATGTCAAAACAGCAAATACCTGAATGTTAAGAAGCATATGACAAGAATGCATAGCCTCTTTCTGACTAGATACTAGAGCTGTTTTTTAAAGTCACGATTGGCTGGTTGAAGGATAAACATTAGGCAGGACTAGGCAGAATTCACCTGCCCTTCTTGAGATATCTGAATAGTATCTTTTAAGTTACCTGAGAGGACAAATTGAGTCTCAGTTTTCTATTTGATCCAGAGGTCAGCATCTCTGACAGTGCAGCACTCTCCCAGCACTATTACTGAAATGCCAACCTGGATTTTGTGCTCAAGCCTCTGGTTTGAGCCTTGGATGCATCTTCCCTACTTGGAGGTATGACGCTAATAAACCAAGGAGGATCGGCAAGTGGAGAGTAAGGAAAATCCCCAACACAATAGCTTCACTTGGCAGAAGTATAGGTCAAGGATAAGCCTGTAACTGCTATGTCAGGCAGTACTTCCTCCAAGGCAGGAGTGCAACCCTACAATATTTCTACTATTTAAGGGGCACCCTCTATTTACACTGAAATGGAAAACATGGTGTCAATTATGCAACAATCCTTAATCAAAATGTCAAAGTTTCTGAAGGACTGAGCAATGTCAGTAACGTTCCAGAATATAGAATATTAATGTGTGTGGGGTGGGGGTCATGGGGAGGTGATGCAGGGAGAAAGAGATGTTGTGATAGCATGTCACTATGTCGCATATAAAGTTAGAAGCAGCCACAGAGCCCTATGCCTCAGTTTTGTAACACTCCCACCACTGAATGAGAAAGACATGGATTCAAGTTCCACTCTGGGAGCTGAAGCACAAAATCTAGGATGGTACCATGGTGCATTACTGAGTCGGTGCTGCAATGTCTGAGGTGCAGTGTTTCATGTAAATTTTTAGACCCACCTGACCTCCCGGAAGGGCATAAAAGATCCTATGGCACTGTTCTAAATCTGATGTGGAGATGCCAGTGTTGGACTGGGGTAGACACATTAAGAAGTCTCACAGCACCAGGTTAAAGTCCAACAGGTTTATTTGGAATCACAAGCTTTTGGAGTGCTGCTCCTTCATCAGGTGGACTTTGGCCTGATGTTGTGAAACTTCTTACTGTTCTAAATAGATTCCTCCCTGATATATTAGTTAATATTTATCTTGCATTTAGTATCATTAACACAAATTATACAAATTGGCTGCTGTGTTTCCTACATTGCAACAGAGACTACACTTCAGAAATGCTTTACCAGCTGCAAAATCATTTTCTTTATGGCCAGCTCCCTCTTATAAGTTAAATATTGCAAAACCCCTACAGTAATTTGTGCTGAAGAGATTGACTCTTGATTGAAAGTAAAATCACGAACATGCATCATGCATTACAGCATGTATGTTATCACTTTGGTTGATCTGAATGTTTGAGTTGTCCTGTTTCTTTCAGTAGTAGTAGGTATTCGAGCGTATAGTAGAGTACAACCTTTGACCCAGAAGCAGTAAAGAAAATTTAGAATTTCTTAAAAATGTTACTTGCAGGCTCAAAGGAGAGCTAGAGGCAGAAGACAATGAGCACACAGATGTAGGCACAAATTCCTGGTGTTTTAGGAGCAAACTGAGCTCTCTAGGAAAAGATCAGTTCTCTGTTTGGCAGTAAGAAGAAAATAGAATTTCATAACCCTTCGGAAAACTGAGCTAAAAGGGATTGAATCCTAAATATGCTGTTAATAGTTCAGGAATGCAAAAAAGGTGAGAGTTTGTTTCAGAGGATCAATAAGTAAACTAGGTTTTGTTCGTTGGTTGAAAAGAAACTCTGGAAAACTACCCATCAGGACTGAGATGATCTGAGTGAGAGAGGATTCATTAGCATATGCCTTGTCAGTGTTGACTGTACTTTGGGGACCTCAGATGGAACACAGCTACCGATGAATACAATTCGAGGGCCGAACTGATCGAATGGGAAAGTGAGAAATCCTAAATAGCAGGAGGTGGAAAGACTGAGAGATTGCATATGGTGCCGCATTTGTGCAGGGACTGATGTGAGTGTTTGCCATTGCGTGAGTCCTGTATGATCTATTTAAAATGAATTTACTTTCGTATATGAACCACCATTTGCCTTCTGATTCATGTTACAAAAAGTAGAATCTTGTTGGTCATTTCTTCACTTGGTGATCATTTTAGTAAATTTGATTACTGACTGCCCCATAGGGTCACAACAACAGGGAGAGCTAGGCAAGTTTCATTGATGCTCTAACCTATATTTGCATAAGATTTGTGAAGCCTCCCACATTTCATGGCCCATTTTTCAAAGTAACTCTGGTTACAGGAGTGATGGGAGGGAAGAGGCATTTGATCATGATAGTCCAGCCCAACATTGTGGGGGGCGGGTTTGAAGGAGTAGACGTTTCTTGTCCATGAATTCTGTAAATTCATGGCTGTTGTCCTAATCCCGCGTGACTTGTGACAGTATCTTTGTGAAAAGAAAATTGGTAGTATCCAGTCAGCTGGTCAGAGCCAAAGCTAGACTGCCTACCTTCAATCTGCAAACGATGTCATTCACTATCAGCTAAAGCTGTTACAAGATGCAGACCTCACATTTTCTGCTTATTATGATCGGCCAGGAACAAGAAAGCAGGTGGGAAAGCAGGTTTAAACTGTGGTCTTTTGTTGAAGTATCTGGAAAACATCTGATGTTTTATGTCAAAACATGCCACTGCTTTGCAAAAACATCATTGCACCAGTTGGGTATGACATTATCCCAGTGAAAATAGCACAAAATTGCTCTGCCTTTACATTCTGTTCCCACGATAAAGTCAAAACCAAAAAAAAACTTCTTTTAATTTAGTACAATTTCTACACAGCTCCCAGACAGAATTTTATAGGGAGTAGCTTCTGTACAGTAATCTTTATTTCTCTTTATGAGTTGTGCAATTGTGCATAAGATTGAGTTCCCTGGCATTTAAATCAACACACAATTTCTCTTTGCCTTGTCAAAGTCTTTGTAATTTGGCTTTCATTTGTACTGACACAAACAATTTTTGCACAGTCCACAGGGAATGCAGACCTCTAGCAATCAGATAAATATTTATAAGTACCAATGCAATATTTAGTTTCCAAATGTCAAAAACCTGCCAGCAATATCTTGGAAGACTAAGGACTTACCCTGAGAAGGTTTTGCATTTTCATCTCTGGTGATTATTAGTTCTGTGAGCCAAAAAGGAATGGATGCATCCAAGAAAGGGCTAATGAATCTCAACAAACCAAGGGGAAGGAGAATGGGGAGAAATACTGGACAATTAAAGCTGCAATAAAACACAACAGCTAGATTTTAAAATTCTGCAACTGAAAATTACTCATGGGATACACAAGTTTTCATTTTCTCATCCAAGTACAAGTTTTATCAGTACAGATGTTGAAAGCAAAAGCAGCACGCATTTGTAGTAAGAAGCTTCTTCTTCAGGGGGATCCAGGGGGCTTTGGCCTTGTGGATCCAGAACTGGTTTGCCTGCAGAAGGCAGAGAGTGGTTGTGGATGGGTCTTTTTCTGCATGGAGGTCAGTCACCAGTGGAGTGCCCCAGGGATCTGTTCTAGGACCCTTGCTGTTTGTCATTTTCATAAATGACCTAGATGAGGAAGTGGAGGGATGGGTTAGTAAGTTCGCAGACGATACGAAAGTTGGTGGTGTTGTGGATGGTCTGGAGGGATGTCAGAAGTTGCAGCGGGACATAAATAGGATGCAGGACTGGGCGGAGAAGTGACAGATGGACTTCAACGCGGATAAATGTGCAGTGGTCCATTTTGGCAGGACCAATGGGATGAATGAATACAATATCAAGGGTCTTAGCTGTGTTGAAGAGCAGAGGGATCTTGGGGTCCGGGTCCATAGGGCTCTTAAATCGGCCTTGCAGGTGGAGGATGTGGTCAAGAAGGCGTATGGTGTACTGGCCTTCATTAATTGAGGGATTGAGTTTAGGAGTCAGGAGGTAATGCTGCAACTTTATAAGACCCTTGTCAGACCCCCCTTGGAGTACTGTGCTCAGTTCTGGTCGCCTCACTATAGGAAGGACGTGGAAGCTATTGAGAGGGTGCAGAGGAGATTTACAAGGATGTTGCCTGGATTGGGAGGCATGCCTTATGAAGATAGGTTGAGGGAGCTGGGACTCTTCTCCCTGGAGAGACGAAGGTTGAGAGGTGACCTGATAGAGGTTTATAAAATGTTGAGAGGAATAGATAGGGTGGATTCTCAGAGACTATTTCCCAGGACTGAAATGGTCGCTACGAGACGACACAGATTTAAGGTGCTGGGAAGCAAGCACAGAGGAGATGTTAGGGGTAAGTTTTTCACTCAGAGGGTGGTGAGTGAATGGAACTGGCTGCCGTCGGTGGTGGTGGGGGCGAACTCGCTGGGGTCTTTTAAAAGACTTCTGGATGAGTATATGGGATCTAATGGGATTGGGGGTTATAGATAGGTCTATGGCTTAGTAGGTATAGAAGTGATCGGTGCAACTCGTGGGCCGAAGGGCCTGTTTGTGCTGTAGTGTTCTATGTTCTTCACGTAGAAGAGCTTTAAACAGATTATTGAAACAGGACAATATGAGGGGGAGTACTTTGAAGTGTTCATCTTTCCCAAGTGAAAAGTGCTGCAGTCCCAGTAGCAACATCACTGCAGTGAACAGAAGAATACAGGAGGATCCCAGAGACTATGTCAGGGCATCAGAGTTCCAGTTAAGTTTAAGGGATTCCAGGATGAGGAAGACAGGGGAAGCGGTGGCTCTAAAAGAGGTAATCGAGATATAGACGAGAGGCCTCAGCAATCTTAAAGGAGGGAGTCATTCAACTTCAGAAGGGTGCTTCTGATGAAGGACACCACCTCACCCCACCCCACCCCACTGGAAATGTATCTCTTTTTTTGATTTTCGGTCCTCCCCCAAGCATGTCTAATCCTCTGCCTGCCAGCTGAAAAATTGAGGCTGGGCAGGAAACAGCTCTTAAGTGGTCAAGTTTTAAAGGCCTCAACTGGGGCAAGGGCAGGCTTCCTGTAGGAGATCTTGTCCACCCCACTAACATTCTGGCCATTATGTGTCATATTATTGCTATTGGAAACAAATATAACAAGACGTATACTGATAGTACTTGTTACAGAAATATTATTCTACTACTGATCCGCGCATATACAAAGGAATGAATCAGACTGTGAGATGTATCTGGAATGTGCAACAAGTCTGAGTGTCCCCACTTTGGGTGGCAGTCTCACTGGGGCTGGAGAAACTAGTGGCAATCCTTGATGTCACAGAGAAAGAGAGAGAAATCAGTCAGTTTTAAATATTAGTAAAACAAAAATGAATTCTGCACTTATTTTCTGTCACATAGCCAGAGGAACTTGGCAGAGAACCCTTGTTGGAAATCTCTGCTGTGTCCGAAGCATTGCTGCAAACTAATGTTCCTACAGAGGAACTGAATTAATCCAGTCCAGTTTCTGATATGCTTCATCACAAGGCAGAGATGGAAAAGTACATAAGCTTTATTTTAAGTCATAATACGCAATCTGTGAGAAATATACTTTATCAGTCCTTATTAAATCACATCAATGCATGAGGACCTTTTGTCTCGTTTTATAATTTGTCTATTTTAACTTAACTCCACCGATGGCCCCGTCTCATCTTGCCAGTATCACAATTATAAAGGAGGCCATTTGGTTCATCATTCCTGTGCTATTTCTGAAAGAACTATGCAACCTTCTGTCCTGCAAATGCTTCCATTTCAAGTATATATCCAATTCCCAACTGAAGTGTGCTACTGAATCTGTTTTCATTCAGTACTAAATTCCAGATCATAACTACTCATGTTAAAAATGCCTTGGCTCTTTTTTAATCTCCCCTTTGGTTCATTTTTAACCAATGATCTTAAAGCTGAGTTCCCTTTTTATTGGCACCTTCAAGTATATCTGTCCTTGCACCGCTTTGAAATTTTACCTTTTAGTTTTAATGCGTCTCCTGATTATTGCTCCCAAGAACAATAATCTATTGCACTTCACTGCAATAGATGTTATGTGATGGCCCATTTTAGTTTGTTTATTCTTTATGAAGTCTACTTCTTTCTTTCACACTGCTAATTACTTTTCCAAGTTTTGTATCATCTGCAAACAATAAAATTGTGCCCAAGCTCAGGTCATCAATATGTATCAAAAATAAGAAGTCTTAATACTGGCGTCTGGGGATGCTGTGCAACTTCCCTCCAATCCAAAAAACAATTACTGCATTCTGTTTCTATCTGATTTGTATCCATTTTTCTCTATCCCTTCAATCCCATGTGCTTTAATTTTGCAAACATCTGGCATTTTATCAAATAAATTCTGAAAGTCCACATACACAACATTAGCCAGACTACCCTCATCAACCCTCTCTGTTACTTCAAATGGGATGCTGGCCTTCATAGCGAGGGGGATTGAATATAAAAGTAGGGAGGTCTTGCTGCAGCTGTATAGGGCATTGGTGAGGCCGCAGCTGGAGCACTGTGTGCAGTTTTGGGCGCCGCACCTGCGCAAAGATATTTTGGCCTTGGAGGGAGTGCAGAGGAGGTTTACTAGGCTGATACCGGAGTTGAGGGGGTTGAGCTATGAGGAGAGGCTGAATAAATTGGGCTTGTACTCGTTAGAGTTTAGAAGAATGAGGGGAGATCTCATTGAGACGTATAAGATGATGAATGGGGTGGATAGGATAGAGGTGGAGAGACTCTTCCTGCTCAAAAAAGACAGTAGGACTAGGGGGCACAGCCTCAAGATAAAAGGGGGGCGGTTTAGAACGGCGTTGAGGAGGAACTTCTTCACTCAAAGGGTGGTGAATCTCTGGAATTCTCTGCCCGTTGAAGTGGTGGAGGCTGCCTCACTAAATATTTTTAAGAAGCAGGTTGATGGGTTTTTGATAAGCGAGGGGATTAAGGGAGAGGGCGGGAAAGTGGAACTGAGCAGCAACAGATCAGCCATGATCTTATTGAATGGCGGGGCAGGCTCGAAGGGCTGGATGGCCTACTCCTGCTCCTATTTCTTATGTTCTTCTGTTCATCAAAGAATTCAATCAAGTTTGTCAGACATTGCTTGCCTTTGGCAAATCCATGGTGACTGTCATTAAGTGGGTATACCGGCGTTGGACTGGTGTAAACACAGTAAAAAGTCTTTTGACTGTCATTAACCCATTTTGTACTATCAACTGTGCTCCAATTAGTCACACTTCTGCTTGAGTTAGCAGGTTCAATGTTCAAGTCCCACTCCAGAGGCTGAATAATATAAGGGATAGAGGTTTGCAGCATGAAAACAGGCCCTTCAGCCCAACATGACCATGCCACCCTTTTTTAAACCACTAAGCTGATCCCAAACGCCTGCATTTGCTGATATCCCTCTATACCCATCCTACAAATGTAACTGCATAAGTGCTTTTTAAAAGACAAAATTGTACCCGCCTCTACTACTATCTCTGGCAGCTTGTTCCAGACACTCACCACCCTGTGTGTGAAAAATTGCCCCTCTGGACTCTCCCCTCTCATCTTAAACCTATGCCATCTAGTTTTAGTCTCCCCTACCTTTGGGAAAAGATGTTGATTATCTAGCTGATCTATGCTCCTCATTATTTTATAGACCTCTATAATACCACCCCTGAGCCCCCTATGCTCCAGGCAAAAAAGTCCCAGTCTATCCAGCCTCTCCTTATAACTCAAGCCATGGAGTCCCAGTAGCTTCCTAGTAATTTTTTTCTGCACTCTTTCTGGTTTAATAATATCCTTTCTATAATAGGCTGACAGAAACCAGAACTGTACACAGTATTCTAAGTGTGGCCTTACCAATGTCTTCTATGACATCAACAAGACGTCCCAACTCCTGTATTCAATGTTCTGACCAATGAAACTAAGTATGCCGAATGCCTTCTTCACTACTCTGTCCACAGTGGGATTGGGAAATCCTGCCAGTAGTGGGACTAGTCTTTGCAGGGACATTGGAGATGTGATGTGCTCGCTTGTGTCTGGTTTCAATGATCATTCCAAGTTTTTTTTTTATTCCTCACTCTCTTTTTCCGTCCTTTTGCAAGAATTCCTCGGCTTTTCCTTTAGGTTGAGCTGCCACGGTTCAGATCAGCCGTAATCAGTGGCTAGAGTTAACAATGTACAACTGAACTCTACTCATTTCACTGCATTTACTGGGGATGGGGAAAGGACAGATGGCTCACCTCCCTGGAAGCAAAGTCGGTGTGGAGCCAACATGACCTTCCCAGCAATCAAAAAGCTCCACCAATCCAGGCAGCACCAAGAAAGCCAAAAATGAAGGAAGAGTGCCCATGGATCCCTAGAGCAGCTAAGTCTGAAATCTTGGGCAGATCCAAGGAAGGGAGGGGTGGGGGTGGAGGTGAGATTCAGTGGTTTGGTTTAAGGCTATGAGTGAATAGAAAGAATGGGGTCCATCTTAGGGGAGGCCATTCCCCAACTGGCAAAGGGAAACCCCCAAAGCTTAAACATTCTAGTTCCTACTCGCCTATTGAAGTTTATTAAAAAAAATTGGCTGTCTTACCAGTTTGCTGACACTAAGCCTTTTATGGTGTGGGCAACATATCATCAGGGTCAACTGGCCTGATAACAAACTGAATTGACCAACGATTACTTAAACTTGGCGGGCGGACTGCTCATGATGGCATCCAACCATCTCCAGTATTATGGAGTGAGCTCGGTGTGGGCAGGAAGGTGGTGGGGTAGCCTCCTGCACCTTCACTCAAAACACATCTGGCAGGGGAACATAAAATGCAGCCCCAGGACTTGGACACAAAAATCAAAGCTCACACACTAGTGTAGTAATGAGGGAGCACTGAATTAGTAATGGTGCAATCTTCCCGATCAACCATTAAACTGAGGCCTCAACTGCCCTCTCAGCTGGACGAAAGATCCTGTAGCCTATTTCATAAAGAGCAGGGGAGTTATCCTGGAAGTCCCAGCCAATATTTATCACCCAATTAACATCACCAAAACCATTTATCTGGTTGTTATCAAGTTGCTATTTGCACAAGTTAGCTTCTGTATTTCCTATATTTACAAGGTGACCACATCTCTAAACAATCTTCATTGGTTGTAAAGCTCTTTTAGATATCTGGTGGTCACGAAAGGTACGATATAAACATCAGTCTGTCTTTCTTTCTATGTCTTCCAAGTGACAATTCATTCACACTCAGATGAAAATCGCTATAAATTCATTAGGCTGACTGGCCTGCATTGCTAGGTTTATTCCTATCCTGTGTTTTGAACAGAGGTGTAATATTTATAATCCCTTTTCTGCTTTGAGCATTGACAACCTTTTAAGTACACCCTCATCACGTATGACCATCATATCCGGTTCCTCTAAACCCCTCCTCCTTTACTGTGACATTGACCAGCATTCTCACCTTTTGTGGAAGGATTACTGAATGGGGGAAAACACTGATCACATTGAAGCATTTTGACTAGTTACGTTACAGGCTTGTGGACTGCACTGCAATTAAAACATAACTAAATGTCATTTATAAGTCAAAGCTTTTGAAACAAATGCTTTAATTTCTGTCTTGCTAATAGATTAGATTTTATTGCATATTGGCCAACGTAAATCTGAATTTAATGGAAGAAAAATTGGCCTTAACTTCAATCAAGCTACATTAGCCAGAAGTAAAAGGACTCCTAATTAGTCAACAACCTGCAGCCAGAGGCCACTATTAATCACTTAAGGACTAGGAGTAAGATCTCGCATATTTCCTGAAGGCTCGCAGCTGCTCTCCTTAACTAGACATTCTGTTGATGGAAAATCTATAATTGAGGTTACCTTCAGTTCAACACATACAATTGTGGGGAAATGTAGCCATTTTCCAATTACACCCAGGCCTATAGGAATGAGCCAGGCAAACACCACATTCTCCGCATCAATGGATCTACTCTCTGATGACAATCTGTCACTATTAGCAGGAGAGGGGGGAAAAATAACTAACTTCATGAAAAGAAATCACATCAATTCTAAAGCAAATTGAAGTTCAAACAAGCAGTTGCCCTATTATTTTCTGAAAGCACTTTCTACTTAGAAATAATTTCAGGGTTCTTTAAACATCTGCTTTTTTAAACCAATTTCTGGGAACTTTTTGAGAGCAGGATTAATATTATATAATATTTCTCACAGTCACTAGAGATCGGCATTTCCCAACAGTGACTACCTTCAAAGTACTTTGCTGGCTGGAATGCAGGAAACGTGACAGCCAATTTGTGCACAGCAAGATCCCACAAAGAGCAATGTGATTGACAATGACCAGGTAATTTTTTTGTGATGTAGACTGAAGGATACACAGTGGCCAGAACACCAGAGAGAAATCTCCTACCTTTCTTTGAAATAGTGCCATGGAATCTTTTGCATCCACTCGAGCAGACAGCTGGAGCCTTGGTTTACCATTTCCTCTACTATGTCAGCATGAATTTTTGCACTCAGGAGATAGCTGACAAATATAAAACAAAACAACCTGGCCAAAACTTACCATGGCGTTCTGACCAGAATCATATCGGAGAATGCAATTACATTACAACTTTGATGACAGTAAGCATGTAACATGCCAACCTGATGCCATTGATATGATTCACAAAATCATCTGTCCTTTGACTTCTGCCATAGAGGGGGACTCAAGTTTCACCAGGGAACAGGAGTCCGGCAATTCAGCCCCTCATGGCTGATCTGAACATCAACTCTTTACCTAACATTGCTGCATTTCCATCGTTAAACTTAATATCAGAATTCACGCTCTCCCAATCTAGCAATTCACAGCTGACATTCTTGAGGAAGTTTTAAGAAGACAATCACTGTGGCGGTTTCCCAGCAGATTTTAATTTTGGAGTACGTTCTCCCAGTTGGGATTCAACAAAGGCTGAAGATGCTCATTTACACTTTATGACAGTGTAGACCATCTCCACCCATCAGTATTTACTGCTGAGAAAAGCATGGATGTTAGGGAACTTGGGGAAATAAATAGTGATGTCTTGAGAAGTGTACATAATACAGAGAAAGAGGTGCTCTCCATTCAAAGTATATAAATTTTGTGTGCTTCTTGGCCTTTTGGCTAAGATCAAGTGTAGTAGTGACATGCTGCACTTGGTTGAAGTCATTAGGTTACATTTTAGCTTCATTTGAAGCAATTTTTAAAAGTGGCATCTTGGCCTTTTGGCTAAGATGCCAATGAGATCAAGCCTTGGAGTAGGAGCTATGCCTACTCCAATCAGCTTGGATCATGTAGATCAAGCCCAAGACACGAGGTGAGAGCCCTGTCTTGTCGGCTTGGATTGGGAATGTCTCAACTTGTTGGGACTCTGAATTGGAATAAAAACCAAAACAAAAAAAAACTCTTTCTATTTCAAGTAATCCAGATGACTGGACTAAGAATAATCAGGAGAAATGACACTTAAATCCCAGCATAGTACCTCAAGAATCTGAATCTAGTTTTTCTTTTTAAAAAGTTAAAAACAGAAAACTGCTCCCAGTAAAATAATAGCATGAAGCCATACAACTGTGGCAAAAAAAATCCAACTGGTTCACTAATTCCTTCAGAGAAGGAAACCTCCCACCCCTGAACTGCTTGGCCCACATTTGATTCTGATCCTTTAACAACATGGTTGAATCTTAACTGCATTCATGGGGGACCTCGTACATCAGTAAGTTGTATCAAACCTCTGCTGTAGTGTAATCAACTACAATCTAATCAGGGCAACTAGAGATGCTCCCCTTGTGTGTCTTGTTTAATATGTCAAACTTACATATAAGGCCCCAAATGCATTAGATGACCTCTACAAACTTACAGGCAAAATAAAAACCTATGGACCTTTGAGAGGGATTGGCTTTCCATTCATCCAAATTTACACACAATCCCTTTGTTATAATAACTAACAATGTAAATATCAACACTGTCAGATTGAATCTAATATGACTGATTTGATTTGCCAGCAAATCAGCTAGCAATTAGATCTGAGAAAGGGTTCTCAAGTGGGATCAGCTGGGATTTTAATGAAATGTGAAAAAGGAAAGAATTCAAAATGTGCTAACTAAAAAGTTTGATTTGCTATTGGGTGGATCCAAATGTTCATTGGTGTCACATGATTACCATGAATAAATCAACAACGTGAAGCTTGTGATAATGTTACAGAAATGCTATATTACATTGACATGCGACTCCTACTTATTGTCATCATCACCATCCTCAACAACTGCACTGTGCCATGCTGAGTAAAAGGCATGACATATTCGTAACTTTAAACATTGGTTGTGCTCATATGGAAGCATCTGGAACTGCAATTATTTATTTAAAAATGAACATTGATGAACCACTACGATGGCTGTCAAGGGAGTGAAGTGACCACTGCAACTTCAAGACAGATGATCAAGATTTCAGAAAGTCCTGAATTGAATCATAATAGGTGATGGCTTTGCCCTTGAATGGTTTATGCCTGGACAGCATTACGTTGGAAAATGGCAGACAGCATTCCATAAAGGTTACCCCAAACCATCCAGTCAATGGATTGATACACACTGGGTGGGATTTTACAGTCTCGCTCATCCCAAAACCATTAAATCCCACCCGAGATCAACAGACTTTTCCCCCTCACCCACTCCAATTCTTGTGGTGGGCGAGATGCTAAAATCCCAGTGGCTGTGTCTCTAGGTTTGCGATGTAACGAAGGAAAATTTATGAAATCAGTTATTCACAAAGTGTGAAAAATCATTATCTATCTTCTATTGTATACAAACGGCCATGAACATGGGTGAAATTTTCCAGAAAAAAGGGCAAAGTGTCAGATTCTGACAGAAAACCTAAAGTATTTTTCTCCAGAAACATAGCCAGGTTTTCAGATCAGACCTTCAGATCAGACAGTGTCCAAACAAAAAAATTGGAGGGTGGGGAGCATAGTTTTCACTGTCATTCTGTCTAACACACTGGGCATATCAGCCCCAGGATTTGTGACATGGCCAGCACTAGGTTTGGAGCCTACCCCTCTGTCTATACCTACCTGGATTCTCAAAGTTTTCAAAGGCCCCCTTTCCAAGGTCCCTTTTTAAAATTACATTCAGGCTATTTTGGCTGTCAACTCACCAAATTAGTCGTTTCCCAGCATTTGTCCCACTTCTCCTGCTCTTACAGGCATCCTTGATGAACCTAGAGTCATAGACGTTCTCTAGTTTAACTTGACACTTCAGGAAAGTCGGCAAATTAACAACTCATTACCTACGCTGGAATCTATCGTTCAAGAAATTTTTGTTCTGTTTATTGTAGTTCCAACCACTTGCACAAATAGTTGGAGATCATGCACTGGAGAAGAAGTAGGATCACGTGACAGATTTGGGACAGTCTTAGATTGACAATTGCTGATCTGGTAATTGGGCTGCACTGCTTTTGTTTTGGTGTGGCGTGACGGAAAATGTCTTTAAGCAGGTTCCCCAAAAATGGCCAAACTGCCTTCATATCGTCTCCTGCAGAAAAGTGGCTCGCTCCCTCTAACTGAATGTTAAATTCAATCATACTATGGTTACTGTTACCTAGGGGCACCTTCACTATGAGATCATTAATTACTCCCATCCCATTGCACAACAAACATTTAGCATGGCCTGCTCTCTGGTTGGCTTCAGAACATACTGTAATACACACTATCCCGGAAACAGTCTATGGACTCCTCATTTAGGCTACCTTTGCCAATGTGACTTTTCTATTCTATATGTAAAATAAAATGTCCTCTCGGTAGCACAGTGGTTAGAACTGTTCCTTCACAGCTCCCGGGACCCGGGTTGAATTCCAGCCTAGGGTGGCTGTCTGTTTGCACGATTTCCCCATGCCTGCATGGGTTTCTTCCAAGTGTTCTGGTTTCCTCCCACAGTCCAAAGATATGCAGGTTAGATGGATAGGTCATGTTAAATTCCCCTTAGTGTCCCAAGGTGTGTAGGCTCGGTGGATTAGCTGTGCTAAATGTGTGGGATTAGAGGGATCGAGCAAGGGAGAAGGCCTGGGTAAGACACGCAGAGAGTTGATGCAGACTCAATGGGCCAAATGCCTCTTCAAAGGGATTCTATCATTATCGCCGTGCCTTTCTGACAAGTTCCAATTATTTCTTCCTTTATACTCAACCCTACTATGTGATTACTGTTAGGGAGCCTGTGCCCAACTCCCACAGTGACTTCTTGCCTTTATCATGACTCATCCCCACCCAAACCATTTCCACATGCTTGCTCTCCTGAACTCAAGTCATCCTTCTCTATTGAGTCAATAACACCAATAATGAACAGAGCCACCTCACCTCACTTGCTGTCCTGAATATTCAGTACCCTTCAATAGTCAGGTCCCAGTCCACGTCCTCCTGCAGTCATGTCTCTGAAATGATTACCACATTGCACTTATTTATTTCTATGTGCACTTCAAATTTATCTGATTCGTTTTGAATGTAAAGTTTATTTATAGTCCCAAACAAAGCTTACATTACACTGCAATGAAATTACTGTGAAATTCCTCTAGTTGCCACACTCCGGTGCTGTGCAGGTATATGCATCTAACCAGCAGGTCTTTCAGACTGTGGGAGGAAACCGGAGCACCCGGAGGAAAACCATACAGACAGTGACCCAAGCTGAGAATCGAACCCAGGTCCCTGGTGCTGTGAGGCAGCAGTGCAAACCACTGAGCCAATTCAGATACAGAGCCCTTAGTTTTATCCTTTTTCTTATAACCTTTAATCTCATCTGTTGATTTACTGTTAGATTTGTGCTCTCTATACCTTCCTGTCATGATTGGTTTTCATTTCCTGTAATAATACTTTTCTCGCTTGCCTCGTCTCTGCTCTTTCATTTACTACATCTTCCCAAAATTGATCCCTTGCCCCAACTACTTAGTTCAAAATCCTCTTTATTTTGCTAGTTATGTGGATCACAAGAACACCAGTACAGTTCCAGTACAGTTCAGCTATACACGCAAAAGTACAGATCCTACTTTCTCCAGTACTGTTGCCAGTACTCAATGAACCCACTTCTCCCACACAAGTTTTGAGTCATACATTCATCTGTCTAATCTGATTTGTCCTCTACCAATTTGCATGTGGTTCAGGTAATAATCCAGACCATTCTTTTTTTCAAAATAATCTTGATGTTCAACCCCCAGCCATCTGGCCTTACTTGATCTACAATTTAAGAATGAAAAAAGCTTCTTTCTTTACCAGACTCACAAAGACACATGAACTGTTAACAATTCATTTTGTTTACACTTGTAGAAGTGCACTGTCTTCTTTAATTGTATCTTTCTTGAGTACATGATTTAGATCTATGATTGACAAATATACCGTTCTGTCGGGATAGGCTCTGACTCTCTGCAATCCTGATTTGGAGTAAGCAGTTAAATGAAAGTGAAGTGAATATGGAATGTATATGTAATGGTATGCCAGTGCGGTTCCATTTGCTTTGTCTTCCTGCCCATTTCCACTTTCATTCCTTGACCTTTGAAAGTTAGGCGTTCATTTTAAAATTTTAAAATTTAAATTTAAAATTTTAAAAATAAAAGGCAGTTGACGTGGTATACATGGATTTTAGTAAGGCGTTCGACAAGGTTCACCATGGTAGGCTTCTGCAGAAAATGCAGATGTATGGGATTGTGGGTAATCTAGGAAGTTGGATCAGGAATTGGCTATCAGATAGGAGACAGAGGGTGGTGGTGGATGGTAAATATTCATCATGGAGTACAGTTACGAGTGGTGTGCCTCAGGGATCTGTTTTGGGGCCACTGTTGTTTGTAATTTTTATTAATGATCTGGATGAGGGTATAGTTGGGTGGATTAGTAAATTTGCTGATGACACCAAAGTTGGAGGTGTGGTAGATTGTGAGGAAGGGTGTCATAGTCTGCAGGGAGACTTAGATAGGTTGCAGAGCTGGGCCGAGAGGTGGCGGATGGAATTTAATGTGGAGAAGTGTGAGGTAATTCACTTTGGTAGGAGCAACAGATGTGTCGAGTATAGGGCTAACGGGAGGACTTTGAATAGTGTGGATGAACAGAGGGATCTAGGTGTGTGTGTACATAGATCCCTGAAAGTTGGGAATCAAGTAGATAAGGTTGTTAAGAAGGCGTACGGTGTCTTGGCGTTTATTGGTAGGGGGATTGAATTTAGGAGTCGCAGTGTAATGTTGCAACTGTACACTACTCTAGTGCGGCCGCACTTGGAGTACTGTGTGCAGTTCTGGTCCCCGCATTACAAGAAGGATGTGGAGGCGTTGGAGAGGGTGCAGAGGAGGTTTACTAGGATGTTGCCTGGTATGGTGGGGAGGTCCTATGAGGAGAGACTGAGGGATTTAGGGTTGTTTTCGTTGGAAAGAAGGCGGCTAAGAGGGGATCTTATTGAAACATATAAGATGATTAGAGGTTTAGATAGGGTGGATAGTGATAGCCTTTTTCCTCGGATGGAGAAAGCTAGCACGAGGGGGCATGGCTTTAAATTAAGGGGGGGTAGCTACAGGACGGATGTCAGGGGTAGGTTCTTTACCCAGCGGGTGGTGAGGGATTGGAATGCCCTGCCTGCTGCAGTTGTAAATGCGTCTAGTTTGGGGGCGTTTAAGAGATCTCTGGATAGGTTTATGGATGAAAAGGGATTGGTATAGGCTAGTGGGTCATTGTTTTTGTAACTGGTCGGCGCAACATCGTGGGCCGAAGGGCCTGTTCTGCGCTGTAATGTTCTATGTTCTATGTTCTATATGTTCTATCTTCTAGCCTGAGTGTGTACATAAATAATCCTCTTTGTATAAACCAATGGAATCACTGCTCAAAGTGAAAAACTTAATTCTGTACCCTCCTATTTGTAATCAGTTTTTAAAAAGATTTCTAAATTCTCATTACTGCGTATCTGTACCAGCAGAGAAAATATCTGACAAAGGATCATCCAGACTTGAAATATTAGCTCTATCCTCTCTCCACAGATACTGTCAGACCTGTTGAGATTTTCCAGCATTTTCAGTTTTAGGCTCTAAATTAGCAACCTTTGTCTGACATTTGGTACTGCTTAAGTAGAAATTTCCTATATAGGAATGTTGGGAAGGCCAAAGCCTTCATCTTCAGTCCCCACCACAAACTTCATCCTATCCAATCCCCTTCCCTGGCAAAAATGTAAGGTTGAATCAGACTTTTAACAATCTTGCTGTCATAGTTGACCCCCGAGATGAGCTTCGGAACACATATTCATATCATCACCAAGATTGTGGCACAGTGATTAGCACTGCTGCCTCCCAGTTCCAGGCACCCAGAATCAATTCTGGCCTCAGGTATCTCTCTGTGTGGCATTTCAACATTCTCCCTGTGTCTGCATGGGTTTCCTCGGGGTGCTCCGGTTTCCTCCCACAGTTCGAAAGATACGTTAGTTAGGTGCAATTGGCCATGTTAAATTCTCCTTCAGTGTGTCTGAACAGGAGCTGGAGTGTGGCTCTAGGGGATTTTCATAGTAATTTCATTTGCAGTGTTAATCTAAGCCTATTGTGACACTGATAAATCAACTTAAAAAATCTCTGGAAATTCAATATTCATATCTAGTAGCTTTATGGATAATACATCGTAGCACTGAATGCTCATTATGAAATGAACGCCTAACTTTCAAAGGTCAAGGAATGAAAGTGGAAATGGGCAGGAAGACAAAGCAAATGGAACCGCACTGGCATACCATTACATATACATTCCATATTCACTTCACTTTCATTTAACTGCTTACTCCAAATCAGGATTGCAGAGAGTCAGAGCCTATCCCGACAGAACGGTATATTTGTCAATCATAGGCCACACATACACAGACACAGGGACGCATACAGACTCTCAGCCAATTCACCTAACCTGTACATCTTTGGCCTATGGAAGGAAACAAGAGCACCCGGCAAAAGCCTATGCAGACATGGGAGAATGTGCAAATGCCACACAGAGAGAGACCTGAGGCTGGAATTGAACCTGGGTCCCTGGAGCTGTGAGACAGCAGTGCTAACCACTATTCTGCCCAGACATTCCATATTCAGTTCCATTGAAATCAATGGAATTAAGTATCAGGTGGAGGGCATAACAGGCATTCCTATCAGTGTGTAACTGCACCTTCTGTGCTTCAGGTACACCAACAAGGTCAATGACTGCATCTATAATTGATATGCAACATGTTCCATTCAGATCCATACACAAGGTATGTTTCTGTATGTGCAATCCTTCCAGATCAATGCAGAAACTTTTTATATCAAAGACATTTTGTTTCTATGAAATACAAACTTGTGAACCATTTTGATCTTCATTAGAGATGAATTTTGGAACAATCCTGGAATTTCTGTGAAGTCTGTAATTCTGGATGTGAGGAAAGCAGAGTACACAATGCTAGGCACACCCCTTCATATTTATGCCCATTCACTTAGCTGGTATATTGTAGATGTGGCCTACTGTCAGCTTACATGACAGTAACAATGCTGACGACACCAAAGTTGGAGGAGTTGTAGACAGTGAGGATGGATTTTACAGTTTGCAGAGGGACATAGATAAGCTGCAGAGCTGGGCCGAGAGGTGGCAGATGGAGTTTAATATGGAAAAGTGTGAGGTGATTCACTTTGGTAAGAGTAACAGGAGTACAGAATAAAGGGCTAATGGAAGGACTCCTAGTAGTGTTGACGAGCAGAGAGATCTCGGGGTACATGTGCATAGCTCCCTGAAAGTTGGCACCCAGGTTGATAAGGTTGTTAAAAAGGCGTACGGTGTGTTAGCTTTTATTGGTAGAGGGATTGAATTTCGGAGCCGGGAGGTCATGTTGCAACTGTACAAAACTCTGGTGCGGCCGTACTAGGGGTATTGCGTACAGTTCTGGTCGCCGCATTATAAGAAAGATGTGGAGGCATTGGAAAGGGTGCAGAGGAGGTTTACCAGGATGTTGCCTGGTATGGTGGGAAGGTCTTATGAGGAAAGGCTGAGGGACTTGAGGTTATTTTCATTGGAGAGAAGAAGGTTACGAGGTGACCTAATTGATGCATACAAGATGATCAAAGGATTGGACAGGGTGGACAGTGAGAGCCTTTTACCTCGGATGGTGATGGCTAACACAAGGGGACAAAGCTTTAAATTAAGGGGTGGTAATTATAGGATGGATGTCAGAGGTAGGTTCTTTACTCCGAGGGTAGTAAGGGCGTGGAATGCCCTGCCTGCAACAGTTGTGGACTCGCCAACTTTAAGGGTGTTCAAACGGTCAGTGGATAGGTGTATGGATAACATTGGAATAGTTTAGGTTAGAGGGTTATTAGATTGGTTCCACTGGTCAGCACAACATTGAGGGCCGAAGGGCCTGTACTGTGCTGTAATGTTCTATGTTCTATGGATAATAACAAAAAAACAACTGAAGCGAAGTTGACATTTCTGACCTATTGCCATCACCTGAAAACTGCACGCATTGGCGAGGGAATTTGGATTAAATCAACTTTCTGCTTACCCTTTTCAAAAGTTGCTCACAAAAGCACCATATAATGTCGTATGGACATCAAGGCAACAGCAAATCCTACTCATGGGTTAGTTAACAGAGATGAACAGTGCATTTTGTTTTACGGGAAACTAATAGTTGGGCTGATTTCAGAACTATTCATCAGTGTTCAAATCCTTGGTGGTAAAAAATCATCTGCTATATAAATCAAAACATTCTTTACAGCTGACTCAGTGAATTAAAAAAAAATTCCCAGTATCAAATGACACTAGCAGGGTATGAGGCTTTGTAGTTGATTATCCTTCTGTTGGAGAAACTGCAGTGAGTTTGATCTGCAGGCGTAGTGGACACAGATGTTTACAGGCTCTTGGAACGCTCAGTGAAAAGACAGATCTGTTTATAATTTGCAATATATCGAATTTTTATATGCAGTAAAAGCTAAAACGAGCAGTAAGTTTCCTCCAAATACTACTGAATGTTTCTGTCTGATTTTTATTGCCAATTGTTATTTGGAAAAAAGCATAATTGCATTGCTACTCACACACCCAACAAAACATAACAGAAATAAATCTGCATTAACAATACCTCTTATATGTGGCATTCAAATATAAATTGGCCCCATCCACAGATTCATTATTTGATTACCAGATATCAGTGCTGTTTTGTCAATGGCAAACTCAGTCATTTGCTAGTGAATGTGCTGCCTAGCCTGTGCAGGGCACTGTCTCTGGTCAATATTGATTTCACTCAGGGAGGCATTGCAGATAGATCTCCAGTTGGTCTCAACATCATAGATTTGAGAGAAGGGGTAGCAGGGTTCAAACACCTGAACAAAATGCATGCTAGAATGTGTGATGTCGTACACAGAGACTTTAGTAAAGCGTTTGATAAGGTTTCCCCATGGTAGGCTCATGAAGAAAGTAAGGAAGTGTGGGATAGAAGGAAATTTGGCCAATTGGATAAGTAACTGGCTGTCTCATAGAAGACAGAAGGTGGTGGTGGAGGGAAAATTTTCAGACTGGAGGCCAGTTACCAGCGGTGTACCACAGGGATCAGTGCTGGGTCATCTGCTATTTGTGATTTTTATCACTGACTTGGAAGAGGGGGCTGAAGGGTGCATTCGTAAATTTGCTGATGACACCAAGATTGGTGGAGTAGTGGATGAGGTGGAGGGCTCTTGTAGGCTGCAAAGAGACATTGATAGGATGCAGAGCTGGGCCGAAAAGTGGCAGTTGGAGTTTAACCCTGATAAGTGCAAAGTGATTCATTTTGGTAGGACAGACTTGAATGTGGATTACAGGGTCAACGCAGGGTTCTGAGGAATGTGGAGGAACAGGGAGGTCTTGGAGTTCATATCCACAGATCTCTGAAGGTTGCCCCTCAAGTGGATAGAGCCATGAAGAAGGCTTACAGTGTGTTAGTGTTTATTAACAGGGGGTTTGAGTTTAAGAGTCATGGGGTTATGCTGCAACTGCACAGGACCTTGGTGAGACCACATTTGGAACATTGTGTTCTGTTCTGGTCAGCTCACTATAAGGAAGATGTAGAAGCATTGGAGAGAGTGCAGAGGATATTTACCAGGATGCTGCCTGGTTTGGAGGGTAGGTCTTATGAGGAAAGGTTGAGGGAGCTGGGGTTTTTCTCTTTACAGCGGAGGAGGATGAGAGATGACTTAATGGAAGTTTATAAGATGATGAGGGGGATAAATAGAGTGTATGTTCAGAGACTATTTTCTCGGGTGGATGTAGCTGTTACTAGGGGGCGTGACTATAAGGTTAATAGTGGGAGATATAGGAAGGATGTCCGAGGTAGGTTCTTTACTCAGAGAGCGGTTGGGGTGTGGAATGCACTGCCTGCTGTGATAGTGGGGTCGGACACCTTAGGAACTTTCAGGCGGTCACTGGATAGGCACATGGAGCTCAACAGAATCATAGGGAGTGGGATAGCTTGATCTTGGGTTCAGACATAGTTCATGACATCAAGGGCCGAAGGGCCTGTAGTGTGCTGTACTGTTCTACGTTCTATGTTTGTGTCCACATGTGTTTGCGTATGGATGTGTCTGTGTGCCCACATCCCAAGAATGATTTCCTCCTAGATTTGTATCAGTTTGATGCAACTCAGTGACTTGTAACGCTACGTCAAAGAGGAGTCAATTTTACGTTGGTGGCACTGGAATGAGGTACCAGCCCAGGCGAGGATGTTAAAGACATTAGTTGGCAAATTGGGTAACAAAAAAAAACCTGCTGTTGCTGACTTTTGAGTTACTTTTATTTTCTGGATTACAGTACCATAAGAATTATTTTAATGGATTAAAAATCCAGGGAGATGGGTTGAAATCCCACCACAGCAATTGGAGAATTTAAATTCAGTTAACTTATCGAACCTGGACCAAAAAGCTAGTCTCAATAATGGTGGTGGTGAAACTACAGAGTTGTTGTAAAACCTCTGCTGGTTCACTAATGCTTTTAAAGGGAAGGAAATCGCCTCTCCATACCCAATTTGCCTTAAATGTGACTCCATGTCCACAGCAACATGACTGATTCTTAACTGTCCTCTGAAATGGCCTCACAAGCTACTTGTTGGATGAAAACCACCACAGAATTTATACTTCATGTACTGGAGTACTTCAGGAAGGCAGTTCCAGAACCTTCTCGAGGAGAGTTAGGGATGGGCTATAAACATTGCCCTTGCCAGCAACACTCACATCTGCGAATTAATTAAAAAAAAATCCACGTGAATGTCTTCATGTGAGACACAGAGAAAGAGCTAAGTGATTACAGGTTAATCTGCTAGTGGTGTGAGGTGTTATAAATTTAGACATGCCACAGGGGTTCATTAAGATTCAGGGAAGCAAGTCAGCCACTAAGCTTGCCTTTTTGCAAAAGTTGATTTACACTGTTCTGTATCACCAAACATGGGAGCAGGACCCAGGAAGAAATTAGTGAAGCTCTTTTATGACCTGGATAAGACACCCATGTTTTAAGCACGAGAACACCTTAAATCTCTTTGCAGTTGAACTGAGTGAAAATCGGTTGAATTTATGAACCATTTCTTTTCCCACAGTAAATAACCATTGAATGTGATGAAATTCACTTTTTACAAATGGTTACAACTTCTGTTCCCCAACCACTACAAAGGCAAGAGAACGCTGCCACTAAGCCAACACTGACACCCTAGCAGAGGCGTGGACAAGCAAAGATCAGAGAATTCTATCAATATCAAAGTGCCTTGAATGTTCAAACATCGCTGACAGAGTCTTTAGTACAACAGCCCATCCTGCCCTTATAATAGCTCTCAAATCTCATTGGATTGGCAACTCAGCAGGGTGTTGTACTGGGACAGCTAAGCAATTTAGGGCAACCTTCTGGTTAACACCCATTTTAAACCAGCCCCTCTTTGGTTCCAATTGACAGCACCGGGATTATTTTAATATTAATAATGATATCCATTGTAGGAAACAGTGAAGAGTTCATTTGAATAAAAAGAAACAGAAATGGACTTTTACTATAAATTTAGCAATTGTGTAAAAGGCTTTGTACCATCATTAAACTTACAAAGCGGACCTTAGATATCCAAGGTTTAGGCTGATTCTGAAACAAAGCATATTGAGATGACCATCTCCAGGGTTCCCATTTTTCATTGCTCTATGTTGGATTCAGCCTTCACTTAAACTATCTTCATAATATCCTCATGAAGCAAAACACCTCTACACCAACACTATAGATGCGCAAGTGTGTCCAAGGTTCCTTCTAAGTTGGCAAGCATTTAGTCACCTACCTTAATATATCCTTCTTTGGCTGGCTGTCACTTTTTATCTGATTGTGAAGGTTCTTGAGACATTCTTCTGCTTTGAAGATGTTATATAAATGCAAGTCGTTATTTTTACTGAGGCCTTTTTTTTACTGGAGATATATCAAGTTACTTTATCAGTCAGAAGATTGTGTGATCAAGATCCCTTCTGCCTCAATTGCACCTAAAATGTATATAATGTAAACATTATCAGAGAGAGTGTAGCATTATCAATGAGTCTGTTCTCCAGGTGAGATGGGAACCCAGTCTATGTATTAGTGGTTATGGTGTATGGTACAGATCCACTATTTAAAGAAAGCCCCAAGTCTCAAGTAAGCTGGCTGACATGCTACCTTCTACCAATACTGCCAAGAATCTCGATTCAGAGCAATATCTGGACTCTTGTTGTACACAAAATGGCTAATCACTACATAACAACCGTTACTGAGTTCACAAAAAGACTCATGGCGTGAAATATGCTGAGACTTCCTGAGAACTTAACGCTAGTCTTTTCTTTTTCTCTCCCTGTTTTCAATGCAATTTGCTTTGAATGTTCAGCAGCAGTGATCACGACTGGCATCAACGTGCCAGGGAATGTGCACTTTTATCCCGAGACCTGCATTTCTAGTTCTTGTATGTCTTTGAGGTTTGATACTGCATAACTTGCAAAGACATGTACAGCCAGATGGTCAAATATCAGCTATCACTGTTCTCTGCCTTCAGGGATAGATTAAATTGAAAGCAGATTTTACCACAAATGCAGTAAACAAACAGCAACATTTGAACTGGAACCTGTTCTGATACTCAGGAATTTATTTATTTGCAATTACACATCTCAGTGTTAACAAGAAAGCATGTAAAGTATAAAATGAGATGGTCACAGTGTATCACCCCTACAAAAATTATTGTGCACAGCAGAAAGAATCAAAGCTGTAATCCCCCAGGGGGCAGTTATTATGAAACATGGTCCCACAATTTGCAAGAGCAGAGAGTATCTCACCACATGCCCCATTTGTTAGATATTTCACTATCACTCTTCTGCTCCAAAAAGTTTGCACCACAAATTGCGAGAACCGCAAGTTGATAATGACATGGTGAGGCAAACGGGCATCGGGGACCTTGGGTGGATGACGAGAGTAACAGTCAATGAGATTCAAGCGCAGGGAAAGAAACCGAGGACTGACAGAGAATGAAATAGGGTGAAATAAGGTCAAGTTGGATAGAGGAAGAGGAAATTAATTTTAACTTATAAAAAACATCTAGAAACATATTATTTCCCCGCAGGAATAAGAACTCCCCTCTTACTCTTTGAATATTGCTGGGGGATATTTTACGATCGCCTGACAATCAATTCCTACAGTACAGACGGAGGCCATTTGGCCCATCGAGACTGCACTGACCACAATCCCACCCAGGTCCTATTCCATAACCCCACACATTTATCCTGCTCATCCCCCTGACTAAGGTCAATTTAGCATGGCCAAGCAACCTGCCCTTCTTTGGAGGGTGGGAGGAAACCAGAGCACCCGGAGGAAATGCATGCAGACATGGGGAGAAAGTGCAAACTCCACACACACAAGTGACCTGAGGCCGGAATTGAGGTCCCAGGCACTGTGAGGCAGCAGTGCTAACCACTGTGCCACCCTAAGTTAGACACTGGCCCTGATTTTACCATTTTCATTCTAAGTGCTGAATCTGGGCGTAATGCAGATCCGACTCAGAAATCTGCTTTCAGGTACCCCTATGCGCACTCAGCTTGACAAAAAAACACGAGTCCCCTTCGCGCTATGGTTGGGGCTTAATGCGGCGGAAATGATCATAGCTCTGAACTGCGCATGCGCAGTTAGAAAAAAATTTGAAAAAGCCACCCATGTCAGATTGCTCCTGGGTCGGAGAAAGTGGCCCAGGAGCGAAAAGCAGGAGCAATGGCTTCCACACACATCACCATTCCCCTTATCCACCCACACCCCCCGTTACCCAGACCAATCGCAACCCCCCCCGCCCCCTTCACCCCCACTGACTGTCCATAGAGTAGTAGCGGACCCTCCTGAACCCCCGCCCCACCCCCTCACCAGGGATCCATCTGATCTCCCACCACCAGTGAGTGATCGGGCTTCCATCCCTCCCCCCACCTTCCCCACCAGAGATACATCTTACCCGCCTCCTTCCTCCCCACTTCCAGCGAAACAACCTGGCCTCACTCCTCCCCTCCCCCCCCCACAGAGTGGTCTGGCCTCTCTCATCCCACCCTCAGAGGAACATCTGACCCGCCTCCTCCTCCTTCCCCGCCAGACAACAATCAGCCCTCCTAGCCCTCCCCCTCACCGCCAGACAACTATCAGCCCTCTCCCCCTACCACATCAATGATCACCATCACCCCCCCCCCCCCACAACAACGCTCGGCCCTCCCCCCGCCCTCTGCCAGAGATACATCTGACCCGCCTCCTCCTCCTCCACCCCCCCAATCAGACAACGATCTAGCCTCACTTCCTTCCCCCCCACCTCCAACTAGAGAATGATCTGACCCACCTCCCTCCTCCCCTCCACCACCGATCTGAGTCAGAGAGCCATTGGAAGCTCTGAACTCGCTCTCCAGCAGCTGGAGCGCCCGATTCAGACTTTTATGCAGCAGGTTCATTCCCGATCGGCGAACAAAGTGGGAAATACTGATTAAGTTGGGTGGGCAGTTCATTAATTCAATTTAAATACATGCAAATACATTTAAATCACCGTTGCATCCATTTTGGGCGTGAATCGGATCGCTGCTATTCCCGGGTTTCAATGAAGTGGCAATCTGCGCGGACGCGGGCACGGATCACGGTAATGGCCTCACACCCAACTTCACCATGTTTTCTTGCCCCGACACAATAAGCAAGATCGGGCCCATGGTCTTTATTTAACATCTCGTCTGACGGACAAATCTTTTGCAAGGGAGTTAAACATGCAAGCTCCTAACTCGGAGCTGAAAGTTCTACCACTGAGCTTAATGCAAACAGATAATTTCAATCTGAGATAGTGGCTGGGTAAGGGATGAAATCAATAGCAAGGGTACAGGGTTTGGGGTGACGGTAGAAGACAGTGGCTTTGATCTCCCTGATAATTAGTTGCATTTCAAAATAGGCATATTTTAGAAATTGAAATGAAGGTTTTAATTGATTTGAACCATATTTTTTTTAAATTGAAATGCAGTAGCTCATAATTTGACTGATCCGATAATAATATAGTATTCTCTGTATCTGTGCTGAGCTGGACAACAACCATAAACTCAGTTTATATCAGCCACAAATTATAGTTACTTAACTGTTCATTACATACATGGATCAAATACACACCAGCTCTCAGCAACATCCCTCTAAACTTCATTTCAAATTCTTCGCTGCTATTATTTATCTTGTGTGCAAATTGGCTGCTGGGTTTCTCTGAAACATTGAATGTGGGCCCAATTTTAACCTTGTGCAAGTCCTGCCTTGCATTTCAAAAGTACTTCATATGCTGCAAAGCACTTTGGGACAGGCTGAGGTTGGTTGATCCAGATTCCATGGATGTTAGTTCCTTTTCCTGTATTCTCCACCATTCCAAGATGACTCTGGATATAGTTAGCATAAATGGAGTGAGAATTCAATGCGTGTATGTAGGTTCAACGTTCTATTTCCCTGTATATTCCTTCTCATAGTGAACTCCTACAGCCACATTTGATCTCAACCCTTGTTCATATGGTAATGCTGATCTTGGCTAATCCAAAACAGGTCTAGGTGAGCACTTCAATGATGTCCAGGCCCTGCATTTCTTCCACTGTGTATATAATATTTTCATACAACTGAGCTATCAGGAAAGCAGCTCAGTAAGAGAGTAGGTCTTTATTATGTATTTGCTTTGTAATCTTTCTTCTTTGTCCTGCCTCATTCATTTCCTTTTGTGGGAATCTACTGTTTGCACTTCATTTGTGTACATAACAACTCTAGATAGTCACTTGAAGAATTCCTTCATTGGTTACAAAGCACTGTTCAAATGTCCGAAGGACAAAACAAATTATATTCGTGTAAATAATTTTATTCCACTCTCAAAATCTAGGAGGGTGACCAGACTGAGCTTACTCCTCAGCTGAGTTATTTATTTAGTTATCAGCTCAGGTGTATTTGATTTTCAGGTTCCAAAGATTTGGAATTTCAGATTCTGCATTACAATGCATATGAACATTGCCTGATAAGGTATGACGCTGTCTCCCTGATACCAGCACCAGTAGAGATCTACTCCCTGTATTTCTTCCATGGTGTATACATTATTTTCATATCAGGGCAGCAGCTCAGTAACAGAGCAAGCCCCTATCGTGTATTTGCTTTGTAAGCTTTTCTCTTTATCCCGCCTCATTGATTTGCCTTTGTGGGAATATACTATTTGATTCCATTTGCCTATATATTCACTATGTTCACTTCAAGAATTGCTTCATTGGTTGCAAAGTGCTATTTAAATATCCTAAGGACATAAGAAATTATATTCATGTAAACAATTTTATTCCTCTCTCAAAATCAAAGAGGCTGACTAGATAACCTGCTCTCAGGTTTCTGTTAATAATGTTTATTAATTCATCGTAAAGAGAAGCTTGAGTGAAGAGAATGTTAGCTCAGGCTGGGGAAAAAGTCTCCCCTTTGCACCAGGCGTTGGGAAATGATAAATGCAGAGGGTAATTTTAAACACAACAATTGTGTAAAATGGGCATTATCAAATTGGGCACCCATTATATGGCCTAGAGTTTATAAGAGAAAGCCAATTTGACATTACCTGTTTCACACCATGACTGAGTTAAAATCCACCTCTCCACCCAATCTTTGTACACACAAGGATGATTTTGCTACACCAGTACCGCACCACTCTATGGCATAAAACCAAAAATTCTGCATATTGCTTTAATTAAAAATTGCTCTGCAAATATGTTTATCATATGCAAAGGACATCATTGCACTATCGAATATAGGTTATGGTGAGAAACTTCAGATGTTTGATAAGATAGATACCTTTCTGTGAAACTACTAAGACAACATTATTCTTAATAAATTATATGTTAGACAATGCGTTACCACATACACACCCAAACACAGACATTATATACACTTCCCACAGCATTGCCACTTACACTGTTCCTGTCAGAAACTTCATTAGCTCTCCTTGGCAACTGTTTAAGGCTGAACCGGACTGTTCACAACGTTGGTGTCACATTTGACTTCAAGATGAGCTTCTGACCACATATCTGCTCTGTCATCAAGGCTGCCTCCTTCCATTTCTGTGACAGTGCCTCTGTCCCTGCCTCAGTTCACTTGCCAAAGGAACTCTCACCAATATCTGTGTTACTTTTTGTCAGTGCTCTTGCTGACCTCCCATTTTCCGCCATTGACTTCATACAAAACTCCCCTACCCCACAACTCATACTCAGTCCTGCTCACCCATCACGACCTGGGTTCCCTGACTAACACTGTCACACAATTAAGTTTTTAAATTTTTCATCCTTGCTCTCAAATCCCTGCATAGCTTTGCCTCTCCTATCTCTGTAACCTCCTCCAGCCCCACAACTTAGATCTGTGTTTTTCCAACTCTGACCTCTTGCATATCGTGTATTTTAATTACTCCATCATTGCTCACTGTGCCAAGACCCTACAATCCAGAATTTTCTCCCTAAACATCCCTGCCTCTCTCTGCCCCTATAAGGTGCTCTTTCTCTTCAACCAAGCTTTTGGTTACTTGTCCTAATATCTCCTTACATGGCTCAGTATCAAAATTGTGCTACAACGTTCCTATGAAGTGCCTCAGGATCTTTTACCACTTTAACAGCTCTACAGTTGCTGCACACAAACAATTCAGTAAAACCTTTCACTAATTCACATTCATCTTTCCAGGCGAGACAATTGATCAAGGCTCCGTCTACCCTCAGATGAATGCAAAAGCTCCCATATTTTGAAGAACAGGGGAGTTACCCCAATATCCTGCCCAAAATTTATCCCTCAAATCAACAACGCAAGGGCTGATTATCTGGTCATTAGCACATTGCTGTTTGTGGGAGCTTGATGTACACAAACTGGCTATTGTGTTTCCTGCACTACAACAGTTACTATACTTAATTTAGTTTCTTCATTAATTTCTAACATCTCAATTACATCACCCCTAAATTCACCTCTTATTCACCAAAGTGAAGGATTTGGTGGATGATAAGTCTGGGAAAGGATGTGTAGACAGTTTGAGTCATGTTGAGATCAAAAAGGAGGAGGTATTGGGGTTCTTGAGAAACATTACAGTAGACAAATCCCCAGGGCCTGATGGGATATACCCCAGAATACTGAGACCGGCAAAGGAGGACATTGCTGATGCCTTGAGACAAATCTTTGTATCCTCACTAGCTACAGGGAAGGTCCCAGAGGATTGGAGAATAGCCAATGCTGTTCCTTTGTTTAAGAAGGGTAGCAAGAATAATCCAGGTAATTACAGGCCAGTGAGCCTTACATCAGTGGTAGGGAAATTATTGGAGAGGGTTCTTCGAGACAGGATTTATTCCCACTTGGAAATAAGTGGACGTATTAGTGAGAGGTAACATGGTTTTGTGAAGAGGAGGTCATGTCTCACGAACTTGATTGTTTTTTTTTGAGGAAGTGACAAAGATGATTGATGAGGGTAGGGCAGTAGATGTTGTCTACATGGACTTCAGTAAGGCCTTTGCCAAGATCCCTCATGGCAGACTGGTGCAGAAGGTGAAGTCGCATGGGGTCAGAGGTGAGCTGGGAAGGTGGATACAAAACTGGCTCGGTCAAAGAAAACAGAGGGTAGTAATGGAAGAGTGTGTTTCTGAATGGAGGGCTGTGACAAGTGGCGTTCCTCAGGGATCAGCGCTGGGACCTTCACTGTTTGTAATATCTATATGGATAAATCCCCAGGTCCGGACAGGGTATTCCCACAGATTTGAGGGAGGCAAGTGTTGAACTTGCAGGGGCCCTGGCAGACATATTTAAAATGTCAGTATGCATGGGGGAGGTGCTGGATGATTGGAGGGCGGCTCATGTTGTTCCATTGTTTAAAAAAGGTTCCAAAAGAGATCCAGGAAATTATAGGCCAGTAAGTTTGACGTCAGTGGTGGGCAAGTTATTGGAGTGTGTGATAAGGGATAGGATTTACAAATATTTGGATAGACAGGGACTTATTAGGGAGAGTCAACATGGCTTTGTGCGTGGTAGGTCATGTTTGACCAATCTATTAGAGCTTTTCAAGGAGGTTACCAAGAAAGTGGATGAAGGAAAGACAGTGGATGTTGTCTACCTGGATTTTAGCAAGGCCTTTGATAAGGTCCCTTATGGGAGGTTACTTAGGAAGGTTCAGTCGCTAGGTATACATGGGGAGGTAGTAAATTGGATTAGATACTAGCTCAATGGAAGAAGCCAGAGAGTGGTTGTGGAGGATTGCTTCTCTGAGTGGAGGCCTGTGACTAGTGGTGTGCCGCAGGGATCGGTGTTGGGTCCGTTGTTGTTTATCATCTATATCAATGATCTGGATGATAATGTGGTAAATTGGATCAGCAAATTTGCTGATGATACAAAGATTGGAGGTGTAGTGGACAGTGAGGAAGGTTTTCAAAGCTTGCAGAGGGATTTGGACCAACTAGAAAAATGGGCTGAAAAATGGCAAATGGAATTTAACGCAGAGGGTGACCAGCAGGCCGTCGCTGGAGAGGATGACCAGTATGAGGAGGAGGAAGAGGAGGAGGAGGAAGAAAATGAGGAAGAGCATGCTGAGGAACACCAACCAGGTGCTCCAGCTCAGCCCAACCAGCCAAATGAGGCATGCGAGGGTGGCAACAGAGGCCCTGATCACCAGGCAGTTCACTCGCTAGGGTTTGTGTCTGTGAGTTCCATTCCCCTCTCCCAACCCCCCCAACTCCCCCCCCAAATTCCTTCTATAGCCTGCACATTGTCACACCAGAGTGGTGGGCCTGGGTACTCTATTAACGAGTTTTTTGGCAGGCAGGAGGGTGATGACGACTTGCTAGGCACCATTACGATTATGCCCTGTTGCAAACTAGTCTGACTCCTACCTGTGCTGCACATGCATCTAGGCCCACGTCTGTATAGTGGGTGAGGAATTTGAAACCCCCATACATGGCCCTGGGTGAGGATCGCTCGTGGATTCTGGGGGACCAATGCCTTCCTTTTCTCAGTGACACGGTATTGACGGGCCTCTCCAACTGACACCAGCATGAAGCATCCCTCAAGTGATCATCAATGGAAGAGGATTCATAATCGAGACAAATTAGTCACAAGTGGGTGGTGAAAGAACATTTATTTACAATAAAGGTTTAAATAAGACATTCTAACATAAAAACTTGCGACCAGAAATGTTAAGGTGCTTAAATATCTTCCTAATTAGTACAGCCCTTCAACTGTGCCATCTAAGCGCAAGTACAACTTTCTAACCTTACGTGGCCTATCACTATGTCTCCGTGACTCCCCAGAATGTACATTGGAGGTGGAGAGGGGCAGCTGTCTACCTCACCACATGGCCTGCGATGCGCAGGGTGGCCATCCTCTGGAGGCCCTAGACCTTGAGGGCCCTGACCTGCTTCCAGGTGTCTGGGATATTTCCATGACACCTTCTTCAACCCGCTGTCTCTGAAATGCCCTGGTGTCAGGAAGGGAGGAGTCAGAAGATGTAGTCACAGCCACAGTCACCTAGCTGGAAGGCCCTGGCATGGGCTCGAGCCCTTCCTCTTCCCTTGGGGTTCCTGTGGACCTCTGGGTCACTCCATGGGATGGCAGTACTTCTGCAGTGAGCTCCAGCATCACCTGGCACTGCCAGTCCTGAAGGAACAGCTGCACCCTATGGCAGTCAAGCCTTCTGTGATGGCCACTCGAGTCGAGGGCCACCTCTCAATGGCCGCAGCAAGTGCCCTCTGAGACTGGGCCATGCACTGCAACCCCTCAGCCATGGCCCTCTGAGACTGGGCCACATTCTCAGTGGCTGCTCCAGTCTCCTGCAAGCTCTCGAGCCTCTCAGCCATGGGCCGCAGAATCTCGAGGAGACTGGCCAGTCCCTCAGCTATGGCCCACTGTGACTTGGCCGCAGCCCTCTGGGACTCTGCTGTGACTCATTGCGAGGATCCCTTGCCCCAGGCTTTCCACTGCAGATGTTGGCCTGGGAAGCACGCAAGGCAGGCAATAGCGGAGGTGTGGTAGATTGTGAGGAAGGGTGTCGAAGTTTGCAGGGTGACTTGGACAGGTTGCAGAGCTGGGCCGCGAGGTGGCGGATGGAGTTTAATGCGGAGAAGTGTGAGGTAATCCATTTCGGTAGGAATAACAGATGTGTTGAGTATAGGGCTAACAGGAGGACTTTGAATAGAGTGGAGGAGCAGAGGGATCTAGGTGTATGTGTACATAGATCCCTGAAAGTTGGGAATCAAGTAGATAAGGTTGTTAAGAAGGCGTACGGTGTCTTGGCGTTTATTGGTAGGGGGATTGAATTTAGGAGTCGCAGCGTCATGTTGCAACTGTACACAACTCTGGTGCGGCCGCACTTGGAGTATTGTGTGCAGTTCTGGTCCCCACATTACAGGAAGGATGTGGAGGCTTTGGAGAGGGTGCAGAGGAGGTTTACCAGGATGTTGCCTGGTATGCAGGGGAGGTCCTATGAGGAGAGACTGAGAGATTTGGGGTTGTTTTCACTGGAAAGAAGGCGGCTAAGAGGGGATCTTATAGAAACATATAAGATGATTAGAGGTTTAGGTAGGGTGGATGGTGATAGCCTGTTTCCTCGGATGGAGAAAGCTAGCACGAGGGGGCATGGCTTTAAATTAAGGGGGGGTAGTTATAGGACGGATGTCAGGGGTAGGTTCTTTACCCAGAGGGTGGTGAGGGACTGGAATGCCCTGCCTGCTGCAGTTGTAAATGCGCCTAGTTTGGGGGCGTTTAAGAGATTGGTGGATAGGTTTATGGACGAAAAGGGATTGGTTTAGATTAGTGGGTCAATGTTTTTTTTTAAAAATAAGACTGGTCGGCGCAACATTGTGGGCCGAAGGGCCTGTTCTGCGCTGTAATGTTCTATGTTCTATGTTCTATAGCTGGTGCTTGAAAATTTGGGACTCTGCCCAATCGCCTCACAGTCAGTTCAATGTGTCCGTCAGCCCTTCCCACAGTCCCTGGCTCTGTTGCTGCATCTCCAGCAGCTGAGGGAGACGTGATCTCAGAGCCCAACATGTAGCCTGAGGCCGGCTGAGTCCTCGCCTCTGGCAGGTCACCAAATTATCAAATTATAATGATTATCAAATAAATAGGTTGGACTAAAACCTGGTGTTGTCAGACATTTTACTGAGGTCACCACATGCCAGGGGCCTCGGATGTTCCCTCCTCCACCCAATGTACATTAACAGATATGTTGTGCTCATCAGAGAGTGACTCAGAAGCCTCAACACTAACTGGAGCCACCAATGTGTCAGTATCTAGGATGAGTTGCGAGGTGGTAGCTGATGCCAAAATGGTGCCACCCTTGGAGGTGCCTTCACCCATATTCTCGGAGGACTTGTCTGGACCGGGAGGGGTGGGAGCTGTATCTGGGACCTGAAATTCAGAAGGCCCCGGGGCGTCCGAATGTGTCCCTGCAACATAGGACGCAAGGTTAAGTGCAAGGCATGGAGAGGAATCCAGGATGCCAAACATATGATTCACTTGTCTCCATTGAACATAGAACAAAGAACCAAGAAAATTACAGCACGAGAACAGGCCCTTTGTCCCTCCAAGCCTGTAGCTACAAGGCTGTCCATCTGATTTGTAATCCCCTACCTTCTGGGGATGCCTCTATTTCCATCCCATTCACATAGCTGTAGAGATGCCCTTTAGAAGGTCACTATTGTATTTGAAATCATAGAAATCATAGAAACCCTACAGTATAGAAAGAGGCCATTGAGACTGCACCAACCACAATCCCATCCAGGACCTACCCCCATATCCGTACATATTTTATACACTAATCTCTAACCTATGCATCTACGGTCAATTTAGCACGGCCAATCAACCTAACCCACACATTTTTGGACTGCGGGAGCAAACTGGAGCACCCGAAGGAAACCCACGCAGACACGAGGAGAATGTGCAAACTCCACACAGACAGTGACCCAAGCCGGGAATCGAACCCAGGTTCCTGGAGCTGTGAAGCAACAGTGCTAACCGCTGTGCTACCGTGCCGCCCAAGTTCCAGGCACCCACTATCCTTTCTGAGCAGATCAACTCCCCTTATTCATGTTGTCCCTCGCACCCAAAACCCATGCCCCCAAGAAGTTACGTCAAAGTGATTGAAGGAATGACAGATGCTCACATCTTGATGGCAGCCTGACCATGCTGTCGCTGACAGCTCCCCTTCTCTGGAGAGCTCCGGCACCTGCTCCTCAAAGGAGGTGAGGGCCGGAGGTCTGGCACCCCATGTTTCCACCCTCTCACAGATGTTGTGCCTGGTCTTCTCCTGTGGAGACAGGAGGAGTTACGAAAGAAATGATGGCGTGACTCATGCAGCGTGTCAGGTGGTGGTCCTTAGAGGGCAAGCTCATTGTAGGAAAAGGAAGGAGGTGCTTGAAGGTCAGGAACTGGAAGCATGCAGGGTGCTGAGGATGGGAGGAGAATCTGGAGGAGATATGGAGGAAGATGCAAAATGGGATTCAGCACCCACCCTTGCTGCAAGGATGAGGTCATTGACTTTTGCACCATTGCTTCCTGATTTGGGGCCAGTGCCCTGGCACTGACCAAGGTGGTGACTTCCTCCCAGGCCACATTTCCATCAGCCCCCCCCCTTTGGTGTGTGCCCTCCTGGGGAGAAGGCTCTGCTGCATCCAGGAGTCTCCCCAGGTCACCCTCAGAGAATCGGGTGCTGGTCGTGCTCACATTTTGTGCCGGAATGCCTGCCTGCCTATCCATTCTTGAGTTTTTAATGGAGCTGCCCCTTGTTAGGGCAAATTGCAGGCAATTTGGCAGAGCGTTCCAGCAACTTACATGCAGTTTGCTTGTTAGCATTGAGGGAAAGTAAGTACTTACTGATGGGGATGGGCCGGGGAGGGATGGCAGATGAGTGCCTCAATGATGGGGGACAGGGGAGAGAGAGCAAGCTGTCTCACAGCCATCAGAGTCCGGAGGAGATGGGGACTTTATGCGGGAGAGTCCAGGGTGGGGGTGAGGGGGATACCCAGCCTGATGTCTGCAGAGTGGAGGGGAGACGGTGGATCTCTCTGCCTGAGATGATTGAGGGGGAAGGGGAAGTCCGCTGCCACTCTGCTTGAAATGAGTGAGGGAGAAGGGGGAGTCCACTGACATCCTACCTGAGATCAGTGGGGGAAGCGGGGGGGAGAAGAGGGCTGCGATTGGTCTGGGCAGTGGGCAGGTGGGGGATTAAGGGGGTCAGTAATATCGTAGGGGTGGGGCTCCAGGGGGAGGCATTATCTGCCCAGCGTGATGTGGTAGGGGAGTTGCATTCTATCTTTTTTGTCAGCATGCAGAGTTGGAGGAGCCGATCGGACCTGCAGTGTTTCAGGTACAATAAGACCCACCCACAGTGCGATTCAGAATTGCTGAGTTTTTTTTTACAGGTACAGTGCATATGGGAGTGTTGGAGAACGGGTCTAAAACGGATCCGAAACATTCCCACATTCAAGTCTGCCCAGCACTTAAGGCATCGACATTTGCCACTCTAGTCCCTGGTCGGTGCTCCAATTGATACTGATATACTGCCAGCAATAATGCCCAACGCTGGATTCGGGCTGACTTTACTGGCAGCACTGCTTTGTCTTCCTTCAGTCGGCCTAGCAAGGGTTTATGATCTGTTACAATCATAAATTTTCACCCATGTGAAATGTTTTGACTGTGGAGCCAGTCCTTCCTTTTCAAACTGGGCATATTTTCGCTCTGCCATTGCCAGGGTCCTGGAGGCATATGCTATTGGCCACTCTTGTCTATTCTGCCATCTGTGTGCCAGCACTGCGCCCACTCCATATGGGGATGTGTCACAGGTGAGTACCAATTCTGTCTTGGGGTCCATAATATACCAATATATTTTCAGATGTGAGTTGCTGTTAAATTTTCTTGAAGGCCCTGTCCTGGTGAGCCGACCAGTCCCAAGTTTGTCCCCTTTTTAGCAACTTGGAGAGGATCCAGAATGGAAGCCCTATCCTGTATCAATTTCCCGTTGTATGTTACCAGTCCTAAAAACAACCATAGCTTCTGGATGGTTGTGGGATCCAGGGCATCTGTTATCACTCATACCCGATCTCCCAAAGGATGTAGGCCCAACTTATCCACTCTGTACCCAAGGTAGGTTACTTGTAGTGCTAAAAACTTCTCCCTCTTCAGACGCACCCCCGCTGCTGCAAACTCCCTCCGAGTTTTGCAGATGTTCCGCCCTTTTTTTCAAACCAGTAATGAGGATATCGTCTAGGTAAATGGCAACTTCTGATAACCCCTGTAGGATGCTCTCCACAGTCCTCTGGAGTATGGTACAAGCTGATGAAACCACGAAAGCAATCTTTTACACTGGGAGAGGCCTTTCAGTGTATTTATTGTGACGAATCTTTACGAATCCTCATCCAGTCGTAGTTCCAGGTATACGTGGCTCACGTCCAGTTTTGTGAATAGGAGTCCTCCTGCCACCTTTGCATACAGGTCCTCAATCCTGGGAATTAGATATTTGTCTACCTGAGAGTAACGGTTTATCGTCTGTTTGCCACAAAGGCGCACCGAGCCATCCGGCTTTAAGATAAGAACCAAGAGTGCCACCCTTTCCGCAAACTGGGCCGGTTTTATTATCCCTTCGTGCAGTAATCTTTTAATTTCTGCATCGTCCTTTTCCCGTAATGCAAGTTTCTCCAACCACTCCTCATAGCTAATGTCCTCCATACCAGGCAACACCCTGATAAATTTTTTCTGTATCTTTTCCAAAGCCTCCACATCCATCTGGTAGTGTGGTGACCAGAATTGAACACGATATTCCAAGTGCAGCCTAACTGAGGTTCTATAAAGCTGCAACATGACTTGCCAATTTTTAAACTGAATGCCTTGGCCAATGAAGGCAAGCATGCCATATGCATTCTTGACTACCTTCTCCACTTGCATTGCCACCTTCAGTGACCTGTGTATCTGTACACCCAGATCCCTTTGCCTATCAATATTCTTAAGAGTTCTGCCATTTACTGTATATTTCCTATCTGTATTAGATCTTTCAAAATGCATTCTCTCATTTTTGTCTGGATTAAACTCCATCTGCCATCCCTCTGCCCAATTTCCAACTGATCTATGTCCTGCTGTATCTCTGATGGTTCTCATCGCTATCCCCAAATCCACCAGCATTTGAGTCATCCCAAACTTACTAATCAAGCCTGTTACATTTTCCTCCAAATCATTTATTACAAACAGCAAAGGTCCCAGCACTGATCCCTGAGGAACGCCACTTGTCACAGCCCTCCATTCAGAAATGGCGTCCCACGAATGCCAGGTTCCAGCAATAAAAGACCCCAAGTGGCTATTTTTGACAAAACAAATGGGGAGGAGCCAGGGGGAAATTGGCCAAACCCAGGCCCAGGTCAGTTTAAACATTTTTGTTGATGGGTCATTCACGGTGGAAGAGGGAAACAGGAGAACAGGATGCGGGATATACATGGAAGACAAAGAAGGCAAGCCCCTGAAGGAGATCGCTTTAAAGCTTCCAGTTCTGCAGAACTGACAGCCATAGCCTATGTAGTCAGCCACTCAGACCATTTCCCCATACCTGCAGACACATACTCCAATAGTATGTATGTTTCAACAGTTTAACTTCCCCGATGGGGAACTTCAGCAGATGGGAAACCTCTGCCATCAGCCCCACTGTCAAGATTTATTTTCCAGGCTGCCCAAGACTTTGAAAATACCAGAACCGGGAGTATGGCATAATTAAAGTAAAGGCTCAGCACATCGCACCACCCATCTTGGGAGCATAAGGTGGATGAATTAGCCAAACAGGGTGCTTTCAAGGGAGAGTTTTGGCAACTGATAATTACAGAGCAAACTGAAGCCATAACTGTTAGCCACACCAAGGTCGAAGACTTTAAACAAGCCCAGAGCAGTGACCAGGACACGAAACAAATGCACAAAGGGGCATGCCCCCACCTCCTTTGGAAAATGGCGAGACACAATGTCTTCACAGGACAGGCTCATCCTTAAGGACGGCCTATATGCGGTCCCGACCAGGAACCACAACCAAATCATTTTCCAAAACCACAATGTCCAGGACCATCAACAGTCAAGTACCACGTGTGAACGAATCAATGCTGGAGGCCAAACTCAGAACAGGACGTGCAGCATTACGTCGATAATCGTATCATCTGCACACAGAATTATCCTGATAAACATGCCCACAAAGGGGAACTGAGACATACTCGCCCTGTGGAAGGTCCCTGGATAATTCTCCAGATTGACTATATCGGTCCCATACTGTCTGGAGTGGGAGGTTCACATCTTGGTCATTGTAGACACTTTCTGTAAATGGGTGGAAGCTTTTCCAACTTGCACTAACACAGCCAAGGTCACGGCTGACATCCCAGTGCAGCGCATAGTCACTAGGTGGGGTCCTCCCCACAGCATCGACTCAGACCAGGGAACTCACTTCACTGCCCGGGTAATGCAATGGTAACGGAATTGTTTGGGATAAAACCACAATTCCACATTGCTTACCACCCCCAATCCAGTGGTATATTAGAAAGGATGAGCTATACCCTCAAAGATATGGTCCGTAAGACCAGTCAGCAGAACAGTCACTCCTGGAACAAAGTCCTGCCCTTCAATTTAATGATAGTGCACAATTCCAGAGTAACCCCCCATGTCCTCCTAGCCGGGCAACCTATGCAAAGTATCGAACCTTTACACGGGCTGCATCTTTCAGGGTCCAAAGTCATGGCCCTCACCCATGTACGCAGATGATGTTCCAGGCCCCTCCCAGCAGATGTAACCAAACTCACACCCAGCAAGGCTGTGAATCTGATTATCATAAATGTAAGTACATTTTAGTATTCAAAATCCTGTTGAATCTTCCAGGAACGTCGTATGTTCCCAATCGTCAGTGTAACATAGTGCCGGCGGAAATCACTACTGGTCTCCTCAAACAGAGACCAGACATGATGACCATGCAGGGCGGGATTCAGAGTCCATCGTCGGCCTCGGGTGGTTGGGGACACCCTGGCACCACCTAAGGATGGGCCTAAAGGAAAACCCATTGGAAGGACCCTGATACTGGCAATCAATGAAGGTGGGGGGGGTCCCAACATCCATGGAGTGTGGGAAGGGAGGGTCTTTAAATTCTGTGGAGCCAGGCTTGCCGGTGTCTTTAGGCCCTGCCCTCGCAATGATGGCATAAAATACCAGCTCCCCTTCTAAAAAATGGCAAAGTATGGGACGATCTCGACAAAAACCCGGTTGTTACTCTTGGGAGAAGCACATCTGAACCTGACACTTTGCTATTTTTTGGGACAATTCTGCCACATGTCTGTCTAGCTTGGATCTGAACTCGGTTCAGGCACATTTTATGTTAAAGTACCTGTTGGTACTTTACCATATCCCAACCATCCAATTCATCAGATTCATCTGATTCTTCCCAATCTCCTTCTTTTGCTGATTCTTTGAAGTTAAATCCTGATCAAACCTACTCTTTCCACTGCCAAGTATCGTAATGAAATATTTTCATGACTCTTCCTGAAGGTCGCTTCTAACATTTACAATGGTAATCTTCCACCTTAATCTACTGGTTCAACTTCAAACTTATTTCTCTCACTCTACCCTTAGGGGCGGCACGGTGGCACAGTGGTTAGCACTGCTGCCTGACAGTGCTGGGACCCGGGTTCGACTCCAAGCTTGGGTCACAAAGAACAACCCAGCACGGGAAACAGGCCCTTCGACCCAACGAGCCCGCGCCACCATCTTAACAAAGCATTTTCCTACACCTACCTTGACCAGTGTGTATGCGTATGGTACCCCTATTGTAACCAGATTCAGGGGAGAATAGTGTAGGGTCAATTTGGTGCACCAATCAGCCTAACAGCACATCTTTGGGGTGTGGGAGGAAACCGGAGCACCCGGAGGAAACCCACGCAACCACAGGGAGAACGCGCAAACTCCCACAGACACAGGCCCAAATCCATGTATCCGTACGGCTAGCAGTGATAGTCACTGAGCTGTTGTGGTGCCCATCTGCTGGTTCAGTTTTAAGTCACTGTCTGTGCCAAGTCGGAACATTCTCCTTATGTCTGTGTGGGTTTCCTCCGGGTGCTCCAGTTTCCTCCCACAGTCCGAAAGACGAGCTGGATAGGTACATTTGCCATGCCAAATTCTCCCTCAGTGTACCCGAACAGGCACCAGAGTGTGGCGACAAGGGGATTTTCACAATAACTTCATTGCAGTATTAATGTAAGCCTACTTGTAATAAATAAACTTTTAAAAAAAATCATGATTCTCTTTCTGCCTGGATTGTTTCTCTTCCACTAAATATGCGAAATATGATTTCAACAATGAAAACCTTAATCTAGGCTAACTACTAAAACAACAATTCAGCTGGTGTTCTACCAGTAGTGAGGTGAGATGTTACAATAAATAAATAAATAATTTGCCAGTTTGTGATTTAATGACAACTGAAGTAACTTTCAATTTGTATCTAACATGTTCTTAACAAGAGCATGTTTAACAATTCGTACTGTGCTCTCTGCTGCTGCTGCATTTTAAGCAGAATGATGCAGTGAATGTGTTTTACCCTCGTTCGTTTTTTTTATAGATTTTACAAACTTTGCTGGATCAAGCTGAGGTCAGACACAATTTCCCCGGGGAACCCATAAACAGCAAACAAACTATGGAAAATATCTAAAGTTTTGCTCGTTGTCCGATTCATTGGAAACCCCAATTTCAAATGGCTGTCTTTTAAAATGAATAACTGTTGCACTTCAAATTACATAAAATCTACACACAGCCTCTGCCATGCTCTAGCTGGCAATTTCCATGGTTACAAAGATACCAGTGATGGCTTCTTTTCTACATGTTCTACTCTGTTTCTCATGCTCTACACTGTTTCATTGTTTCTTCTATGTCCTTGTCTAACCTTGGCTACCAAAGATGGCTTCTCGCTAGACTCTGTCAAACTCATCCCAAAATGTTAATCATGAAGACCACATAGCAACTATGATCTTAGTAAACTGTGTGCCTTTTAGAAATTTTTGCACAGCTCACCTGACAAGGCAATGATGTCTCCTCTGAAGAACAGGCTACCTCTCAAATGGACCTTTCAGAAGGTGCACTTTTTCTCTGCATCCTAGACACCCAACTTGTGCCGGACCCGTGTCGGATCACTTTCTCAATTTACAACACAACCTTTATCAACTGACAGCTCATCCTTATGCATTAAAAAATGGCCTGATTTCTAAATCTAGTATCTCTGTTGGTCACCCATTTGCAATATTGTTACATTCACTGAGCAATACAGGGTCCCAATGAGTTCTTTTACCAATATCACCTGTTGTGATCGGAAACTCAACTATGTTGAAAAGAAAAAGCTATCTTCCGTGTCGGGCTTTATCTCTGCTGGGGATAGTAACCTCTCCATTCACCTGACGAAGAGGCAGTCCCCTCGAAAGCTTGTGAATATTATCAAATAAATCGGTTGGACTAAAACCTGGTGTTGTCAGACTTTTTACTGTGATAGTAACCTAGACACTGCATTGGCAATACAATAATCTTCTAATCATCTGTATTTAACATTGTACTTCCTGGTAAGCAGATAAATCAAAGCCAATTCCTGCATTCAGGCTGCAGCTAAGTAGATAAAAGTAGATTACTGCAGATGCTGGAATCTGAAAGCAAAAGAGAAAATGCTGGAAAATCTCAGCACATCTGGCAGCGTCTGTAAGGAGAGAAAAGAACTGTCATTTTGAGTCCAGATGATCCTTTGTCAAAGCTAAAAGGCGTAGAAAGTGGGAGATATTTATGTTTAGGGTGAGGGAATGAAAGATGAGTCATAGCCACATAAACCAGGAGAAAAGACTGCTAATGGCAATCCCACAGAAGGAATAAAGGATATGAATAGCCAAGCGGCAAAGAAGCTAAAATGAGAGAGTAAGCTGTGACACATGAAGATGTGGGGGGCAGTGGATGTATGGGACAGAGGTAAAGTTTAGAAAAGGAGAAGCAAAGGGGGACAAAAGGTAAGGGAAGGGGGATAAAGTAGGGGGAAAGAGTGGGGAGGCAGAAAAATGAAGAAAGGCAATAAAAAAAAGATAGAGAACAGTAAAAATTAAATAGAATGAAAACAAAGGGGTCGAGGTGGGGTAGAACTAATCATCTGAAGTTGTTGAATTTGATGTTGAGACTGGAAGGCTGTAATGTGTCTAGCCGTAAGATGAGATGCTGTTTCTCCAGTTTGCGTTGAGCTTCCCTGGAACATTGCAGCAGGCCAAGGACAGACATGTGAGCATGGCAGCAGGATCGTGTGTGTTAAAATGAGAAACAACTAGAAGATGGATAGCCCTGATTGCACACAGACCGAAGGTGTTCAGCAAAGCAATCACCCAGCCTACGTTTGGTCTCTCCGATATAGAAGAGACCACATTGGGAGCAGCGAATGCAACACACCAAGTGGAAAGAGGTGCAAATGAAATGCTGCTCAAGCTGGAATGAACCATTTGTACCTTGGATGGTGAGCATAGAAGGAGTAAAGGGGCAGATGTTACATCTTCTGCGATTGCATGTGATGGTGCTATTAGTGACGGGGGAGGTGTTGGGTATAGTGGAGTTGTGGACTAGGTTATCCCGGAGGGAAAGGTCCCTGTGAATGCTGACAGGGGGAGTGAAGGGAAGGTGTGTTTGGTGGTGGCATCACGTGGGAGCTGGAGAAAATGGTGGAGGATTATGCTTTGCGTGCAGAGATTGGTGGGGTGAAATGTGAGAACAAGGGGGGCTCTATCCTTGTTTGGGGGTGGGGGGGGGGGAGTCATGGTGCGGGAGATGGACTGTACGCTGTTGAGGGCGCTGTCAACAACTATCGGTGAGAATCCACAGCCGAGGAAAAAGGATCACATATTAGAAGCACCACTTTGGAAAGTGGCATCATCGGAACAAATGCAATGGAGGCGAAGGAGCTGAGAAAAAGGGATGGAGTTCTTATAGGATGTAGGGTGTGAAGAACTGTAATGCAGACAGCTGTGGGAGTCAGTGGATTTCTAATATTGATAGATAGTCTATTGCCGGAAATGGAGACCGAAAGGTCAAGGAAGGGAAGGGAAATATCTGAGATGGACCAGGTGAAGGCGATGGAGGGGTAGAAACTGGAAGCAAACTTGATGAATTTTTCGAGAACTGGACGAGAGCTTGAAGTGGCACCAAAATAATCATTGATGTATCGGTAAAGGAGTTGTGAGAGTGGATTTGGGTAGGCCTCGAACAAGGAATGTTCCACATCCCCCATAAAAAGACAAGCATAGCTTAAACCCGTGTGGGTACCCATTGCGACTCCTTTGATTTGGTGAAAGTGGAATGAGTTAAAGAAGTTGTTGAGAGATAGAATGAGTTCAACCAGGCAGAGGAGACTGATGACGGATGGGAATTATTCAGGCCTCTTTTCAAGAAAGAAGTGAAGGGATCTCAGGCCATCCTGTTGTGGGATGGAGATGCAGAGAGATTGCACATCCTTGGTTGAATAGGAGGCGGTTAGGGCCTGCGAACTTGAAGCTGTCAATATGATGCAGGGCAGCAGAGGAATCCTGGATGTAGGTGGGGAGGGAAGGAACCAGAGGAGTGAGGATGGAGTCAAGGTAAGAGGAAATAAGTTCAGTGGGGCAGGAGCATGCTGGCACAATGGGCCTACTAGGAAAGTCCTTCTTGTGAATTTTTGGGAAGTAATTAGAAATGGGCTGTCCAGGGTTGGGAAACTACGAGGTTGGAAGCTGTGGGGGAAGGCATCCGGACGAAATGAGGTCAGTGACAGTGTTGAAGATAATGGCTTGATGTTCAGTGGTGTAGTCATCATCCAGAGAGAGGTAGGAGGAAGTATCCGAGAGTTAGCGCTCAGCCTCTGTGAGGTAGAGGTTAGTATACCAGACGACAACAGCACCCACTTTGTCGGCAGGTTTGATGACAATGTCAGGGTTGGACCTGAGGGAGTGAAGAGCGGTAAGTTTGGAAGGCAAGAGGTTGGAATGGGTGAGGGGGCAGAGAAATCGAGACTCCTTTGTTCCCACATTTTACCCTACCAGCCTCCGCATGCAAAGCAGAATCCTCCACCATTTTTTGCCAACTCCAGCGTGATGTCACCACGTCTTCCCTTCACTGTCTCTGTCAGCAGAGACCTTTCCCTCTGGGATAACCTAATCCACTCCTCCACTATACCCAACATCTTTCCCGTCACTCATGGCACTTTCCCATGCAAACACAGAAGGTGTAACACCTGCCCCTTTACTTCTTCTATGCTTGCCGTCCAAGGTTCAAAACATTCATTCCAGATTAAGCAGCGTTTCACTTACACGTCTTTCAATTGGGTGTATTGCATTTGCTGCTCCCAATGTGCTCTCCTCTATATTACAGGGACGAAGCATAGACTGGGTGATTGCACACAGACCAATGGTGCTCAGCAAAACAATCAGGACCCTGGCCTTCTGGTTGCTCGCCATTTTAACATATGATGCCATGCTCACATGTCTGCCCTTGGCTTGCTGCAAATGTTCCAGTGAAGCTTAACGCAAACCAAAGGATCAGCGTCTCATCTTCCAGCGAGGCACTTTACAGCCTTCCATTCTTATCATCGAATTCTACAACGTCAAATGATTAGCTCTGCCCCACTTCAACCCTTTGTTTCCATTCTATTTTGTTTAATTTTTTACTGTCTCTACCTTTTATTCCTTTGTTGTCTTTCTTCATTTTTCTTTACAGCCCCCCACACTTTCCCTCTACTTTTGCCCTTTCCTTGACCTTTTCTCTCCCTTTGCTTCCCCTTTTCTAAATTTTACCTCTGACCCATCCATTCCCCTGCCCCCCCCAATATCTTCATGTGCCACAGCTTATGCTTTCATTTTAGCTTCTCTGCTGTTTGGCCATTCACATCTTTTATTCTTCCTGTGGACTGCCATTAGCAGTTTTATTTTCCCTGGTTTCTGTAGCTACGACTCACCTGTCATTCCCTCACCCTGTAGTATCAATATTCCCCACTTGCTATGCCTTTTAGCTTCGACAAGGAGTCATCTGGCCTCGAAACATCAGCTCTTTTCTCTCCTTACAGATGCTGCCAGACCTGCGGAGATTTTCCAGCATTTTCTGTTTTGCAGCTAAGTAGGTACTGGAGACTTTGGATTTAAGATAGCCGCCAGTGGCTCATGATAAAATTACAGCCATTCAAATATTTATAAAACCTTCTTACTCCAAAAAATCAAAGACAATTCTTCACATTCTTTCTGAGTATAATTTTGTTCGCTGACACTGCGAGTGGGTGAGGCAAATGCAGTTGATCTTTTCTCATCATTGCCTGACAAATGAGAGATCACACCACCTACTCTATATGGAGAGGCATTGCATGTTAGCTTAATCTTTCTGGACACATTGTAATGTATAAGCATTGTACCATCTACCAATCGACTTTTACACAACTGGATGCCTTGTCACACACCCTTGTTTAATTCCATGGTACAACCTTTCACAAGAGTTCATTCAATAGATGCAATAAGATTGCCAAATTTGGTATGAATTTGCCTTAATAATTCACTAGGTTCAAAAATGATCTAAGCTCAGAGATATTCTGAAGGTGCAGCGTATTTTTTATTACTTGAACTTTATTCCTGATAGGATGTAACCCATCTTTGTCTACCTTGCAACCCAAATACTTTACAGAGTTTTAAAACATTTCACAACTGTATGCCTTTACCCAAACTCCATGTTTTTTCCAAACATTGGTGTACATTTACAGCCTACATCATTGGTCTACCTATTTGGAGCTGAAATAAGCACACTATTCCCTGAATTCCTTGTAACATTTAGTTTGTTACCCCTTGGAAAATTCCAGGTGCTGAAATAACATGAATGACAGCCTATGAAATTGAAAAAGACCCATGTGTCTATTAATTCTCAAATATGGCTCAGACTCATTGTCTAACTCAGCAGCACGGTAGCATTGTGGTTAACACTGCTGCTTCACAGCTCCAGGGATGTGGGTTCAATTCCCGGCTTTGGTCACTGTCTGTATGGAGTTTGCACATTCTCCTCGTGTCTGCGTGGGTTCCTCCGGGACATAGCTTTAAATTGAGGGGTGATAATTATAGGACGGATGTCAGAGGTAGGTTCTTTACTCAGAGGGTAGTAAGGGAGTGGAATGCCCTGCCTGCAGCAGTTGTGGACTCACCAACTTCAAGGGCGTTCAAATGGTCAGTGGATAGACACATGGATAATATTGGAATAGTTTAGGTTAGAGGGTCATTAGATTCGTTCCACTGGTCGGAGCAACATCGAGGGCCGAAGGGCCTGTACTGCACTGAAATGTTTTATGTTCTATGTTCTACTCTGATTTCCTCTCATGGTCCAAAGATGTGTGAGTTAGATTGATTGGCCATGCTAAAAAAAACATTGCCCTTTAGGGGAATTCGTGGGTAAATATGTAGGGATATGAAGCTGAGGCCAGGATGGGATTGTGGTCAGTGTAGACTCAATGGGCCAAATGGCTTCCTTCTGCACTGTAGAGTTTCTATGATTCTATGAACTCAAGTTGAAGATAGACATTTGTCAGATCTAATTTTGAAAAAATCTGGTCTCCTAACAACATTATGAGCAGATCCTTCATTTTTGGCAATGTATGGGGTGGATTACATTCTAGTACCTGAATTTCTTTATCATCCCTGCAATATTGTTACACTGGAGCATAGGCGCAGGCGCAGGCCATTCAATTCCTTGAGCCTGCTCCACCATGCAACAAGACCATAGTGATCATCTACCCCAAATGCCACTTTCCATGCGATCCCTATATTCCATGATGTCATTAGAACTAGAAATCAATCGGCCTCTGTCTTGAACAGACTCAATGACTGAGGCTCCACAATCCTCTGGGGTAGAAAATGGCGGAGATTCGCTACTCTGAGTGAAGAAATTCCTCCACATTGCAGTCCTAAATGGGCCACCCCTTATTCTGAGATTCTATCCCCCAGTTCTTGACGACCCACCCACCCACTTCCTCCTAGCCAAAGGAGATATCTTTTCTACATTTATACTGTCTAGTCCCTGAAGAAATTTATGTCTCAATGAGATCACCTCTAATTCTTCTAAACTCTAGAGAATTCAGGCCCAGTCTCCTCAATCTTTCCTCGGAAGACAATCTAGTCATTCCAGGAATTAGTCTGCTGAACCTCTACTGAATTCCTATCTTGCACTACCTTTGGCACTATCACTGTGGAAGTAGCCCAATTACCCTTTTACTTTAGAGACTGCTCCCAGTTTCAGGTCTTTTCAGCTCTGATCTACTTTCTCCCTTAAGACAGAGGGTGCTGAATGAAATTAGCAATGAACTGATCTTGCATGCCTCTGAACACACATTAGTGTTATATCCTTGATTCAGTTTGCCAGTTCCCTGAAACAGCAGATTAACTTGGTAATCGTGTCATCTTGCATTGTGAGTTTCTGTCCTATGTAAAAACAAAATAAGTTAACACAGCTTCTGCTAACCAGTTTCTTAATTTTAGTGATGGGTAATTTTGCACATTTCTCCTCTATGTGACTGGAACCAACACACTTCCCATTCTGAGGATTTTCTCTCCTGTAACTTAGCAATTAATCTTTGATGCTATAGTGATTCAGGAATTATGCCAATAGATGCACTCATATTGACCTCCATTTTGCATACAATGTTATTTGGATTACAGTGCCATGCAAATTTTCACCGGACATCCTTGTGCTTCAGTTTGAATAGATCTCAACTGACCCCTCATTAACCTGGTGCTGTTCAACAACTGTACGCATTGACTGCCTTTTCCTCCAGCCAACTTTTTCCCCATTTACCTTCTTCAGACACGCCTTGGCAAGAAAATCCTTCTTCTTACAGCTGTAGTACTCTGCATTCAAAAATGGACAATTCTTTTTAAAATTTATTTATTAGTCACAACTAAGGCTACAATTAACACTACAATGAAGTTATTGTGAAATTCCCCTAGTTGCCACAGTCCGGTGCCTGTTTGGGTCACTGCACTTAACCAGCGCACCTTTCAGAATACGGGAGGAAACCGGAGCACCCAGAGGAAACCCACGCAGACATGGGGAGAATGTACAAACTCCACACAGACAGTGACACAAGCTGGGAATCAAACCCAGATCCCTGGCGCTGTGAAGCAGCAGTGCTAACCACTGTGCTACTGTGCCGTCCTGCAATTCTTTGCAAAATGTTGGCCTTAAAACAGCCTCTTCTCTAAGACCAGATTTTTAAGCCTATTTCTCTGTCAGAAAAAAACTTAACAGTTCCTCTGCTGGTTTACTGGAAGCTTCTTCGTTCAGCTGGTGCACAATTAGTGTCCTTGCATCTGTAGGACTGGGAAAGTCATGATTGTGTACGACCATAAGGAAAGGAGGAAAATCTCACTGGTCCATCTGGTCACACAGCTGCAACACATGTACACGTCCCACCCCACCCAGTATCATGCAAGTTCCAGGGGGAAGTGATAAAATAGATAAAACTCAGGCCAATTAAGGAACAAAAAAAAAATGGGTTTTTGATTCCATGCACTAAACATACCCAAGGCAAAGCACCAGCTCTAAGCTGCTCAAAAACATCTTTCAAATCATCTGTAATCTTGTCACTTTGGTCTCCCCAGCCTTTCATCTTCTCTGTTGACGTTGGCACAGGAAGAGATAAAGTATCCAAAATGTCCTGCCCTATCTAAGCATTTCAAACAGAAAAAAAAATCAGTGCAAATACAAAGATACTACATAGTCAAGTTCTCCAAGTCTAATAAAGGGGACTCCTTATTCTTTTAACAATGGAGAAGTGTTCCATTCACTTGAACCAATTCTTCTATCTCAATTTTGACACTGGCATTCAGGGCACCAGTGCAAATAATGTTTGCACTAATTATATCTGCATTGAATCCAGTCTAGTAAATTTGCACCCATTTGTTTTTGAAGTGGTGCACACAGTGAACTGTTAAAGACTGTCCACACTATAAGGGTGTTATTCAGATTTGTTTCCTCCACCACAGAAGTCAAAATAACCACGCTTGAGGTGATATGGGTGTTTTTTTTGAGAGTGAGATGGTGAAAACGAAAGGGTACGGGATTGAATCTTGTTGGAACAGCACAGCAATGCAAGCCATTACTATTGCACAAAATGAAGCAAACCTTCAGAACTGGATACTCCAATATTTGCTTTGTACAAACAGTGTCTCACCCTTAGCATCCCATCAACCAACACCTTCATTTTAAAGTTCTCATCCGGGCTTTTAAAATCCCTTCATGACCACATCCCTTCCCATCTCTAATCTCCTCCAGGCCACAATCCTCCAACATACCTATGGTCTCTAATTCTAACTTATCCTACATCCCCAATTTTAATTGCTCCATCATTGGTGACCAAGCACCCAGTTGCCTAGGTCTCAAGCTCTGCAATACTCTTCCTACATCTTCTCACCTCCGCCTTGTTTTGCTCCTTTAAAACTCTCCTTAAAAACTTTTGATCATCCGATTTAATTTTCCTAATGGGCCTCATTGTCATACTTTATTTTTAGTGACTCTATGAAGCACCTTGAGATGCTTTATTACATTAAAGACACTATAAAAATGTAATTTGTTGTTGATAGCTTCTTTTAAGAACTTGCTACATTTGAACATTATTTGCCTGTTAAATTCACTATAGAAATATAGGACTAAAACTTAAATAACCAAGCACAATTTTAACAAATATATAATATATATCTATAGCTAATCAACCTCCACGAAATGGGCAATTAAGCAGCTAAATCACATTTCTTGAATAGCAAAATTCAGTGTTGGAGATTTGAAAAATATCGAATTTTTAATTTTTTTTCTTATCCTTCTTATCTCTCCTTTTCCTCTCTCTAAATCGAATATTTATTTCCCGCGCTTTATTTTCCTTCATTGCATCTGTTTTGACGCTGATGCATCCATCTTCTCTGTCATTCCTCTCCTTCTTTCTCCACCATTAAATCTCATTGCTTAGAGAGATAGATGGTTAGTTCTGCCATTATTCACTAAGATCCCACTGTCCTGGCCATATTGTTCAAAACTCACGTTTCCAGTAAGTTACTATGCAAAAGATTTTTGCTGCAAGCTGCCTTACTCTAGCAAGATTTGGGCCATTATTAACATCTTGGTAATGATGTTATAATGTCATAGAGGTTTACAGCATGGAAACAGGCCCTTCGGCCTAACTTATCCATGCTGCCCTTTTTTTAAAACCCTCAAGCTAATCCTGCATTTGGCCCATATCCCTCCATACTCATCTTAACAATGTAACTGTCTAAATGCTTTTTAAAAGACAAAACTGTACCCGCCTCTACTACTACCTCTGGCAGCTTGTTCCAGACATTCACCACCCTCTGTGTTATCAAATTGCCCCTCGGGATACTTTTGAATCTCTCCCCTCTCACTTTAAACCTATGCCCTCTAGTTTTAGATTCCCCATCTTTGAGAAAAGATATTTGGGAAGAAGGCTGCAGGGAAAAGCCTGGGAACTACAGAGTGTTGAGCCTCACATCTGTGGTGGGTAAGTTATTGGAAGGTATTTTGAGAGACAGGATCTACAGGCATTTAGAGATGCAAGGACTGATTAGGGACTATCTAGCTGATCTGTGCCCCTCATTATTTTATAGACCTCTATAAGATCACCCCTCAGCTTTTTACACTCCAGAGAAAAAAGTCCCATTCTATCTAGCCTCTCCTTATAACTCAAACCTTGAAGTCCTGGTAGCATCCTAGTAAACATTTCCTGCACTCTTTCTAGTTAATAATATCCTTTCTATAATAGGGTGACCAAAATGGTACGCAGTACTCCAAGTGTGGCCTTTCCAATGTCTTGTACAACTTCAACAATTCAATGTTCTGACCAATGAAACTAAGCATGCTGAATGCCTTCTCCACCATTCTGTCTACCTGTGACTCCACTTCCAAGGAACTACGAACGTGTACCCCTAGAGCTCTTTGTTCTGTAACTCTCCCCAACACCCTGCCATTAACTGAGTAAGTCCTGGTTCAATCTACCAAAATGCATCACCTCGCATTTGTCTAAATTAAATTCCATCTGCCATTCATCAGACCACTGGCCCAATTGATCAAGATCCCATTGCAATCACAGGTAACCTTCTTCACTGTCCATAATGCCACCAATCTTGGTGTTACCTGCAAACTTACCTACCATGCCTCCTATATTTTCATCCAAATCATTAATATAAATGACAAATAACAGTGGACTCAGTACTGATCCCTGAGGCATACCGCTGGTCACAGGCCTCCAGGTTGAAAAACAAGCCTCAACAACCATCCTCTGGCTTCTGTCATCAAGTCAATTTTGTATCCACTTAGATACTTCGCCCTGGATCCCGTGAGGTTTAACCTTATGCAACTTATCATATGGTACGTTGTCAAAAACCTTGCTGAAGTCCATGTAGACAACATCAACTGCACTGCCCTCATTATCTTCTTGGTTACCCCTTCAAAAAACTCAATCCAATTGTGAGACATGATTTTCCACTCACTGCTGACTGTCCCCAATCAGTCCTGGTGTCTCTTAATGCCTGTAGATCCTGTCTCTCAAAATACTTTCCAACAATTTACTACAGATGTGAGGTTCACTGGCCTGTAGTTTCCATGCTTTTTCCTGCAGCCCTTTTTAAACAAAGGCACAACATTTGCCACCCTTCAATCTTCAGGCACCTCACCCGTGACTATCAATGAATCAAACATCTCTGCTAGGGGACCTGCAATTTCCTTTCCAGCCTCCCACAATGTCCTGGGATATACTTCACCAGGTCTGGGGGATTTACCTACCTTGATGCGTTTTAAGACTCCCAGCACCTCCTTCTCTGTATTATGTACACTTCTCAATTCATCACTATTTCCCCAAGTTCCCTAACATCCATGCTTTTCTCAACAGTAAATGCTGATGAAAAATATTCATTTAGAATCTCACCCATCTCTCGTGGATCCACACATGGATTATCTTGTTGATCCTTAAGAGGCCCTACTCTCTCCCTTGTTACTCTTCTGCCCTTTATGTATTTGTAGAAGCTCTTGGATTCTCCTTTGCCATATCTGTCAAAACAATCTTGTGTCCCCTTTTTGCCCTCCTAATTTCTCTCTTAACTCTACTCCTACACCCCGCTATGCTCTTCAAGGGATTCACTTGATCCCAGCTTCCTATGCATGTCATGTGCCTCCTTCTTCTTCTTGACCAGGGCCTCAATATCCCAAGACATTCAGGGTTCCCTACTTCTGCCATTCTTGCCCTTCAGTCAAAGAGGAATGTGCTTACCCTGAACCCCAGTGAACACATTTTTGAAAGCCTCCCACTTACCAGACATCGCTTTGTCTTCCCACAGACTCCCCAAATTAACTTTTGAAAGTTCCTGCCTGATACCATCAAAATTGGCCTTGCCCCAATTTAGAATTTTAATTTTTGGGCCATGTTTAACGCGAATAACAATTATAAAACCAAGGTAATACCAAAGTTGTTCCATTACGATCATCCTTAACTATGTTAACTACTTAATAAATGTTAAACTGTTGTTAGTGACCTGTTCAATAGATGTGAACAATATACATACATATATATACTATATATATAATTAAATAGTACAGTTTCTTGTCCGGGAAGCAGAAGCCATACTTCCCTCTGAGTATCACTATTCCAAAAAATATAAGTCATGATATCAATTGGCAAGGGACTTTTTGTCCATTAATATCACTCCTCTGAGTTTTCAGATTACCTCAATATTATAGTTAGAACAGAAAACTGCCAAAATCAATTTTATTAAACAGATATCCTGAGTAAAACTTCCTTTCAACATAGTCCAACAACTTCTGGAGAGAATAGCAAAGCCAGCTCCGTAAGAGCTGGGAAGGTTCAAGTGAGATTTAATAGAGCTCTTTATGATGGGCTTTGATGCAGTGAATAAGGAGAAACTGTTTTCACAGGCAATTGGTTTGGTAACTAGAAGACACAGATTTAAGATCATTGGCAAAATGACCAGGAGGAGATAAGGAGAATTTGTTTTATACAGCACAGTGCTATGATTCAGAATGTGCTGCCTCAAAGGATAGTGAAAGCAGACTCACTAACAATGGTCAAAAGGGAGTGGTGTATATACTTGAAAAGGAAAATTTTGCAGGGTCATAGTGAAAGGGCAGAAGCAGGAATTACACAGAGCTAGCACAGGTACTATGTGCTGAAGGGCCTTCTTCTGTGCTGTAACTGTTATCATCTCCAAGACCTGGTGGCTCATTTCTATTAGAGTGGTTACACCTAATCTGGGTCACAGTTGGCTGGTTTATACCACAGGAAGCTTTCTTTGAAGTCATAATTTGTGCAACTTGCCACTATGACAGCTGACAGAAGCCTGTTGTCTGTAACAGCACAATGGTTAAAATAAATGCCAAGACCAACAGAACCAAATGGAAAGTGCTGGCAAAATTCAACAGGTCTGGCAGCGTCTGTGGAGAGAGTAGCAGAGTTAACGGTTGAGTTGAATATGACTTGTTCAGAACTGGAGGGCAGAAATGCAACAGGTTATATGCCTTCAAAAGTGGGGGATGGGCAGTAAGAATGAAGGTCTTGGGTAGGGTAGAACAGTGGTGGGCAACCTGTGGCCCAGGGGCCACATGCTGCCCATCTAAGTTCTGTGGTCCTCAAGATATTTTATTGCCCATTGCCCACAGATAGGGTTGCCACATTCTGTTGATTTCTATCCTGTAGTTTTTCTTCCTACTGATATGACTGAAGTGATGCACGCATGAAGCAAGGTGAAATTAAATGAGATGCCAACTGATGCTGATTGTGAGAGTCAGGTGTTCTCTCTACATCCAAAGTGTAAATATTTATTTCGTTTTTAACCACCTGAAGTTGATAGTTCTATTAATAAAGAAATAATAAAGCATTTTTTGTAACTCGTTATGAAATGTCCAGCATTTATTAAATATCTTTAAACTTATTCATGAGATCATGGTTAGTGAACAAGCCTGATTTCAATCTTGCGCCCGCTCAGATGAAAAATCTCTCCCCTCTCACCTTAAACTTATGCGCTCTAGTTTTGGACTCCACTACTTTTGGGAAAAGATATTGACTAACTAGCTGCTCTATGCCCCTCATTATTTAATAGACCTCTCTAAGATCACTGAGATGAAGGAAGGCCACTCATGCAGCCCACTCACGAGCTGAGGTTGCCCAACACTGAGGTAAAGAGTGGGAGAGATGAAAGGACAAAGATGGCAAAGAGAATGGGAATTGCTGACACAAGGAGACAAAACATTTGTTCAGACTGAGTGCACATACCAAAATAATGAACTGTTTTGTCCAAAAGCAAAAAAGAAAAACAAAATTCAGGCCAACATTTGGCAAAAAATAAACAGAATCAAAATGGAGGGACAGTGTTCATGGTATAAAATAGTTGAACTCAATGTTGAGTCCAAAAGGCTGTAAAGTGACTAATGAGAAATGAAGTACTATTCTTTGAACACATGTTGAACTTCACTGGAACGCTGTCACAGGGCAAAGGCAGATGTGAGCATGACAGCACGCTGGCAAATCAAAGTGGCAAGCAATCGGACGTTCGGAGTCATGCTAGCAGACTGAACCAATGTGCTCTACAAAGCAGTCAGCCAGTCTGCACTATGGTCCCCACAGAACAGCTGGCTGCATAATAAGCAGTGAACATGGTAAACTAAATTGAGGGAGGTTACATGGGAGGAAAATGGAGGAAAAGAGGCGTTCTTCTCCAATGCACGGGAAGGGGGTGAGGTGTTGGGGTGATTAAAGAGTGAACAAGGAAGTCACGGAGGGAATGGTCCCTCCGAAATGTTGGCAAGCAGAGTGGGGGGGATGAAAGATGCAATTAGTGGTGGCAAAGTACTCACAGAGTCATAGAGAGTCGTAAAGGTTTACAGCATGGAAACAGGCCCTTCAGCCAACTTGTCCAGGCTGCCACTTTTTTAGCCCCTAAGCTAGTCCCAATTGCCCGCATTTGGCCCATATCCCTCCATACCCATCTTACCCATGTATTTCTATACGCCTTTTAAAATACAAAATTGTGCCCACCTCTACTACTACCTCTAGCAGCTTGTTCCAGACACTCACCACCATCTGTGTGAAAAAATCGCCACTCTGGACACTTTTGTATCTCTCCCTCCTTACCTTAAACCTATGCCCTCTAGTTTTAGACTCCCCTATCTTTGGGAAAAGATATTGATTATTTAGCTGCTCTATGCCCCTCCTTATTTAATAGACCTCGATAAGGTCACCCCCTAAGCCGCCTACGCTCCAGAGGAAAAAGCCTATCCAGCCTCCCCTTATAACTCAAATCATCAAGTCCCGGTAACATCCTAGTAAATCTTTTCTGCACTCTTTCTAGTTTAATAATATCCTTTCTATAATAGGGTGACCAGAACTGTACACAGTATTCTAAGTGTGGCCTTACCAATGTCTTGTACAACTTTAACAAGACGTCCCAACTCCTGTATTCAATTTTGTGACCAATGAAACCAAGCATGCCGAATGCCTTCTTCACCACTCTGTCCACCTGTGACTCCATTTTCAAGGAGTTATGAACCTGTACCCCTAGATCTCTTGGTTCTGTAACTATCCCCAACGCTCTAGCATTAAATGAGTCCCGCCCCGATTCACCAATCAAAATGCACCACTTTGCATTTATCTAAGTTAAACTCCATTGGCCATTTGTCATGCCATTTGCCCAATTGATCAAGATCCCACTGAAATCCTAGACAACCTTCTTCATTGTCTACTATGCCACTAATCTTGGTGTCATCTGCAAACTAACTGACTATGCCTACTAAATCATTAATATAAATGACAAGTAACAGTGGACACAGCACCGATCCCTGAGGCACACCACTGGTCACAGGCCTCCAGTTTGAAAAACAACCCTCTACAACTACCCTCTGGCTTCACCAAGCCAATTTCATATCCATTTGATACCATTTGGATTCCACGAGATTTAACCTTATGCAATTACCTACCATGTGTGGTACCTTGTCAAAGGCCTTGCTAAAGCCCATGTAGATAATATCAACTGAACTGCCCTCATCTATCCCTTCAAAAAACTCAAATCAAATTTGTGAGACATGATTTTCCACTCTCAAAGCCATACTGACTGTCCCTAATCAATCCTTTCAATTCTAAATGCCTGTAGATCCTGTCTCTCAAAATACCTTCTAACAGCTTACCCACTACAGATGTGAGGCTCACCAGCCTGTAGCTCCCAGGCTTTATCCCACAGCCCTTTTTAAACCAAGACACAACACTTGCCACCCTCCAATCTTTAGGCACCTCACCTGTGACTATCGATGATTCAAATATCTCTGCTAGGGACCCACAATTTCCTCCCTAGCCTCGCAGAGTACAGCATAAGTGGTGTATAGTCAGGAGGGAATGCCCTGAGCATTCTCAACAGCAACTCTGGACTCCATGAAATCTCATGACATCAGGGCCAAATGTAGGCAAGGGAACTTCCTGCTGATTATCACATACTGCCCCCTTCCAGCTGATAAGTCAGTACTCCTCCTTGTTGAGCAGCAGTTAGAGGAAGCACTAAGGGTGACAAGAGTGCAGAATGCATGCTGGGTGGGGACTTCAATATCAATCACTCACTAGTACCACCACTGAATTCTAAATAACATAACCAATAGACGGGGACTGCAGCAGGTGGTGTGGGAACCAACAAGAGGGAAAAACATACTTGACGTCATCGTCACCAACCTGCCTGCCAAAGATGCCAAAGTCAATGACATTATCAGTAGGAGTAACAACGGCATAGTCTTTGTGAATTCGAAATTCTGTCTTCAAATTGAGACTACCCTCCATCACGTTGTGTGGAACAGATCTAGCAACTCAAGACTGGACAACTATGATGCACTGTAGGCCAACTGAAGCAGCAGAATTGTACTTGACCACAATCTGTCACCTCATGGCCTAACATATACCCCCTCTCCCCTTATCACCAAACCAGAGGACAGCCCTGGTTCAAAGAAGAGTACAAGAGAGCAGGCCAGGAGCAGGCCTACCTAAAAATTAGGTGTCAACCTGGTGAAGCAACAACACAGGACTAGATGCCAAACAGCATAAGTAGCAAGTAATAGACAGAGCTAAGCAATCCCACAACCAATGATCAGATCTAAGCTATGCATTCCTGGCACCTTCAGTTGTGAATGGTGGAAGACAATTAAACAACTCACTGGAGGAGGAGGAGGCTCCATAAATATCCCATCCTCAATGTTGGGGAAGCCCAAGGCATCAGTGCATAAAGATTAGACAGAAGTATTCACAATAACCTTCAGCTAGAAATGTCTAGTGGATGATTCATCTTGACCTTCTCCAGTATCAAAGGTGTCAGTCTTCAACCAATTTGATTCACTCTATGTGATATCAAGAAGTGGCCAAAGGCATTGGGTACAGCAAAGGCTGTGGGCCCTGCCAACATTCCAGCAATAGTACTAAAGTCTTGCGCTCCAGAACTTGCTGTGCCCAAAGCCAAATTGTTGGAGCACAGCTACAACACTGGCATCTACCCTGCAATGTGGAAAATTATCCACGTATCCCAGGGCAGGGGTTCCTCAGGGCAGTTTCGCACCCCAACCATCTTCAGCTGCTTCGTCAATGACCTTTCCTCCATCATAAGTGGGGATGTTCATTGATGATTACACAATGTTCAGCATCATTCATGACTCCTCAGATACTGAAGCAGTTCATGTCCAAATGCAGAAAGACTGGACAATATCCAGGCTTGGCCTGACAAGTGGCAACTAACATTTGCATCACAAGAATGCCAGGCAATGATCATCTCTAACGAAGGACAATGTAACCATTACCCCTTGACATGCAATGGCATTATCTTTGCTGAATGGTCAACTTGCTGAGGGTTACAATTGACCAGAAATTGAACTGGACTAGCCATGTAAATATTGTGGCTACAACAACTGTTCAAGGCTAAGAACTTTGCATTGAGTAACTCAGCTCCTGAGTCCTCAAAGCCTGGCCAGCATCGACAAGGCACAAACCAGGACTCTGATGGAATATCCTCCACTTGGATGGATGAGTACAGCTCCAAAAACACTCAAGAAGCTTGACTCACCCAGGTCAAAGAAGTACTTTTGATTGCTACCCCATCCAGAAACATACACTCCCTCCAACATTAATGCACAGTGGCAGTGTAGCATCTACAAGGGGCACTGCAGGAACTCACCAACACCTTAGACAGCAACTTCTAACCCATGCACCTTACCATCTAGAAGAACAAGGCCAGTAGATGTATGGGAATGCCAGCACTTGGAAGTTCCCTCTAAGCCACTCACCATCCTGACTTGGAAATATATCACAGTTCCTTCACTGTCGTTGGTTCAAAATTCTGGAAATTGCTCCCTAATAACACTGTGGGTGTATCTATGCCACATGGGCATCAGTGGCTGAAGAAGGCAGCTCATCACTACCTTGTTAAGGGCAATTTGAGATGGGCAATCAATGCTGGTCAGCTGACAAGCCCCACATTGTGTAAGTGAATCAAAAGAATGTGAAGCTGAGCGAAAGGTGGAGATTGAAAGCAAAATTGATCATCTTTTCCCCTTCTAAGCAAGAGCAGAAAATGGCACCAATATAGTCATCAGTGTAAGTAACAACTTTTTTTCTGGCCTTATCCAGCAGAGTAAGACTAATTGGATAGTTGTTTTAAGATTCGGTGATTACTTAATGACACACTTTGCTTCAACAAGTTCCCCTATTTCACTAAATGTTTATATAGCACCTTTTAGGTGAGATTTCTGATTTACAGAAAATTTTCATTCCACAGACTAATCATCACTCGCAACCTGGTCGAGTGTGCCCAAACTCATTTAGCTTTGATTCCCATTGGTAACTAGGCATTTTTTTTACTTCAGCTCACATATTGGAAACAAAGTGACTGTATTTCAGGGCAAAATGCTGCCAGCTCTTGTTCATATATTGGAAAAATGAAATTTAAAAAATAATGAACAGTATTTGGATAAAACTTTTAGGGTATATTTTTGATGGATGTTATTTGAACTCTGACAATAAAAAGTGTGTATCGAAAAATATATCTTCATATCTACTTTATCTATGTGAAAAAAGGCCCACAAAAAGAAACAGGACCATGACAAAACCTTGCATTTACATAACACCTTTAATATAAAGGTGCTTCAAAGCAGAATTATTAAATAAAACTTATAGTGAGCCACATATAGAAGTATTAGCACAGGTGACCAAAAATGTTGTAAAAGCAGTATGCTTTGGGGAGATTCTTAAAGGAAGAGAGAGTTAGAAAGGCAGAGTGGAGCAGAAAGGCAGCTGCTCCACTGCTTGGAATCTAAGTAGGTGATTGCCAAATCATATTTCATGTAGGACCACTCATCTTAATTTTCAATATTGTTTCAGCATCCTTGGTTTAAGTCACTTCTTTGCTAAAACAGCTCCGTAACAGTAAAGCAAAAGCAACATAGTGCAGAATAAAAGCAATGTGCTGGAAATATTCACAGGGCCTGGCATCATCTAAGAAGAGAGAAACAGTTCTAAAGTACAGTCATATTCGACCCACAGTGTTAACTGATTCTCTCACCACAGATTCTCCACAGATGCTGCCAGACCTCCTCGAGTATTTCTAGAGCTTGTTGTTTTTAATCAGCCGTTTAATGGCTGCTGGCACCTCATAGCCAATGCTCCGTGAATACACGGCAATAGTCCAAAATTTAAAAACGCAAGGGGCAAACAGACCATGCACATAAAGTGGTCCATTTAAGTTACATGCCTGTGCAGCCATGTGGCAATCTTAAATACAGTGCAAAAAATACCTCCTCAGAGGGAAAGTCAAAGGAACATTGCAGATTACCCAACCCTATGAGCTTTGCACTTCATATGTTAAGTACTGTCTACCATCAAAATATTTTAGTTACTTTATCCCACATTACGAAGAGACATCAGTTTGGATCTCTATAGGTGTGGCTGCATTACTAACCCCAGATAAAACTGTTATAATCTTTAGAAAGAGGAATATTAATATACTGTTTGACAATAAGTGATTAGTTGTTTCCATCCATTTAAAAAATTCCATGTAATTGTAACTAATAGCTCCGAGAATTCATGTAAAGACTAAGGCGGGATTAGTCTACAATTCCACCTGAAATTCTGCCCTTAAATATTTGAAATAAATATGTTGCTGCCTCCACTGAAATTGTGCAGAAATAAATTTCAGACGAGTGACTAAGTACCCCAGGGTGTAATTTCAACTCCTTACGGTTGCCTAAGGATAAACTGGATGATCAAATGTATTTGTTAAATTCTAAGACTTCACCTGAAGCAAATTGGGATAAGTCAACCCAAGATTTGGTGAAAAGTTTAAAGTTGATCAAGTGGAAAAACAAGCCATAGCTAACCCCCCTTCTCCCACCACTACCCACACAGATGGGGAAACCTGGAAAATTGTCATCTATTTAAAGTTATTTGTTTTCAAGTAACATAGACAATGTCACCTGCAACACAATTTTCATTGATAAAATGTATCTTAAGACATAAGCTTAACTATGTCTAATCAACAAAATTAAACACCTCATCTTGCATTGATGTGCAAATCTCTCCATTAAACAATAAGCCCACCTTTCCCTTACTGGCCCAAGCCAACTTTACAGTTGATTGTGTAAGGAACTGAATTTTTACAAAAACTCCTGGCAAAGATAATGTGCTTCTTTAAGCTGTTGCCCCATAGAATGTGGCCCTTGTTTTTCAGACCTGCTCTATGCAACCACATCAGAAACCAGAGCGTAATGCTCGCTCAATTACAATAGTTCCCAATCCTCATACTGAATCAGTGTCTAGAATTATCCAATGGGCGTTCGAGCATAATTCTGATTTCCAAGTTTATGAACACTTATCACCAAGCCCAGCAAGGAAACAGATCATACAACAATCAAGATTGTTTTAATATTGATTTTTCAGTTTAACTAATTCCAAATAAGATGTCCCTTCTTCACTCACCTGATGAAGGGGCAGTGCTCCAAAATCTCGAGCTACCAAATAAACCTGCTGGACTTTAACCCGGCGTCGAGGGACTACTTACTGTGCCTATCCCAGTCTAACCAGCAAGGCCGCATCATAATCCCAAATAATGTATGATCAAAGCACACATTCTAGGTCATTGAGTTTCCAGTACCTCTGCACAGTTTGATTTGGTGATGTCCATTTTTTTTCCAGGGTAAATGAGCAATAGATAGTTAAATCTGGAACAGTAGGAGAGAAATCAAAACCAGACGGTGTGAGAATAGAGGTTATTGGGTTTGGGGTTATTTTCAGGTCTTCATTTTGGACAAAGCTTCAAAAACAATTGCATCGAATATCTGCTAAACTCCTGTTTTGACAGGAAAGCAAATCCACATTTTTAAACAAGATTTGTTGACATTAATTATTAATCAGGCACAATGGGTAGATGAAACTCACAATAAAAAAAGCTAAATGCGTTTATTTTTATTCAAACATTAAACAGGGAACTACATTGGCAGATTGTTTCAGGGGTAGACTGCCTCGATCATGTGTCCTACCCACCACCCACCTCTCCCTTCATAGAATCATAGAAACCCTACAGTGCAGAAAGAGGCCATTGGGCCCATCAAGTCTGCACCAACCAAAATCCCACCCAGGCCCTTCTCCATATTCCTATATATTTACCCACTAATCCCTCTACCCTATGCAGCTCAGGACACTAAGGGCAAATTTTAGCATGGCCAATCAACCTAACCCACACATCTTTGGACTGTGGGAGGAAACTGGAGCACTCGGAGCAAACTGGCAGAAAGAAATAACTACAAAGTGCAATTGTTGTCATAATCTGTAAAATTTAAATTTTAAGGGATTCAGCGTTGAAGGTAGATAATTCTTAGAAATAAATCAGGTCCTCTATGTCACTTGGCAAAAGCGATTCACGTCCTGAAGGGCTGGTGGATCCATTGCCAAGATTCTAATATAAAACTAATGAATTATGCCTATGTTTTATCGGCAAAGATCAGAGCAGATCTTCTTTAGCGGATGAATGAGCTTCAGATCTCCCCACATTAAATCACTTCAGTGTGTAATTGTTAACTATGAAAAAATTGGCACAAGGCCTCACAACAGAAGTATTAAATTTGTTTATTTTTCCAATCTCCCAATTTGGGGCACAATTTCTACCTTTTTCATGGATTAAGTCATTTATTTAGGGGAAGAGACATAAAAATACACAAATATCTGATCAGAGATACCTGAATCATTTGTGAAGTTCTGCTTTTTGTCTTGAGCCATTAGCTCCAACTGAAACTGGTAGAAAGAAATAAATATAAAGTGCAACTGTTGTCATAATTTGTAAAATTGCTACGTGCAAAAGCGATTTGAATTTTAAGGGACACAGTGTTGATGGTAGATGCTTCTTAGAAATAAATCAGCTCCTCTATGGCACTTGATGAAAGTGAATCACATCCTGAAGGGCTGGTGGGATCTATTCCTGATCCGTAGGATCTCTTTAAGGTTCCATGCAAGTCCAAAGGAAATTACCACTGGTTATTTTGGATTTATTTGCTGATGAACACATTTATAACCACTCACATACAGCTGTTCTTTTTAAAAGCACACTGGTCTCCATCAGCACCCCTTGCCATGAGCATTTGCATTTATTAGTCCTACTATTTGCAGCTTTTCAGAATACAGTATACAGATAACTATCTGTAAAGGAAGTTGGACACTTACATGAATGAACAGGAGTCTGCCATTTAACTCCTCAAACAAGTCCTGCTGTTCAATTAGATCAAAGCTGACCTGTTTCTTAACTTTTTAAAGGGAGAGAGTTCCAGATTTCCCTGAAGAGTCTAGCTAATTTTAATGACTTCCTTCCTTAACCTGGATTCGCCCCCATCAGACAAATTAATTCATCTATATTGTCAAATCTTTCTGTCATTTCAAACATCTCTATTGAATCCCCTCACAATTTTATATGATCCAAGTTGATATGATGTATTTGATACATATATGTATACCTGTGCCCCTTGCAATATCATTCCAAAGTTTCTCTAAATGTTTGACTCCCTGATGTTTCAACATCTCAACTTGATTTTCTTTTGTACATTAAGTAGTTTCCTTCTAGCCCCAGAAACTGACACTTCTCTACACATTTTCCCCAAGGAGATGCTTATATGGAAATGTAAAAAGAAAAAGAACAACAAAATGCATTTTGGACCCAATTAAATACTCCTAAAATACAATCATTGATGCAATTTAGGGGACATGGCTGCATACTTATGCACTAAGAAACTACAAAAAGCAATGTAGAAGTGACCAGATTATCTGTTTTGTTTGTTAGTTGAAAGACAAATATTGGTCAGGACACTAGGACGGACTCCCTTGCTGTTCTTCAAAATGAGATACTTTACATTTATGCAGAAGGAGCAGATGGAATTTCAATTTAACATTTCATCCAAAAGACGGCACTTCCAAGATGAAGCACTCCCTCAGTATGATAATGGAGAGTCAGCCTGAATTATTGTACACTTTGGAGCATTGTACACTTTGGATAGTGCATGCCCTTTACCAATGTACTCTCCTGCTCTTTCCAATGAGCTGTTGCAATTATTTTTTAATGACTTGGAGATACCGGTGTTGGACTGGGGTAGGCACAGTAAGAAGTCACACAACACTAGGTTAAAGTCCAATTTGGTAGCACGAGCTTTCAGAGCGTTGCTCCTTCACCAAGTGATTTTTTTTTTAGTAACATTATAGAACCAAGATGTTGGTGAGTTACTAGATTCCCCGGTTTCACTTAACGCAAAATGTTTGATTTTTATTAGTCGCTGGAGCAGCAAATACTCCTAGCCTTAATGTCATGAAATACCATAGCTCAACCACATCATTACTGCAGCTTATAAAGCATGTCATCATGACCCAAAACCAACAGATAAATAATACAGCAAATACTTAATTACTCCACCTTGCTCTAAAACAGAACAGTTCTGAGCAAGAATTCTTCACTGGAGTGACAAGGTTATGGGTTCAGGTTCCATCCAGTACCTTCAACTGTCTGGATGCTAAGCTCTGGAATTCCGTCCTTAAAACTCTCAACTTCTCTCTTTGCTTTTAAGATGCTCTTTGAAACTTGTATCTTTGACCAAGCTTTAGGTTACCTGTCCCAATATCTACTTATACGACTTGGTGCCAAATTTTGTCTGATAACATTCCTGTGAAGTAATTTGGCTGTTTTACTACATTAACAATGCTATCTAAATACAAGTTGTTGGTATTACTGGATTACTATACTGCCAGATATACCATATTTCAGTTCTTAGCTGGATACAAAAGGTTCCCTGGTATTACTTAAATAGGATTAGTTCTCTGAGTCTTGGACAATGTTTATCCCACATCCAGCATAACTGTCTGGTCATTATCATATTCCTGTTTGTGTATAAATTAGCTGTCATATGTCATAAGTGATCACATTTCATAAATATTTAATCAAAAGGCATTTTGGGACATCTTAAACCATGAAAGTCACTAGTTGGATGCAAATTCTTTCTTTTTGTCAACAGTAGCCATGTGGGTTAAATGGTTCTCAACGGCGATTTCTCATAAGTAGTTGCAACAGATAGTGCAGATACATTTAAAGGGTAAAGGGAATAAAGGGATATCGGGACAGCATTTGATGTGATAATTAAGAGTGGGAGGAAGGTTACAGGAAATGTATTCATTAGCATAGACTAGTTAGACCTGTTTTGGCACTGTTGAGATCCCTGTGTAAAGCTGTCAAATGTCAGAGTAATTTCTAGACAGATTACTATGAAGAGTGTCAGTTCATGTAAATACTTAGAAATACCTTCTGGTGTTGCCCAAGGCACCTGTCCTGCAGCGGCTTGCCCAGTGGCAGGACGGAGGAGACACACAGTACGATATAGGCATCGGCAGGACCAGAAGGCCCCACCAGGAACGACGAGCCCCTCCACTGCCAGAAAACACGCCACAAGGAGGCTGGAAAATCTCACCCTAATTCGTTTTGATTTATTGTGTTACATTTTCATCAATATTTTCATCACAGTGAAAATTGTTCACATCATCCATAAAGTTGGAAGACTTACATACTGCGAAAGAGTGCGCATTTACTGAAATACCCTGGATTATCGTAATAACTCTGAGCATTCTGTTACATTATGAAGTCAATTTTTGTGGCAAGTGAACATATATATTGTGGTGGGATTATTTAGTTTCAGCAGCTGGTTAATAAGCAGCTTCCACATGTTTGAATCTTCAGCCAATAGCTACACGTGACTAATTGGGAATCCAGATGTGGTCAATTGCATCGTAATCAGTAAATCAGAGACAATGCCATTGAGCATGTGGCCTCAATACACAAGTGTACAATGATTTTTTTTTATTTATTAGTGTCACAAGCAGGCTTACATTAACAATGCAATGAAGTTACTTGACATAATGTAATGAAGTCCTCTAGTCGCCACACCCTGGGGCTTGAATACACTGAGGGAGAATTCAACATGGCCAATGCACCTAACCAGCACATCTTTCAGACTGTGGAAGGAAATCAGAGCACGCACAGAAATTCCACACAGACATGGGGAGAAAGTGCAGACTCCACACAGACACTGACCCAAGCTGGGAATCCAACCTGGCCCCCGGTGCTGTGAGACAGAGTGCTGACCGCAATTGATATGGACTTTCATATTTTTGTGCGTTTGATGATAAATTGTAAAATGAGAAATGGTGGCCGCGATTCTCCCACTGCGACCCGCAATTTTTCTGGTGGGATTTTCTGGAGATGCGCATCACTGGCCTTGTGCCAGGATTTGCACATGCGCCAGGAACACATGCGCATCTCTCAGAGCTGGTGAACAGTTATCGGTCAGACCATGCTGCAAACCAGCGGGAAGGCAGGTAAATAATTTGAATCTTTTAAAATGTATTTTAAGTTTGTTTAACAGTTCATTATCGGGAACTTTCTGGTCCCGATTGAATCTCCTACCCCACCAGGAGTACTCTATTCTGGCATGGTATACACTAGCTCCCCACGTTTGGGGTACTAGCACTAGACCCTGCCAGAATGAAGGGGGGCAATCGGAGCCCCCTCAGGGGATCAGGTGGCGGGGGGGGGGGGTTGGGCCCCCTGGACATAGACACTGTGGCAGTGCCAGCCTGTGGCCCTGTCATTATCCAAGGGGCAAAGTGCCCCATGTCCAGGGGGTACCTTGGCACTGCCCATCGAGCAACGGGCAGTGCCAAACAGGCGAGGCCTACTGTGGGCAAAGCCTAGGGGCAATCAGTGGGGGTGGATAGGATCAGTCTGGAATGAAGGGCGGCAGGCCTCTGCTGAGGTGGGGGGGCCTGCCGGGGTCAGCGAATGGGCCATACATCGGGGCACTCTGGGGTGGGGGTGGGGGTCAGGGCTGGCCTGAGAATTATTGGGGGGCCGTGATCAGGCCATGGGGAGGCTGGAGGGGCAGCACTGCGGGACTCCGGGGCTGGTCAGTGATCGAGCTGGCCAGCAAACGGGGAGACCGACAGGTTGGGACCAGATTCTGGCGCGAATAGATGCCCTCGAGCCCTGGGTTTGTAATCATATTCACATCTGGGATCTCCGCAGCGCACAGAGTGCGGAGATTCGGGTAAGAAACTGAACTGACAAAACAGTCGGGATTTAGATTAGTTTCCCACCAATTCAGCACTTTTGGAACTGCAGCCAGGATGTGGGTGGTTTAATTCCTTGGTTACTGAATGGTGGTAGATGTTAAGTAAATACACGCACCCTTACTTGTGTTTGTAAGTCTGTGTAAGTCCATGTAAGGGATTTATATTAAAATTAGCGAATGTGGCTGAAACTCTGTTGCCATTGCCAAACTGGCAAATTGGTGATTTGTACTGGGCAACACTTATTTTAGTGTTTCTTTTAATGTTGTACAAGTTCAGAGGGAGGCACTCAACCAGAGAACTTGACCAGTTAAAGAGCAGCAAGAAGTCAGATTTAAAGTGAAAATATGAAGCAGCCAGTTAGCTGCACAGCCTCAAAAACCTGGAGGCAGACAAGTAGCCAGCTAGATACCATTAGCAGCCAGTCTGTCAGCAATAGCCACCAACCAGCCAATCAACAAGAGCAGGAGGAGGCCGGGGTCAGCTTAGTTACAGGAGAGGCTGCAGTGTGGCAAATCAGTAATGAGAGTGCTGGCAGGAATGTGAGACGAACGAGAATTAGGTGTGTGAGCAATTCAGCATGTGTTACATCAAACTTGTTAGCTGATACAAATTGAGAAGAAGCTGATTGTTATGTTAGCATCACAAGGGTTTCTATTACTATAATCAAGCAGTGCTTGATATTTGAGTAGCTTTATTGCCATAATATTTATATTAGCATCACTATCTGCGAGAAGGTTAATCCAAAGAAAAAAAATTTTATGGGACCTGTCAGCATAAATTTTGTTAGTTCCTTTGGTCCGATGGTCACAGGCTAAGTTAGGTATCCTGATAGATATCACCTACGATTTTCACTCCTATGCCTACACCTTTGGCTCCCCATAGACCTTACCGTAACATACTGCTCATTTTCCCATACTCAAACTCTTATCAACACTGCTTCTCTAATTTGCACAATACTGAGTCAAGTTGATACTCTGTGTATGCTAATGGTTACCACTGGATCTGCCATACATTTTAAAATACGGGAATTCGAAGAATTTTGGAAGAACTGAGTTTCCAGATGTTTTCCTCTCTTAGGAATGTTCCGACAAAACTACGAGAAACAAAAAAGCAAAATCTCCCTGATGCCCTCATCAATATTTATCCCTCAACAACTATTATTAACATGGGTTATCTGGGGATATATCTTATAGCTCTGTTTGCAGGACCTTGCTATACAAATTGGCTGCTGTGTTTTCTACATTATGACAATGGCTATACCTCAAAGGAAATTTTAATTGGCTATAGGATGTTTGGAGATGTCCAAGGGCCATGAAAGGTTGAACATAAATGCAAGTCTTGTTTTCACTGTAGGCAGAAATTACATTTTATCCTGCAACTAAAGTAGACCTGCAACAGATTACCAAAGTAGCTCTACTGGACAGTCAGGGAAGGAAAAGGAAGAGCAAAGGTCAGCGTTCTTAAATTTTCCTGTGATCGATAAGTAACTTCTAACTAGCATATATTAAGACTTTATGTGTGCTCCGTTAGCAGAAGTTAATTACTTTAGCTCAACCTACTCTGCAAAACGGAAGAACTTGCATTTATATAGTGCCTTGAACAACCTCAGAGCACTCATATAAACATAGAAACTAGAAGCAGGAGTAGGCCATTCAGTCCTTAAGAACCTGTTCCACCATCTTGATCATGGCTGATCATCGGATTTAATATCCCATATCCCTTGATTCCTTCAGCCCCAAGAGCTACATCTAATTTCTTCTTGAAATCAGACAACGTTTTGGCCTCAGTTACATTTGGTGGGAGTAAATTCCACACATTCACCACTCCCTCGGTGAAGAAATTTCTCGTCACTTCAATTCTAAAAGGTCTATCCCTTATCCTCAAACTATGACCTCCAGTGCTGGACTTCCCCATCATTGGGAACATTCTTTCTGAATCCACTCTGTCTAACCCCGTTAGAATTTTATAAGTTTCTATGAGAAGTGGCAGATGGACTTCAACCCGGATAAGTGTGTAGTGGTACATTTTGGCAGGTCCAATGGGATGAAGGAATATAATATTAAGGGTAAAACTCTTAGCAGTGTGGAAAATCAGAAGGATCTTGGGGTCCGGGTTCATAGGACTTCCAAATCAGCTTTGCAGGCAGAGGATGTGGTTAAGAAGGTGTATGGTGTACTCGCCTTCATCAATCGAGGAATTGAGTTTAGGAGTCGGGAGATAATGCTGCAGCTCTATAAGACCCTAGTCAGACCCCACTTGGAGTACTGTGCTCAGTTCTGGTCGCCTCATTACAGGAAGGATGTGGAAGCCATTGAGAGGGTGCAGAGGAGATTTACAAGAATCTCAGAAACCCAGATTGGGTGTCATGCCTTATGAGGATAGGTTGAGAGAGCTTGATCTTTTCTCCTTGGAGAGACGAAGGATGAGAGGGGACCTGATAGAGGTGTATAAGATGTTGAGAGGTATTGATTAGGTGGATTCTCAGAGGCTTTTTCCCAGGGCTGAAATGGCTGCCACAAGAGGACACAGGTTTAAGGTGCTGGGGAGGAGGTACAGAGGGGATGTCAGGGGTAAGTTTTTCACTCAGAGGGTGATGGGTGAGTGGAATCGACAGCCGTTGGTAGTGGTAGAGGCAAATTCGATAGGGTCTTTTAAGAGACTTCTGGATGAGTACATGGGGCTTCATAGGATTGAGGGTTATAGGTAAGTCTAGTAGGTAGAGATATGATCAGTGCAACTTGTGGGCCGAAGGGCCTGTTTGTGCTGTAGTTTTTCTATGAGATCCTCTCTCACGCTTCTAAACTCCAATGAATATAATCCAAAGCACTTTACATTCAATGGAGAATGTCTATGTCCATCTGAGAAAGCCAGCAACACCTAGGTTTACCATTTCATACAAAAGTTGGAACTTCCAACACTGCACTGAACATTGAACTCAGCTGAGAGTAACCCCATCTAAGCTGAGGCTGAAAGGGTCAGGGTATCTGTGAAGTGAGAGCTGCCTGTATGAAGTTAAAGGAAGGAGAGAAGAGGTGGTTCCAGGCCATTATGACAATCTAATAATCAGATTTAGTATCAGTGGCTGGAATTTTCCAATCTTTCTGGTCCTGCTGTGGGTGGGTGGGTGGGTCGGGGGGGGGGGGGGGGAGTTAAAATATGGAGGCCGTGTGGCAGAAACAGAACTAAGAGGAAAGGAGAAAGCAGGAGTGATCATCGAGCTGAGCCAAACGGCTGGATCTCTGAGCAGTCAACAAGCACATTTCCAACCGCTGCCAATGCTTCTTTCACTTTTGAGTGTTTGAATACCCAGAAACAGCCATACTGTGCAAAGGTAACAGCAATTCTGATAGATCCACGACATCTCAATTGATGGGAGCTGGGACTTGAGAAGCTTCTGGAAAGAAATGTGTTACATAGAGAAGGATGTACAGGCAGAATCTTGAGCTGAATAATGCACTCCCAGATCAGGAACGTTCACCGCTTTGTGAGGTGTATTGCGTGGTGCGATGACATGGGGTGCTGTTTACAAAGTCATCACATTGGTTTGCGATAGTATGATGTGCGGGCAGATCAAAGAGCCAGAAACCCTCCCTGTCTATTTAAATTGCAATTCAGAAACCAATTAACATCATTAATGACCCAATTCACTGCTATAATAAGTTCAAAAGGCAATAATATGCCTTCAGGATGAAAATGATGACAGGTGGGGAATCTGTTTTCGAATGAATAAGCATGTTTGGATGGCTATTAAAGTACAAAGCCTATGCTCAGAGCATGTCCTTAATCCATCTCCTTGCTTGCTCCAGAAACCAATTCAAATTCAAATTAAATCCAACTCATGGATCCAAGTTGACAAGAAAAGCCACTGCACCTGATTTTGGGTTTGATCTGACACTAGATCTTAGCCAAAAGAATAACTGCAGCCGAATCCAGAGTTTAGGCTTTGTAATCAACACTTCATTAACTGCTGATTGTGAATGGACAGAGGAACCTTTTGGAAATTGTTTCATCTGCTGATTGACAGGGCTGTACTGATCGATTATTTTCCTGTCCATGACCCAGGGGTAAAAAGTGTCTGAGACGGATGGGGATTGTGCTCTCAGTTGGAGACACAGCCTCCAGTGAGGAGGAAAAGGGTGCGAGAAGGAAGGGAACACAAGGAGGCTCTGATTCTTCAGGAAGGGGACAGGGCAGTACCAGACCCCAAGTATCAGGAGTAACCCAAAAACCCTCAGCGGAGGCACAGACAATCTAATGCTGCCACAAAGTGTACAGGCAGAGGTTTAGCTACCGGCAACTGAGCAAGACTTAGTGCAGAAGGTAATTCAGGAGCCACTGTGACATTATTTGTGAGATCCTAGCAGAGAGAATCTCTTCCAGCTGTGTTGGGGGCCACCTAATGCCTGTCCCAGTGAAAGTAACAGTGGTGGCTTTACTCCTTCACAACAGATTCATTCCACAGGCCTCAGCGAGACAACACAGTCAGCTGCATATCATTGCATTGAGGTATTCACAAATGCAATACATCGCCTTCACACAGGATTTCCAGGTTAGAATGTAACTGGTGACAACTTTGTATTAGATATAATGTGACCAATAAGAACAAGATGTAAGGATTAGCTGACCCAGTAAACCATGGAATCAATTACAGAGTGATGTAATAGTCAGCTGATTCACTATAAATAAGGAACTATGTAGAATTGTGGGTAGCTTGGAGCGGCCCAGGGCGAGGCCCCAAGTTTGGAGTAATGATGTTTCTTTATTAAACCTTTCCTTTGATTTATAAGTTGGAGTAAGTTTTGTTGTATTTTCATTAGCTGCATTTTGAAGAATTCCTTCTGAAAAAACAGTCCAAAGTCAAATGGATAGAGCCTGAGATGTACAATGATTTCAGGTTTCCCCACAGCGCAGGGAAGCGATTGGCTTCACGAAGATCGTCATAAAGGCTGGACAACCACGTACTTTCATCAACAGAAAGGGCTTCCACTCGATCAATGGGTAACCGATGTGTAGCCGTAATCGGTGGGTCATGCAGATTTATGCCAGGTATCCAGGCAGCAGTCATGATGCATACATCCTTAGGGATTCACAGATTCCAGACCTTTTCGCCAACCCTAATTCCTTGAAGCGATGGCTCCTTGATGATAAGGGCTATCAACTGAAATGTTGGCTACTGCCACCTGTGAGAGTGTCATCATAGAACCCTACAGTGCAGAAAGAGGCCCTTCGGCCCATCGAGTCTGCACCAAACACAATCTCACCCAGGCCCTACCCCCATATCCCTACATATTATGCCCACTAATCCCTCTAACCTACGCATCCCTGGATATGAAAGGGCAATTTCTTAGCTTGGCCAATCAACCTAACCCGCACATCTTTGGGCTGTGGGAGGAAACCGGAGTACCCGGAAGAAACCCACGCAGACACGAAGAGAATAAACAAATAAGTAAATAAACAAACAAACAAACACCACACAGACAGCAACCCGAGTCGGGAATCGAACCCAGGACCCTAGAGCTGTGAAGCAGCAGTGCTAACCACTGTGCTACCATGCTGCTCCTGTGTCCAACCTTGTCAGAGAGAGGAGGTACAATAAAAGTCATGCCAGCACCAAGGTCATGGAGCAGAAGACCATCAGTCTCCTGCAGATGCAATTCTCAGGCCTGGATAGATATGGAGCGGCAATGCAGTAACTCCCTCACATGCGCCCTTATGGCCATGATGTGCTGTGCACTCCATAACATCACCACTGAAAGAGGAGATACCCTTGAGCATAGGGGTTAGTTCTCCGAGGATGAGGGCGATGATGAGTTGAGGGACCAAACCTGCTAATGGCCCTGGCTGTGATCAACTGGGTTGCTTAATATGGAAAAGGTTTCTATAGTACATCTTGCCACTGCAACAAAAAGGGTTTGGTGAGATCTTTTTCCCAGTGCTTGGCAGGAACTGGTCATGCCAATCATATACTGCAAGCAGGAGGGCACCAAGGTAGGCCTAACTGAATCTGGGGGCAGCTATTTCCCCTTAGAGAATGCACCCCTCACTCAACGGTACAGATGTCAATGCATAGAAATAGGTAATAAATGTACAATTCCTCAATACCAAAAGGTGGGAGATTTTAAAATTCCTGCCACCTATGAGGATTTACCTGGTTTTGCAATGATGAGCTGAAACTGAAGTTTAAACTGATCAGGTTGGCCTCTTTTAAGGTCAAACCAAATAAACAAACTCAAGTTAAATCAGGTCATAAATCAGGTAAAATCAAAGGGGCAGCTTCCCAAAAGGAAGGGGAACAGCCTGAACAAAATCAAAGTACAAAGGAAACTTAAAAACGTCAAATTAAAATGTGATTATTAGGATCAATAATGCACCCCCAGCTGCTCCGGTGCCCAACAGGGTGCCTGATCAGGTTGGAAAACGCACGAATCTTCACTATGTATGATCGAGCGCATCCATTAATCATCCGATCAGTCACTTGACACTGCCTGATGGTCCTTTAAACTGCTGGCCATTATCTCATTCCAGGTCACAGCCTACAGCCTCAGAGATCGGACATTCTATCCTCCAGCACTCTTGGGTGGTGTGACAGTCTGTAACACGCCCTTGCCACCAATTACCATATTATTGGGCGCACAACAATGCTGGGCTTAGGAGTCAGGATGCCACCAATCTCTGGGTGCCGAACCACCGTCAGCATGTAACTTCAGCCCAACTGCTACCTGCCGAGAATCAGCTAAGTTCTTAATAGGAAGGGACTGGAATTTTGCTTACCATTATCCTAAATGTGAGTCCTCAGATTTCTGATCCTCCCACCAGTGGAAACAATTTCCATCATTTTCTCTATCAAAACAGTTCAGAATGGAAGAAGATGAGTAAAAATGGGTGAAAGTTGGTGAAGCACTGGTCCAGTACATGAAGTTCCATTTCTACTCCTGCCCTCTTCCCATATAAAGCTTCTTTTGTAGGCTTTTTGCAAACTGCCTTCAGCAGACATCTGCATGTTTAAGACACAGGAAGCACCTGTTTTAGTTTAAAACATTTCACAAACAAGTATTTCTCATTGAAGAATGCTGACAGCAGTCAGTTACAAGTTCTGCGATTTTGTCCTCACGAAGCTTAGAAGTTGACGGAGAGGGAGAAGAGCAAGGAGAGATGTTACCATTTTTTGTAATGATTTGCTGTAGTTAGTTCATGAGGAAAGTACTCATACAGCTGAAGGAGATGCAACCGACAGTCTGATATGAGTTAGCACTGCAGCATTAACACTACAATTGCCATGCATTTCAGCATGGGAGCCTAAAGTCAGGGGCTTTCCAGTGTGTTGTTGTTGAACAGCTCATACTAAATTTGCGTGTGTACACATGTCTAGATAGGATTGGGCTTGCTGGTGATGTTTCATACATTTGAAAGTCTGCTAGCATTCAGTGTCCAGGATCACACAGTGCCCATGTAACCTTGTCCTGAAATCAGACTCTTTTCCTCCAGAGTGGATTGTATATTTTGGAAGTAGGGAAAAACATCATATAACAAACACATAAAAATAGCACAATGACTTTGTTTCAATATCACTGCATTTGTATTTGCTAGCATTTTTCATTGTTTGCCTAATACTTTTCATGATAATGATGCCATGCCCTATATTTTTCACCAGGATATCCTTAGCCTTTTCTTCCTCAGCCTCTGCACTAAGCAGCATCTCACCTTTGAGATTTCAATTTTCATCTCAGCTCCTCTTTCCCTGTCACCTCTGAATTCAATGACCTTCTGCCATTCCTACAATCCTATAAACTCCCCTATCCATACTCTTGGCCACACACTTGACTTTGCCTTTCCCGTGGCTTATCTAAGCTGTGGCCATCTCCAATCATTTCCTCGTGTGCCTCTCCATGCTTCCCGCCCTACTTCTTTCTGTGTTCATCCTAAGAAATGCACTAAGCCAAATCACTTAGAACTACACTTTCTAAATCCCGATTGCCCAACCTTTGACATTCCATTCGCCAAAATACGACTGCCAATTTGCTTAACCTTCTCCTTCTGTCCATCTTGTCCCAAGTTAAACCTTTATTCTCTCTTAGCTCAGATGACCTTTTGGTAGGACCCCAATTTTTGCCGACACATAACTGGGACCACATCACCCTGCTAGAACTGCAATGCCAAGTCTGCCAGCCAACATTTGTACTTTGTTCAAATAGCCATCTTAAGCCTGGATAGTGAATGCAGACAGAGTATTCACCCTCTGCAAGCAGTTTAAGGTTTAATTAATCAAGCAAGTTAGACCGAATATACAGCAACCAGACAATTAGTTCCATTAGCTCTCCTGCTTCAAACCATTATCCATTCCCTTACTATAGATGCGCAGGTTAGATGGACTGGCCATGCTAAGTTGCCCGTTAGTGTCCAAGGGTGTGTACTTCATGTAGATTAGCCGTGGTAAATGTAAGGGGTTATGGGGGTAGGGTGGGCTTGGGTAAGATGCTCTTTCAGTGAGTCAGTGCAGACGCGATAGGCCAAATGGCCTCCTTCTGCATTGTAGGGATTCTATGGTTCTAATACCATCTATCTCAGAATATCTCCGAGGGGAGGTGGTGGTGTAGTTAATGGACTGGTAATCCAGCGATCAGAGTAATGCTCTGGGAACCTGGGTTTGAATCCCACCACTGCAGATGGTGAAATCTGAATTCAATAAAAAATCTAGCCCATTTTCATAAAAAAAAAGATTTAATGACTCCCAACCCACAGTCAATGTGGCTGATTCTTAAATATCCTATGAAATGGCCTAGCAATCTCCAATGGCATTTTCAGTCCAGAATGGTGCACAGAGCCAGTGTATTTAGTAGTACTGTACAGTGAACAGCATATCTGACTGCAACATGCACAGAAATATTGCAATCTGATATATTACAACATTGTTAGTTGCCCCAGTTACACAGCCAATGACACTGGAACAAGGTAAAAGATGGTTATTATTCTCGTTGGCAAAACGTTTTATAATGATGGGAGCAGTAGAACATCATAGTCCAAACCCACTCTATAATCTCAACCAAAGAAGCAATGCAAAAGCTCAACCACAAATATCACTGAATGTCAAAGCCAAACTGTCCAGATGGAATAGATTGTCACATACTCAAGTTAACACATCTTCATAAAACACTAGATGGGTAATTGTAACTGCAGAATAGGCAAGGTTGTCAGTTTACTGGAGGTTTCCATTCAGGTGAATGTTATTTATTTGTGAATACATAAAACAGAGACAAGTCGGGATTAGTTCATGAAAAAAAACCTGCAGCTGAGCTCTTCTGAATAGATTCAATTCATTTTAAGCACTGTAAATATGCCAGCATCTCCCTGGCAACAGAGTATTTTTTAAAATTTGTTATAGTTTTTTTCAATTATATGTCAGTACACAAAGCAATAAAAAAATCCAGTTCAACTAAGAAAAGAGGTGGAGGGCATACTTACACCTTTAATTTTATCACCTGAAATTATTTATCAGGAAAGAATCATATTGCATTTATAAAATATGCTCACAAAATCACTTCAGAAAAAAGCATTCTAATGTATTCTGTGTCACTAACCAGTTACAGTAAGAAGTCTCACAACATCAGGTTGAAGTCCAATGGGTTTGTTTGGAATCACCAGCTTTTGGAGTGCTGCTCCTACATCAGGTGAGTGTGATAGACCACTTACCTGATGAAAGCTCGTGATTCAACTTGAGTTGATTTTTGGAGCAAGTAAGGAGGTGATTCATGGTTTGTCCTGTCCACTCTGCGCGTTGGTTTTGTAATTCTTTTAAAAAAGTTACTCGCATTAATTGCCCATCCTTGGTTGCTACAAAGGACTGGTAGACCTTCCTCCTGAACCTATAGTGTAGGTACACCCACACTGCTGTTTGGGAGAGAGTTCTAGGATTTCTAGGACTGAAAGAGCGGTTTTAATGCCCAGCTGGGGATAGTGTGTGACTTATACTGGGACTTAGAGGTGATGGTTTTCTCTTGTGTCCACTGCCAGTCCTGGGTGGTTAAGATCACAGGTTTGACTTGAAGCCTCAGTGACTTGTTGCAGCCCACCGTATAGATTCTACCCCTGCAGGTAGAAGGGGTGGATATTTAAGGATAGTAAGGGATTCTCAAAGCATTTTTTTTTTAACTCTGACCTACCTGTTGCTGTTACTGTTGGTAACCTTTGCGCCTCTGACTGCACAGAAAAGATTTGTTAAACTGGATCCAGGGTCTACATAAACAAAAGTGTGTGTGTGTGTGTGTTGGGGGGGGGTGTAGTGCTGGGGGCTGAGTTCTGTCATACATAAAATTATTCCTGATTCCAAGAAGCTAAGCATGACTCGTCAGCGTTTTGTGGGTTCTTTTTCAAGCACTCAGGAAATGTAAACAGTTTCAGCACTTTTGATGTCTGATTTCGGAATTGTTACAGAGGAAGCGGCATGTATGCGAGACTCTATTAACCGTATTGTTTCCATTCCTGCAGTGCTCCTTCACTACGAAGCCTGTCACCAGGATCTATGACGTGTGTACATTAGTTTTCGATACAACCACTCCTGTATCCAGCAATGAGTAACGAGCTTTCTTAATAACCACTTATATTCTGAAATGGAGACGGTGCATGTAAGTAGTTTACAGACCGCGTTGCAGTAAGAAACATCTTTGAAACAGTAACGCATATAAGCAACTGGCCAGTTGCCCCGAAGGGCATGGAGGGGGAAAGAAGTCAGTATCCACGTTTTTAATAAGAGGAAGGATAAAAACATTTTAACAATCACTTACCCCACAAATGATTTGCTTTTCCAAAAACACAGAGTCTGCCATAGTTAGTGCATTGACAATCCACACACACCAGTTCTTGAAGTCAGTTGTAAAGCAAAGTGATAGGTCTCGAATGAAGCAGATTAACAGCGTTGCCAACTTTCACACTCCAGCTTATGCAGAATCCAGGTTCGTGTAGCATGAGCGATGCTCTTGCGCTTCATTTGTCCTGTCTGCCGGTTAACATCTTTCACTGCTCGCCCGCTTTACAATCAGGTCAGACTGGAAGGGCTACATGCTCAGCGCTGCCTTCTAAAGCGGGGAGCAGCCTGCAGAAAGATGATTTAAAATCCCGTCCCCCCCCCCCCCGTTCCCCGCCGCCCTTTGGCACTGCAGATGGATCTTCGCGGGGGGAGAGGGGGGAAAGAGAGGTGGGGTTTCAACTGACGACAAGACCCAAGTCACTGGCACATCCCCGCTGAGGATCGGATAGAGGGATCGCTCTGACCCATTCCTGGCGAATAGGATGACATAATGGGAGAAATACACAATCTGGAAAGTTGCAGCTGTTCCCAGTTAGAAGACCGCACTAACCTCAGACTCAGATGTCTGCAGCTCATGTCCACACGCTGGCTGGAAAGCATTTACTGCCGCTCGCTCATTTCAACAAAAAAAGGTAGACGCCCCCCTACCGAAATTAGCTGAACAGAGTGAGAATTGCTGATTTGTCCTCCACTTTTAAGCTGCTAGGAGCGAGGCGACTTCTTGCAAGCCTTCTCATAGAGTCACAGAGGTTTACAGCATGGCCCTTCGGCCCAACTTGTCCATGCCACCCTTTTTTAAAAAAACTCAAAGCTAATCCCAATTGCCCGCATTTGGCCCATATCCCTCTATACCAGTCTTACCCATGTAATTGTCTAAATGCTTTTTAAAAGATAAAATTGTACCCATCTTTACTACCATCTCTGGCAGCTTGTTCCAGACACTCACCACCCTCTGTGTGAAAAAATTGTCCCTCTGGACACTTTTGTATCTCTCCTCAAATCTATGCCCTCTAGTTTTACACTCCCCTACTTTTAGGAAAAGATACTGATTATCTAGCTGTTCTGTGCCCCTTATTATTTTATAGACCTCTATAAGATCACCCCTCAGCCTTCTACGCTCCAGAGAAAAAAGTCCCATTCTATCCAGCCTCTCCTTATAACTCAAACCGTCAAGTCCCGGTAGCAGCCTCTTCTGCACTTTTTATAGTTTAATAATATCCTTTCTATAATAGGGTGACCAGAATTGGTGAATGCTGATTTACATTCTCTCAGCTGACATTAGAGTCCTGTCTTTCTTTTTAATACAATACAAATTTGCCAACCCTTAGATTTCGCTGGCTGGTATTAGTCAGCGATTCATTTGCAAGTGACTCACACTCATTGCCTCTCGAGTCAAAATGTTGTACGCTCAAGCAAGACTGACACATTTCCCCCCCACCACCCCAAAGCAACCTTCAGCCTTGCACCCCCTCAACAACAATTAACTTCCTAAAATGAACATTGTATATTAATATGAACAAAATTTCTGCATTTATAATTAAATTGACTTCCACAAGAAAGAAGAATATTTTGGTTTGTACATCCTCATTGTTCTATACTGTTCACAGGATATGTAGCGGAAAATATGTACATTATAATATGTAATGTGGCTCATATGATTCAGCACAATGGGGCAATCTTACAAAAAGAATTCTACGTCCAGGACAAGCATGAAAAGGGAGGTGTTTCTGATCCATTTTTAAGCGAGTCCAAATCTGCGATCTTACGCGTTTAGAGTAAAAAGAAGAAAAATGTTTCTCTCCTATAGGGGAGGGGCAGGACTTAAATCACTCAAATTCTGCTGAGAGCAGCAGAGGGTGCCACTGAGTATGCAAAAGTCCTTCTGCTGCGAAGAGCAATAGAGGCTGAATGATAGTTCTCTCACTATCAGTCTCTGTTGCTCTCAGCCAGCCTCTGTGGCCTTAGCAGGCCTCCCCCCCGGCAGGTACCGCAGGGGCCCGCAGCCTATCACAACACCCCTCCAGTCCGGATCAATCAAGCCCCCCACAAGCTCCCCCATTGGCCCGGACTGATCCCTCCTCGCTCCCCCCACCAATCGCAATGAAGTGTGTGGAGCGGTTACCCACCACCACCCCCATGATTGACCTGCCCTCGAAAGGCCCTGCCCCTCAGGCCCCACCTACTTGGCAATGCGTGGTGGAACAGAAAGAAATCCCACAACACCAGCTTAAAGTCCGACAAGTTTATTTGTAGCAAACGCCCCAAGCTTTCGGAACAGGCTGCCAGGTGGCTGGAAGTTCTGAACTCCCAGTTCCACCTGACGAAGGGACAGCCCGTTCCGAAAGCTTGGGGCATTTGCTACAAATAAACTTGTTGGACTTTAAGCTGGTGTTGTGGGATTTCTTTCTGTTTTATCCCCAGTCCAATGCTGGCATCTCCACATCATTATGCGGTGGACACAGCTAGGATACCTAGTGGACAGTACCAGCCTGACACCGTGGCACTGCCCGATGGGCACACTCCTGGCCCCCAACCGCCCCGGGTGGGGGGGGGGGGGTGGTGGAATCAGTGGCCTCCAGTTCTACCAGCAAGGCCATCATGTCTGGGGACCAGCTGTGATTTTTACTGGAGAGAACCTCGCCTGGCAAGGCTACAGAGGCAAATGAGCCCCGAAGACAATGTCCCGGGCTTGCCAATGACATTGAAATTATACTAAAATGTGATTTAACTAATTTATTCAGCCTCATGCTGGAAACAGGTATGAGGCTGACCTTGCTAGAAATCATAAGTTGACAGGTGAGACGCGATGGTAAGACTGCCCCTATGTGTTCCTGCAACAATTCTAGAGCATTTTATGCAAATTTGCACAATCAATAATCATTAGGATAGAGCAGGGCTAGATTAAATTATGCTCTTTGATACCATTTACTGGTTCACAACGATAGAAACTCTACAGTGCAGGAGACCATTTGGCCCACTGAATCTCCACCACCTCTACGAAAGATCATCTTGCCCAAGAAAGCTTGCTCCTAAAGCAAGAGAATGGGAGGGAGCAGTGGGATGGCTGCACTGATGACCACCTCTATTGAAAGAGTAGTCACCTGCATGGAAAATCAACAGCTCACTGAGTGTACACTGGCCCTCACCAACGGCCTGTCACAGTGCCACTTTACACAGATGGTGCAAAGCCCTAACCCACTGGGTCAAAGTTTCACTGAAATGCAGCTAAGCGCTCTCCAAATCTTGGCTGGCAGGGAATGACATAGGGGCTCTGGGAGGGACATGAAAGTACACCAGCAATTGATACTTCGCTCAAGGCACTCAATCTCTTATAGCAAGTGCAGACAATGTGCTGCCTCTTGCCATGAAGACCGGATCTTCCCCTGCACAGGTGTAGGTAGGACATTCTTTAGCAGGGCCTTCACAGGGTTAAAATGCAGAACAAATCTGCCAAGAGCATTTCATCCGTCACAGCAGGGAAATAAGAAGCCTGCCTCTAGCTCAGCTGAAACCACAGAGGTTATGTCATTTAGGGGTCAGAGCAAATGTATGAGAAAGACTTAATAATTACACATTGGGTTCCCTTGGGTCTGTACAGCAATATTAGTGATACTATGCTGATGTTTGTTTCGACTATACACATAATTTGAACATCTCAGAATCCTGGCCTCCACTTTACTGCATGCTCTATTCGTCCTGGTCAGTAACCTTCAGGCGAATGGAACAATCATGCTTTATGAGGAGGAAAGAGTGTGAATGACAATGTTGGCTAGTTGAATGAAGTGTATCTGGTTTTTGAGGGGTGGGAGGTTGCAGAGTGGGGAGTAGGGAGAAACAGAGAAATGATGGCCATTCTTGATGACTTCATGCAAACATATTTAGTGAAATGTAGTCTGAGTACATCATTGGCTTCTCTGGCATCCATGTGCCTGGCTGCTGGCACCATGGCCACATCGTGCACTTCCTCCTCCTCTTCAGTAGATCCCAGGTGTTCAACACATTCCTCCAGTTGGAGCTCTACTCTTCTCCGCAGTACAATGTTGTGAAAGGCACAACAGATGACAGTAATTCTAAAGACTCCAGGTGGAGTATACTAAAGTGTGCACAGAATATCATTGAATCCCTATAGAGCAGAAGGAAGCCATTTGACCCATCGAGTCTGCACCATCAACAATTCCACCAAGGCCCTATCCCTGTAACCCCACATATTTACCGTGCTGATCCCCTTACACTCAGGGGCAACTTAGCATGACCAATCAACATAACTCGTACATCTTTGGGCTGTGGGAGGAAACCGAAGCACCAGAGGAAACCCAGACAGGCATGAGGAGAAGGTGCAAACTCCACACAGACAGTCACACGAGGCTGGAATTGAATCAGGGTCCCTGGAGCTGTAAGGCAGCACTGCTAACCACTGTGCCACCATGCCAAAGTGTGAATATTCTCTTGCTTAAAAAAATCTTTATGGTCTGGGAAAAACATTGAGCAGTTCTGAACCTGAAGATTCTTTGGTTTTTGTCCTCAGAAGATTATTCTCCAGAGCAATTTAAGTGAAATCCAATTAACATCTTTCCCAGGCATAGTCACTCAACCATCCATATATATTTCAAGCTCCAGCTGTATTAAAAATAATTAATCCTAACAACCTTGGTGGTATCAGAGAGCTAACAAAAACAAATTATTACTGGCATGGAAGCAAAATGAGAGAATAAGTTGTTTCCAGACTTTACTGTTCATCGGATGGCTTTTTGTTTGAAACCTAGACAAGAAACCACTGACACCAAGTTTGCCTTCCTCAAAAGGCAATTGGAACATACTGTGAGCTTCTATTAGTAGCTATTAAAACTCTTCAGCATTATTTCCAATTGGTCCACAATCTATGACTGTAACACTACGTTCTGTACTCTCTCCTTTCCTTCTCTATGAACAGCATGCTTTGTCTGTCTAGCACACAAGAAACAATACTTTTTACTGTATACTAACACATATGACAATAAATAATAATATGATAATAATAAATATGACAAATTTGTGGGATAAGCTGAGTATGCCTGCATCTAAAAGTTCTTTGACATGAGACCATGCTCTGTGGAAGAGATCTATTTGCATATTATTGCAAATATTTAGTTGGCTATTTATATCAGTCAAATATTGAAAGAAGTATCCCAGCCAGGAACATAGGTTTGGGGCATCACTGCTTAATGATGTGCGAATGTACTTGTTTCTAGGAAAAAAGAAAACTGAACGACATGAAAAGTTAATTAAGTGCCGTTGCTGTGTGGAAAATGGCTTGCTGGGTTATTTCCAGTTTCTAAAAATGCTTAAAATTTAAGCAGGAACCTCCTTTGGAGTATATCTTGATCTTAAAATTTTGTTCTCACTAGAACAGCAGAGATTGAGTGGTGACCTTATAGATGTCTACAATATTATGAGAGGCATGGACAGAGTGGATAGTCAAAAACTTTTTCCCAGGGTGGAAGAGTCAACTACTATGGGGCACAGGTTTAAGGTGTAAGAGGCAAAGTTTAAAGGGGATGTACGAGGCAGAATTTTTACAGTAAGAAGTCTGACAACACCAGGTTTAGGTCCAACCAATTTATTCGATAGCAAACTCACAAGCTTTTGAGGTTCCCCTCTTTGTCAGGTGAATGAAGAGTTCTGGCCTCAGACAGAGCATATGAAGCACAGACAGATTTTTTACACAGAGAATGGAAGCAGATACAATAGTGACTTCTAAGGGGCATCTTGACAAATATATGAAAAGGATGGGAATACAGGGATATGGTCCCCAGAAGGGTAGGAGGTTTTAGTTAAGTCAGGTAGCATGGTCAATGCACGCTTAGAGGGCCAAAGGGCTGTTCCTGCACTGTAATCTTCTTTGTTCTAAGGGATACATACTTGAGAATATATTACTGAATCAGCTTTCAGCATCCTTTCAGGCAGTGCAGTCCAGATCATAACTCTGTAAAAAATTTTCCTCCGGTTCTGCCAATGGAAGTAGTTTCTCCTTATTTACTCTAGCGAAACCCTTCATAATTTCAAACACCTCCTTCTAAATCTCATCCTTCTTTGGAAGTTTTAAAAAAAAACTTTAAGAAATGTACTGCACTATTGATTTAAGTTCACATAAAGAGTTCTTCTGTGCCACATCTGTAGTGCTACTTCTTTGCACCCAAAAATGAAAACTTCTAAATTTCTAATACCTCCATTCAGGCTCTCAAAACCAATCCTGTTAATATAACCCTTTGGCTTGAAGGCCATGACTTTATGAGTTCACGCTTTGAATGTTTTAGCATCTCAATGTTGTGTAATATTTTAAATTTTTATTCCATCATGGCATGTGGGTATTGCTAGCTGGGGCAGCATTTGTTGCTCACCCTAAATTGCACTTGAGTGGCTTACTAAGCCATTTCAGACAGCATTTACGGTCCTCATTAGACTTCTAATTCCAGATTTTTATGGAATTCAAATTTCACGAAGCACCATGGTGCAATTTGAACCCATATTACCCTGGGTCTCTGCATGCTACCCCCTCTCCCCACAGCAGTTAAAATTCTGTCTTCTGTTTCAAATCTAAAACACTTAGTGGCATCCAGAGGTTACGGGGGATGCTAAACAAATGCAAGGGTCATGATCCAGTGGTCCCGCTAGCCATGGGTGCAAATCCCCGAGTGGCCGCTATATCACAGGAGGCCAAAAACTGGATTTGTGCTGGTGAGATTACTGAACGCAATCGTTCCATCCCCCTTCAATTATCTGATCAGATGTCCAGGGAGGACATGAGCTTGATTAGTATCTTTTATACTAAATTTGAATCTCATTATGGGGCTTAACGTCACTACTCCACCCTCATCGTGTCGTCTCACCCAGCCAGTGTTACGTCACATTGGTACGAATCACAACTGGTTTACAAAAAAAAACCTGGGGATACACAGTTAAGTATAGCGCTCAGGTAGTGTGGGACATAAGCAGGAAGGGTCAGGGGTGGGCCCTCTAGAGAGCCCCATTGGTTCATTCCACTTATGTGTGGTGCATGACCAGTAATTTGTTTGAGGGGGAAGTGGGCTCACCCTCCATGTCCCTATCCATAGAGTGGGGGGTGGGGGGGGGGAGTTTAATTCCAGCACAGATGGGGACGTTCTTTAAAGATGGTGCCCCAATCTCAGAGTGACGGCACAAACCAAGTCCCAGAATCTCTGTGCGTCAAGTGTCATAAAATCTGGAGTGAAAACTCAGCTGTGCGTCTGGAGTCATTTCCAGTCTAAACCTGACACTCTTGCCAGATTTTGGTAAGAATCTGCCCAAAATCTTTTGTTTTATTCCGCAGCTTTTCCTTGTGTTTGCGATTTACTGGCAAAGTGAATCCTATGATTTGTTTTTAAAATTTTTTGCATGAACTGCAAACAAAATTAAAACATTTCTGAAGTGTGGCAACACTAGTTTGAGCTGAAGGATTGGATCATGGTTTAAACTACCTCCCAGTCGTTACTCCTCTGATCCCCCATCATTGTGAAAAAAGGACTTGTACCTTTTGGGGAGGATACATAGGAGCACACACTTAGGGGTTAAAAAACACACGCATTTTCCTTTTCAAAAACAGACTGAATACAGAGGGAAGGGAATAGAATTGGGGTTTATGTTCTCTCTCATCCCTGTCCGGAACAGTATTATTTTAGCATGGTTATTCTCTTGAGCATACTAAAAACCGTCTACAGAAGAAAGAAATCTCCTGTTGGTGGTCTTAACAACATATTGCTCAATTTCTTTCACCGAAGGCCATAAAATGCTGGGTCCTTTGCGGCTGTGAAACGTAAAATGATGTGGAGGAGGAACATTATATTTCTGTATTTAATGTCTGTCTAAGAGCATTTGAGAAAATATTTCTGATATTCACTAAAATGCCATGTTACAACTTTGCACTGTCACTAGTTTCTAACTTCCTTAAACACAATGCAATCTTCTGTCCATTTTGAAATGATTGATGATGTCTCTTGGAGCTACCTAAATTTTGTGAATTTAACAACTGTGCAATAAATATAAGCTATATTTTATGATGGTATGGGAGCTGGTGAAGTCCCAGAGAAGGCTTTGCCCCAGGATTGTACAGCCCCGTCAAGACCTTTTGACTCTTAGGCATTCTATATGTACTCATTACTACCCAGGCATTCAGGTCTATACATTCTGCTTCAACACTGGGCATCCGCTTTTGCCACTTGCACTTTAACAAGCCATTTTCTGAATGTCGTTCGCTCAACGATCTACAAATTCTCAAAGATGAGGGAAAAAAACAATTTTTTTTTATATTGCATCTTTCATGACCTCCTGACACCCAAAAGCACTTTACAACCAATGAGGTACTTTAGTTGTATCATTATTGTTGCTATGTGACAGCCAGCTTGTGCACAATATCCACAAACAGCATTGGGATGAATAACCAGATCATCCAGTTTACAACCAGCATTTTGCTGACTTTCAGTGAGCTCAATAACACTAAATTTCTCACCCCCATAAGACAGATGCACTTAGAGCCTTGATTCATGCACGGAATATAATTGCGGTAATGAAGGCTTGGTTAAAAGAGGGACATGATTGACCACTAAATATTTTAGGATATAGGTGCTTTACAGAGGGGAAGGCAAAAGAGGTGGGGGAGTTACTATACTGGTTGGGAACATATTACAGCTGTAATAACAATAATAAAGGAGGGCACCATGGAAGAATCATGTAACAAGACACTGTGGGTAGAGCTCAGAACAGGAAGGAGACAGTCACTATGATGGGGATCTACTACAGGCCTCCCACGGAAAGATGAAGAATGGATATGTAAGCAGATTCTGGACAGATGTAGAAATAATAGGATTGTTGTAGTGGGAGACTTTAATTTTCCCCATAATGACTGGAAATCCCTTAGGGCTATGGATCCGGATGGTGAGGAATTTACTAAGTGTGTCCAGGAAGATTTTTTGGAACAATATGTAGATAGTTCAACTGGAGAAAGGACTATACTGGACTTGGTACTAGGGAATAAGCCAGGCCAGAGTTTCAAATTTGCAGTGGGGGAACATGTGACAAACAGTAATCACAATTCCATAGGTTTTCAGATACTCATGGAAAAGGTCAAGTGTTGTCATAGGGTTTAGGTGATAAATCTGGGGAAGACTAACTACAACCGGACGCATTTTGATAGATCCAATGCAGGTGGGAGCTATAAAAGAAATAAGAGAATCATCAGGAGTGTAGATGCACAGAGAGACCAGAAAGTACAGGTAAACAGATTCTTAAAAGTGGCAGCTCAAGTGGAAAAGGTGGTAAAGGAAGCTTACGGCATGTTTGCCTTCATCGGCCAGAACATTGAGTATAAAAGTTGGCAAATTATATTACAGTTATACAACACATTGGTTAGGCCACATTTGAAACGCAATTCACCAAAGTGGCTTTAACAACACTTCCAACTCTCAGGATCTCCACCACTGACTTCACAACTCCTCAGATATTGAAGTGGTCCATGCCCAATTGCAGCAAGACCCGGACAATATCTAGATTTGGGCTGACAAGTGGCAAATAACATTCACACCACACAAATGCCAGAAAATGACAATGTCCAACATGAGAGAATCTGACCATTGCCCCATGCCATTCAACAGCATTACCACCTTCCTGGGGTTACCACTGACCAGAAACTGAACTGGACTAGCCATATAAATACTATGGCTACAAGAGCAGGTCAGAGGTTAGGAATCCTGCGGTGAGTAACTCACCTCCTGACTCCCCAAAGCCTATCCATCTACAAAGCAGAAGTCAGGAGTGTTACCGAATATTCTCCATTTGCCTGGGTAAGTGCAGCTCCAACTACACTCAAGACGCTTGACATCATCCACCAAAGCAGCCTACTTGATTCCTACCCCTTCCACAAACATTCAAACCCTCCCCAAGACGAACAGTGTATACCATGTACAAGATGTACTGCAGGAACTCACCAAAGCATCTAAGGTAGCACCTTCCAAATTCACAAGTGAATTCTCATCTAGAAAGACAAGACCATGGGAACACCAGCAGCTGGACATTCCCCTTCAAGCCACTCATAATATATCTTCACTATTGCTGGGTCAAAGTCATGGAACTCCCTCCCTAAAAGCACTATGGGTGTGCCTACATCACATGGACTAAAGCAGTTCAAGAAGGCAGCTCTTCAAGGGCAATAAGGGTTGTGCAATAAATGCTGGCATAGCCAGCAGTACCTACACCTTATAAATTATTTTTTGAGAAAGCAATATGAACATTGATGCCATGGCAAACACTATCACTGCCAAGTACCCTTTCCAAATTATACAACATTAAGACAATATCCTAAAATTCCCTACCTGGCCCAATTTTGGCAGTACCACCACAACAAGGACTGCTGCAACTGAGGACATCTAGGATCAACAATAAATGCAACATTGTTAACATCACTCACATCCCAAGAATGGACGTTCCTAAAGTTTCTCACAAAAATAATACAGCAGGAAAGCAAGTCTCAAAAAACTAAACCGCACCAAGTAACAATAGTGATCGGTTAACGAGCTTGAACCAGTGTCCCAGAAATGTGGGAGAATGCTTCTTCCTTCCTCTTTCACTGAAAAAAGGGCCTATATTTTCCTTTAAAATGACACAGAGATAGATGGGATAGCGTGCCAGAAATACATTTCCCATTCCTTGAGTGTGGCAGATGTTGGATCAGCCAGATGCTCATTATATCTCACAACTATACTTTCCCTCCTCTGTTTACCCAAAAAGGAGCATGTTAGATGATGAGTAATTTACTGTTCCAGTAAACAAGTTTCCTGTCTTAATATCCCGTATATAAAACTTTAATAGTGCCACCTTATTGGCTATATATGCTTACATGTTCAAGTCCTAAGTCAAAAATGCATTTTTAAAATATTCAGGATAGATAAAGCAGATTCTGTTGAATTAAAGGGCTCAGTTGCATCTGTTTCGAGGCTTGAGGATGTACATGTTATGAACTGCATGAGAATTGGCAGAGCTAAAGTGACAGTTGACCCTTTCTACAACAGGAACCTAACATCTTTCTCTGGATTAAATCTGTTAGGTGCCATGTATAGAAGTATAGCAAAGTGAAATCTTTCAGCAGATTGAAGTTCAGTTGAACAGATGCTTTATTGCCAGCTTTGATGAAGGGTCATCTTGACTCGAAACAGTGGGTCTCTCTCCACAGATGCTGTCAGACCTGCTGAGATTTCCTGGCATTTTCTGTCTTTGTTTCAGATTTCAGCGCCCGCAGTATTTTGCCTTTATCCTTTATCTTTTGAAATAGAGCTTGCAGCAATCGAAGAAAGTGGCCCACCAACATCATCTTAGAGCAACTAGGGATAGATAAAATATGTCCTCCTTGCCAGCAATGCCCATATCCCAAGTGCCATTTGTTAAACATGAACATAATCAGTGAATGTTAGCAGACTTTTCAGTTACATAAGGTGCGTATTTCTCACTGTTCAGTCCAAACTATGTTAGCCAACGTCAGAGGGGATAATAGTGAGGGCACTATAATTGGTGGTCCCATGTCTGAGAGACAAACATTTCATTGTTGATCTTGCTCTTGGTTGTTTAGAACCTAAATGGTTGGATAAGGGGTGTCAACAAATTTCCTCTTGCACCCAGTACCTCTTGAACTGCACCAATCCCACTCCACCAAACTGTGACTTCCTTCACTCCATTATCCCCTAGCCAGCAAGTGCCAGCAACAACAATTTGCTAAATTCTTGATTTTTTGTGTATAACTACCGCTCAAACTAATTGTGCAACAGTTCACAATTTTGAATCTCTCCTACTTATAACATAGGCTAGATTTCACCAGACCAGGACAAGTTAATGGCAATCACTCGCACACAAATATATTGTTTCTAAGTTGCAGATCCTAATTCTACTTTCTAGATGCTCTAGTTTCCCTAGTAACCAGGAAAGATATGTAAAGGCCAATAAGTAAAAAGAAAACACATTGTTGGTGTCTCTGGAACACTGAGTCTGTATATAGGTACAACCTTTGCTTTGGTGGCAACACATATATTGCTAGAGGATGGTATTGTCTTTGGAGGCATCAGAGAAACCCGCCATATGTTAAGTTTCTGCTTCATGTGGGAATGTTTTCCCTTTAATTCATACCTTGGTTTTTTTGTTCAGCCATGTTTTTGTACGATTTAATTCTTTTCATTTAAAACTAGAGGAAGTACCTGTCAAATCCTTTTGTTATTTTAAATATCTCAATTAACATCATCCATCAGTTATCTGAACTCAAAAATGCAGTAAAGTTTATGTAATTTGTCCTTGTAAATTAACCCTCTCTGCCCTAATATCATTTTGTGAACTTGCAGTGCAGCCCTTCCAAGGTAAAAAAAATTCTTTCCTGAGGTGTGACATGAAGATCTGAGCATATTTATCCAAATGGATCTAACTGAGGCTCTGTGCAACTAATGCAGCGTTGAAAGAAACATCATGAAAATGACAGCTGCTTTTCCCTCCCTAGTAACTTAAAGACAATGATCCAATAATTTTGGCCTGCTTTCACAAGTACTTCACACACTTTCAAATTTCCTTCCATGATAAATTGTTAGAGCCTGAACCAATAATCAGACTCTGGCTTCCTGAATTACAGCCACTGGCTGCCAGGGATAATTCTGCTCTGATATATTTATCTTTCGGTTAATATTGTCAAGTTAGTTAAGATTAGCAGTCTAAATTTATACGTTGCTTGTGAAAAGTGGCTGCAGAATCAGCAACAGGCAAGGGTTCAGCATTCATACCAACAAACTCAAAACCTTGTCGAATGGTCTCTGTGATCTTTCAGAAAACTTTAATTAACATGGGACAGCCTCCACCAATCTTCAATAGCACCCACAGAAACTGCAAACTTACGTGGCTAGCTGTGAGTAACTTTATTCCTTTCACAGAACAAATTGTCAAGCTGGTCTAAAGGGTTTACTTTCACATTGTGTGAAAATGTTTATTCTGTGTTGACAGCCAGGGAATACTGGAAAGAGAAATGAGAGTGTTGGTGAACAATAATACTCCTAGTTCCAAGGCTTTGGCTGTACGTGTGTTGTCCAATGCTAATTGGGATTCCAGGTGTAGTTAATTGCACTTCTAACTTGAAAACAATTAGTAATATTTACTGTTATTGAGCACATGACTTTGAACTAGGTATCCGTGAGGCACTGTACAGCACAATTGTATTTATCCACAAGATGTAACCTCATGACTTGCTTATTCCCCACTACCATGACTATCAAGTCAGAGGATCAATCCTAATTCAATCAGAGATACAGGGAACCTGGTCGCTGTCACCACTCCTGCACCGGACCTTGTTCCACCCCGATCCAAATACGGACAAAAGAGCAGAATTGAAAGGTTAGGAGACTAACTGCCCTTGATACTGTGATGTTAGTGTATGCTTAAGAAAGTTTTTTTTTAAAATCATGATCTCTGCAGCTCTCACAGCTTGTGTTTTCTTAGCTCACAGCCTCAGCTAATGTCATTTGTTGCTAAGTTGTCTATGAGGGTCCTTTTAGTGCTACTTCAATAGCTTAAATGGGGTCTGTTTATTTTAACTCTGGGTTGTATTATAAGCCTGCATTGTTAGGAGGATGGTCATGTGTTCTTGGACAGTTTTTTTCTTTCCAGTGAGTTTAAGGCTTCATTTTCTGTTTGGCTGCAGTTAGAGTTGAGTTTTAGAAGGGGCAGCAAGCTGAAAACAAGTCTCTCTCTCCCTGGTTTTGGAAATTCTGTGGGTTAGCTGAAAGTCTTCCTAGAGTAGAAACTCTGCTGTTGGTGGCTTGACCAGAGTCCCAGGGCATCACTGCAGGATGCCTCAGGGTAATGAGTGAGGTCCAGCCCTGCATCACTTCTCTTTATCATAAGATCGGAAGTCAGAATGTTCACTGATGATTGCAATGCTCACTACCACTTGCGATTCTTCAGATACAGCAGGACCTTGATAACATTCAGGTTTAGGTTATTTATGTTACACAATTTCCAGGCAATGATCATCTTCAAAGAGAAAATCTAAACACTTCATTTTGAGGTTCAATGCCATTACCATTGCTGAATCACTCACCGTCAGTATCCTGGGGGACAGAAACTTAACTAGACCAACCATATGAATACTATGACTACAAAAACAAATCAATGCTGGGAATTCTGCAGTGTTTAACTCACTTTGAGTTCCTAAAACCTGTCCACTGTCGTTTTTTATTAGTTCATGGGACATGAGCGTCATTGGCTGGGCAGCATTTTATTGCCCATCCCTACTTGCCCGAGGGCAGTTGAGAGTCAACCACAATGCTGTGGCTCTGGAGTCACATAGAGGCCAGACCAGGTCAGGATGGCAGATTTCCTTCACTAAAGGACATTAGTAAACCAGGTGTTTTTTTTCTGACAATCACTCATCAGCCAGGTTTCTATTGAGGCCATGATATTGATGCAGTCACCCATAATAAGTTCATAGGTGGCAAGACCTTGTTCCCAAACTAACAGATATTCTGGTAGGAGAGAGGAACAGCAAGAGCTGATATATTGACGCAAGGTCAGCAGTGGAAGGGATGAGTTGGACATGAAGCAGATTGGCAGGATCAGCCTCCAGCTAGTACAATGAGCAGAAAGGTCGACAAAAAAGTGGAATGGAGCGCTTGCCGTTGCCACTTAGAAACAGAGAAATAGAAACATAGAAAAACTATAGCACAATACAGACCCTTTTAATGGGCCAGGTTCTTTGATGTGTGAAGGAAAGGATGTCAAGAGAGAAACAGAAAGAAGACCTAGGATATTAAGAAGGGATTCAGCCTGAAATGACAGCAGGAGAGTACTAAAGGGCTAGTGTAAAGAAGTGAAACACTGGGCTACCTGAGAACGGAGAGGTGAAAGTTAGTATGATTATAGTGGAGGAAAAAGAAAATAAATGTTAAAATATTTTATTTATTTGTTAAAAGGATGGAAAAGGGTGATGGACAGAAGTCTGGATCTGTAACCAAGAAACATGAATGGATTTGGAAAGCTCAAGTTACTTAGGGATGGTTACACTAAAACTGCCTATTTTGATTTCTTTAACATCACCCAACATAATCTGCTACTGAAACCTTATATCTCTGTTACCCCTAGACTTGATTGTTTCAATGTAGCCAAAGTTTATCTCGCATATTCTGCCCTCCATAAATTTGGCATCATCCATAACTTTGTATTAATACATATCAAAGGCTGTTCCCCTGTTGCTCCTGTGCTTGTTCAACTACACTGTCTCCCAGTCAAGCAGCATCTTAATTTTAAAATTCATATCACTCCATGGCCTTGCCCCTTCCTATATCTGTAATTGTGTCCAGCTCCACAACCCACCAAGTTATCTGCGCTCATTTAATTCTCATCCTTCTTCACTTCCCTCTCTTGCATTTTGTAATATACTCATTGAATCACTACAGTGCACAAGAAGGTCATTTGGCCCATCAAGCCTACACTGACAATTCCACCCAGGCCCTATCCCCATACCCCCACCTATTTACCCTGCTAGTTCCCCTAACAGTGAGGGGAAATTTGCCATATCCAATCAACCTAACCTGCACATCTTTGCACTGTGAGGAGAAACTGGAGCACTCAGAGGAAACACCCCACGGACACAGGGATAACATGCAAACTCCACAGAGACAGTGACCCAAGGTCGGAAGTGAACCCAGGTCCCTGGTGCTGTGAGGCAGCAGTGCTAACCGTTGTGCCACCGTGCTGCCCTCCTTAAAAGCTCTTTGGCTAAGTTTTTGGTTAACTGTCCTAATCTCTCCTTCTGTAGCTCAATGTCGTACTTTGTGTTATAATGCTCTGTGAAGTGTCTTTAGATGTTTTATTACATTAAAGGCAGAATATAAATATTTGCTATTGGTGTTATACCTGACAGTGTGCAGGAAAAACATGCAAAGGCTCTGGAAAATTATGTGATTTTGATGGTTAAGTTCAAGGCTGCAAGCAGCTCATGCCCTCTGACCCTAACTCTCAGGTGACAGAGTTCACAGGTAAGAAGTAGGGTGCCTAGTGTGCAAGGAGTGAGTTGCTCTGTTCAACTCTACAGTCGGATACCTGACCCCAGTGGGAGTTGGTTACCCAGGTCTCTCCTCTCCCCTGCCTCTGGAGCGAGGGTCCAGCCACAACCATGTGACACTGAAATATTGCCAAGCCTTGGCTGGAAACACTGTAAGAAATCTGACAACACCAGGTTTCAGTCCAAGCAATTTATTTGACAGTAAACTCACAAGTTTTCGAGGTTAAACTCTTCGTCAGGTGAATGGAGAGTTCTGGCCTCAGGCAGAGCATATAAAGCACAGACAGTTTACAGATTACTGATTAGAATGCGAATCTTTACACCTAACCTGCTATTCAAATCTTAAAGTGGCCGACAATGTGAGTGGAAGGAGTACTGATCACAGGTTAAAGAGATGTGTATTCGCATTCTAATCAGTGATTTGTAAACTGTCTGTGCTTTATATGCTCTGTCTGAGGCCAGAACTCGCCATTCACCTGACGAAGAGGGAAACCTCGAAAGCTTGTGAGTTTACTATCAAATAAATCGGTTGGACTTAAATCTGGTGTTGTCAGACTTCTTACTGTGTTTACCCCAGTCCAACGCCGGCATCTCCACATCTTGGCTGGAAACAGCAGTTTGTAGCTACATATGGATATTGGCAAAAGACTAATCTACAATTTGCATCCCTGATTTTAAAAATTGATATACTTTAAAAAAAACCTGTAAGTGAATTGTCAGTTAGAGTACTACCCCAACAGAAATAACTAATCCTTTAAAAAATGAAATAATATATCGAAAACTATTGGCTTTCATCACGGAAGACTTAATCCTGTAGTGCCACCCATGGGCCAAGAGTAATTATAGGATTTCACAATTATTTTGATCAAAACACAATGACAGTAACCAGATACAGGGCTGCAAACAAGCAAAAATGTTCTGCAAGGTATTTGGCTGGAGGACATACCTGCTTTTATTGCTACCAAGTTCTAGAGGACCAGCTTTCTAACCAGCCATTTCAGCACAACCCTGGATTGTGCTTTCCAGGGTTGGTGGGCCTGACCCCCACTCCTCCCTCTTGCAGCAAAGATTGTGGGGGCAATTTCCCCAGCCCACTCCACTGTTCTAGCAGCGCATCGAGCCAGGAGACATCAGCGGCGCTCGTTTAGCGGGTTCCCTGCTGGGTGCCACAGTCTCTGCGCTTCTCTGGTTCCAAGATTTTTGGGGTAATCAGCTGATTTAAATATTTAAATTTGAATTTCCATTTCATCAGCGGGCCTGGGACTGAAGTCTCCACCCACCACATCCTCCCTCCTCCCAGCCAGGACTGGTCCCCTCCCAGTGGGGTTTACAACCGCTCCCCACTAATGAGGAATGTGTGGTTTGATCCTGCTGGAGGGAACAGAGGCCATGGAGGCTCCCCCAGGAGGTCAGGGGTAAAGGTGGGATGCTCCCTGGCACTGCCCAAGGGACAAAATGGCAATGCCCAAGGAGCACCTTGGCACTGCCCACTGGGCCTTGTGCAGTACCAAGGGGCCTATTAGGGTCGGGGCATGTTGGGGCTACTGGTGAGGGTGGGGGTCCCATTGTCACTCTGCACAGGGATCAGTGGGAGGGAGAGGGAAGGTGGTGATCAGGGCTGGCCATCCAAGTGGGGGATTGGGGGGGTCATTCATGGCTGCTGGGGTGGGTGGTGGTGGGGATAGGGGTTGTCGGGAGTTGAGGCCTGGCTGGGGCGAGGGGACAGTATTGTTTACCTGCAAAGGTCCAGGAGGCCAACAATCGGGGGTGGAAGGGTCGGAGTGGCAGTGATGTGGGGTCATGGGGCTGGCCAGCGATCAGGAAGCCAGCATTGCGGGCCACTGCGCATGCACCAATCTCAGATCGGTGGCCTGCTCAGCACTATGCTGCTAGCCTCTCCTACAGCAATAGGCCTTGCCCACTGATTTTCAGAGTGAATCACACTGAGGCATTCTGCAGTGCTCAGAATGTGGGAGGTTCATTCTGAAAATAATGCTTAAAAAATCAGCGGGAGTTATTCCAGCTTTCATGCAAATTTGGCACTTAGAATTTTTTTGGAAGAATTGCTCCCTGCGTGTGACTTGGTGTTTGGGGGAGCTAGGTCTCTTCTCCCTGGAGAGACGAAGGTTGAGAGGCGACCTGATAGAGGTTTATAAAATGTTGAGAGGAATAGATAGGGTGGATTCTCGGAGGCTATTTCCCAAGGTTGAAATGGTCGCTACGAGATGACACAGGTTTAAGGTGCTGGGAAGCAAGTACAGGGGAGATGTCAGGGGTAAGTTTTTCACTCGGAGGGTGGTGAGTGAGTGGAATCGGCTGCCATCGGTGGTGGTAGAGGCGAACTCGCTGGGGTCTTTTAAGAGACTTCTGGATGAGTACATGGGATTTAATGAGATTGAGAGTTATAGATAGGCCTGTTAGGTATGGATATGATCGGGGCAACTTGTGGGCTGAAGGGCCTGTTTGTGCTGTAGTGTTCTCTGTTCTATGAAACCAAGGTGGGTCTGCCAAGGTGGCTCCTAATCAACCCATCCACATCAGAAGCGAAAATCTGGCCCAAGTGTTTCGAATGATTTGCAATGCACTTGCTGTGGGCATGTTGATTTAACATAAAAACAAATTACTCCAGCCATTCACACAGTCACACAACTTGGTTGAACCTTGGAGCACCAAATGACAGAATGGTCTATGAAAATAGCATAACTGTACCTTTGTGATTCAATTCAAAGCCACTTTAGTTTTGTTGTTTGGCTCCTACCTGCCACGGTGTTGGGCTGCTTTAGTAAAAACACACTGGATAGTTTTAGACCGACTGCGAAAAGAAATTATTTTTGCACCTAGCCTTCCTGGCTGCTATCAAGACTAGTTAAGGCCATCAAGACTATGTTTCTACAGATATTTTATATTTCTGAAAATATAGCACTTGGGGGAATGAGATTAAAGGTTATGGGGAAAAAGCAGGATTAGTCTATTGAGTTGGACAATCAGCCATGATCGTGATGAATGGTGGAGCAGGCTCAAAGGGCCAAATAACCTCCTCTTGTTCCTATCTTCTATGTTTCTTTGTAAACAAATGATGTTTTAATAGCGACATTATGATTTTCTTTCTGCAGCGATTGTTGACATTTGGAATGGGCGGCTGGCTCATGTAGAGGATGCAGATTCCCTGCAAATGTTTAAAGACATCTTCATAATGATTTCTCATGGGTTCCATCCATCACCTGTACTGTGCCTACAGTCACATGAGGCAGACCGAACACATACACGTGTCCTCATATGTGTTTCTGTTGCTAGGATTTTCTGGGACAAGTTACTAGTCTGTCAGCACCTTGGCCATCCAGTTCTATGGTGGGACGCAAACTCAGAGCTATCAACTGAGAGGCAGGAATGCTACCCACTGTGCCACTAGGCCCCTCACCTCTTTTCATTTTGTAGGAAGCTTTTTAGCATCTGGCGAACAGCAATTTTCACATGGTCTAAGATTCTTTAATAGCAACACAAGTGAATTATTGAACTTCTCTGTACATTGAAATGAATCATTTCTAATAATGATGTTTCACAATGTTACCACACTCAGAATTGCTGGTTGCCTTCATGCTTGTCAGCTGTGGCTCATTGGACAGCACTCTCACCTCAGAATCCCATGAGTTCAGGTACCACTTCAGAGTTATTCTCCTAATCATAGCGAATCATGGAAACACACAAAACATCACTGAGCCAATCATGCTGGTGCCAGCTCTTTGATAGGGCTTTCAAATTAGTCTCACTTCCTCGCTCTTTCCCCACATTCCCTCACTGTCTCCTTTTCAAGTATATAACCAATTTCTATGTAAATTTATTATTGAACCCACTTCCACCACCCTTTCAGACAGTGCATTTCAGATCATAGCAATTCACTGAGTCAAACAAATTCTCCTCAACTCCCCTCTAGTTCTTTTGTCAATCACGTTAAATCAATGACCTTGAATTAACAAGCCTTCTCCCACTTGTAACCTATTTACTCTATCAGAATCCTTCACGATTTTGAACACCACTACCAAACTATTGCATCACCTTATCAGCTCGAAGAATAACAGCGTTGGTGTCTCTCGTCTCTCCACGTCACTGAAGGCCTTTCAGATGGAAGTGTAACATCTCAGTATGAGTGGCAGTGTTCTCCTAGTGTCCAACTTAATATTTATCCTTCAACCAACACCATTGAAAAACAAGGGAATTTGACATTGATGGCTGCTGTTTCTGCCAGTATCAAAATCCCTGGCATTTACATAACGAAGCTCAACAGTAAGGCAGAACGAGCCCCCTCTATAAACCAATCTCTACATCACCAAATAACACCCAAAGGCAAGTAGTTGGCTGCCTCTTGTAAGGATCTTCCAATTGAAAAGTATGGCCTAGCATTTCCTTATAACCAGTTTTCTCATAAGGAGATGTCTTCCCTGTGTTAACCTGAAAGATCCCGTGATACCATCTCTGCATTATTTCAATCCCATTCTAATACTCCTTCCTGTATAAGATGGAAGCTTCATTGCTTTGCGCACTACAACCCAAAAATGCACACCAATCACAAAGAGGAAGCCCAATGTTGCCCTTGAATGCCCTGGAAACAGCACATTATAAATTATAACAAACTGTTTCCAGGGTATGCTTCAACAGGAAAATGGATATTGTTAACTTGGTTGTTAGCAAGACTCTCGTTCTAATATTTAACCAACACTCGCATCACCCATTTTGACTCTGGCCAAAATTTTAAACCAAATTTAAAGTGGGCAGCAGAGTTAGGGAACTCCTTGGATTCAGGATATAAGTTCCTTGTCATAGCTTGGTGGCTCACAGTGTTGATGTTTCCATGGGGTGGATGGGGAGTGAAAATCGGTCTTGGATGGTGACATAAAACAAGCTTTAATGTGAGCATGTTTTACACCCCACCTAATTTATCTTTCCATTGAAGTTCTGGTCTTTATTTATCCCTCAAATAAGATCAGTAAAGCAGATTTCCTGGTCATTATCACATTGATGTTTCTGGAATCTTCGTCCGCAGACATTGGCTGTAGCACCCTCCACTTCCTTTCCTCTATTCCCCAATCATTGCGGATCATGCTGTCAGCTGCCATTACTTAATGTATTTTTCAGCTGCTCTGTGCCTCAGCAGGAAGCCCAAGTTCATGCAAGGTGAGCACCTCTTAAAGATGAATTATATTAGAGCTGAAGCAGTGGCTGGAACAGGTTACCAAAGAGTTAAAGACCAGCAGAAGGACACAGGTGGTGCAACAAGCCAGTGTGTGTGCCTCAGTTTCTCGCTTGCTGCACAGGATTGGTGCAAGAGATGCACAAAAGGAGAGAGGTGCTCTTCCCTCAAGGAAGGCCCTCCAGAAAGGTATTGTGAAGGCAGTGGGAGCAGATAGCCACTGCAGTCAACGCCAGCTGTGTAGCCCTGAAGACCTGGATGTGGTGCCACAAGAAGTTTAATGACCTCACACAAGTGGTCACAGGCAGTGAATGCTCAATTCACCACATCCCTATCATGCACCTACAATCTCTCTCAATCATAGCTCATACCTCACCTCACTTTCACAAACTGAGCATTACTGCCAGTGCGCACTAACGTCTCACAGCTCAAACGCACTGCCTGCTATTCAACCAAGACAGGTACATTGCACCAAACTCACTGATAAACTTCCCATGTATTTGCAGGACAACGTGACTCATGGTAGGTTGCAGCACCAGCTAACTTACAGTGGAGCAGGCCCAGCTATGTGTATTACCCTCATGGAAGAGACAATGTTGGACATATTTTATTAATTTATTCAAGAGATGTGGGCTTCATGGTTAAGCCAGTGTTCATTGCCCATTCCTAATTACCCTTGAGAAGGTAAGGTGAGCTGCCTTTATGAACTGCAGTGGTCCCTGTGGTGTATGTACACCTACAGTGCTGTTAGGGAGAATTTTGATCCAGCGACAGTGAAAGAAAAGCAATACATTTCCAAGTCAGGGTGGTAGGTGACTTGGAAGGGAACTTGCAGGTGGTGGTGTTCCCATATGTCTGCTGCCCTTGTGGTAGTGGTCATAGGTTTTGAAGGTGCTACCTAAAGAGCCTTGGTGAGTTCCAGCAGTGCACCTTCTGGACAGTACACATTGCTGTCACTTTCCATTGGTGGTGGATGTTTGTGGAAGGGGTGCAAATCAAGTGGCCTGCTTTATCTTGGATAGTGTCAAGTTATTTGAGTGTAATTGGAGCTGTGCTCATCCAGGCAAGTAGAGAGTATTCCATCACACTACTGATTGGTACCTTGTAGAAAGTGGACAAGTTTGGGGGTGTCAGGGGGTGACTACAGTTGTGCGTGCAGCCTGATATGTTGGGAGATTTCCCTTTCCAATCAAATATTTCTGTACTCTAAAGTGTGCAGAGCCCTGAGTGAGCTGATCTAGCAGCCTTTCCCCTGTGTCCTTGAATTTACATTTTCTGGCTGTATTTTTTGCAGTCTTGCTAAGAAATTGTCAATGCCTCAGCTGGTTCCTGCTTCAGGCCTTGAAATACATATCATTAGATCCGATGATTTAATTTTGGCTGGATGTGCGTAGAATTTTTCAAAAATTTGGTCTTGCTTTGCTGCCGTCTTTACTCAGCCTCCAGCTCCCGGCTGGCATGGTGGCACAGTGGTTAGTACTGCTACTTTACAGCTTCAGGGACCCGGGTTTGATTCGCGGTTTGGGTCACTGTCTTTGTGGAGTTGGCACATTCTCCTTGTGTCTGCATGGGTTTCCTCTGGATGCTCCAGTTTCCTCCCACCGTACAAAGATGTGTGGGTTAGGTTGATTGGTCATACTAAATTGCCCCTTAGTGTTCCAGGATGTGTAGGTTAGAGGAATTAGCCGGGTAAATGTGTGGGGTTGTGGGGAATGGGCCTGGGTTGGGATTGTTGTCAGTGGGCCAAATGGTCTCTTCTGCATTGTAGGATTTCTATGGTTTCTATGATTCTATTAACCACAGTTATCATTTTCTCTCTTGTCCACAGAAGGACGTAGCTGACCCTTTACCCTTTACTTGTGACTTTCAGAAAGTTACTGAAGGTCAGTTTGTTTAAATTCACAAATGTCTCTACAACATCAACAACTTCCCAATTCAGCTTGCATTGTAGCTGCATATTTACTGCTGCAGTAACCATTTCATTTTTGCACGATGGAATCAAATTTTCTCCTTCTCTGGCACTAATTTTGGTTGATTTTTTAATCTGATTTAGCATTAGATTTGTTTGAAATGTTTGGGTTTATATTCACAAACATCCATGCCACCATGTTATGTCTTCTGGTTGTTGTTAGTTAGAAATAAACACACTTTGGACTCAGAATGCCCACAGCTCTCCATGTGGCTGGCTAATACAATTTTACTTGGCACATGACTGCAGTAAAATGTGGCACCCCAGATCAACATTCTCATAACAATTAATTCCCAATTCTTTACAAATAACAACAATGAAAAGGGGGTCATGTGACCTGTTTTGAACTCTGCCCAACAACAAGGATGAGATGATTGTTAAAGCTTAAAGGTAAGACTAGATAGTCTTACCGAGAATAAGATGCAAGATCTTCACACTTGTAAACAATGACTAGAGCAGCTATGTTAACAGTGGATAGACTTCCAAGCATCAGAGAGGTTTTAGGTATATCAGGTTCTGTAAATGGTTATATTTTAAATTGCCTATTTAATTCCAAGATAGAATGGAGTTTGGGGTCCAGAGGATAACTAATAACCATTCCTACCTGGATACAAAACCCATGTGATTCACACTGCCTTGGAGATGAGCTTTGAGTTGCAAACAGTTCCATACCAAGCCATTATACATAATGGCATAAACAGGGCAGTCTGCAAGAATGTGAGAGATAGGGTTTGGACATAGCTTGGCACAACTGTGTTGTACTGTTCTATGTTTCTATTCATATATTAATCAAACTATCAACTTCAAGTTGTAAAAACAAATTTAATATTGATATTTTGATTGGTTGTAAAGAAAGAACACAGCATTCACGGTCTATACTGTGTGCAATCAGCACATACCTTACTTCACTTGCCCATGTTTTATGTGTTTTAGGCGTACTGGTAGAAAACACATGGACGGAATGTAGCAACCCTGTGCGTGGTCAACAAAAGATCTCGTGGCTGTTTCAGAACCCTGATAAGCCACATGTGGCCCTAGGCCACAAGTTGCCGACCACTGTCTTAGAAGCTGACTGACATCACGATCGGCCTACTGTCCATACTTTCGGCACCTGGTCATAACTCCTGCCCTAACACCCTAACCAAAATGAGATTCAGCACTAACCATGCCAGAACTGGATGGAAGCAAAATAGATCCAGTTTTGCTATTAAGCCAGCACCTGTAGTATAGAAATTACTAACATTGTCGAGCCAAATTTTGCAGCTTTTGTTTCTTACATTTAATATTATTAAAATTTGCTTGAATAGGAATTGTCCAGGAACTAGTTCCAAGTTATCCATTCTCAGAGATTTGACAATATTCTGCCAAAAAAATTGTAAAGAATTGTGCATATAAAATGTTTTCTTTTTGATCAAATAGTGAAATAATTATGCTAGTCCTTGTAGGGAGATTAGAAAATTAGATATTTATAACTGGCCTACAGGAATCCTGATCCAAGAACAATGTTTGCTGGCAAAGCACTTGCTCTCCATCAGCGTTCAGCAATATTTGTTAATTTATCATCCTCATTTTCCCCTCCTAATTTAATCAGGGAAATGATGTGAGTGGAAACTGTGAGGAATGCTACATCTTCTCCTTTACATTGCACTGTTCAAATTAGCTGGAGAGAACGGAGTCTATTAACCAAATATCGTTTTATATATATGAAGAAAAAATAGTGTACTCTGAAAATCAGAATTATTTGTAAAATACTATCACAGAAATGTTGTATTATTAGATCACCTTCTCACACTCACAGTCATGTATACATGTTTCAAGTATTCCATATGGGAAAATTCATTGTGGGTAGTCCTATTTATCCATTACTCTTGGGCTCAGTGACTTACATTGGGTCAGTGTTTGGTAACAGTTTGATGTTAACATTTGCATCCTTGTTTTCAAATCCCTTTCTATCTCTTTAACCTCTTCCAGTCGTAAGAGAAGTGGAGATCTCTGCGTTCCTCCAGTAGAAGCCTTTTGCACACCCCTGATTGTTCCACTATTGGTGAGCATAGTTTTAACCGCCTAGGTCCTAAGCTCAAGGATTCCCTCCCTAAGTATCTCCACTGTGCTATCGCTCTCTCACCTCCTTTAAAGATATTCCTTAAAATGTAGCTCTTTGATCAAGTTTTTAGTCACCTAGCCTAATATCTCATGTGGCTCTTTATCAAATATTACATTCCCGTGAAACATCTGAAGATGTTTTACTAAATAAAGATACCATATAAATGCAAGTGCTGTTGCTTGTCCATTGGGAATTAGATCATAGAACCCTACAGTGCAGAAAGAGGCCCTTCAGCCCATCGAGTTGGCATCGACCACAATCCCACCCAAGCCTGACCCCCAAATCCCTAAATATTTTACCTGCTAATCCCTCTAACCTAAGCATCCTAGTACACTAAGGGGCAATTTTAACATGGCCAATCAACTGAACCCACACATCTTTGGACTGTGGGAGGAAACCAGAGCACCTGGAGGAAACCCACGCAGACACGAGGAGAATGTGCAACCTCCACACAGACAGTGACCCGAGCGGGAATCAAACCCAGGTCCCTGGAGCTGTGAAGCCACAGTGCTAACCACTGTGCTACCGTGCCGCCCAAAGTCCTGTGTGCTGGATTTTCCAACCATTAATCTGATAGATCTGGAATTTAGAATCACAGTGTGTTGGATGACAAGGACAACTTTTGGGAATTTGAGAGTGAGGAAAATGCCCCTGCACCTGAATTGCCAACATCCTGCAGCAAGTTGACCCAGGTTCAACTCCTGGCTTGGGTCAGAGTCTGTGTGGAGTTTGTACGCTCTCCCCGTGCCTTGGGGGGGGATTCCTCCGGGTGCTCTGGTTTCCTTCCACAGTCCGAAAGACGTGCTGGTTAGGCGCATCAGCTATGCGAAATTCTCTTTCGGTGTACCCGAACAGGTGCTGGAGTGTGACAACTGTTAGTAATTGTGCTGGAAAAGTCACTGTAAGTATAATGAGGGAAATCCCATTTCCCATTTGTGTTGACTTTAGTAAAATTGACAGGGAGGGGTTAATTTCGCTGCCCACACCCCAAAGCTTCAATTCAGAATGTTGAATGTGCAGGCAAGCAGCTGCTGCATTCCTGTGGGAATATAGGCAACAAGAAACAGGCATTTCCTGATTAAGGAGGCTTATTGACTCCTCCACTTTTAGCGTAGTTTCCAAAAAAGTGCATCTCAGCATGTGTTTAATTTCTCCGCATAGCTGCACTCCCAAACTATATCTGGAGGTTATTTTGAGGCTTATTTGATAATTTTGTTTGCTTAAATGCTACCAGTTTCAGAATAGCATCGTACTTATCATCAAGTTTATGGAATGGAGTTGATTTAATGGAGTTTGTATGATTCCCTCCAATCAGCTTTCCACTCCTGCCATCATAATACTGGTATGTCCTTATCATAGTGACAAACGATATTCTTTGTGACCGTGACTATGTTAGGCAATCCCTCCTCATTCTTATTGACTTATGTACAATGTTCAACACAGCTGACCACACCATCCTCCTCCAATGCCTCTCTTCTGTTTTACAACTGGGTGGATTGGCTCTTGTCTTGGTTCAATCCTTCTCTGTCAAATGGTAGCCAGAAAATCAGCTGCAACAACTTCACTTCCCACTCCTGAGCCAGTATCTCTGGAATACCCGCGGCCTATCCTTGCCAATCTCTCCTTCTATTTCTATATGCATATGTATATGTAGCCCGCTTGGCAACAACATCTGAAAACACATTAGGTGCCACAGATACACTAACAACATCAGTTCCACCTCCTGGCCCCTCTACTATCTATGATTTATTACACTGCTTATCCAACATCAAGTATTGGATGAGCTAGTATTTTCTCCAATTAAATCTTGGTGAGACTGACATTATTGGGCAGAACCTTGTTGAGACTTCCAGGGTCTCGCCTGTCAGCTGAAAAGATAGAACATAGAACATTACAGCGCAGAACAGGCCCTTCGGCCCACGATGTTGCGCCGACCAGTTAAAAAACAATGACCCTCTAACCTAAACCAATCCCTTTTCATCCATAAACCTATCCACGGATCTCTTAAACACCCCCAAACTAGGCGCATTTACAACTGCAGCAGGCAGGGCATTCCAATCCCTCACTACCCTCTAGGTAAAGAACTTACCCCTGACATCCGTCCTATAACTACCCCCCCTTAATTTAAAGCCATGCCCCCTCGTGCTAGCTTTCTCCATCCGAGGAAAAAGGCTATCACTATCCACCCTATCTAAACCTCTAATCATCTTATATGTTTCAATAAGATCCCCTCTTAGCCACCTTCTTTCTAGCGAAAACAAGCCCAAATCCCTCAGTCTCTCCTCATAGGACCTCCCCTCCATACCAGGCAACATCCTGGTAAACCTCCTCTGCACCCTCTCCAAAGCCTCCACATCCTTCCTATAATGTGGGGACCAGAACTGCACACAATACTCCAAGTGCGGCCGCACCAGAGTTGTGTACAGTTGCAACATGACGCTGCGACTCCTAAATTCAATCCCCCTACCAATAAACTCCAAGACACCGTATGCCTTCTTAACAACCTTATCTACTTGATTCCCTACTTTCAGGGATCTATGTACACATACACCTAGATCCCTCTGTTCATCCACACTATTCAAAGTCCTCCCGTTAGCCCTGTACTCAACACATCTGTTATTCCTACCAAAGTGAATTACCTCACACTTCTCCGCATTAAACTCCATCCACCACCTCTCGGCCCAGCTCTGCAACCTGTCTAAGTCACCCTGCAAACTACGACACCCTTCCTCACAATCTACCACACCTCCGACTTTGGTGTCATCAGCAAATTTACTAATCCACCCAACTATACCCTCATCCAGATCATTAATAACATGGTGACAGAACTGTGCTGTCTCTTTGCAGGAAGGCTTCTCACAGTAACTTCATTGCAGTGTTAATGTAAGCCTACTTGTGACACTAATAAATAAACTTTAAAACTTGAAAACAGCTAACTGCCGGGCCACTAGCCAATTGGGCAGTTGCAAGGTCTTCCCCTGGAATCAAGACTCCATGAAGCAGAAGTCTCACCTACTAAGAGCTGTCAGCTAATCAGCGGCTGGCAGCTCTCGTGTTCAGCAGCACCCGTGGGGAGGCACTGGCTGTGTAGGAGAAACACCTACTGGAGTCCTAGGATTGTAGGGCGACTCAAGCCACAGGTCAGTAATGTTGGAGGAGGGTTTTATGGGGTTGAGGATCCTCGGAGTGGAGTAAGGAGTCAGCAGCAAGGACAGGAGATGGCTTTCCACAGGCCGTCCCCCACCTTTCTAATGTCACATCCCTTGATGAGGCACTGAGTGAGTTTGAACAATGGAACCCTATCCCAGAGGTGGCAAACTGGCCACACAGATGTAGCTGTTGTGTACAATGCATGGAGGTAGGCCCATCTGAAGCTGAGTTTATCCCAATGGCAGTGAGATGAGGCTCTTAATAGGCCACTTAAGGACCTCAATAGGTGACAGAGTGGAAAGGTCAACCATGGTCTTTCCGGCCTAGAACTTAATTCTGATGGAAGCAGGAAAGTGATGGGTTCCAGTACGATAGTGCTGCCTAATTTCATGCCCTTCCTGCCTTCAAGCTTGCCAACGGTGAGAAAACAAGAGTCCCCCCAATGTCTTTGTTCCCCACCAATAGGTCCATTCTATGGAAACTATTGCATTCCTCCAACAATGTCTGAGGCTGCTATGGACCACCTGCAACCTCAGTACTAAGTTTTACTGCTTACCCACTTCCAAATCCATATAGCAGCTCCCAGCTACAATCTTACCTCTTATCATCTGCTACTGAAATCCTCATCCATTTCTTTGTTTCTTCTCGACTTGACTATTCTACTGTTTTCCTGGCTGACTTTCTATCTTTCACCTGACATAAACATCAGCACATCAAAGCTGCTTGTGTCACAACTGCTTGTGTCATATCTCTCATCAAGTTCCATTCACCTACCACCTCTCTGCTACACTGACTCACAATCAGACAATGTCCCAGTTTTAAAATATTCACCTTGGCTTCATATTTCTCCAAGGCCCCATCCCTCCTGGTAACCTCCTCTTGTTCTGTAAGCCTTTAAGACCTCCGCACTCCTCCAATTCTGGGATCTTTTACATCTCTAATGTTAACTGCACCAGCATTGGTGACTGTGCTTTAAGCTTCCTGGGCAACAAACTCTAGATTTTATTCCTTCAATCTCTCTACCTCTCTACTTTGAGCTGCTGCTTAAAACCCAAACATTCTTTGTTCTTTGTACTTCGTTATCAAGCTTTCAGTCATCTATCCTGATGTCTCCTGAGGCTCAGTGTCATTTTTTTCTATCGGTAATGGCCTTGTTAAGTTCTTGTGACATTAAAGGTGCTCCACAAATGCAAGTTGTTTTTGTGCTGTGAATGCATTGTGAGATCAGGGCATTCTTTCAAAATGGTGCCCAGACGCTTTGCAGCCGCTCACCAGAGTGTTTACATCCCATCCAGCATGCAACTCACCACTCTCCCAAAAATACGACTAAGCGTGGGACGATTGTGGTCTAGAACATGCCAGGCATACCAGCACGGACTGCTCTGGCTTTCTCACCATTATGACACTTTGTCATTTTTTGAGAAAGTTGAAACATAATCTTAAAATTGGTACTCAGCCATTCAGAGATGATATCAGGAAAGCACTACTTCACGCAAAATATAATGGAAACCTGGAACTTTTCCAGGACATGCTGAAAATAATAGGATTTTGTTAGCAATGGGTATTAAGGGTTGTGGCTTGAGGGACTTAATGGTACTTTCCTATATTTTCAGGTATATTCTTAACATGGGGTTTTAAAATAGTTGCCAGAATACGCTTGATTTTTGGGGCTGGATTTTTGTTCAGCTATGGAGTCTTTGGGGTTTTTTGTGGGCTTTCATGACTCTTTTTATCTCGTTCAGTCTGTAACAGATATTTAAAACTTCAGTTTATTTCATCTCATCTTGGTTCCCGAGGCCTGGCTATGGTGGATTGTGGGTGAATTGGTATGGAAAATGTAACAGCAAAGGATGGTGGGATGGCAGCATGGTCTGGAATATGTTGGCACTACGTTGGTATGGGGCTTTAAGGGACATCAGGCTGGTTGGGGGGTCATGGGATGACACGGAGTGTCTGAGCTAGGCCACTAGGGATGGATGGGGCATAGGCTGGCATGTAGGAGATGAAAAGTGGCTGGGACATTGGCATGTAGGGCACGTTGGGTGGCTGGCAGGGTTAAGGGGAAATGAGAGGTCAGGGCTAGAGTGCCTAATGTTTAACAAAGCAACTGGGACAAAGTCCCATAGCATTGAGGCAGGCCTATTAAACAGCCTACCTCAGCACTCAACAACTCCTGTGCCTGCCTCCATCTGAGAGTAGTGGGCCTGACTCCAACCCGCATTCAGGCACATTTTCACGAGGCAGATGCTCCAAACAGGAAAATTTAACAATTTGTGGTAAAGACCTATTGAAAATTCTGTCCCAGAAACATATTCACTATAAATTAAAACTTTCAAACTGCTACTGTCGGATTTGAACTCAAGTTGCCTTGGTTATTAGCCCAGGCCTTTGGATTATTGAGAAACATTTTTAAAATCAGCAGCGGTTGTGAAACATGCAATTTTTCTTAGCATTCAAACCCAATAACACCAGAGAGCTTTCTGAGCTGATATAACGCAGGGCCACACTCCCCACAAGAAGTTAACAACCACTCTGGAGAAGATTTCATTTGGTAGTGACATCAATCTCTAGGAATGTGCCTGGCCAAAGCTCCATTTGCCTGGGAGTTGCAGCTGCCTGTTAGTATAGAATTCTTCCAAGCATTATCTCTCTATGCTGCTTTCTATAGGTGTTGTAATTCAGGATACAAAACGTTTTACAGAGTTTAAAATATTTTCTTCTCTCTGGCATGCATACGTCATTTGTTTAGAATTCTCTTCTTCTCACTCCTCCCTTCAGTTTTCTGATTTTTTTGTTCACAGGGAATTGTTTATGAGGCTTTTCTCAAGATGTTTGCAATGGAGAATGGGACGTTTTTCCAGCATGTGAATTATTATTCTGTCCCTCAACCACTCCCAGATCTTGCACAACAAAGTGGACTGCACAGCAGAGTGCTTTTGACTATGCCCCACAATACGTCTTAAAGTCAACCTTGAAAAAAGGTCATTTGACATATCGCTGCAACTTCTCCTAACTCTACAAGCCTTCCCAGAAATTGTAGCCCCTTGTGCACCCTCAATTCTTTTCACCCCACCTTTGGCAGTCATGCATTCAGATGTGTACTGCCTAAGCTCTGGAATTCCCTCCCCAGATCTCTCCATATTTCAACCTCTCTCCTATAAAATGTTTTTGAAATACTTACTCCTTTGGTCACTGGTCCTAATATCACATCATGTGGCACTGTGTCACATTAACATTGCCTGTGGAGTGACTTGGAGTGTTTTGCTACATCAAATGCTCTATATAAATGCATGTTGTTATTACTGTATTGCTTTGAAAGCTTCAATTCTTACACCATCCATTATTCAAGCTTCTTCTTGTCAGCTTCCCAAATAGCCTAGTGGGTAATGGCATTACTAATCTACACACACCAGGAGTGGTTTGTGGGTTATTTTGAGGCCTAATCTATACTGGAAAGGTCCCGCTACATAAGTGACTCAGGTCTGACTCAAGTACGTTATTTCAAAAGTACTTTATTTACAATACATGCAATATATACATGGTGTGGGTTCCTAAAGCACAGAAAAGAAACCCAACACAGTATGTTTAAAATCTTTATTCTTATTGCTATTGTATTGAAGTAACTTTATCTACAGAACAAAGAAAATTAAGATGGCCTTTACAAGTCCTCTGATCACAGGGCTGGCCCTCTACCTGGAAGTTATCCCCAGCAGTTTCAAGGACAAAAGAATTATTTTCTCAATTTCTGGAATTTTATACTTTGTTGTACAAATCCCTTTGAAAGCCATGGTAGGAGAGGAAATGCAGATGAACCTGAGCTATTGTAAAGAAGAAGAAGAATCAAACCTCATTCCTGGAAGATATGCTAATCAGCAAGTTGTTTCGATCCTGTGGACAAACAATGGAATCCTGGCCAGAAGCAAAGAAACTAATTGTGAAGCTGCAATTATCACTTAATAGGCCATGTCACATTACCCCAGTCTCTAGCCTTTTGGACAATTTAATATTACATCTTTGGTCTTCACAGCCAGTCTACAGTTTGAACATCCAACCAATAAGTCACAAAATCACATGGGCCAAAGGGCCTTTTTCTGCACTGTAGGATTCTATGATTCTATGAAAACAGCAGGCTCCTCCAGGCAGAACAAGCTACCCATCTAACCTGACTCTGCTGGAAGATTTTGTGCCGTCACCTATGAAATTGATTCTATGTACCTACTTTATCTTGTGGCGTCAACACCCAAATGAAAAGTAAATACTACAATTCCCCAACTGAGCTCAAATGGCTACATGAAAGAATTCCTCATTGGACTTTGACCTTGAACTCTGGAACTCATGTGACCTATTATTAATTTTTCTGTTGTCCTTGTACTGTAAAATTTATTTTCTCTATCCCTCCCTTTACTGGTGTGTGTGTGTGTGTGTGTATGTGTGTGTGAGAGAGAGAGAGACAGAGAGAGTGTGGTATGCTGCAGACACTCCTTTCATGAATTTCGAATGTACAAGATAAACTAACTTTGTCAGCTAATCCTAACTTGTGTTTGCTGTGCATTATTAGTAAAATTGGATCATAAAAAACATGAGTGGTTGGGAAAATATGTCACTGCTCATTGCTTTCAAATTAATTCAAAGCACCTCCTGCTTACGAACAGGTATTAGGAGGAAATCAGTGCAGTTAGAATTGCACTGTCTGTAACAGTAAGCACATTCCTCGTGTGTTTAGATTATTCTGTCTTTTCCACAGAGTCTTGAGTAACATGGCTGCTGATGCCAGTGTTATTTCATGATACATTATGATTAGCATATCTTCCAGGAATGAGGTTCAATTCTTCTTCTTCCTTACAATAGCTCAGGTTCATCTGCATTTCCTCTCCTACCATGGCTTTCAAAGGGATTTGTACAACAAAGTATAAGATTCCATTTCTTATGTTCTTATGTTATGTTCTTATGTTCTTATACACAGACTATCTCTTTACCATATCTATTAACCCATTATGCTACACAAAGGTCCTGGATTAATCCCACACATGCCAAGGTAGTTAAGCACAGCCAAAGGTAGAATCAGAGATCTACAATTCATCTTTGCAGTCCAAGCGACATAGGCCATTCAGGCCATTGACCCTGCTTTGTTATTTAATTAGATCTAGACTAATTTTTCTCTCAACTACATTTGCAGCGTTAGCTCTTAAAACTCATATTTTCCACAAATCTTTTGATTAAGACAAGTCCCATGGCTGAGCACTGAAAAATTACCAGTTTGTGCTGCTCCCCGCAATTTATTGTCCTAAGCATGTTGACGAGGGACAATGTCGAGCTTAACTGTGCTGCCCTACAGAGTTGGACAGTCTGCTGACACATCATCCAAGCGTACTTAGAGATGATAGCAACTTTGAGGGAGGTGCCAGAGGTCTGTGTTCCACTGTGTCTGTGGAACAAGCTTCAGCATAAGTTATTACTCTGCAGCAGAGCAGGGAAAGTAGTTAGTAAAGTTTTACCAATTGCTTACAACCAAGTAGCGCCATTATGTAAACCAATTCCAAATATTTCACCTCATTATTTCATCTGAAAACAACTTTCATTTCCACAGCGCTTTTAAGTAAAAATGATGCATGACACTTTTGCCTGTTCTCGATCTTCAAACAAAATTAAAGTTTTCCAGAAAACGTCAACATGGCAGACACTTCAGAGCTACCTAAGCTCATTCATGTGAGAAAAAGTTGTGAACTTTCTGCAATCTAGCTGGGACGTAAACTGTACAAACATTTTTAAGATGCCAGATTGCACAGAGCTCTGGTATGTGACGAAATGTAAATTCATCGTTTTTGCTGACAGAAAGAAACGGTTCAGTTTGTTGCAATAAATCCACATGTTGCACATCAAATGCTGAGTATTCTTGGTTCACTTTTATTTTTATTGGCATTCAGGCTCTAGAAACCTTATGGAAGCAACATGGTCACCGACACCGATTTAAAGCTCGTTGCTATACTTCCTGGGCAAAAGCTTAGATGGCTGCCTTAACCAGTTGTTAAGAGTTGTGGCACTGAGCAACTTCATGTGTTATTCCCATTAATTAGAATACAGCAACTGTAATATGTCAGGAGGCTGAAGTACCTTCATCAGTATCCCTTTATTTACAACTCTAACAGCAGTACACAGAATGCTATCAGTTAGCAGTCTACCTCTGGGGGTGTCAGAGGAACTGACACTCCAGGTTAAGTACACAAAAGCTCCAGTTGGGCTTTGCAGAACTTTGGAACAATGTCCGGGTTGACGTGCAAATTTGCCCTGACTCCTTTGATTATCCCTAGGCCTTCCCGAAAAGTCCAAAGATGTGCGGATTAGATTGATTGGCCATGCTAAACAAAATTGCCCCTTAGAGTCCTGAGATGTGTAGGTTAGAGGGATTAGCAGGTAAATATGTAGGGATATGGGGGTAGGGATATGGGAGTAGGGACTGGTGGGGTTGTGATCGGTGCAGACTCAATGGGCCAAATGGCCTCCTTCTGCACTGTAGGGTTTCTCTGGCTTCTATGAAAAACTTCTGGATATTTGCTCAGAACCTCACTCAGGCGACCATTTTCGAGTTGGAAGATATTTGTCCAATCCAGCTGGATTTCTTTATCCAATTTCACCCGAATGGGCTTGGTCCCGAACCTTCCACTACCATTAATGGGAGCCTAACTAATTGTTTCCCGTAAGCAACTGGCACATGGGTTGTATCCATCACCTTCAGTTATTCCCCCGTATAGGTCCTTAGCCTTGCCAAAGTTTTGGTCAGGGCTTAGGGTTGGAATCCAGTGCGTATCTTGTTAAACACTGTCTCCCCTATGACCGATACATTAATGGACCTCCATTAAAATTGGGCGTCCATTCAGTCTCAGTGACAGTTTGATGGGTTCTGATTTTGCCATCACGATGCACAGTAGCTGTTCCTCGTCAGACATAAGGGGAGTTTCCAGGTTGTGCATTCTCCTGGCCCTAGGCCTACGTGTTGTTTTTGGCCATGTTGGGTTAGGAGACTCGCTTTTCCACTGTGCAATCTGACACTGGCATTCATAGCAATGTCATGTTGGGCTCTACAGGAACAGCTGTCACTCTGGGCTTAACCTGACCTTGTCTAGGTGTGGTTCTATAGGCGGACTTGGGCTACCTCATATCCGAATCCTTCCAGAGGACTGCTTTATAGTGGCCTGTCCCTCATCCCGGAACCCATTCTCCCAGGTTTTGGCCTATACTGCCATTGGGATACCATGGGGCTCATGCACTCCGTTTGCCACTTTTTTTAAGCGACAAGGCCAGCTGTAATGCCTGTTTACAGTCCAGCTGGGCCTCTGCCAATAGCTGTTTCTGTGTAGTCATATCATTAATTCCGCACAGTAATCGGTCTCTAAGCATCTCATTCAGTGTCCCCCTGAATTTGCAAGCCTCCGCCAGATGTCTTAGGAAACTGGTGACTGACTCCCCCACTTCTCTAAATGTGGAGTAAAAACGGTATCTCCACAGGATCATTGGTGGCTTGGGGTTATAATATTCTTGAACTAAGTTTGACAATTCTTGGAAGGACTTTGTGTCCGGTGCCTCCAGGAAAGTTAAACTGCACATAATCAAAAAAGCTGCTGATCGACACACAGTCAGTAAGATAATCCTTTTTGATTTGATTTGATTTGATTCATTATTGTCATATGTATTAACACACAGTCAAAACTATTTTTTTTTGCGCGCTAAACAGACAAAACATACCATTCACAGTCATAGGTAGGGTGTAGAGAAAGATCAACTTAATGCAAGGTAAGTCCATTCAAAAATCTGGCAGCAGCAGGGGTGAAGCTGATCTTGAGTCGGTTGGTACATGACCTCAGACTTTTGTATCTTTTTCCCGAAGGAAGAAGGTGGAAGAGAGAATGTCCGGGATTCATGGGATCCTTAATTATACTGGCTGCTTTGCCGAGGTAGTGGGAAGTGTAGATAGAGTCAATGGATCGGAGGCTGGTTTGCATGATGGATTGAGCTAAATTCATTACCTTTTGCAGTTCCTTGCAGTCTTGGGAGAGCAGGAGCCATACCAAACTGTGATACAACCAGAAAGAATGCTTTCTATGGTGCATCTGTAAAAGTCGGTGAGCGTCGTAGCTGACATGCTAAATTTCCTTAGTCTTCTGAGAAAGTAGAGGCATTTGTGGGTTTTCCTAACTATAATGTTGGCATGGGGGGACCAAGACATGTTATTGGTGATATGGACACCTAAAAACTTGAAGCTCTCGACCCCTTCTATTCGTTCCCATTGATGTAGACAGGGGCATGTTCTCCTTTACACTTCCTGAAGTCGATGACAATCTCCCCCATTTTGTTGACATTGAGGGAAGGATCATTGTTGCTGTACCAGTTCATCAGATTCTCTATCTCATTCCTGTCTTGCCATTGTTTGAGATCCGGCCCACCACGATGGTGTCGGCAGCAAACTTGAAAATCGAACTGGAGGGGAATCTGGGTTCTCTTCTGAAGTTATGTCATTTGCCCTGAAGAAATACTTCATCCTTCCCACATATTGGGCCCAACCCTCCACTGCAGGGTCTGAAGAGTCCAACTTCCCAAACAGTGGCATGTTTTCCCAACAATGGCTTACTTTCAATGTGTGCGGAGATTCAGCAAGTTCCTTCAGATCACTCCTTTTTCCTCGTCGCCACTGTAATAACTCCACAGAGGTGAAAGAGCCGTCACCAAGTTACTTTATTTACACCATACATCTGTACACAGTTCACTTCCAGTTGCTCCCTGCTGAATGCAGGTTGGGAGTCTGACATACCTGCTTTAAATAGGGAGCATGAGGCTCCCTGATTTAACCATCAACTGGGATTCATTCTTTTCAATACCAACCAATTAAACTAACTCAAATTAACTTACAGGTTCCTACCTTATCAGGTGCCACTCACCTGTTGAAGAGGCAGTGCTCCGAAAGCTCGTACTACCAAATAAACCTGTTGGACTTTAACCTGGTGTTATGAGACTTCTTACTTATCCTAGGTGGTAGAGGTATTGGATTTGGAAAGTGCTGTCAAAGGAGCTTTGGCGAGTTGGTGAAGTGCATTTGCAGATAGTACATAATGCAGCCACAGTTTGTTGGTAAACATAGAAAATAGATGCAGGAGTAGGCCATTCAGCACCACCATTTAACATGATCATGTTTGATCATGCACTTGCAGTATCCCACTCCTGCTTTTTCTCCATACACCGTGATCCTTTCAGCCACAGGGGCCACATTCAGCTCTCCCTTGAAGATATCTAACAAACTGGCCCCAACATCTTTCTGTGGTAGAGAATTCCACAGGTTCACAACTCTCTGAGTGAAGATGTTCTTCCTCATCTCAGTCCTGAATGGCTTACCCCTTATTCTGAGACTGTGACTCCAAGTTCTGCACTTCCCCAACATCAGGAACATTTTTCCCACATCTGACCTGTCCAATCCCATCAGGATTTTAAGCCGGGATTTTATGACCTCGCTCAGGCGAGACTCGTAAAACCCCACCCAAGACCAAAGGAGAATTCCGTTCTGGGAGTCTCGTCTGCCCTGATTCTGGGGCGGGCATGCCAGTAAAATTAGGGCCTATATGTTTCTGAGATCCAAGACTGCAATAAACAACAAAGGGTCGTGAATGAAGCCCAATCCATCACTCCTCCCACCCATTGACACTGTCTATGTTTCCCGCTGTCTCAGAAAAGCAGCCAGCATAATCAAGGACACACACCGGACATATTCTCTTCCAACTTCTTCCTTCGGAAAAAAGTCTGAGGACATGTACCAACGACTCAAGATCAGCTTCTTTCCTGCTGCCATCAGATTTTTGATGGGACCTACCTTGCATTAAGTTGATCTTTCTCTACACCCTAGCGATGACTATAACATTACTCTCACCTTTCACCTTCTCTATGTACGGTATGCTTCGTCTGTATAGCGCTCAAGAAACAATACTTTTCACTGTCTACCAGTATATGTGACAATAATAAATCAAATCAAGATCCCTCTCATTTTTGTAAATTCCCAGTGAGTGCAAGCCTAGCCAATCCAGTCCCACCGTTCCAATATTCAGGCTGCTGAACCTTCACTGGATTCCCTCAATAGCAAGAATGTCCTTCCTTAGACTAGAAAATCAAAACTGCACACAATAACCAAGGTGTGGCCTCACCAAAGCCTGTATAACTGCAGCAAGACATCCTTACTCCTGTACTCAGCCTCTTGCTATGAAGGCCAGCATATTATTAGCTTTCCTCACCACCTACTGTTACCTGCATGCCAATTTTCAGTGACTGTTCCACCCTGACACCCAGGTCACATTGCATTTCCCCTTTTCCTAAACTGCCACCATTCAGATAACAATCTTCCTTCCTGTTTCTGCCACCAAAGAACAAACTTCACACTTATCCACATTATATTGCATTTGCCAAGTATCTGCCCACTCAGTCAGCCTGTCCAAGTCATCCTACAACCTCTTAGCATCGTCCTCATAGCACAAACTGCCACCCAACTTCATGTTGTCTGCAAATTTGGAGATTTTGCATTCAATTCCTCCCTTTAAATCATTAACGTATACTGTGAATAGCCGGGGTCCCAGCACTGAACCCCGGTACCCCGCTAGTCACTGCCTGACACTCTGAAAAGGACCCATTTATTCCCACTCTGTGCTTCCCACTTCTCTGCTTCGGTAGTGGAAGAAGTGAATGGTCAAGGTGGTGGATAGGGTGCTGAGCAAGGGGACTGCTTTGTCCTGGATGCTGGTTAGCTTCTTGAGTGTTGAGCTGCACTTATCCAGACAATCACACTTTGGTCTTTAATTTCTAAATATGGAAAGGCTTTGGGGAATCTGGAGGTGAGTCACCCACCGCAGGCTACCCAGCTTCTGACCTCCTCTTGTAGCCACAGTATTTATGTGGTTGATCTACTTAAATTTCTGGTCAATGGTGATCCCTAGGATGTTAATGGTGAGTGGGAATTAGACAATGGTTATGCTATTAAATGACAAGGGGAGCAGGTTAGACTCTCTCTTGTTGCAGATGATCATTGCTTGGCAATTATATTATTTGTTACTTATCACACCCAGCAAGAATGTTGTCCAGCTCCTGCTCATGTGGATATGGTATTTAGCTTCTGCACATTTGTGAATGGAACAATAATGTGTAACCATCAACAAAAATCCACACTTTTGATTTCATGACAGAGTCATAATGAGTCATCAGGTCATTGATGTCATAACTGATGATGGTTGAGTCTAAGACATCCACTAAGGGGCTTCTTCAGTAATGTCCAGGACCTGAGATTGGATTTGAAACATCCTGTATTGTACTGGATATAACTCCAGCAAGGAAGTAACTTCCTCAATTCCCATTGCTAAGAAGTTAATCAGGGCTATTTGAGCTAGGAATTTGACATTTTTGTCCAAGTTTGGATTAAGGATGCAATGAGAACTGGAGCTAAGTTCCTGCTAACCAAACATTAGGTGATGTTACCTCCATTATATCATCCAACTTCTATCCTGCCTTAAGTTATTTGCCAATGAAATACTCATCCATGCTTTCATTACCTCTATGTCCTTTCAATGCTTTCCCTGCTGGCTTCTGACTTTCACAACCTTAAGCTCACTGAGAAGTCTACTGCTGACATCACATCAAGTTGCATTGAACCATCACACCTGTACTCAGACTCTTGAGGTGCCTCACAGCTCCAGGGACCCAGGTTCAATTCTGGCCTTGGGTGACTGTCTGTGTGGAATTTGTAAGTGCCCCTGTGAGGCACCTTGGGGTGTTTACTATGTCCTTTGACAGCACCTTCCCAACCCAGGACCACTACCACATGGAAGAATAAAGGCAACAGACAGATAGGAACACCGCCACATGCAAGACCCCCTCCAAGTGACACACCATCCTGACTTGGAACGATGTTGCCATTTGTTCATTGTCACTGCGTCAAAATCCTGGAAGTCCCTTTTAACAGCACTGTGGATATATCTACACCACGTGGACTGCACTGATTCAAGAAAGAGACTCACCATTACCTTCTCAAGTGTCAGTATGGATGGACAATAAAAATGTTGGTCCAGCAGCAACACCCACACCTTGAGGGGGAACTAAAAAAAGATGCAATATGGATGTGTCCCTTCTTTTTCAGTATGTGGTACAAAACTTTCTTTCACTGTCATCTGTGCCTCACTGCTGTCTGAGGCAGAAAGTTGTGGGTCCAAGTCCCATTCCAGAAACCTGAAAACAAAATCTAGGCTGACACTCTGGTGCAATACTGAGACAGTACAGCACTGTCAGAGGTGCAGTATAAGTACTGAATTTAGGCCAGATTCTTGCTGCAGATAGACATTAAAGATTCCATGGGACCATTTTGAAAGGGAATTGGGGAGTTTCTTTTCTGGTTTTCATTTGTGAAAGCTTGCTTTCTGCAAATTGTCTACTTAAGCCTTACAATATGACAGTGATCCCATTCGAAAGGACTTACTCGGCTACAAAACCTTTGGGACGTCTTGAGGACATAAAAACTTTTAATGTCCCTTCTTTCCTTTTTTGTGTGCTAAGAAGTGTCTGCACCCTTGCACCAGACTGACACTGGACAGAGTGTCTCTGGATGAAACCTACATGTGCCATTAGTGTTACACAAATTATTTCACAGATTATCTCACATGGCAGCATAACATTCATGTTTGCTGCGACCGCTGGCCAATTCAGCAGCAACATGTCAGCAAGAGAATTAATAATGTTATAAATTAACAAACATGAACTGTGAGTTTATCTTGTTCATTTTTTTTTACAAGCTAAGAGCTAGTATCTGGATGGCTTCCAATGTTGCATAAACAGGTGCAGGCACTGCATGTAAACAGAGGCAGGAATCCATACATAGAAACACGGAAAAACTACAGCACAATGCAGGCCCTTCAGCCCACAAAGTTGTGCTGAACATGTCCCTGCCTTAGAGATTACTAGGCTTACCTATAACCCTCTATCTTACTAAGTTCTACGTACTTACCTAAAAGTCTCTTAAAAGACCCTATTGAATCCACCACCACCACTGTTACCGACAGCCCATTCTACACACCCACGACTCTCTGAGTGAAAAACTTACCCCTGACATCTCTGTACCTATTCCCCAGCACTTTAAACCTGTGTCCTCTCGTGGCAACCATTTCAGCCCTGGGAAAAAAGCCTCTGACTATCCACTTAATCAATACCTCTCAACATCTTATACACCTCTATCAGGTCACCCCTCATCCTTCGTCTCTCCAAGGAGAAAAGGCCAAGCTCACTCAACCTATCCTCCCTCATAAGGCATGCTCCCCAATCCAGGCAACATCCTTGTAAATCTCCTCTGCACCCTTTCTATGGCTTCCACATCCTTCCTGTAATGAGACGACCAGAACTGAGCACAGTACTCCAAATGGGGTCTGACCAGGGTCCTATATAGCTGCAACATTATCTCCCGATTCCAAAACTCAATTCCTCGATTGATTGAAGGCAGTACACCATACGCCTTAACCACAGCTTCAACCTGCGCAGCTGCTTTCAGCGTCCTATGAGCTCAGACCCCAAGATCCTTCTGATCTTCCAGACTGCTAAGAGTCCAACCATTAATATTATATTCTGCCATCCTATTTGACCTGCCAAAATGAACAACTTCACACTTATCTGGGTTGAACTCCATCTGCCACTTCTCCGCCCAGTCTTGCATCCTATCAATGTCTCGCTGCAACTTCCGACATCCCTCCACACTATCCACAACACCCCCAATCTTTGTGTCATCAGCAAACTTACCAATCCATCTGTCCACTCCCTCATCCAGGTCATTTATAAAAATCACAAAGAGTAAGGGTCCCAGAACAGATCCCTGGGACACTCCACTGGTGACTGACCTCCATGCAGAATATGGCCCATCTATAAGCACTCTTTGCCTTATATGGGCAAGCCAGTTCTGGATCCAAAAAGCAATGTCCCCTTGGATCCCAGGCCCCCTCACTTTCTCAATAAGCCTTGCATGGGGCACCTTATCAAATGCCTTGCTGAAGTCCATATAAACTACATCTACTGCTCTTCCTTCATCAATGTGTTTAGTCACATCTTCAAAAAATTCTATCAGGCTCATAAGGCATGATCTGCCTTTGATAAAGCCATGCTGACTATTCTTAATCATATTATACCTCTCCAAATGTTCATAAATCCTGCCTCTCAGGATCTTCTCCATCAACTTACCAACCACTGAGGTTAGACTCACTGGTCTATAATTTCGAGGACTATCTCTACTCCCTTTCTTGAACAAAGGAACAACATCCGCAATCCTCCGGAACCTCTCCCGTCTCCACTGATCATCGCCAGAGGCTCAGCAATCTCCTCCCTCGCCTCCCACAGTAGCCTGGGGTTCATTCTATCCGGTCCCTGCAACTTGTCTAACTTGATGCTTTTCAAAAGCTCCAACACATTCTCTTTCTTAATATCTACGTGCTCAAGCTTTTCAGTCTGCTGCAAGTCTGCACTACAACCACCAAGATCCTTTTCCGTAGTGAATACTGAAGTAAAGTATTCATTAAGTATCTCTGCTATTTCTTCTGGTTTCATACAAACTTTCCCACCGTCACACTTGATGGTCCTATTCTTTCACGTCTTATCCTCTTGCTCTTCACATACTTGTAGAATGCTAGTTTAAACTCTCCCCAGTAGCCTTAACAAACCTCCCCGCCAGGATATTGGTCCCCCTGGGATTCAAGTGCAACCCGTCCTTTTTGTACAGGTCACACCTGCCCCAAAAGAGGTCCCAGTGATCCAGAAACCGGAATCCCTGCCCCCTTCTCCAATCCCTCAGCCACACATTTATCATCCACCGTATTCCATTCCTACTCTCACTGCCACGTGGCACAGGCAGCAATCCCAAGATTACTACCTTTGCGGTCCTTCTTCTCAACTCCCTTCCTAACTCCCAATACATAGAACATAGAACATTACAGCGCAGAACAGGCCCTTCGGCCCACGATGTTGCGCCGACCAGTTAAAAAAAAACAACAATGACCCACTAACCTAAACCAATCCCTTTTCGTCCATAAACCTGTCCACAGACCTCTTAAACGCCCCCAAACTAGGCGCATTTACAACTGCAGCAGGCAGGGCATTCCAATCCCTCACCACCCTCCGGGTAAAGAACCTACCCCTGACATCCGTCCTATAATTACCCCCCCTTAGTTTAAAGCCATGCCCCCTCGTGCTAGATTTTTCCATCAGAGGAAAAAGGCTATCACTATCCACCCTATCTAAACCTCTAATCATCTTATATGCTTCAATAAGATCCCCTCTTAGCCGCCTTCTTTCCAGCGAAAACAACCCCAAATCCCTCAGCCTCTCCTCATAGGATCTCCCCTCCATACCAGGCAACATCCTGGTAAACCTCCTCTGCACCCTCTCCAAAGCCTCCACATCCTTCCTGTAATGTGGGGACCAGAACTGCGCACAATACTCCAAGTGCGGCCGCACCAGAGTTGTGTACAGTTGCAACATAACGCTACGACTCCTAAATTCAATCCCCCTACCAATAAACGCCAAGACACTGTATGCCTTCTTAACAACCTTATCTACTTGATTCCCAACTTTCAGGGATCTATGTACACATACACCTAGATCCCTCTGCTCCTCCACACTATTCAAAGTCTTCCCGTTAGCCCTATACTCAACACATCTGTTATTCCTACCAAAGTGAATTACCTCACATTTCTCTGCATTAAACTCCATCCGCCACCTCTCGGCCCAGCTCTGCAACCTGTCTAAGTCTTCCTGCAAACTATGACACCCTTCCTCACTATCTACCACACCTCCGACTTTGGTGTCATCAGCAAATTTACTGATCCACCCAACTATACCCTCATCCAGATCATTAATAAAAATCACAAACAGCAGTGGCCCCAACACAGATCCCTGAGGCACACCACTTGTAACCGAACTCCATGATGAATATTTACCGTCAACCACTACCCTCTGTCTCCTATCCGCTAGCCAATTCCTAATCCAGTTCCCTAGATCACCCCCAATCCCATACATCTGCATTTTGTGCAGAAGCCTACCATGGTGAACCTTATCAAACGCCTTACTAAAATCCATATACACTCTCCTTTCAGGACCTCTTCCCTTTTCCTACCTATGTCATTGGTACCAATATGTACCACGACCTCTGGCTCTTCTCCCTCTCACTTCAGGATATCTTGGACGCAATCAGAAACATCCCAGATCCTGGCAACAGGGAGGCAAACTACCATCTGTGTTTCTTGACTGCGTCCACAGAATCGCCTGTCCAACCCCCTCACTACACAGTACCCTAAGACTACTGCCTTCCTCCTCCTTTCCCGACCCTTCTGAGCTACAGGGCCGGACTTTGTGCTGGAGGCACGGCCACTGTTGCTTTCCCTGGGTAGGCTGTCTCCCCACAACAGTACTCAAACAGGAGTACTTATTGTTAAGGGGCACAGCCACTGTGGTACTCCCTAGTACCTGACCTTTCCCCTTCCCCTTCCTAACCGTGACCCACTTGTCTGCCACCCATGGCCCCAGTGTGACCTGTAACTCCTCTCTATCACCTCCTCATTCTCCCTGACCAGACGAAGGTCATCGAGCTGCAGCTCCAGTTTCCTAACGCGTTCCCTTAGGAGCTGCAGCTCGACGCACCTGGTGCAGATATGGACGTCCGGGAGGCTAGGAGACTCCAGGACCTCCCACATCCGACACTGAGAGCAACAAACTGGTCTCACACTCATAATTCTCCCTTTCTTCAAATAACACAGGAAAAACTGAGAACTAAACCTACCCTGCCTCGCCCGTTCCTGCCTAAGCCCATTGAGCCAAAGGCCTTCAGTCTTCACTCTGCTACCTGCTCACTCCGCTGCCCGCTGGATAGTGCGGCCTGCTTTTTAAACCTCATGCGCACCACTAGCTGACTTCAGGCACCTGCGCAATCTAAAAAAAAACTCCGCGAAAAAGAAAGGTAAAAAAACCAACAATAAATCTCTTACCCTCAGCACTCCTGCCATGAATCACTCCCTCTTTGCCTTGCTCTGGTCAAGCGATGAATTTCACATAGTGAAATTCTCTGAAACAATTTAACTGGGGTCTGCCATGGTCCCTGAGTGGGTGTTTCCAACAGGCCCAGAAAATTAGAGAAAGAACAACTGATCCCAACTGGTTAAGACTGTGTCCTTTTGTTCCACCATTGTCATCTATTCAACAACTCACCATTGTGGTTATAGTTCAGGATCTTAACTGATATTTCTGTCCTGCCTTCATCACCAAAAGACAAGAGTTTCCTGTAACTGCAAACCTGCATGTGCAAGATTAATAATTTATTTTTAGATGTGGGAGTGTCCAAATGAGATGGAGTGGGACGCTCACCAAACTCTCTGGTTTCTTTTGAAAGCTGGAATATGTCACACCATCAGCTCAATCCATTCAAGCAAAAATTTATAGTCAGATACACTTACTGGTAAAATTAAAGAAGAAAGGAAAAGAACCGATGCTTAGCAAGATCCTGAGAACACAATATATACAGACAGTAACTAACAACACTAACATGCATTGCAGAGCTTTTAACATTGGGAAATTTCATAGGAGCATTATCAGATAAAATATTAACATTAAGCCAAACTTTTTATTTTATGACTCTGTTTCTCTCCAGAGATGCTGTCAGATATGCTGAGTTTTGCCAGTGTTTTCTGTTTTTAGTATATTGATTCTTAATTCCCTGAGCTGACTATAAGGCCACCCAATTACAACAAACTTTTAGGGAAATGATTGGGTTATGTATACTGTCCTTGCCACATGCCTAAAGGAAAGAAAAATATGCTAATTCATGTATTTTTATAAATTAGAGCTCCAACACTTTTGGGTTTGTTTCACTTATATTTATTTCTACCTGTAGCCTCAACAGTGAACCATCTCAGGGTAAAGCACTGTCCATGGACACTTGTCCCTGTTTAGTTTTTTTTAAGTTTATTAGTAGGCTTACATTAACACTGCAATGAAATTACTGCAAAACTCCACTGGTCGCCATACTCGGACGCCTGTTTGAGTATACTGAGAATTTAGCACGGCCAATGCACCTAACATGGCCAATACACCTAAAACTTTAAAACTTTAATGCACCATCTTTGGAGGCAGGCATTCTGGGGTTATTTACGGCTTACTTAGACAGGCACATGAGCGGACTAGAGATGGAGGGAGACTTTTCTAAATAAAGATCAAGGGCTTTGGGACGTCCCTGGGAATCAACTGATTCCTATGGACCTTCCAAAATATTTCATGGCTCACTTGCTTTATTTCTGCGCTTCTGGGGATTCCGTAAATGACTAAGTTTTGCATGTTTATTGATGTCTTTTCTTTTACTTCACTGGTGATTCGGTCTGCCTTGTTGACCAACAAGGGGCATACACGCGGTGGGTCATGCGATGGCTGCTCTTGGATGTTGCTTCAAGAGTTGCCTAGTACTTCACGTCGTTAGTGTACGCTTAAACTGGGCCATCTGATGGGCAACATGACAACTCAGTGACTATCACCATTTGCTGTGCAGATACATGGATTTGGGCTGGTGTCTGCGGGAGTTTGCACGTTCTCCCCACGATTGCGTGGGTTTTCTCCGGGTGTTCCGGTTTCCTCCCACATCCCAAAAAACGTGCTCTTAGGCTGATTGGTGTAACAAATTGTCCCTAAATTAGTCTTCCCTCAATTTTCCCCAATAGGTGTAGACAAAGGTCATGGGTAGAGGAGGGCACTCAATGTTAAAATGCCAGCGCAGGCTCATTGGGCCGAAGGGCCTGTTTCCCATGCTGTGTTGTTCTTTGTTCTTTATCTCAGTGTAAAGCAGTGTCCATGGTAGCACACTTGACCATGAGTCAGAAGTGCAAGTCCATAAACTCACTTCAGGGAGCTGAGCACATAATTGAGGCTGACACTGCAGTGTAGAGCACATGGAGTGTTGCACTGTTAGAGGTGCCTTTTGGATCAGAAATTAAACTGAGGCTCCATTAAAATCCACTCAGGGGGTATAAAAACACCAAGGCGCTATTTCAAAGAGGAGCAAAGAATTTTCCCCAGTGCCCAAAGCATTATCCCTTAATCAACATCACTAAAACAGATTATCTGGGCTTGAACACAACGCTGCTTATGGGATTATGCTGTGTGCAAACTGGCTATCATGTTTCCTCGTGAATACACTTCAAAAACTGACTGGTTGCAAAGAAATGAATTGGTTATAAATGCAAGTCTTGTTGTACTATGGTTTTGGATAGGAGGAATCTACATTGGTTAATAGAAGGTCCTGTGATCATACTTTGTCTCCAACCTCAAGTGTGCAGAAGCGATTGCAAGCTTCAGGAATGTGGCCCCTAATTGGACTCAATTAGATTTTAAACATGATGATTAATCACTGACTTATGCAAACTGACGTACTTTGCAGGACTATAGATGGGGGGGAGGGGTGGGGAAGTGGCAAAGTCTACTGCAGAATAAAATATACTGCTGCTGTTTTAATTCTTCATGGCAATCAAGAAGCTGACAAGTTCAAGTCTGAAACAGAGGTGTTAACCCAAGTGTTCAAATGAAGAAAGAAAAGACCATGAGCATTTTAGATCAATAAGTGACTTGAATACACATAAGGAGACTGTATTATTCATCTTAAAAATAGTTGGCACAAAGACTTCATCTATAACTTCCTTCAGTAAAAGGTGATCGTTTTGTCAACTTTCTTTGCTGCTTTGCTATTGTTGTTATAAATGGGACAACGAGCTCAAGGCTAAACGCAAGTCAATCTTTTCTGAATCAATTCTGAAGGTAATTTGTGTTTGACAAGTTTGCTTGAGAACGAGGTGGCTTAGTTTAAAGTTAAAAGTGTGATCACAGCTTTATTTAGTCTTTACACGGAAACTGAACACAATCTCGACAGGAAACTAGCCTGATGAACACTGGGGCCTCGGGTGGGAGGAGGTCAAGCAAGTTAGACAAGGACTGCATCCAATAAAAGTACAGATTACCTAAATAATCAGTTTTGGCTGCCCATCACATTGCTTACAGAAGGGAGAAGAGAAATAGAGGGATACAGGGTCAGGATGGGAATAGGTAGTTATAGTTTGAGAAGACTCATATGGAGTACAAATCTGTCAACATAAACTGATTGGGCAGAAAGTCCTGTTTTTGTTCTGTAGTTTCAGGTCAACTACTGTTTAATATATATAAATTGCGTAGAATTCTCCCCAAAAAATTCAAAGTGTTAAATTTGCATGAAAATTGGAGTAAATCACACTGATTTTTTTCAGTGGGAGTTCGGAGAAGGATCCACACATTCTGTGCAATGCAAAGGCCACCAACATAAATATCATTAAATTTGAGGGGGCGGGACCTATTCCCGCTGGACAGCCTGAAATCAGTGCGCTAAGCGGACCACTGCACGTGTCAATCTGTCAGTGCCCAGATCAGAGCCTGCGCTGTGACCTCGCACTGAATGCCTCCTGATCGCTGGCCAGTCCCATGACCCCCGCAGTGCTGGTTCTCTGCGCCCCCCACAGCCTGACCATTGGCTGCCAACCATTCCCGGCCCTGCTCCGAACCCCCCTCCCACCCTGCCCTGATCTCCAGCACCACCACCCCCGACAGTTACCCCACCTTATTTTGAAACCGCCAAAGTGTCGAACCTCCCCCAAGAGTCCTGACCACCCCCCCCCCCAACACAGTCCTGATCCCTCTCCCCATGGTGGCTGACTACCCCCCTCAGCTTGCACTAATCTCGGCTTCCCTCCTTCCCCCACCGATCCCTCTGCGGAATGGCAGCAGGACTCCAAACTCCCATTATTTGCCCCCTAGGCTCTGCCCCGTCAGACCCTGCCCTATAGGCCCATTAGGCCCATTGTCTCCACAGGCATTTAAGTCCACCTTGTTGACCAGCAAGGGGCATGCATGCGGCAGGTTGTAGTGGGCTGCTCTTGGACGTTGCTTCGGGAGTTGCCTATTGCTTCATGTCGTTAGTGTGCTTAAACTGGACCATCTCGAGGGCAACATGACAGCTCAGAGACTATCTCTGTTGCTGTGCGGACACATGGATTTGGGCCTGTGTCTGTGGGAGTTTGCACGTTCTCCCCATGGTTGCGTGGGTTTCCTCCGGGTGCTCCGGTTTCCTCCCACATTCCAAAGATGTGCTTTTAGGCTGATTGATTGGGTAACAAATTGTCCCTATATTGGACCTCCCTGACCCTCGCACATTAGGCGTAGATTAAAATCATGAATAGGTCACTGAGACAATGGGACGGCGGCGCGGGCTCATTGGGCCGAAGGGCCTGTTTCCCATGCTGTGTTGTTCTTTGTATCTACCATCCCTGTATGCCCTTCCCCCTTGGCACTGCTCCATGCCCAATGGGCAGTGCCATGATGCCCTCTGGGCATTGGCATCTTGCCCTTGGGCAGTGTCAGGGGCCCAGGCTAGCAGTGCTTGGGTGCTGATGCACAGGGGAGCACCCAACCGCCCCCCCCAGCACCAAACCCTCATTCATTCCAGCTAGATTGGGCTGTTAATTCCACAAAGTGGGGAGTTACTGTGCCCCCTCTGGAATGAAATACTCTTAGTGGGGTGGGAGAGGCTAGCAGGACCAGAGACTTCAGTCCCAGGCCCACTAATAGGATTTAAAATATACGGCAATGTTAATTATCATAATTTATGCAGCTCCCCACCGAAAATCCAGCGCTGGGAGACACTAGTGGGCCGGGACACCCACTGCAGATCCCACGCATCGGGCACCGCTGGAATCCCCCAAACCACTGTGCTACTTAATTAGTACACTGGGACGGGAGAATCACCCTCACTATTTTTTAAAATTTATTTATTAGTATTACAAGTAGGCTTATATTAACACTGCAATGAAGTTACTGCGAAAATCCCCTCGTCTCCTCACTGCAGCGCTTCTGAGGGAGAATTTAGCATGGCCAATACACCTAACCAGCATGTCCTTCAGACTATGGAAGGAAACCGGAACAGCCGGAGGAAACCCACACAGACAAAGGGAGAACTCCGCACAGACAGTGACCCAAGCTGGGAATTGAACCCAGGTCCCTGGTTAGCAGTGCTAATCACTGTGTCATCATAGCGAGGGGAACAGTGAATTTCCATACTTAAATCACTTCTACTTTATGTCCTGCTATGTCCCCCCTCGCCCCCTCCCCCACCCCCGGTAGCCCCAGTCTCCTGATCCCAACCCCTCCCGCCCCCACCAGCAGCTCCAGCACCCCAACCTCTCCCTCCGTGACTACACCCTCCCACCCGCAGTCCTGACCCACTCCTCACCCCAATGGTCAGCCCCAATCAGCCCTTCCCTCCCTCTGCTCGCAGTCTCGACTTCAGAGTGGCAGCGGGACCCCCACCCACCTCCCCCCAGAGTCCTCGCCCCCTCACAGCTTCCGAATTCGGAGACACACAGAGGTTGTGGCACCCAGCAGGAAGTCTGCTACTGTACAGCCTCCGCTTATATCTCCCAGCTCACCGCCCCCTCTATTTTCAGTAGTGGTTGAGGATAAATATTGGCCAGAAAGCTGGGGAGAATGCTGTGGAATCTTTTATATCCACCTAAGATGCAGAACAAGGTCCTAGTTTAACATCTGATCTGAACGATCCCATCTCTGACACTGCAGCAATCCTTCTGTATGTCAATCTAGATTGTGCCTTCTGCTTTCTCATGTGGTACTTGAACCCAGAAGCTTCTGACTCAGAGGTGAACTGAACTACCAATGACACTTCCTTGTCCATGTCAGCTGTGCTTAAGACCAGATCTTACTTTTCATATTAGCCGTGTACCAACCAATCAACTTATCAATGGGGAAAAGTATCAGTAAAATGGCGACTAGTGGAGTGCCCCAGGGGTCGGTGCTGGGGCCTCAGCTATTTACCATTTATATAGATGATCTGGAGGAGGGAACCGAGTGTATGGCGTCGAAATTTGCTGATGACACCAAGATTGGTGGAACGGCAAATTGTGCGGAGGGTGTGGAGAGTCTGCAGAAGGATCTAGATAGGCTGGGCGAATGGGCCAGGAAATGGCAAATGGAATTTAATGTTGGCAAATGTGAGGTTGTCCACTTTGGTAGGAAGAATGGTAGGAAGGACTATTACTTACGGGGCGAAAAACTGCAGCAGGCGACGGTGCAGAGGGATCTCGGGGTCCTTGTGCATGAGTCGCAAAAACCCAGCCTGCAGTGCAGCAGGTGGTCAGGAAGGCGAATGGGATGCTGGCCTTCATAGCGAGGGGGATTGAATATAAAAGTAGGGAGGTCTTGCTGCAGCTGTACAGGGCATTGGTGAGGCCGCAGCTGGAGTACTGTGTGCAGTTTTGGTCGCCACACTTACGCAAGGATATTTTGGCCTTGGAGGGAGTGCAGAGGTTTACTAGGCTGATTCCGGAGTTGAGGGGGTTGAGCTATGAGGAGAGGCTGAATAAACTAGGCTTGTACTCATTAGAGTTTAGAAGAATGAGGGGAGATCTCATTGAGACGTATAAGATGTGGAATGGGATGGATAGGATAGAGGTGGAGAGGCTCTTCCCGCTCAGAAAGGACTGTAGGACTAGAGGGCAAGCCTCAAGATAAAGGGGGGGGCGGTTTAGAACGGAGTTGAGGAGGAACTTCTTCACTCAAAGGGTGGTGAATGTCTGGAATTCTCTGCCCGTTGAAGTGGTGGAGGCTGCCTCGCTCAATATTTTTAAGACGCGGGTTGATAGGTTTTTGATAGGCAAGGGGATTAAGGGTTATGGGGAGAGGGCGGGAATGTGGAACTGAGCCACGACAGATCAGCCATGATCTTATTGAATGGCGGAGCAGGCTCGAGGGGCTAGATGGCCTACTCCTGCTCCTATTTCTTATGTTCTTATGTTCTAAAAAGTCTGACAACACCAGGTTTCAGTCCAACCGATTTATTTGATAGTAAACTCACTATGGAGAGTGGAGAGTGAATGGAACTCTCCATTCACCTGACGAAGGGGCTAACCCAAAAGCTAGTGAGTTTACTATCAAATAAATTGGTTGGACTGAAACCTGGTGTTGTCAGACTTTTTACTGTGTTTACCCCAGTCCAACGCCAGCATATCCATATCAAAAGCATCAGCACAGGCCTAGATTCGCCACTTTACTCAATGAAATTCAAAACCCTACAGGTCAGTCTAAATTTGGTGATTTAATAACATCCCAGTTCATGCAACAGCAAAGGCTCATTTCCCGCTGCCTTGTGAAGGCTGCATTCAGTTTTGGGTCAGTGTAACCCTGATGAAATGCAGAGCTGCATTGTTCATACCCTCTGGGTCAATTCACACCGTAGGTAACAAAATGTAAATGAGGCATCTGACAGATGTGTTGAATTTTGATTTTAAAGCAATAGAAGCGGACAAGTTGAACCAGTAACCTTATACCAAAGTGTGATGGGTCTCCCATTTCAGCAGCCCAGTAAGCAGCCAGGAGTTTATTTTTAGATCGACAATGGGAGTGATTAGCATTGCATTCTTTTCACTGTTGTACTCTTGCCAATTCACACAGTAAGTGCAAATTTACAGCCGAGTATAAGCAGGGCATAACTAATCTTATGAGGTAACTGGCATTGCAGACTTGGACTCCAGAAGGAAAATGAGGAAAAAAAGTGCAGAAGTTATATTTAAAACTGGAAAAGAAAATGTATGCCCAAAAGAAGTAGGGTTATATAGATAGAAAATAGTTGCATTTATAGCACAACTTTGACAACCTCAGAATGTCCCTAAGCACTTTATAACCAATAAAGCATCATTGAAATGCCATAGCTAAGTTACGCACAGCAAATTCCCACAAACAGCAAAGGGATAATGCCAGAATAATTTGTTTTACTGATGTTGATTCAGGAATAAACATTGGGTCGGGTGTAAGGACATAACAAATAGGAGCAGGAGTAGCCATTTGGCCGTTCAGCCTGCTCTGCCATTTAATAAAATTATGGCTGGCCTTCTGCCTCAACTCCATCCTCCTTCTCTTAGTGCCCAGAAATTTGTTGATCCCTGTCTGGAGTACACCCAACGACTGAGCATCCACAGCTCTCTGGTTTACAGCTTTTTAGGTGAAGAATTATCTCCTCAAAGACTCTATTCTACGATTCTATGTGCATGTCCCTACACTTCCTTGAATAGCGCAGTTTTCTGGTAGTGTGGCAACCAGAATTGAACACTATATTCCAAGTGCAGCCTAATTATGGTTCCATAAAGCTGCAACATGACTTGCCAATTTTTAAACTTAATGCCCCAGTCAATGAAGGCAAACATGCCGTATGCCTTCTTGCCTACCTTCTCCACCTGTGTTGCCACTTTCAGTGACCTGTGTACCTGTACACCCAGATCCATCTGCCTATCAATATTCTTAAGGATTCTGCCATTTACTGTATATTTCCTATCTACATTAGACCTTCCAAAATGCATTACCTCACATTAGTCCAGACAACTGCTTTGAGTTGCTAGGTTTGAGGCTAATCCTGTCTGGAGTAGACTCAAATCATTCACCTCTGACTCAACAGGCAGACATACTAACACAATTCTAATGATTCACTTTCTATGCCTTGAGAGTAACACAGACTGACAATCAAACCTGAGAACTTCCTGGACTACAAAACGAAAATACTGGGAATCTGATAAAAGAAGAGAAAATACTGGCAACACTCAAGAAGGTCAGGTTGCATCCATGGAGAGAGAAACAGAATTAACATTCTAGGTTTAAGATCATCCATCAGAACTGGGGAAAGTTAGATTTTGTTTTGTTCTGTAGATGTGAGCAATTCCTGCATTTATTGTCCATCACTAATAACCCAACAGTTCAAGAAATTGAGTCACCTTCTTGAATTGTTGCAGCCCATGTGATGTAGGCATACCCTTTCTGTAGTTGTGTGATAAAGTGAACAGCCTGCTGTGCCATTTCAGAGGGTGATTCAGAGTCAATCACATTGCTGTGGGTCTGGAGTCACACATAGACCAGGTGAGGAAAGGAAGGCAGCTGTCCTCCCTTGAAGGATATTAGCGAACTTAGCTGGGTTTTTAACAACAATCTACAAGTTTCACGGTCATTATTAATAAGACTGATATTTTATTCAAAAATAAGTTTGAGCAGGTGAAAGGGGAGGAGATGGTGGAAAAAAGACAACAAGGAAGACCTGTGATATGGTACCATCAGTACAAGTTTGCCAAACAATCAACACCAGTTCTAGCATAAGTCTAACATTAAACATCCACTGATCACTGCATAACTCCAATTTCCATTTTACTAGCTTTTAGTGCTTGCTCAGTAATGAACATAACCTCTTGGTTCGGTTGCACTCCAGGGCTTGATGCCCATAAAGGAGCATTCATGAGGCAACTAAACAAGTTGACCAACAATCTACTAATCCTTCCAACATACTCATGGCGGATGAGAAGAATGGGAGAAATTCCTGGTCAGCCATCTTGATGCAGAGTTGTTGACCTGAAGCTATAACCATTTCTCTCTCTCTCTCTAATAGAGAGACAGCTATAAGCTATCACTTAATTATAGATGGGGAAACTCCCTTATCATCTAACATACCACTGAAGCTCAATGTGATTTGTCAGTGAGGACATATAGATAATGCAATTTTGTTCTGTTAGCTGATACACTATGTAACACAGTAGTCATCTATACATGTATAGCAGTCATCGATACACATTAACTTTACAATTCTTGTTCTATTATTCCAAGTACTGTTGCTCTTAGCAGTATTTACTTGTGTGGCCAAAGAAGCATAAAACCCAAAAAACGTTTCTGACTGGACAATGGAATGTGCCAGCCATTTTTTTTAAAAAACAAAACCTCCTTGAGAAAATTATAGGAATACACTCCAAGTCAAAAGAGCACAACATTAAAATCCTACACACAAAAGGGATCAAAGTCAAAATCAAAAAATTAATTTATTGAGAATGTTTTCTTTTCAGCAAATGTAGCAAGCTTCTTAACCTCTTCCAAAGAAAATGTTGAACTTCAGCAATAACAAAAGGTTATTAACATGAATACAGTAAGTCAACTGGTGGCAGTTAGCCCATGCTTTTAACTTCCTGGTGGTCTGCCTTGTGCTCAGTACCCAAGAGACCTCGACTTTTCAAATTTTCCTATTGACAAAATTTTCCACCGGTCTTTGCGCTTCAGTTTCTTTCCCCGTTCATTCTTGGAACGTGGGTGTTGCTGGCAAAAATCAACATTTTTTTACACATCCCCATTGTCCAGAGGATGTCAGTTAAGTCAACCATATTGGTGTGGGACTGGAGTTACATGTAGGCCAAACCAGGGAAGGGTGTCTTTTTCCCTTTCTCAGAAGACATTAATGAGCCTTTTAGATTTTTAATGCTATTATGATCTGGTTAGCAACCATGAATATTTAAAGAAAAACCTGAATGCCTTATTTTAACCAATAGAACGATGCCACTAATTTCACAATTCATCGCGAGGGGGATTGAATATAAAAGTAGGGAGGTCTTGCTGCGGCTGTATAGGGCATTGGTGAGGCCACAGCTGGAGTACTGTGTGCAGTTTTGGTCGCCGTACTTACGCAAGGATATTTTGGCCTTGGAGGGAGTGCAGAGGAGTTTTACTAGGCTGATGCCGGAGTTGAGGGGGTTGAGCTATGAGGAGAGGCTGAATAAATTAGGCTTGTACTCGTTAGAGTTTAGAAGAATGAGGGGAGATCTCATTGAGACATATAAGATGATGAATGGGATGGATAGGATAGAGGTGGAGAGACTCTTCCCGCTCAGAAAGGATAGTAGGACTAGGAGGCACAGCCTCAAGATAAAGGGGGGGCGGTTTAGAACAGAGTTGAGGAGGAACTTCTTCACTCAAAGGGTGGTGAATCTCTGGAATTCTCTGCCCGTTGAAGTGGTGGAGGCTACCTCGCTAAATATTTTTAAGACGCGGGTTGATGGGTTTTTGATAAGAGAGGGGATTAAGGGTTATGGGGAGAGGGCGGGAATGTGGAACTGAGCCACGACAGATCAGCCATGATCTTATTGAATGGCGGGGTAGGCTCGAAGGGCTAGTTGGCCTACTCCTGCTCCTATTTCTTATGTTCTTATGTTCTTTAAACAAAGACAACTTGCTTTTTAAATACTTAAAACAAGCTCTATTAACTGAACAATATGAGTTATTATTACATATGTTGTGTACTTAGTTTTATTTCTTACTTTCCATATCTTAAAAATATTTCTGTAAGGCCCATGCCTAGGAATACACCACAGTCCTCTAGGAACTATTTCACTTCTCCTCAGTGCCACCTATTCTCCAACTTAAAACTTTAATTAATTATTGTGACTATGGATGCCTCAGTTTCTTGTTCTGGTTGCCTTCTCAAAACTAATCTACTGGGCATTTATTTTTACCACAAAACTCTGTGTGGATTACTGTAGGCTTTACCACTACCTTCAAACTAGGCAATCTTCTCGCTCTATTTCCCTCATGAGATTCAATTCTTTTTTCTCCGATTACAGTGCAGGCTTACTAACTGTCATTTACTTTGGATTTCTTTTCTCAGTGAGTTGCAAACTGCACACTCCAAGTAGACGCTGCAACTAACTCTCTCAGCAAACCCAAATACATTGAAACCAGAGCATCTCCCTCAGAAGCACCCGTACTCATCATGAGATAGTATGTTCTAAAATGTTCTCAAACAGACCTTCAGGTGAAGTGTCCCTCACTTAAAATTCTTTCTGTGATCTAATTTAAAAAATAGATTTTAAAACCCTTCAGGCTCTACTGAATGCTTTAAAATGAATTTAGTTTTAACTTTCAAAATAAAAAACATCTCTGGACTGCTCTTATTCCTAGAATTGCTGACGTCACAGGTGGGATTTTCGAGCTGTGCTTACTCCAAGGCTGGAAAATCCCACCCAAGATCAACAGACCTTTGCATGGTCCCGTGTCCCGCCTGCTATGATTTCCGTGGCAGGCAGGACAGAAAATTCTGCCCTGTGCCCGGGGTGGCACGGTAGCACAGTGGTTAGCACTGCTGCTTCACAGCTCCAGGGATCTGGGTTCGATTCCCGGCTTGGGTCACTGTCTGTGTGGAGTTTGCACATTCTCCTTGTGTCTGTGTGGGTTTCCTCCGGGTGCTCCGGTTTCCTCCCACAGTCCGAAGATGTGTGGGTTAGGTTGATTGGCTATGCTAAAATTGCCCCTTAGTGTCCTGGGGCGTGTAGGTTAGAGGGATTAGCGAGTAAATGTGTAGGGATATGAGCGTAGGGCCTTTGTGGGAATTGTGGTTGGTGCAGACTCAAAGGGCCCGTTTCTGCACTGTAGGATTCTATGGTTATGTCTCCAGCTCTTTATCTAAGTAAGCCCACCTGCTGTCTTATTACCTTATCTTTGTAGCTATTAACCTTTGAAGTCAACATGGCTCCAACCTTTTATATGCAATAGATTCTGAGCTTGTTTTAATTGCATTTAGTTCAGAGCTGCTTTCGTCAACCAAAGTTGGATTTTCTACAGCTAATTTCTAAAACTAAAATTTATATTCTAAAACCACATGAACCATGAACTAGATATTTGCAACAATGATAATCAATAACTTCCTCATCGCTTTTATTGATGGCAGTTTTATATTTCCAAATACAATTTTTCAAACTGCAATGATAGGAATTAAACTCACATTCTGTAAATCTTGGGACCCAAATTTACCTTCGAGTTTCACCCGTTTTTGGCTGTGAAAACTTGGTAAAGTCGGGCATGAGGTGAGTAACACAATCCGCGCCCACCTCTTTGCTGCTTCCCGCTTTACCAAGGCCCGAAAATGGCTGCGATCAGGACTGCAGTTGGGGGAGTGGCTATTTAAATGTATTTGCATGCATTTAGATTGACTTAATGGGCACTCCCCCCCTTTACCACTGCGTTCGCCCATCCAGAATCAGTGCGAAACAGATATGCTCCATAGAAGTCTGATTTGGGCACTCCAGTTAATGGGGAGGTAGGTGCCTAGCATCTGATGGCTCTCTGCTTGAGATCAGTCGGGGGTGGAGGTCAGGGGAGGAGGGGTGGGGAGAGGTGGGGTAGTGGGTCCGCTGTCGCTCTGCTTGAGATCAGTGAAGGGGAAGGGAATCCGCTGCCACTCTGCCTGAGATCAGTGGAGGAGGGAGTGGGGGGTCCGCTGCCACCATGACTGAGATCAGTAGGGAGGGAAGTGGGGGGGTCTGCTGCCACTTGGCCTGAGAACAGTGGAGTGGGAAGAGGGAAGAGGCCTCTGGTCATTCTGGGTGGCAAGGGGGTTGGGGGACGAGGGGGTCAATAATGTTGTGGAGGTGGAGCAATATCTGTGTGGGCCCAGGGGGAGGCATTATCTGGCCCAGGGTGGATCTGGCAGGGGAGCAGCATTCTATCAGATTTTTTCCCTGCGTATGCACAGTTGGAGGCACCAAACCGAGCTGCAAGTTTTCAGGCGTGTTAAACCCCACCCAGAGGCTTCTGCAGCGTGATTTGTAATCACTGATATTTTTGCAGGCAGAGTGCGTACGGGGCACCTGAGAACGGTCTAAAAGTCGGATGTGAAACACTCCCAGGTTCAAGTCCACCCAGCACTTTGAATCAAAATGATAAAATAGGGCCCTTGGCCACTGGATTGCTAGTCCTAAAACATAGCAACTGCACCACCATACTCTGCTTCTACTCATGCTATGGAGATCAGAAACTAACTGTAGCACTTTGGATTTCGGAATTCATGGCATAACCAGGAGAAAACGTTGCCTTTTACTTTGCATTTCACTGGAAGACCAGCCTGCCTCTGAAATGACAAAATGTGGGTTTACTTGTGCTCAGAAATCACAACACATTAAGTTAATGGGTGCAATTTTAACCTAGCCTACCCATCAGGAAGCTGGATTGGTGATCACACTGCTCCCACACCCAGCCTGTATTACGCTCCATTTAATTCAATGTTGTGCTACGGCATTCCACCTGACAAGTTAGCTTGAAATTAATATTAAATCAATAACTCCCATTAAGTGAAAATTGGGATGTCAGGAGGAAGTATGAGGATGTCTTGCCCACTGAAAACAAAAAAAATGTGAATATCTGATCCTCAACCTGAAGAACTTCTTTCATCTTCCTGATGGTCAGTTTAGGAATGATAATACATACAAAAGCAAAACACTGTGAATGAAATGGATGTTCTTACGTTCTATGAAACAGAAAATGTTGGAACTACCCAGGCAGCATCCACACAGGGAGAAATACAGTTGGTATTTCAGGTCAGTAACATTTTGCCAGAACTGGGCAAAGTTGGGAATATAATAAGTTTTAAGCAGGTGAAACGGGGAGGGTAAACAAACAACAAAAGTGAAGTTCTGTAAGAGAGTGAAAGATGGGAGACAGTAAACGACAAGGGCTGGCGGCGGAGATGAAAGGAGTGCAAGGGCAATCTAATTCTGTGGCTTTCCCCAGTGGAATTTCTCTAAGTGCAGGCCCACTCTGTAACAGTCTCCGTGGAGCCTGTGTAGTCACACAGCTCCATTTAGTAATTGAAAGAAATTTGGAATGAGATTATAGAATCACTGCAAAGTAACCTAACCAGAGCAAACATTGTCTTTGGATGCAAACAGAAACTTGAGTCCCCTTTGAAAAAAAGGAACAAACTTGCATTTATATAGCAACTTTCAGCATCTGAGGATGTTTCAAAATTCTTTACAGCCAATATAGCATTTTTGAAGTGTTGTCATTATTGCACCATAGGAATCATGGTAGAATTTATGCATAGCAAGCTCCCATCAACAATATGAGGCAATGACCCGATAATCTATTTTAGTGAGGTTCGCTGAGTGATAGTTATTGGCCAGGGTGCTGGGGATAACTCCTCTGCTCTTCTTCAAAATAGTGCCATGGAATCTTTTATGACCATGTGGGAGAACACACTGGTTTACTGTTGCATCTGAAAAGCAGCATCTTGAATAAACGGTGAAAAGCATTTAAATAGTGCCTTTCACCACTTCAGGTCCTCTCACAGTACTTCTAAGGCTTAGTTATTGTAGTAATGTAGAAATGGGGTGGTCAATTAGCACACAGTAATATCCCACAGGCGCAATCAAATAAATGAATGATAATCTGGCTTAGTGATGTTGGTTGCCGTGTAAACATTGACCAGGAAGGATGCAGCGCCTACTCTTCTTTGATCAATGCCATCAACATAACTCTTGCCAGAGTGTTAGAACCAAGGCTTAGATTTGCCCATCATGCACAGCAGCCTCCCATCCATTGACTCTGTCTACACTTCTTGCTGGCTCGGAAAAGTAGCCAGCATAACCAAGGACCCCACGCACCCGGACATACTGTCTTCCATCTTCCTCCATCTGGAAAAATAAACAAAAGTCTGAGGTCACATACCAACTGACTCAAGGACAGTTTCTTCCCTGCTGCCATAGACTTTTGAATGGACCTACCTTATGTTAAGTTTCTCTACACTCGAACTATGATTGTAACACTATATTCTGCACCTTCTCCTTCCCTTTTTTACGTGTGGCATGCTTTGTCTACAGTGCGCAAGAAACAATACCTTTCACTGTATACTAATATATGTGATAATAATAAATCAAATCAATTTGTGTGAGAACGTTGTTGTTTAAAAGTCATTTTGGGGAGTATTGGCCGGGATTCTCCCAAAAAAAGTCCCCAACTCATGTGAAAATGAGAGTAATTCCTGCTGGTTTCCTCAGCATGGTTTGCAGAATGAATCTCCGACACTCTTGCATCACAGTGTGCCTTGGAGTGATTCACTCTGGAAATCTATGGGTGGGGGCTATACCTGCCTGAGAGGTCAGCAGCGTAGCACTGAGCCTGAGCAGCACAGTAGGCTGGGAAAATTGCCCCCAGTATTATGTTATCTTATGAAGCAGGGGTATGTGTACACGTGTGCATGTGTGTGTGTGTTAGTTCATGCAGCTGGAGAATGAGTCAGGAGATTTAAGACATGGAGGGATACTGACATCAAGACTGTGCAATTGTAATGAGATATTATGGTGGATTTTAGTTTCAGGTAAATAGGTTGGATCTAACATTTGCACTTTTAGATAAGTTGAGAGTTCATTTGAATACCAAAGGGAAGTCAGAGCTGACAAGAAACATAGAACATAGAACACTACAGCACAAACAGGACCTTCGGCCCACAAGTTGCGCCGATCACATCTATACCTACTAAGCCATAGACCTATCTATAACCCCCAATCCCATTAGATCCCATGTACTCTTCCAGAAGTCTTTGAAAAGACCCCAGCGAGTTCGCCTCCACCACCACCAACGGCAGCCGATTCCATTCACTCACCACCCTCTGAGTGAAAAACTTACCCCTGACATCTCCTCTGTACTTGCTTCCCAGCACCTTAAACCTTAAACATTGGCACACCGATCACCAACCTGCAGCCTCTCACCTTCCCTTCCCCCCATGCCAATTACCTCCGGCCTCTCTTCCCCCCCCTTCCACCGCCAGCCCCCCCAAAAACCCCAACCCCTAATCACTGGCTTCAACTCCCAAGGGACACTGCCTGCTCCTGCCCCCGAACCAACAAAGGACTTCAATGGCCTCCGTTTCCACTGACAAAGCCATCACTTCTGGTCCCCGTTGGTGGCGACCATCTGTGATCCTCACCAGTGAGGTCCTCACCAGCGAAGTCAAAAAGCTAAGTAAGTTGGACTATAGTACCCAAGCTCACTAATAACAGTTAAATAAGTTTATAATCAGCCTTGCGCCTTTCCTGGGCTGATTATACCAGCAGATATATATTATATATATATAATTATATATATAATTATACCAGGTGCAATTTGCACTTATAAACTCCCGCTCAAATTTCCCGTCTGGCTACACTAATCAACCAGCACCGTGAGGTGGAAAGTTCATGTCTATAAAGGCCATCCATCCCGTCAAGTCTCAGGCTGCAAAAAGCATTCTTGTTTCTGAAGGTCTCTTGGATTTCCACAGCAGAATGGAAGAGGGTTTAATATGTGTGGTTTACCTTATTAAAATGACAACAAGTATTGATAAACTGGCAGTGTCAAATTATAACCTTGGGTAATAGTACTGGAATTTTATAATGAAATATCTATAAAGGGCAGGTTGAGGGAAGATGTTTCCTTGTGGGTCTGTACAAGTAGGGAGTATTATGGGGGGGAATATTCTGTAAGACTATTTGAACTGTGTAACTGTAACCTTGCGTGCTTGAGTTTTAGAACATAGAACATAGAACACATTCTTTTCTTCTTGTTAATAAACCTATTGATTTTAATTCTGAAAGTCCTAAAAATGTTACTAGACTTCTTGCTAGTGAGATTCATATGTTGTCTTCTCATTTCCAGAGTACAAAAAAAGGTATAGCCCATTAGCCAAGTTTCCCTCTGGGATTTGTTTTGCTCAGCAATTAACATCTGCTGTGGTTGTAACATTTGTGATTGTCATCTTCATTCTAACTAATTGAATAATTATTGCAATATCATTTCAACACATTTAGATTAAAAACTGCAACATATTGAATCTGAAAGGGAATGAAAGGGATGGATAGGGTAGAGGTAGAGAGATTCTTCCCGCTCAGAAAGGACAGCAGGACTAGAGGGCACAGTCTCAAGGGGGTGGCAGTTTAGATCAGAGTTGAGGAGGAACTTCTTCACTCAAAGGGTGGTGAATCTCTGGAATTCTCTGCCCGTTGAAGTGGTGGAGGCTACCTCGCTAAATATATTTAAGTCACAGGTAGATAGATTTTTGATAGACAGGGGAATTAAGGGTTATGGAGAGAAAGTGGGAAAGTGGAACTGATCCACTTCAGATCAGCCATGATCTTATTGAATGGCGGAGCAGGCTCGAAGGGCTAGATGGCCTACTCCTGCTCCTATTCCTTATGTTCTTATGTTCTTAAAAGGTTGCAGAGAAATGTAAGATCTTAAAATAATAAAAGCAAATTACCGCAGATGCTGGAATCTGAAACCAAAAGAGAAAATGCTGGAAAATCTCAACAGGTCTGGCAGCATCTGTAAGGAGAGGAAAGATCTAATGTTTCCAGTCCGGACAGAAAGAGATGACCCTTTGTCAAAGCTAAAAGGCATTGAAAGTGGGAAATTATTTACACTGCAGGGTGAGGGAAGGAAAGATGAGTCATAGCCACAGAAACCAGGGAAACCAGTTAATAGCGGTCCACAGAGAAAATAAAGGGTGTGAATGGCCAAATGGCAGAGAAGCTCAAATAAAGATGTTGGGAGAGGGAGGGAGGATGAAAATGGATGGGACAGAGGCAAGACCCAGAAAAGGAGAAGCAAAGGGGGAGAAAAGTAAGGGAGGGGGTGTAAAGAGTGGGAAGAAAAATGAAGAAAGACAACAGAGAAACAAAAAGTAGAGAATAGTAAACATGTGAGATATTACTTTGGAGGCAAACCCTTTCATCTCTTAGCATAAAGAATTCATTCATGGAGATATCCTGTGATAACTAATTCATAGTAGCAATGGAAGCTGAAAGAGAGTTCAGATTATCATGGTCCTGTTTGCCAACATAAACCCAGTGAAGCCAAGAAAAATCGTTCCATCATTAAATTTGCTTTCCTGTCACAATAAATTGTGAAGGCGGAGAATCTGGTCTAAAAGCACCTTCACTACCAATTTCACAGCATGTTCTCAGTGCAAAGACCTGATATATAGCCTATCTGATACATCACAGAAAACATTTCCCATAAAACTACAACTGCCAGCTTCACTTGAGTGCATACATCAACAATTACTACCAAGTAATATTGTACTACTTTGTCTGGTGTTGTCAATGAAAGCATACAGTAAGTATTGACAAATTTCCTGTGTCAAATGATAACTGAGAATAATTTTTCATTCTGCTATAGTATACATAAGAACATAAGAACATAAGAAATAGGAGCAGGAGTAGGCCATCTGGCCCTTCGAGCCTGCCCCGCCATTCAATAAGATCATGGCTGATCTGTCATGGCTCAGTTCCACTTTCCCGCTCTCTCCCCATAACCCTTAATCCCCTCTCTTATCAAAAACCCATCAACCCGCATCTTAAAAATATTTAGCGAGGCAGCCTCCACCACTTCAACGGGCAGAGAATTCCAGAGATTCACCACCCTTTGAGTGAAGAAGTTCCTCCTCAACTCCGTTCTGAACCGCCCCCCCTTTATCTTGAGGCTGTGCCCCCTAGTCCTACTGTCTTTTTTGAGCGGGAAGAGTCTTTCCACCTCTATCCTATCCATCCCATTCATCATCTTATACGTCTCAATGAGATCTCCCCTCATTCTTCTAAACTCTAACGAGTACAAGCCCAGTTTATTCAGCCTCTCCTCATAGCTCAACCCCCTCAACTCCGGTATCAGCCTAGTAAACCTCCTCTGCACTCCCTCCAGGGCCAAAATATCCTTGCGCAGGTGCGGCGCCCAAAACTGCACACAGTACTCCAGCTGCGGCCTCACCAATGCCCTATACAGCTGCAGCAAGACCTCCCTACTTTTATATTCAATCCCCCTCGCTATGAAGGCCAGCATCCCATTCGCCTTCCTGACCACCTGCTGCACTTGCAGGCTGGGTTTTTGCGACTCATGCACAAGGACCCCGAGGTCCCTCTGCACCGTCGCCTGCTGCAGTTTTTCGCCACGTAAGTAATAGTCCTTCCTACCATTCTTCCTACCAAAGTGGACCACCTCACACTTGCCAACATTAAATTCCATTTGCCATTTCCTGGCCCATTCGCCCAGCCTATCTAGATCCTTCTGCAGACTCTCCACACCCTCCGCACAATTTGCCTTTCCCCCAATCTTGGTGTCATCAGCAAATTTCGACACCCTACACTCGTGGCTAAGTGGTTACATTATGGAATAATGAATCAGAAACCTGAATTAATAATTGTGAGTTCAAATCCTGAATTTAAAAATTGAATTCTCAAAAGGAAATCAATCAAATCAAAATGAAGGAGATAGTCATCGACTTCAGGAAGCGTAGTAGAGAACATGCCCCTGTCAATATCAATGGCGATGAAGTAGAAATGGTTGAGAGCTTCACATTTTTAGATATCCAGATCACCAACAACCTGTCTTGGTCTCTCCATGCCAACCCTTTAGTTAAGAAAGTTCATCAACGCTTCTGTTTTCTCAGAAGACGAAGGAAATTTGGTATGTCAGCTACGGCTCTCACCAACTCTTTCTGGTTATATCACAGCTTGGTATGACTCCTGCTTTGCCCCAGACTGCAAGAAACTACGAAAGATCTTGAATGTAGTCCAATCCATCACACAGTCTCCCATCCATTGACTCTGTCAACACTTCCTGTTGCCTCAGCAAAGCAGCCAGCAAAATTAAGGACTGCACGCATCCCGGACATACTCTCTTCCATCTTCTTCCATCGGGAGAAAGATACCAAAGTCTGAGGTCATGTACCAACCGACTTAAGAACAGCTTCTTCCCTGCTGCCATCAGGCTTTTGAAAGGACCTACCTTGCACTAAGTTGATCTTTCTCTACACCCTTGTTACAACTGTAACACTACATTCTGCACTCTCTCCTTTCCTTCTCTATGAACTGTATGCTTTGTCTGTATAGTGCGCAAGAAACAATACTTTTCACTGTACACCAATACCTCCCACAGTCCAAAGATGTGCAGGTTAGGTTGATTGGCCATGCTAAGAAATTGCCCCTTAGTGTCCAGGGATGCGTAGGTTAGAGGGATTAGTGGGTATAATATGTAGGGATATGGGGGTAGGGCCTGGGGTGGGATTGTGTTTGGTGCAGACTCGATGGGCCGAAGGGCCTCTTTCTGCACTGTAGGGTTCTATGATCTATGTGTAACAATAATAAATCAAAGCAAAATCAAAAATTGAGAAATTAAGAAGTTGCTATCAGTGCTCTGAAATGTCTGAGTAGATTGTGCGATTTTATCAGATAACTATATTGCAGCTGTTCAAGTAGAAAGTTCACCATCGTCCTCAGGGCAATAAATATCAGGCTAGTGCTGGGAATGGTAGGTGAGAACAAGCCAATATAATTAAAGACAGCTTAACTGTTCTATTCCTTCTTCTTGGTATTTTAACATTTATGTTAGGGTGTGGGAAACATAATCAAAAGCTAAAGGGGATCATTCTTCTCTTGATATTTGAGCATTGCACAAAAAGAACAAAACTGCATTTTGACAGCATTTTAAAAGGATTTGCAACCAACAGTTTTTTTTAACTTCAATTGTCGTCACTGTTGTTATATAAATGAATAATGCCTCAACAATGCCTCAAGAACAGCAAATGAATGATTGCCCAGATAATCTGCTGTGAAATGGTGTTGATTTAGGAAACAGTTTTGTTCTAGGTACACAACAGTTAGAAAGTTGAAACAAAAGGATAATGCATTGTAACAAATGTTTATCATTATGCCTTTCATGTTATCAATTAATGTGATCAACTTTCACATTAGGCTTAAAAGTGATGTGGTTAAGTCTGAAATTAGAGTTTTAAATTTAAACTTTGAGATAAAGCTGCCCACTTGATTGGCACCCTATCAACAAACATTCACTCCCTCTGAACCAACGCACAGTGACAGCAACGTGCACCATTTATAATATAAGGTGCACTGCAGGTTCCTTAGGCCAACCCCACAACTACTATAATCCAGAAGGGAAAAGGCAGCAGATACATGGGAACACCGCCACCTACAAGTTCCTCTCCAAGTCACACACCATCTTGACTTCAAAATATATCAGCATTCCTTCACTGTCACTGGGTCTAAATCCTGAAATTCCCTCCCTAACAGCACTTTGGGTTTTCACAAATAAAAACTGAGCAACTGTATAGCATTTTTTGATTTTCTAATGCGTCTACAGGCAGAAGATTTAATATTTTACACTCAACGAATGAACCTTGCATCATTGCTCCTTACCAAAATAGCATTCCCCACAGAAGTGATTTATGGAGTGAAGAATCTTACATGCAGAAAGCCAGAAAGGAGTTGAGGGTTTTTGAAATCCTTTCTCGCTGATATTCAGCTACTGTGAGTGCGCTAAATATTTAATTACTTTTCTTTCATTCCTTTTACCAATAGTATTTATTTTTAAAATACTTACACTGCTCAATATCACCTCAAGGTGAATAATATTAATCCTGGAGAAAGGAACAGCTTTGGCACCAGTTGTTGACAAGAAAAAAGCCTAGGCTTTAGCCTGGATTCTATTTCAACGTACGAGTATTGGTGATCAATGAGTAAGAATTATATTTTCTCTTTTCCATACATTTCCCTAATCTGATCTACCTTTCCTGAACTAAGGAAACTGCATTTATCTAATTCCCAGACTCCATATTGGGCAATACAGCTACTTCAATTAATTTTAACTTTTAATCACAGAGCACTTGTTCTGTAAACTATATCAGTAGTACAGTGCCAAGATTAATACTGTGCCAAGTAGCATATTGCCAAGATTAATACTGTCCCAACTTCTATAGTTCTATAACCTATTACTTTGCCAAGTAGCATGTTGCCAAGAGTAACGCTGTGCCAACTTCTATAGCTCTTTGTCCTATTATTGTGCCAGGTAATACAGAGCCAAGATTAATATTGTATCACGTAATATAGCTCCAACACTGCTATCGTGCCAGGAAGTGGCACTCTTATATATAAAACAAACTGACACTTAAGTGCAATACTAAGGGCGTGCAACACTGTCAGAGGTGCCATCTTTCAGATGAGACATTAACTGAGGCTGAGTCTGGTCTCTCATGTCAATATTAAAACAACCTAGGGCATTACTCAAAGAAAATCGAGTGAGATATCCCATTTTCCTTTGGATCTATGATTCCCCAAAGCTCTCCACCATTGGGGTGAATGTTTCCTTGCCTCATCTCTGCATCTGCTGTAGATAATTGATACAGATTGATTGATAGGCTTAGTCAATAATTTAATTATTGTTGCTTCATGCAACAACCAGGATGGTGCAAAGTAAACTAGATGGATCTTTGTCTTTTTTCATCTGGCAATTCCTACTTTCCTATGATGCTCCTAATATGTGTACTGAAATAACAGCTCAGGGGCTGGTATCCCTTCATGAGCTTCCCTTTATTTACAAACTCTATTTGACTCCTCAAGGGGTTCAAGATCTGGAGTGCCAGTAGGGCCTGACATTCCCTTATTTATTTACAAGTGAGGATCTTTGATTTTGCAGGCAATAATGTCATCAATAGGGAGCTCATCCTCCAAGAGGCCAACCTCATGGGCCTCATTGAAGTCATTACGCATACCTACTCTAGATGGACTGCAGGGATTTACCACCACCACCTTTTTGAGGGCAATTAGGGATGAGCAACAACATTGGTTACTCACATCCCATTAAATAATTTTAAAAACCTAGTCAGAAACAGATTGCATAGTCATCCAACCCTTTTCAATTGATAGCACTTTTTTGTGTGTAGATTGGCTGCTGTGTTACCCTGAATCATTGGGCGGCACAATGGCACAGCGGTTAGCACCGCTGCCTCACAGCATCAGGGACCCAGGTTCGATTCCTGCCTTGGGTTACTGTCTGTGTGGAGTTTGCATGTTCTCCCCTTGTAGCAGGGTTCCCTCCCACAGTCTGAAAGACATGCTGGTTAGGTGCATTGGCCATGCTAAATTTTCCCTCAGTGTACCCGAACAGGCACCAGAATGTGGCAACTTGGGGATTTTCTCAGTAACTTCATTGCAGTATTAACGTAAGCCTACTTGTGACAATAATAATAAATAAAATCACAACAGTACCTCCATTTCAGAACTAATGAATTGGCTATGAGCTACTTTGGGATGCCCTTAGGTCAGAAAAGGTAGCGCAGAAATTCAAGTTCGCCTCCTTCCCTTTCTATCAATCCCCACATGGAAGGATAGTCCAAAGCAGTCAAATGGATACTGGGCAAGCGGCCTGGCAGCTCCCATTTGAAAACTTTTGAGCTTCAGGTAAGAAATTGAGGAAGTAATTTTAGGGATTAAAATGAGCATTGCGGGTGTGAGTGAGGAGTGGGGGCTGAGCAAATGTGGTGGGAGGAGAGAGGGTGGATCTCTCAGGGTGTGAGATTTGGTCAGGTCTTGGGCTGTGGGGGGGAGGGTGATGGGGTTTGGGCTGTTGTAGGGCAGTGGAATGTGGGGAGTATTGGATAGTTCTCTTTATCTTTTCCGGTGGGGGAGTTTGCAGCTGTTGCCAAGTTCTGGAGAGGGCACTGGGCAGTGTTGGCTTTGGTCAATTCTCCTGGACTGTGGAGAGTTTAGTAATTGTTGGACAGTATGGGGAAGCTGGGCTGTTGTCACGCTGTTTGCTGGGGGTAGCTGTCACGTGTAAGGATTCGCATTCTAATCAGTAATCTCTAAACTGTCTGTGCTTTATATGCTCTGTCTGAGGCCAGAACTCTCCATTCACCTGACGAAGGGACTAACCCGAAAGCTTGTGAGTATATTATCAAATAGATCGGTTGGACTAAAACCTGGTGTTGTCAGACTTTTTACTGTGTTTACGCCAGTCCAACGCCGGCATACCCACATCATGACGTGTAGTTTCATCATTTGATAGGTTTGCACAGGTTACATTAATGAATTAATACTTCTGTTGAATTAGAGAACAAGGGAAACTGCACAAACCAATAACTTTTTGTTTAAAGTTGTCAGGACCTAAGATCCCAGATTTTGCTCAGGGAATAAAACCACAAGGTTCCTTGATTTTTGAACAAATAAAATAAATTTTACTGTCCACAGTCAGAATTAATCTGAGATACACGTGAAATAACAAACTATGGTCAAACACAGCACACTGCACAATAATGGCAGAGGAAACCAAGAAAGATCCACAGATTTCTCAGTAATTCACCTGACATCAGTGTTCACTGTTCACTTAACAATCCCTTTTGAGGGATTTCCAGTCTTCACCTTTGAAAATCTAGCCTCTGAAACCTCTCCAAAAGTCACTCGGGATCAGAGTGCCTTAATGGCTGGTCACCTCTCAGTCTCATCTCCTGAAATTATGTTCACCTGGCCTCCTGAGTTTATACTTCAGCACCAACTCACCAATGGCCCACAGCACAGAGTCAACAAGTTTCTTCTGCCTTTTTACCTCTCCAAGGCATCTCCCAAGGCCTTATATCTTGCAGCATGCCACCCATAGCACCTTTACAGTTTGGTGCCTCTTTCTTTGTTCCTGTCTCCATTCGTTTCCCTTTTTGGTGGTCTCGTTCTCGTAGTTTGTTCTCTTCCCCCGTTCCCTCTTTCTCTCCCTTTGTGGGAGCTGTCGAAGCCTCCCTTTTGGGGTTTTCTCTTTGAGACCTCTTCCTTTCTCGTTCTTGGTTAGGTGCCCAACTCCTGGGCCCCGAGAGCCTGTTTTCATGCTGTTTATTCCAACTCATGCATGCTGAGCACTTGTCCCTGGTCTGAAGTCTCAGTGAACAACATTAAACTGTGCATACACAGTCTGCATCAGACTCCCACATGTAGAAACTCCCAGGGCATGTCAGGACTTGTCATTCCCGACCTCCGCTTGGAAATCATGCACGTTTCTATTTCTTTGTACACTTGGCCTTGAGAAATAAAGAAAGCTTCACCAACATAAAAGTTTCTTTACAATTTCTTTACAAGAAATATTTACCATAAACTTCTATCAAATCGATATAGACAATAGTTTATTTTCACAAATAGACGTATTCTACTATAAAGTTATAAAGACTTAATCCAACAAAAACAAGCACATATAACAAGTAGAATTTAAACATCCTGGAACAATCACGCTTAGCCTGCATCTTTTCCAATGCCTATTCTTTAACTCTGCAGAGAACATCTCAGCCACATCCAGAGTCAAATTATCTATTTGCTGAAGCTGTACTTCTATTTTTAAGCTCCTTCTCTATACTCAGATGTGGTCGGTTTCCACAGGTTGACAGTCAGGTCAAAATGGCTTCTATGTGTTCCAACAATTCATTTCTCCTCTGACTGAAATCTCTTTTAGACTTTTCAAGGACGTTATTGACGTGCTTTATATCTTTGTCCATAAAGGGTTTGGTATGCTTGATTCGTTTAATCTTTTAAGATCTTTCAGTTTCTCCTGATCCCAATCCGAACAGGTCTTACTGAATTATTTTTGAGTAAGTCCCATTTTGGACTTTTATTCGTTTCCAGTACTTTTGGGCTTTCCACGCAAATCATAAAACATATCATTCCAATCAGTTGGTGTTTAAATCAACCTTTTTGTGAACTTTCATTTGCCTGGATTCCTGAGTCTCAACACTGACCAGGATTTTTGGTGTTGTGTCAAGCGTCATTTAACCCTCCAGAGTCACTTTGAGACTTCAGTCTCTCCTATTGTAAAACTTAATCTAGCAATTCTGCAGACTCCTCTAAGGCCTATGTACCATTCATTGATGAGGTGGAAACACCAGTAATTTCCTTGAGTTAATTCTTGGCTCAATTAGATCACAAATAGGCTTCTTTTGTTTTTACTCAAAGGAATAACATTGAAACTGTTATGGAAATAATATACTGCCAATTTATCTATTTATTAGTGTCACAAGTAGACTTACATTAACATACAATGAAGTTACTGTGGAAGCCCCCTAGTCACCACATTCCGGCACCTGTTTGGGTACACAGAGCGAGAATTTAGCATAGTCAATGAATCTAACCAACATGTCTTTCAGGCTGTGGGAGAAAACCAAGCACCTGGAGGAAACCCATGCAGATACAGGGAGAATGTGCAAACTTCACACAGTCATCCAAGCCGAGAATTGAACCCAAGTCCCTGGCACTGTGAAGCAGCACAGCTAACCACTGTGCCCTGCTGTCTTGCTATAAAGTTGATATTTTTAATGGGAAACTCATAAACCTCATCAGAGTTAAATTTACTTCATGCAATAGGAAAGACACTCACCTTCCATCCATTAATTCTGATTCAGTGAACTCTCTGAAAAAAGGTATAAATCCTTTGCTAACAATACGCTCCAAGCTGAACCAGTATCTCTCAGGATAACAATTGTTCTTGGTTCTTTCTGGGACAGAAATTGAATGAATTTCCCTTCAAATATAAAATTTTTAATAATTCTTTTCAATTCCATCTTATCCCTACTTTAAAAATATTAGAAACCATGAGTTTTTCAGACACTTCAGTTTCTAGTGTAGCCTGCTCAATAAAAATTTCTGTCGCTTTTTTAACAGTTATTTCCTTTCCTATGTATGATCTTTTCTGAAGGTCCTCAACCATCCGCATTACTGCCAATGATTTACTGTTCAAATTCCAGCAATTTGTTTTTATATGTCTTATTCTTCTGGCAATAAAAACATGCTGGTTTCTTTACATCAGTTTTATCCTCTAAACTATCATTTTCATTAACCAGAACAGCTTCAGCCTTCTTCCTAAAGCTAGACTCTTCTCTTCCTCCATCTTCTTGTGGATTTGCAAATGGAGATCTACTATCTACATGATTTATCATATCTAGCTGCTATTTCCCTTACATTGGAAACCTTGTGGTCTTTCAGGGTGACCTAATAGTTATTCGAATATTATTTCAAAATTCTTCCAATATCATTAGGTCTCGCGTCCTTATAATTCTGTTCAAGTTTCAGTGCCTGAAATCCCCAGCCCCACAATGTTGCTTTCTCCCTGGCAAATTCTACAAACCATTCATTTGGTCTTTTCTTTGAAGTCCAAAATTTCAGCCCATATGCTTCAAGGGCAGGTTATTAAGTACCACAGTTTTAACTGTCTCCCAGTATGAGAATTGTTCTGCTGAAAGGTTAGAATACACATCCATAACCTCTGCCCTTTGGGCGGGATCTTCCAGCGATTCCCCCCAGCAGGATCTCCTGGTTTTTCTGTTATATCAAAGCACAAATGGGCCTTGACTCATCCACCAAACTCCTGCGGCAGAATTTTCTGTGCAACCAGCTGAAAAGCTAGCCCAACACTGGCCAACAGCAGGATGAAATCCGTGGCGGGGGTACACCGTTGGCAGGACTCGAAGATCTCACTGATATGAACAACTGTAAAGCTCTGGCTCCAGACTCTCTTTCACCCCATAACAAAAGGTTTTCTCTAGCCAGCTCATGCTACCTAATTTCATTCTCTCTTTTAAGCTCAACTCAAATTTTCACATTTCTTCTCTTTCTCTTTTATCCCTTTTTTCAAGTTCAAGCATTTCATTTCTTTTTCTGTGCCAAGCTGCTATTTTTCTTTTCCTATTTCAAACTGATTCACCTGCAACTGAAATCTCGCTAACTCAAGCTGTGTTATACCCATGTCAGGCTTTTCCTCTTCCGATTCCTGTGCTACTATCTCAACCGTATCCACTTTCAAACCCCCTGCTTTTAATTCTAACTTTTCTGTTAATGCAACTAACCTAACCTTGATTAGGTGTTACAAATCATTCAGGGATAAATCTTCCCTCTCAAGAAAGGTTGTCGAAAGTGATAACACCATCCTGCTTTGCAATCAGGATAGTAAATATCATTGTGGAAACCTTATCAGCCTTAAACTCAAAAAATCCCAGCACTCATATCTGTCTGTGGATTTGGAATCCCACAAGAAACCTCAATTCATGCTACGATCCTAGACCAGATCCTCAGTTTTGTTACAATCTGGCTGGAGATCAGTCACACCTTATTCAAAGTAGATAAATTTTAAGATCCCAGGTATTTGGCTCAGAGAATAAAGCTTCAAGATTCCAGTTTTTGAACAAACAAAATAAATTTTACTATACACAGTCGAAAAAGTAAAATAATTTGCAATTATCTATTTCATACTCTAACATTCAAACTCACAAGGTAAAAATAAATTAACAAGCAAACTGTGGTTGAGCAGAAAACATTGCACAATAAATGGCAACTGAGAGCAAGGCAGTTCCCACAAGTTTCTTATCAATCCATCCTGACATCAGTGTGCACCGAGTTACACATTCTTGTTAAAACTGACTCCCTTTTGGGAGATTTCCAGTCTGCATTTTCAAAGATCTAGTCTCCGAATTCCCTCCATATGTCATTCAGACTTGGACTGCCTCAACAACAGCTCACCTTCCAGGGTTTCGATCTCATCTCCCAATACTTCATTCCCCTGTATTCCCGAGTCTGCACTCCAGCATGAGCTCACAGGCACAGCTTCAGCTCTTCAGTCACACCAAGCAGAATACCATTTCTCCAAACGGTTACTTTTTCCCCAGTGGCCTACTCTACAGAATCACTACCTTTCTGCTGCATGTTCAGGTCCCAAAACTGGCAGCCTGCCAATCGTAGCATTTTTACTGCTTGGAGCTTCTTTCTTTGCTTCTCACCCAGCGGTTTCTCTCTCTGGTGATCTCCTCCCACGGTTCTCTCTCTCCCTGTCCTTTCTCTCTATTCCCTCTCCGGGGACTTCTTACATAACGGCACCCATACGGTTTTATTTTCACACAGCTACACTTGTTGACAGTTCAAAGATCTCACCATGCTGAACTCTGTGCCCGCTCCTAATTCACACATGTGCTGAAACTCCAGGGCAGGTAGGGACTTGTAGTTTCCGTCTCCAACTAGAAATCAGGTAAGTTCCTATTTAAAATGTCCAATAGGAACGTTGTTTTAATAATTTCAACTCAGTGGTACATACAACACTTATGCTGTGTGGAACCACATGGGGCAGCTAGTTATCACATTGTCCTTTCACCTCTGGGACTTGGGTTTGAAAGGGTATTGAAAGGGTTTGAAAGCTATTGAAAGGGTACAGAGGAGATTTACAAGGATGTTGCCTGGACTGGGAGGCATGCCTTATGAAGTTAGGTTGAGAGAACTGGGTCTCTTTTCCCTGGAGAGACGTAGGTTGAGAGGCGACCTGATAGAGGTTTATAAAATGTTGAGAGGAATAGATAGGGTGGATTCTCAGAGGCTATTTCCCCGGGTTGAAATGGTCACTACGAGAGGACACAGGTTTAAGGTGCGGGGAGGAAAGTACAGAAGTGATGTTAGGGGTAGGTTTTTCACTCAGAGGGTGGTGAGTGAATGGAATCGGCTGCCGTCAGTGGTGGTGGAGGCGAACTCGCTGGGGTCTTTTAAAAGACTTCTGGATGAGTATATGGGGTTTTATGGGATTGGGGGTTATAGATAGGTGTTGATGTGATCGGCGCAACTCGTGGGCCGAAGGGCCTGCTTGTGCTGTAGTGTTCTATGTTCTGTCTATTCCTACGTTACAACAGTGACTACACCCAAAATCACATTGGCATCTCTTGAATTTCTGAAAGATACTATATAAATATAAGCTTTTCTCTCCTTTTTCTTTTTCTCTTCCTTGCTTATGTGCACTTTCTCCACCGACCTGCTGCCTTCCCATTCCCCCCTCCCCATCTCTCTCCCTTTCACTTCTCTCTGCCCTTTTTCTATTTCACTCTCTCCATTTCACTTTCTCCAGCTGCTCCAGCCTCTCTGTTAGATTTTCCACTGTGCCTTTGAATTATGGTAAGAATGCAGAGCGTTACCTCGAGTGATACAGTCTGCTCAGCCTGATAATATTTCTTACTGGAGGCCCTCGCAGTAGGATGAGGAGGAAAACAACTCTGTTTGAAATCAATCAATTTATGATTGAACATAAAGATTAGTATTATTGAACGCATGCATTTTTTGATTGAAAGTATCATTTAAGAATAGTGTTACTGTAAGCACCACCAAGCAAATCTTACACATTCACAAATGTTACTGTTCAGTATTTGCGCCAAGTTTTTACTCAATATTCATCTGACATAATTAAGATTTCGTGAATATCATAGAAATTGGTGAATTCATTAGAATTACATTAAACCAAGTTCCATATAAGAGGAGCATTGCACGGTAGGCAATATTTTGTCAGTTAGCAACTTGCCCGAAAGCCTCCTTTGGAGAGAGGCACATATTCTGTCACTGTGTTGCATGCAAGTAACCAGACTGTGTATTTCTGCATGATTTATAGTCTGCAAAATAAAATGAGGAAGAATTTGGCAAATGCAGATGCTACCTCTTCAAGCAGAACTCAAATTAAAAAGCTTGCAGAATCAGTAATGGATGACTAAAAGTATATCCCCTTTCACGTCAGACTGCTTGCACAAGAAGATTAAGCACTTAGTTTCACAGTCTCATTTCCAGGAATGGCTGCATTTCTCAAGACTACTTAACCAAGTGTGAGCATTCCTGGTGCTGCACATTCCGGGTAGGGGGGATGGGGGGGTGGAGAGTGGGAAGGGCTAGGGAGAGGGCAGCATCACAGCATCTCAGAAAACATCTAGTCAGAAAAACAAGCGCATGTACAATAACTAAAGCAGAGAGAGAGAATTTGTGTTTTTACAATGTCTTTCAAAACCTCAGGACATTTCACAGTGTTTTACAGTCTACTTGTACTTCTGAAATGTATTCAGTGTTGCAACATATTAGCAGCTAATTTGTGCACAGCAATCTCTCCTAACAACATTGACCACTTAATCTGCTTTTAAGTGAACAGTTTCTGTTGAAACAGTTTCCAATTCATCAGATTTTCATCTGAACGCAGTGTAAAAGGAGATCATTTTTAAAGATTCACTCTTGGGTTGTAGGCATTGCCAGAATTGGAATCCATCTCCAGTTCACCTATCTGAGTGAGGTAGTTAACACTGGTGTTGGACTAGAGTTAAATGCGTACTGTACAGTATTTACAGTAATTACAGTACGGAAACAAGCCATTCAGCCCGACAGGTCAATGCCAGTGTTAATGTTCCACACTGAGCCTCCTCCCACCTTCTTTATCTAATCCCATCAACATTTCCTCTCTCATTCTTGATTATCTGGTTTTGCCTTAAATAGATCACCATTGGTTATCCCATCTATTCCCCATTGTAGTGCGTTCCACATTCTAACCAGCCTCTGACTAAATAAATTTTTCCTGCATTCCCTTTTTTGGGTTTATCAGGGACTATCATATTTAGTTCTGGAAACATCTTCCATTTTAAATACTTTCATAACCGTAATAATTCAATAATCTATGAGGTCCTCCCACAGTCCAGAGAAAATATAAACAGCCATTTCAATCTTGCCTGACAAAATAACCTAATAAATATCTTTTGCATTTTCTCCAGTGCCTCTTTTTATAACAGTTTACAGTGCTCAAGTGTGATCTCACCAAGATCCTGTACAGTAATATCTCTGCTTTGTAATTCTTTCTTTCCCTGTGGCAGTGAACCTGTTTAGTTCATTATTTTATGGCCTTATAAACTTGCACTGCTACTTTTAGTAACTTGTGTACCTGATCCCTCAGATCTTTTACCTCATCATTTTCCAAGGAACATGTGGCCAAAATGTGCCACTTCAAACTTAATTAAAGTTTATTTGTCAATTACACATTCACTCTCCTAGTTTATCAATATCCTACGTATTTTTGTCCCTCAATTTGGGTCAGGATTTTGCGTTCGTGTTTGCATAGGGCATGAATGGCGACAGGAGCGTAAAATCTGGCAAGAGGGCCAAAACATGGGATACACCGATTGTAAGTCCTGTCAGGATTGTCCTTGCTGCCTGCCAGTGATAGAATGGGAGTCCCAAAATTCAACATCAGGAATCCTATTAGAATAAATTTAAATCTAATTACTAGGCTTCCAGTAATATCTTCTGATATTAGCCATTCAGATCGGTGTGGTGAATATGTTTCTCTCCCACAGCATGGCAGGCAGAACCCGCTACAGGATGCAATGCTCAGGGAGAACAGGGCCATGCCCCCGGCACTGTACAGGTAGGGTTCTGTTTTGGCCTTTTTGTATTGAGGTGCCCTTGAAAAAAGCAAAACCGCTGGCAGGGCATCGTGGGAACCTACCCCTCGGATCTTTTACTTTCAGAGTTACTCAAGATATGGCAGAGAAAGATGCCATTGAAGCTGGCGGTTTTGATGTCACTTTTCATGCCTGTTGTGACACTGCACTAAATCTCACCCCTGGTGCCACATACAAAATTTGAATTGTATTTCCAATTTCCAACTCTAGGGGCAGAATTATGGAGTCACATGAGCGCAGGGTCAGAGGCAGAAAGGCCTGAAAATTGGTGTTGGATTGAAGCACTTTTCTACTTTCAAGCCATTTTGTTCTGGGCAGAGTGGAGAAGTCGTAGCTGCCCAAAAGTGACAGGTAGCCTGTCATCGTATGACTCTCCCAGTGAGGCCAAAACACAACCAAGGGCTGGAGGTACTACCATTGCAACCATCCCTTCCCACTAAGGGTGCAGCACCCTAGTAAGAGGCTAATGTTCAATCACACTAAGAACCATGAACTCATTATTCCTGTCTGGCTACAGTAGCAGCTGCTGCCTATCCAACATCTGCGTGGCTAGCCTGGGACTCTAGCTTGGTCCGATACTGTCTTTTGGCATCTTTGATGGATCTCCTTAGATCATACCTGGCTTTCTTGTATAGTAAGGATTGCCTGACATGAGTGCCTCAGACTGGACTTTAGCAAGCAGTGAGTATCTCTGCTCATCCAAGGTTTCCGGTTGGGAAACACGCGGATTTGCTTCTTTGGCACACAGTCTTCTACACGCTTATTAATGAAGTCAATTAACAGTATACTCGTTCAGGCTGGTCACAGTTTTTAAAATACTGACCAATCTACTCGAAGCAGTCCGTAGGAGATCATTTGATTCCTCAGGCCAGCATCGCACAACATTTTTTGGTGGTTCTCCCTTTTCAGTTTTTGCACATGAGCCAGGAACAGAAGCACAGCCTTAGGCTCTGATTTGACAATGTATGGGTGGGCGATAGAGTGGTAAGCATGGTTGATATTTGTGTAGCAGTGGTCTAGGACATTTGGGCCTCTGGTGGAACAGGAGATGTGTTGGTGGTTTCTTGGTAGGACGCACTTGAGCTTGGGTGCCCCAGCCATGATGAACAAGGCCTCGTGATGTTTCATCTATATGCAGTGGTGCATATTTCATCCAGCGCAGTCTTCACGTCCACATCGGATGGGATGTAAGCTGCTGTTAGGATAACAGAGGCGAACTCCCGTGGAAGGTAGTAGGGACAGCATTTTAGAGTCAGGTATTCTAGGCCCGGGGAGCAGGAACTCGCCAGTGTTGCAATTGCCAATGCAACACATCTTTTGGACTCTGGGAGGAAACTGAAGGCTGAGATGAGATCAGCCATGATTGTACTGAATGGCAGAGCAAGCTTAAAGAGCTGAATTGCCTACTCTTGCTCCCAGTTCATATGATTCTTATGATAACAGCAAGAGGAACAGGAGCCAGCCCTAAAACTCAGTTATTTTGGTTCAGTCACATGATCACCAACTGATACAAAAAAACTGAAGATTTTTCTCGTAAATGTACCTTAACATGAAGTTATGGGGAGCAGTCCAGCCTGAACCAAACTTCCAGGCCATATATTCCTGAAAAAATGCAAACACTGAAACATGTATCGATTCTCAGTCCTGACAAAACCTGGGAAATTCATGTTTTGGGGAAAGGAAGTGACTTCTGAGGAATATATTCATTGCAAAATTCATCTATATTCTGATTTTCACTTTTAATCAAAAATAAATTATAAAAGCAACAGCAAGAATATTATTCACACAAGAAATTTATATTTTCCAGCTTTGATTTTCTGACAGAGTGTACCAAAACTAATTTAATTAGTTATCCTGATAGCAGTTTATATCCCACCCCATGCAGACGTGAAAATCACACTAGACTAAATATACAACACTACAAATAACCTTGAGACGAAACATCCCAAAGCCTTGTTCATCATGGCCAGGGACTTCAACCAGACCAAGCTCAAGAATGTCCTGCCAAGTTACCACCAACACGACTCCTATTCCACCAGAAGCCCAAACATCCTAGACCATTGCTACACAAATATCAAACATGCCTAGCACTCTATTGCCCACCCACACTTTGTCAAATCAGACCACAAAGCTGTGCTCCTGTTCCCTTCTTACAAGCAAAAACTGAATCCATCAAAGGAAGTCATGCAATGTTGGTCTGAGCAATTGGATGATCTCCTTCGGGACTGATTAGAGCCAGTGGATGGTCAGTATGTAAAAACACTGCGACTAGCCTTAACGAGTACGTCGCTACAGTAACTGACTTCATTGGTAAGTGTGTAGAAGACCAAAGAAGCAAATCTACATGTTTCCCAATCGGAAACCATGGATGAACAGGGATATCCATTGCTTGCTGAAGTCTAGGTCTGAGGTGTCCAAGTCAGGCAATCCTGACCCATTCAAGAAAGCCAGATATGATCTAAGGAAATCCATCAAAGAAGCCAAAAGACAATAATCTCTTCCTCAATATCAACAGGATGAAGCAGGTGGTCATCGACTTTTGGAAGCATAGTGGAGAACATGCACCTGTCTACATCAACGGGGATGAAGAAGAAATAATTGAAAGCTTCAAGTTTTTAGATGTCCAGATCACCTGCTCCCCCCAAGCCAACACTATAGTTAAGAAAGCCCATCAATGCCTCTACTTTCTCAGAAGACTAAGGAAATTTGGCATGTCAGCTACAACTGTCACCAACTTTTACAGATACACCATAGAAAGCATTCTTTCTGGTTGCATCACAGCTCGGTACGGCTCCTGTTCTGCCCAAGATCACAAGAAACTACAAAAGGTCATTAATGTAGCCCAATCCATCACACACACTGGCCCCCCATCCTCTGGCTCTGTCTACGCTTCCCGATACCTCGGCAAAGCAACCAGCGTAATTAAGAACCCTGTGCATCCCGGACATATTCTCTTCCATCTTCTTCCATTGGGAAAAAGGTACAAAAGTTTGAGGACATGTACCAACCGACTCAAGAGCAGCTTCTTCCCTGCTGCCATCAAACTTTTGAATGGACCTACCTCACATTAATTTAATCTTTCTCTACATTCTAGCTATGACAGTAACACTACATTCTGCACTCTTTCATTTCCTTCTCTATGAGCGAAATGTTTTGTCTGTATAGTGCGCAAGAAACAATACTTTCCACTGTGTACTAATACATGTGACAATAATAAATGAAATCAAATCAAATTCTTTTGGTTTGGTCGCATGATCAGCAGCTAGTACCAAAAAGCTGAAGATTTTTCTTGTAAACATACCTTCATATATCTTGACATAAAGTTAGGGGAAGCAGTCCAGCCTGAACTAAATTTCCAGGCCAAATATTCCTGAAAAGATGCAAATTCTGAAACATATATTGATTCTCAGTCCTGACAAAATCTGGAAAATTCACTCTTAAGGGAAAGGAAGTGAGTTCTGAGGAATATATCCATTGCAAAACATCTATCTTCAGATTTTCATTTTTAATCAAAAATAAAACTATAAAAGCAACAAGAATACTATTCACAAAAGGAATTTTAATTTTCTAGCTTTGATTTTCTGATAGAGAGTACCAAAACTAATTTAATAAATTAAAAAGCAGTTGTTTGAAAATTCTGTTGAGCTGTGTTGTACTCGACCAAAAATACTTCACCGGAAGTTTGGCGGAAACCCTGTTAGCCCAGTGTTGACAGACCAGCTCCGAGGAGTTTCAGGCCTATTGTTTCCCCTCTCATTTTCCAGAATAGAAGGTTAGTTTTCTACGTGCATTCACACTGACATACGCACAGGTCCAAAAGCCATCAATAAATACTAAATCTAAGGAGGCAACATTAACTCTGCAAGTTTAGAGAAAATCAAACAGGTGGGCAGTTAAAATCATCCAGGTTACTAGGTTTACCTAGAAATACAGCAGCCAGGACCTGGACTGTCCAGAAAAGCCTCCAGAAGCTGACTGTACCAATAGGCAAAAAAGGCACCCAGCACAAGGCTGGGGCTTCCTTCTTTAACACATACATGTTGGGTTCTGCTAACACTTTTGGGATCTGCTAACCCCAATTTTAACTACACAATGTGAGAAAGGAAGCCACCATAGCTTCCCGCCAGGTGAAGACCAAGGGAAAAGAGAAGCGCTAAGTTTTAAATGCAATTCTTTTATTGAGAGCACTCAAAGAAACAAGACAGGAATAAATGGAAATTGTGGAATGAAGCCTTTATGAGATTAATGCATTAAATCATCTTGAAACCACTGGACATCCAAAAAAAGTACTTTTTAAAAAATTCATTCATGCATTTATTGCCTCCCTCGATTGCCCTTGAGAAGGTGTCAATGAGCCAGCTGCTTGATTCACTAACGTTTATGTGGAATAGGTACGCCACAGTGCTGTTAAATAGGAAGTTCCAGGATTTTAACCCAGCAGCATTAAGTTCCAAGTCAAGATAGTGCCTCATCTAGGAGTAAAGTTGCAGCTTGGTGTTGTAGTGATATATCTGCTGCCCTTGTTGTACAGTTTGTAGGTTGGAAGGTGCTGTCAAAGACACCGAGGTAACTTGCTGCAGTGCATCTTGTCACTTTGTGCAAGTGATGGAGGGAATGAATGCTTAACATGGGGGAATGAGAACCGATCAAATAGGCTGCTTTGTCCTGGATGGTGGTAAGTCACTGAAGTGCTGTTGGAATTGCCAGTTAACCAGGCAAGTGGAGAGAATTCCATTACAATCCTGGTTTGTGCCTTGTAGACGGTAGGCAGGTTTGAGGAGTAAGGAGGTAAGTTTTCTTGGCCTCTGATATATCATTATCGACACTATTTATGTGGCTGGTCCAGTTGAGTTTCTAGTAACTCATTGGATGTTGGTGGTGGGGAATTCATCAATGGTCTTGTCAAGAGGAGCTCTCTAGACTTTTTCTTGTTGGAGACGGTACTTGCATTGCACAAATGTTATTTGTCACCTATCAGACCAAGCTTCGTTATTCTCCAGGCCTTGTTGCATGTGGACATGGATTTCTTCAGAATCAGAGAAGCTGAAAGTGGTGCTGAACACTGTGTAGTCATGAATGAACATCCCACTTCTGATCTTATGTTGGAGGAAAGATCATAGAGGATTGAGCTTTGGACTACCCTGAGGAGCTCCTGCAGTGATGTCCTAGGCCTGAGTTGGTTGATCTCCAGCAACCACAACCATCTTCCTTTATGTCAGGTATGATTCTAACCAGTGGTGAGCTTCCCCCTTCATTTTCATTGACTTCACTTTTGCTAGGGCTTCTTGATGCCATACTTGGTAAAAATGCTGCCTTGATGGCAAGGCAATCATTCTCACTTCACCTCTGGCATTCAGCTCCTTTGTCCACATTTGAACCGAGGCTGTAATTAAGTCAGGCACCAAGTGGCCCTGGTGGAACTTAAACTGAGTATCAGTGACCGTGTTACTGCAGAATAATTGCTGTTTGAAAACACCATTGCCAAATGCCTTCCATCATTTGCTGATGATTGAGAGTAAACTGATGTGGTGAATAATTGGCTGGATTGGATTTATCCTGCATTCTGCGGACAAGGTATGGTGGAGCAGTTTCCCATGGCGTCAGGTGGATGCCAGTGTTGTAGCTGAACTTGAAAAGCTTGGCTTGGATGTGACTAGTTCTGGAGCATCACAGCTGGGATGTTGTCAAAGCCCAAACATGTTGCTGTATCCAGTGCTTCCCTTGTATTACATAGACTAAATCGACTGGCAACTGTGATGCTGAGGAGCTGACTGAGATGGATTATCCATTAAGCACTTCTAGCTGAAGATGATTATAAATTGTCATACCTCATCATTTGGATCTATGAATTTCATACAAGGGCCTTAATTTTGCCCTTTAACCATGGTGCACCAATGGTGACTGAGGTTTTCTAAAAGAGCTTACAAGTACCTTTTCCAAAAAGGCAGAGCTGTCCTGAGGCAGCACAGTGACACAGTGGCAAGCACTGTTACCTCACAGCGCTAGGGACCAGAATTCAATTCCTGGCTCGGGTCACTGTCTGTGTGGAGTTTGCACATTTACCCCGAGCCTGCGTGGGTTTCCTCCGGGTGCTCCGGTTTCGTTCCACAATCCAAAGGTGTGCGGGTTAGGTTAATTGGCTATGCTAAATTAACCCTGGTGTCAGGGGATGAACAGGTAAATACGTGGGATTACGGGTAAAGGGCCTGGGTGGGATTGTGGTCAGTGCAGACTCAATGGGTTGAGTGGCCTCTTTCTGCACTGTCAGGATTCTATGAAATGAAATTGCTTCTTCACAATGTTGGATCAGTCAGGGCGAGTAAAGCCACATATCCTTTTTACAGTATTAGCTGTACATTCTGGTAACTGAAGAGCTTAAGTGTACCAATGTTTCCTTGAGAAGCCAATTAAGTGCGCAGGTTGATAGGATGGGTGAGGTTAAGGGGATGGGGTCGATAAGGGAAGCGGGCAAGGGGATAAGATGGTGGGTGGGAGGTGTGGGAGATGGATAGGGTGGCAAAATGACAGGTGGGTGAGATGGTAGATGGGTCGAGGATAGTGGGATTAGGTCAGAAGGAGTTGCCAGGTTGTATTGCGGGGGCAGTCAAGTAGTGCAGTCTAGTCAGGTTGGATCTTGGCTTATCAGATAGAGTTGGGGGGGGGTGCCGGGCAAATGAGTTGGGTGATGGGATCAGGTCAGAGTTGGGAAAGGTGGATAGTGGCAGAGCTAGGTTAGATTGGGGTATGGGAGATAACTTTGGGATCAAGAGGTTTAGTCAGATTGGGTCGGATTTAGCTTGGGGGCCAGAGAAATGGTCGAGTGGTGGAGGATAGACAGTTCAGATTGATGGGGAGTTAGGGGAATGGGAGACGGGGTTCGGGAAGTCAGGGCGTGTAATAGGTCGGTCAAAGGGGGAGTTGGGGGTGGTGTCAGCATGAGTGATTGGGGTGTTAGTTGTACAGTTCACTGGGCATTAGGCTGGAATTTTCCTGTCTGACATTTCCTGGGTAACAAGTGAGAACTTTCTGAAGTCTCAAGCTCTAACTCTAAAGAGTTGGAGTCTTTTTTGGAGTATCTCGGGGAGCAGAGGAATTGGAAGTTCAAACTTCTTGGGCCATTTCCAGGAATAAAATATGTTGGAACATCCGCAGGGTCCCGTAGCACATCTCCTTGGGTATGTCCAATCTCTGACGTTCCAGAGACAGGAAAATCTGGGCTGCTGAGACTGCATTTTATTTCACGACAGTTCTATTGTTTATATATCTGCCTAGTCACAGCTGTCTGAAAGGGTTTCACATCAAGCACACAAACTGCTTTAAGAACTGCTCAGTAATTTTCCTTTAGCTTCTTTCTCATAAATCCAGCAGTTAGGTGAGAAATTTAACCCAGTGCCAATTGGATACTGCAGTTAATTACACCCTTTTGCTTTCCCTTGGGTATTTTTAGCAGTGGGTAATTTAGATGATAATTTCCTGTGGTCAAATTCCATAAAATGTCAAGTGAAGAAATGAATTCAGTGTTAAAACACATGGTGGCCCCAATGAGCTGCAGCCAGCTTTATACCCAAAGAATGGAAAGGGATATTACATCACTTCAATTTCTACTTCTGGAACTTTTCTTTAGGTTTTTAATTCAACAGGAGTATTTACAGAATTGCAAAGATTAATGCACAAATGATCCATTTCTGTTTACTAACGAATCAGAAAAAAAAGTGGGTCTGAATTGCACTCCAAGCACAGAATCCAGGATGACACTGCAGTGCAGTCTTAAGGGTGTGCTGCACTATAATAGTTCATAAAAAGTTAAACTGAGATCATCCAACCGTCCTGTCAGGTTAACGTAAAATATCCCATGACACTAAGTGAAGGAAAAGCATAGTCAATCTCCCCAAAGTTCTGGTAAATTGTTACTCCTCAACAAAAATAAATGAAGCAGATTATTCAGTCATCACCACATCACATTTCCGGGACCTTGCTATACGCAGATTTCAAAGGAATAGTGAACTTAGGAGCAGAATAAGGCCTTTTGGCTCTTTGAACCTGTTCTGCCATTTGATAAGTTTACATTTGATCTGGCTGTGGTTTCAATGCCAGTTTCCTGTCTGACGTCCCATAACTCTTGACTCCCTTGTGTAGCCAAAATCTAACTCTGCCTTGGATAAATTCTCTGAACTGCTTCTAATACCGTAATTTTTTTTTCAAATAAGGAAACCAAAAACTGTACTCCTGATGTGGTCTCACCAAGACCCCGTACAGGTGAGGCAACACTTCGCTATTTTTATTTTCCTTTCCCCTTTCAATAAACACCAAAATTCTATTTGTTTTCCTAATCATTTGCTGAACCTACCTATTCATTTTTGTGATTTGTGTACCAGGATACCCAGGTCCTCTCTACGGCCAAATTCTGTAATCTCTCTCCATTTAAATAGTACAATGTTTTACTATTCTTCCTACCAAAGTGGACAAGATCACAGTGTCTCACATTGTTCTCCACCTGCCAAATTTTTGTCCAGTCACTTAACTTATCGATAATTTCTATGCAGACACTTTACCTCCTTTTGAGGTTTGATATAGATTGTAAATAGTTGAAACCTCACATTGACCTGTGTGGCACTCTATTATTTGCAGCTTATCAACCTGAAAAAGAACCATTTATCTTTACTCTCTGCTTCCTGTTAGCTCACCAATCTTCTACCCATGCTAATATGATACATCATGAGCTCTTATTTTGTATTATAACCTTTGTTGCCTTTTAGAGAACAGCTACTGGTTCCCCTTATCCACCTTACTATTTACCTTAATTAACATTATTAGTTAAGCATCATTTATTTCCCTATCACAAAACTATGTTGACCCTGCCTGTTTCCATTATTCCATTCTCAAAGTACCCTGCTATAACCTCCTTCATAACGGGTTCTAGAAATTTTCCTATGACATATAAAAGGTTATTGAGTCTATAACTTCCTGCTTTCAGTTTCCTTCAGTCTGCAGGGAGCAGTCAGAGGGCAGATCTGATCATAACTGTGAGTATAAAACCAACTGACCTCGGGGATCCACAGCCTAATCTGCAGGAAGCGGTCAGAGGGCGGAGCTGAGCGTAACTGTGAATATAAAACTAACTCACTGGCAAAAGTGATTGGTGGTTGCAGGTCACATTTGCGTAAGTGCAGTCACTGTGACCAGAAGGTGGTTTGTGGAGGAGCTGCTGTGAAGGGACAGTTAAACCCCAAACACTACGTCAGTGTTTCTCTCCCTCCCTCCACCTCTAAACAAAAAAAGTTGGCAGGAGGACCACAAGCAAGGGAGAGGTGAGTTGTAATTTTTTTTAATCCATATAAAAGCAAAATGGCAGCTAGGGCAGTGGCATGCTCCTCCTGCCAGATGTGGGCAATTAGGGAGCAATCTAGTCTTCCTGACAACTTTGTCTGCAGAAAGTTGCAGCTCCTCACGGTTGGAATGGCAGCAGGATGCACTGCAGAGCATACAGGATGCAGAGAGTGTGATAGACACTAGTTATAGGGAGGTTGTCACACCACAGGTTCAGACAGGTAGATAGGTGACTGCCAGATCAGGTAGGCAGGTGGTGCAGGAGTCTCCTGTGACTATTCCCCTTTCAAACAAGTATATCATTTTGGATGTTGTTGAGGAGGAAAGCTTGTCAGTGGGAGATACCAGCAACAGCCAGACCTGTGGCACCACAGCTGGTTCTGCTGTGGGAAAGAACATAGAACATTACAGCGCAGAACAGGCCCTTCGGCCCACGATGTTGCGCCAACCAATTAAGAAAAAAGCAATGACCCTCTAACCTAAACCAATCCCTTTCCATCCATAAACCTATGCACGGACCTCTTAAACGCCCCCAAACTAGGTGCATCTACAACTGCAGCAGGCAGGGCATTCCAATCCCCCACCACCCTCTGGGTAAAGAACCTACCTCTGACATCCATCCTATAACTACCACCCCTTAATTTAAAGCCATGCCCCCTCGTGCTAGCTTTCTCCATCCTAGGAAAAAGGCTATCACTGTCCACCCTATCTAAACCTCTAATCATCTTATATGTTTCAATAAGGTCCCCTCTTAGCCGCTTTCTTTCCAACGAAAACAACCTCAAATCCCTCAGTCTCTCCTCATAGGACCTCCCCTCCATACCAGGCAACATCCTGGTAAACCTCCTCTGCACCCTCTCCAATGCCTCCACATCCTTCCTATATTGTGGGGACCAGAACTGTACACAATACTCCAAGTGCGGCCACACCAGAGTTTTGTACAGTTGCAACATGACGTTGCGGCTCCTAAATTCAATCCCCCTACCAATAAACGCCAAGACACCGTATGCCTTCCTAACTACCTTATCGACTTGATTTCCAACTTTCAGGGATCTAGGGTCAGGCAAAGAGTCAGGCAAAGGGCAAGTGAGCAGTAATAATAAGGGACTCGCTAGTTAGAGGCACGGACAGGGGTTTCTGTGGCTGCAATCGAGACTCCAGGTGGTGTGTTGTCTTCCTGGAGCCAGGGTCAAGGACGTCTCTGAGTGATTGCAGGTTATTCTTAAGGAGGAGGGTGAGCAGCCAGAGATGGTTGTACATATTGGTACTAACGACATAGGTGGGAAAAGGGATGAGGTCCTGAAATGTGAATATAGAGAATTAAGCAGAAGGCTAACGTGCAGGACCTCGAAGGTAGTAATTTCAGGACTACTACCAGTACCACGTGCTAGTGAGAGTAGGAATAGGAGGATTAGGCAGATGAATGCCTGGCTTGAGAGCTGGTGCAGGGGGCAGGGATTTAGATTTTTGGATCATTGGATCTTTTTCTGGGGAAGGGCTGATCTGTTCAAGAGGAATGGGTTACATTTGAACTGGAGGGGGACTAACATCCTGGCGGGGAGATTTGCTAGAGCCACTCGGGAGGGTTTAAGCTAGTTTGGCAGGGAGGTGGGATCCAAAGCAGTAGGGAGACAGAAGAGAAGTTTGAGGATGGAAGTTAAAGAGAGCACATTAATTAGTAAAGGCAGTGTCAATAATCCTAGTACCAGACAGATCAGACAGAGAGCAAGATAGAGAGCAAGGGAAGTCCAGATTAAACTGCATTTATTTCAATGCAACAGACCTGACGGGCAAGGCAGATGAACTCAGGGCATGGATGGGTACATGGGACTGGGATATTATGGAATTACTGAAACACAGCTAAGGGAGGGACAGGACTGGCAGCTTAATGTTCCAGGGTACAGATGCTATAGGAAAGATAGAATAGGAGCTGAAACAGGAGGAGGAATTGCACTTTTGATTAGGGAAAACATCACGGCCGTACTGAGAGGGGATATATCCGAGCATTCGGCCACTGAGTCTGTATGGATAGAACTGAGAAATAAGAAGGGGGAAATCACTTTGATAGGGTTGTACTATCGGTCCCAAATAGTCAGCGGGAAATTGAAAAGCAAATATGTAAGGAGATTAAAGATTAATTCAAGAAAAATAGGGTGGTAATAGTCGGAGATTTTAATTTTCCCAACAGCCCTGTTTATGAATAGAACTCCCACTCACCTGACGAAGGGGCAGCAAGTGCTCTGAAAGCTAGTGGATTTTGTTACCAAATAAACCTGTTGGACTTTAGCCTGGTGTTGTGAGACTTCTTACAGTGTTTACCCCAGTCCAACGCTGGCATCTCCACATCATGAAGCGTTCCCCAACAGGAAGGGAACAGTCTTGCCTGGTGATTGTCGAGCAGTGTTCATTCATCCATTGTTGTAGCGTCTGCATGGTCTCCCCAATGTACCATGCCTCGGGACATCCTTTCCTGCTGAGTATCAGGTAGACAACGTTGGCCGAGTTGCAAGAATATATATCGTGTACCTGGTGGATGGTGTTCTCATGTGAGACGATGGCATCCATGTTGATGATCCGGCACATTTTGGAGAGGTTGCTCTGGCAGGGTTGTGTGGTGTTGTGGCCACTGTTCTCCTGAAGACCATTGTGTTTAAACCATCGTCCGCAGCAAACTACCCAGCCCTCAGGAGGTCTGTAAGCAAAATCTCTTTAACTGTCCTGGCTGGAGACAATAGACATCTCTTTAACCTGTGCTTAACTTTCCTTCCACTCACATTGTCTGTACCTTTAAGACTTGATTACCTGTAAAGACTCACATTCCAACCATTATCTTGTAAATTAAATTTGTGTCTATATGCCCTGATTGTGAACACAACTCCCACTCACCTGATGAAGGGGCAGTGCTCCGAAAGCTTGTGGCTTGTGCTACCAAATAAACCTGTTGGACTTTAACCTGGTGTTGTGAGACTTCTTACTGTGTAAAATTCAGACCAGTGTCTTCTTGTACTCCCATGCAGTTGCCATATTTGGTCACTAGATGGCACATGGTTCTATCCCCCATTTTCTGTCTGTAGAGATGAGTTTTTGAGGGCGACATCAGGAACAAAGTCGAAGAAATCTTCTCTTTTTTAATATAAATTCAATTAGAAACGGTGAAATACGACAGCAGAGAAGGTCTATTCCTATTTCTATGTTCTATGTTCTATGTTCTATTTCATGATGTACTAAACCTGGCTTATTGAGCTATAGTTACATGAGGTCTTCCACATGGGGCTACAGGAGTAGTGCTTGAAATTCAAATACAAGAGATGTCTGAGCCAATATTAATCCTTCAACTAATGTCCCCAATAGACTATGGTTAGCAATATGTTCCAAAAATACAATTATAAATTATAATTTATCACATGTGATTGGCAAACCCTTCATTTGTACAGAAATCCCCACCAACCTCCTCTGAAGTATTTTTCAACAATAACTATAGTTCATTGACTGTAAAGTACTTTGAGATGTCCAGTTGTGCTATATAAACACAATTCTTTCTTTTCTATTTGCGACTGTCTTGAGCCTAAATAGCTTTGTGAAAACGTATGTTGCTATAGGCTGGTGCAGGGGAACGACAATATGTGGGGAGTTAGGTGCATATGTGGGAGACCAATGTAAGTTCAAGTTGCCCATTCTGACTGAATGTATATCTGGAGATTTCATTACATAACCTTTTGTTTCCAATTGCCTGGCCCCACAATTGTTCACCTGACATATCCATCCACACAGGGCGCAATGTTATTCACTTTGACAGGAAGAATAAAAGAGCAGACTATTATTTAAATGGAGAATGACTGCAGAATTCTGAGTTGCAGAGGGATCTAGGTATTCTAGTGCATGAGTCACAAAAATTAGTACGCCGGTACAGCAAGTAATTAAGAAGGATAATAGAGTCCTTTATTACAAGAAGAATCAAACATAAAAATAAGGATGTTGTGCTTTATTATATAGTGCATTGGTGAACCCACATCTCAAATAATGTAGGCATTTTAAGTCTCTTTAAGGAAGGATATAAATGAGTTTGAGGCAGTTCAGAGGAGGTTTGATTGATTATTGGAATGAGCATATGGTTTTGATTTTACTTTATTTATTATTCTCACATGTATTAGTTTACAGTGAAAATTATTGTTTCTTGCACGCTATACAGACTAAGCATACTGTTCATAGAGAATGAAACGAAAGAGTGAAGAATGTAGTGTTACAGTCGTAGCTAGGGTATAGAGAAGAGTTAACTTAATGCAAGGTAGGTCCATTCAAAAGTCTGACAGCAGCAGGGAGGAAGCTGTTCTTCAGTCAATTGGTACGTGACCTCAGACTTTTGTATCTTTTTCCCGACGGAAGAAGGTGGAAGAGAGAATGTCCGGGATGTGTTGGGTCCTTAATTATGCTGGCTGCTTTGCCGAGATAGCAGAAAGCGTAGACAGAATCAACAGATGGGAGGTTGGTTTGTGTGAGGGACTGGGCTACATTCACAATCTTTTGTACTTTCTTGTGGTCTTGGGCAGAGCAGGAGCCATACCATTTCTGATACAACCAGAAAGAATACTTTCTACACCTGTAAAAATTGGCCAGAGTAGTAGCTACTTTCTTCAGTCTTTTGAGAAAGTACAGAAATCCTCACCAAACTCTTGTTCTCCACACTTTTTAATATTCCTTTCTGTCAAGCAATGCAATTGCACTTGTGGCTAAAACTGCATACTTATCTCTATAATCTGCATATTCAATCCCCTTTTCAAATGCTTGTGCCTGTAATCTAGACTAATGCTCCAGTGCAGTACAGTAATGAGGGAATGCTTTTGGATAAGACATTAAATTAAGATCCTGCCCCACCCCCGCTCAGGCAGACGTAAAATAATCCACCTCACTGTATCTCACTGATGCCCTGGTTAATATTTATCCCTCAATCAACGTAACTAAGACAGATTATTAGGTCATTATAACATTATTATTTGTGGGACCTTTGCTATGCGCAAATTAGCTATCAGGTTTCTTATGTTGCAACAGTGATGATAGTACAAAAATGCTTATTTGCCTGCTTTGGGGCATCCTGAGAAAATAAAGGATGCAGTATAAATGCAAGTTGCCTCTCTTTTTTAAATAAGTGTGAAAAATGAATTGTCGAGTCAACTCAAAAGAGCTGTCGCAATGAATTATTATTTGGAATTCAGTAAGAGTTGTTACCCAGGCAATATAACAGCCAATCTAAATATGAAACATCCAGAAATAGGACTTTTTTTATTCTGTATTTTGATTGTATTGATTGAGAGGAGGGCTGGAAAGTGGAACCTCTTCTTTTCAAATGTTTAATGTGAACCCAAATCACCAGAAAGGGCAGATGGGATCATGGTTTAGGCAGGACTCACCTGAGAGACTGCATCACCAGTATATCACATTATAATGATATAAAGGCACTAATCACTCATAAGGGATGTGTAAGAACGTTGCTATTTTATCTAGGCATATGAGAATACATCTATGGATAGGAAACTTGAAAACATCTGCAGCACAGCTCTATGCCATGTACTCTGCTCAAAAGCAAAAATGAAACTGAGGCTGGATCACATGACACACTTCCCTTCTACCGATGGCATGCTGCTACCCTTAAAGGCATAGTACAGCACAACAGCGCATCACTTCCATTAGCACTGCATCTCATTATCATCCTACATTGTAGAGCTGATATAAAACTTCACACTGACATTTCTTCCGCCAAGTATACGACCACTGAGACAATGTGGCTGAATAGAACATGTAAGGAAAACATCAATTGAAAACTAAAACTAGCTGGGTAAAATATAATTGCCCCTTAAAATAAATCATCCCTGCTGAATTGATTAATTAGTAACCAACTTTATTACTGAACTATCAGTGAAATTTTAATTGGAAATGATTTTCCAAATCAATGATGTTATACAGCATTATCACGGCCAAATCAGCCGACTCTTCATTCATTGCAGCAAGACCAGAGAGTCCCAGCTGTAGGTGAGGTTGGAGAATTCCAGCCTATGTCTTAAATTATAAAAATAACATGCTTCAATGTTAAGTTATGGTTTTCCTTTAAAAACTAGCAAGTAACCCTGTAGTTTAATTTTCTGTATAAAATGTTGATCTTTGCAAAACATTACGCAGCATTAAGCTCTGGTAATATGATCAAAACATAATCGAAACAATCTTTTGGATATACTGCCAAGAAGTAATTAATCCAAATAGTATTCATTCCTGTGTATTTCATATTGTAGTCCTACACAGCTCAGTGGTTAATAAAACCTTCAGAAGCAAAATAGGATCATCAGCTATTGTGGGGAAGCGTGTAGTACAAGGAGTTTTGGGAGGTTACGCTAAGGACTATTTATTAAAAGAGATGATAAGAAATAAATAACTTGGCTTAATATGGCAATTGATATGTTCACAGGACTTCCAAAGAACTCTACAGGCAGTGAAACACTTCTGTTGTGTCGTAGGGATTTGTAAGAAAGCTACTGCAATAATCGTGGATGGTACTAATCTTCATATACAGTGGACAAATCAAATTGGCAGAAGTAGCTTGGAGGATGAGTACAATGAGTGTGTTCAGGGCAGTTTCTCAGAACAATGCATTCTGAAGCCAACCAAAGAACAGGCTGTTTTAGACCTGGTAACAATGTGTAACGTATCAGGAAAAAGGCTTCTGGGTAAGATTGATCATAATATAATGGAATTTCACATTCAGATTGATGGTGAGAAATGTGAATCTAAAACTAGTATCTTAAACTTAAATAAAGGCAATTCATAGGTATGAAGACAGAATTGGTTAAAATGGAATGGGAAAGTAGGTTTAAAGGTAAAATGATGAGCAAGAAGTAGCAAAAATTTAAGGGGATATTTCATAACTCTCAACAAAGATACATTCCACTGAGAAAGAAGATTCGGAGGATCTGTAGCTAAGTAAGGAAGTTAAGGATGATATCAAATTGAAAAGAAAGATGTATCTTGATACAAAGATTGCTGGTGGGCAAAAAGTGGGAAAATGCTAGAAATCAGGGAGGGAGGAACTCAAAACAATGATCAGCAGTGAAAAGATACTAGAAAAACAAATGGTTAGCCTCATCCTGCTCTATGAAGATGCAGTGTTTCTCTGGCCTGATGGCCTGCATCTTTGTGTCTTAGACAAAGTATCTTCCTTGTGTTCTTGTGTCTTAAGCTGACTTTTTTCCTGGAGTGTAGGAGACTGGGGGGGTGATCTTTTTGAAATCCATAAAATAATGCGGGGCATAGATCAGCTAGATAGTCAACATCTTTTCCTGAAGGTAGGGGAATCTAAAACTAAAAGGCATAGGTTTAAGGTGAGAGGGGAGAGATACAAAAGGGTCCAGCGGGGCAATTTTTGCACAGAGGGTGGTGAGTGTCTGGAACAAACTGCCAGATGTAGTAATAGAGAGGGGTACAATTTTTTCTTTTAAATAGCATTTAGACCGTTACATGGTTAAGACAGGTATAGAGAGGCATGGGCCAGACCTTGGCAATTGGGACTAGCTCGGTGGTTAAATAAAAAAGGCCAGCATGGACAAGGTGGGCCAGAGGCCTTTTTCCATGCTGTAAATCTCTATGACCTCTATGAAGTGGCTACAGAAACGGCCAATGAATTGGTTGTAATATTTCAAAATTCCCTAGATTCTTAAAACATCCCAATGGATTGGAAAATCAGAAATATAACACCACTGTTGAAGAAAGGAATGAGACTGAAAGCAGGAAACTATGAACCAGTTATTCAAACATCTGTCATTGGAAAATTGCTAGAATCCATTTTTGAGGACGTCATAGCAGGGCATTCAGGCAATCGTAATACAATCGAGCAGGGTCAATGACCTGGATGTGGTGGATGTGGTGGGCCAGCCAAAAGTCCATTGCATCAGGCAACACCACTAAACCCTGTTGGTGGGCGAGATTGGAGGATTCCGCAAACATGTTTTTGTGAAAGGGAAATAGTGTTTGACTATTAGAGTGCTTTGACAATGTAACAGGCAAGTTAGATAAAGGGGAAGCAGTAGATGTAATACGTTTGGATTTCCAAAAGGCATTTGTTAAGGCGCCACATAAAAAAATTAATGTACAAGAGCCCATGGCAAAGGAGGTGATATATCAGCGTGAATAGAGAAACGACTGACAACAGAAAACAGAAGTCAAGGTAAATGGATCATTGGTAAACTGTAACTAGTGGAGTGCCATAGGGTTCAGTGATGGGACCTCTACTATTTATAATCTATATTAATGACTTGAATGCCAGGACAAAGTATTGCAGCCATAGTTACTGATGATATGAAGGTAGGTAGAAAAGCAAGTTGTGAGGGGATACTTTTGAAAAGCAGTTATGATTCACACTGGCATGGTATCACTTTGCCTGGAGAGCGGACACTGCTCCCCTCCTCGCTGGGTGAGACCCTGATCATGTGACTGGTAGGGGGCGGCCAGTAGAGTGCAAACTGAGATCTCGCCAGTGCAAATCCCGATCTGACCCTCTTGCATGATTTAGTAGCATAACGGGGTTTGCACCCATGACGAACAGGGCCATTAGATTGTGCCCAATGTGTATAGCCATTAATGTAATTAAATGTATATCTAGTTGACTTTCTTGTTGTAGGCTTTACTGTTAAATAAATATCATTATGTTTAAAATCACCATTAAAACATCTGGGACATTATTTACTGGCCTTCAGATCTTTCCTCACATTATACCAAATTGCAAAATACCGTTGCAAGCAGGCATTCCAACTTTCCCTTCTGGGAGCTGGAAAATCCTCATATTCAACATCAGCTGTGCTTTTAACAATTATCTCATTGCTGTCTGTGGAACCTAGCTGTGCACAAATTATCAGCTGTGTTTCCTACCTTATTGACACTTTAAGTGTACTTTATTAGCTATAAAGTGTCTTTATAGTGTCTTTATGTGAGATAGTATATAAATGCAAATTATTGGTGTATATTAAGGAAAAGGCAATCAAGCTCACAGTTATCAAATCCCCACCATTTACTCAAAATAATTATTTCACATTTTGAATCATTTTACTTTTGCTCTTTTTTTTAAAACAGGCAATTATTCTGCTTTAATCCACTATCTCCATTCAGTAATCAGCTCTACCCTCAGGGAGTTTGTTTCAATAGGAGAGAACCAGCACTACATAATTATTGCATTCACTCTAAAATATATTCCCATTCAGTCAGGCAGGGAATTGAGGATTACTGAACTTATTCATACCTCGCAAAATTAGACTGCTGGCAGGTCCTGAGAAATTCTAATTTCCATGAGACAACCATTCTTTCTTTAAGACTCTTTGGTTTACAACTTCTGACATTGAAGTAAAGATTATCAGTAATAATGTTTTACCGTTCTTCATACAACTAAACACATCAAAGCAACTTTCCTCATTGCTTTCTCTCCCCATTTATCTTTCTTCCCTTTGCTCTCTCTCCACATTTTCCTCTTCTTTTTCTTATAAGTTCTTGTTAATATTCAAGATTTTCCATAGCTTTTCCAAAAAATGTGAATATTTTATATATCTTATGTGCTCTGCCTCCCTGATCACCCTTGGAGGAACTTGGAAGAACTTTGTCCCGGACTTTTGTTCCCGAGTCAGGACATTTCTCAGCTCTGCAAACTCGATCTGGGAGAAAACGTTTCAAAATTTGGATTTTTGTTCCAGGGTGGGCAGGGTTCTAGAACAAGTGCGGAGCCTACCGGATGCAGAGACAGGCTGGCCATTTTCATCAGGATCTCTTCAGCTGCCTTTGGTGCTTATGCCCGGTGTTGGAGTTTAATTTAAAAACAATCCTCATTGCTCAAATCCTCCTCACACAGTCCTCATATCCTATATATAGCAACCTATGAACCCATGCCACCTCATCCCCATCCACTCCCATGACACTTCAGAACCTCAATGGCAACCATTGCCTCTATGCCCATGCCATAGCCATTTATAGACCTTATGTCCATTTAGTACCAACTCATGCCAACCCATTCCCTCCAACCACTTTTTGTCCTTATACCTATCATGCCAACTCATCCAGTAGCCACAATGGGCAGACCTTAAGGTCCATGCTGAGATTTAGGAAAATAAAATTCACGTGTACACTGTAGACTTTATTACAGACTTAAAAAGATACGAATTCATAAAACCCTCTAATACATTTGCACTCCTCCAACTACATTATCACTTATAACAACAAACATTTCATTCATTTGCATAACCCCTACATTAAGAAAAAGGGTCTCACTTCAAATTACTTTCACATAATCATTTGTGGAATTAAACTAAAATGGCAGGCATCCTGCTCTGATAATGAACAATTGTGTAATTAGCCATGCAGCATTAATCTGGGAATAGTGTCCTTTAGGCTTACGTCAACAAAGTAAGATAGCAAGCAATAGTTTCTTTCACGTCCCAAACAGGTTGTCAGAGTTAAAGGGCAGGAGTTTAAATACCTTGACAGCTTTACAGCTCCCTTTTAACATTTTTGTTTTTGAGAGTTCCAATGGGCTTCACAATTTGAATGAGTTTATACATGTTTTACCATGGCTACCTCTCTCAAAAGGCATTTGACCTCCCCCAAACCAAATCTAAAGGGGTATCATAACTCTGCAAAAGGGTACCATGGCTATCCAAAGAAATCAACAAAGTTCAGTTCTGCTCCTGCTGGGTCTAATCTGTGCACGTCAATTTCAGACAATTCTCTCACCAAAAGCACGAGTGGAGACAACTGTTCATTTATATTGTCAATTGCCACGAGGAAATACGCTCATGTGAATGCTAACCTGGATCCATTTCTGACTCCACAAAAATAGTGCGTGCCATGTTCAGGGGCAGGATTTCTGAATTTGGAGTATTTTTACCATTTTGAACACAATGGAGAGGCTTTCCATCATAGCAGAAATCCAGGCCTTGGTCTCTGAATGGTTGAAATCCAATTCCAAATATTTTATACTTTGACCCAAGTAAGCGAACATTTAATCAGTCACATCATAGGCATGATTCAGTAAATTTGGGGGCTTAAATATACCAATACATTAGTGTGCAATAGCAGGATGTCATTTCTTCTATGCCTTTGGGCTGTTCCATCACGAAAGGTCTGTCACATTGGAAAGTTACACCTTTAATCATTCTAAGGTAAAATTAACAATTATTACTGTTTTGCTAGAAATAAACAGCAAGGTACAATTCAACAATCACGTAGGTTTAATAAGTTAATCATTTTACTTTATTCAAAGCTTGGTGGGCAGCCATTAAGGCACACTGTGTTGTGAAAGATTCACTGGAACTAACACTGGTCTTCAATAAGCCACGTTCCTGCAACATCCATTGTCTATGTTCTGAAACATCTTGCACACCACCTGGAGAATCATTCACTCCTGAACTGGTGGAGATTAAGGCATAGAAACAAGCCATTTGGTCCAACTGGTCTATGCTAGTGTTGAAGCTCCCTGTGAATCTCCTCTCACTTTGATTAATCTGACCCTATCTGTTCCTTTCTTCCTCATGCATTTACCTAGCTTTCCCCTATATGCATCTATGTTATTCATTTCAACTACTCCATGTGGTAGTGGCTTCCACATTCTCACCACTGTCTAAATTCCCTATTAGATTCATTAATAATTACCTTAAATCGATGGTCCCTAGATTTGCCACACCCACCAGTGGAAACATTTTCTTAATGTCTGCTTTCTTAAACTCTATCTTCAACTTTCTCATTTCGAGAGAAGACATCATTGTATGTTCAATATTTCCTGAGAGGTATAACTTCTCAGTTCTGAGATCAGCATGTTTTGAAATGTCTCCAATGCATCTATAACTTTTTATAATATTAAGACAAACATCTAGAAGCAACAAGGATCATTCCTGACTGCCAATAGGTTAGTGTCAGATTATGCTCTTACTCAAGATAATCACCTTACACTCATTTCATCCCCTTCCTCTATCTCCTACTGGATTGTGAATACAGTCATAGACAGTCATAGAGGTTTACAGCATGGAAACAGACCCTTCAGCCCAACTTGTCAATGCTGCCCATTTTTTTAACCCTTAAACTAGTCCCAATTGCCCGCATTTGGCCCATATCTCTCTATACCCAACTTACTCATGTAACTGTCTAAATGCTTTTTAAAAGACAAAATTGTACCCGTCTCTACGACTACCTCTGGCAGCTTGTTCCAGACACTCACCACCCTCTGTGTGAAAAAATTGCCCCTCTTTTGTATCTCTCCCCTCTAATTTTAGATTCCCCTACCTTTAGGAAAAGATATTGACTATCTAGCTGATCTGTACCCCTCCTTATTTTATCATCTTCTATAAGATCATCCCTAAACCTTCTACGCTCCAGAGATAAAAGTCCCAGTTTATCCAGCCTCTCCTTATAACTCAAACCATCGAGTCCCGGTAGCATCCCAGTAAATATTTTCTGCACACTTTCTGGTTTAATAATATTCTTTCTATAATAAGGTGTCCAGAACTGTACACAGTATTCCAAGTGTGGCCTTACCAACGTCTTGTACAACTTCAACAAGACGTCCTAACTCCTGTATTCAATGTTCTGACCAATGAAACCAAGCATGCTGAATGCCTAAACCACTCTGGTCACCTGTGACTCCATTTTCAAGAAGTTATGAATCTGTACCCCTAGATCTCTTTGTTCTCCCCAATTCCTTCTATTAACTAAGTAAGTCCTGCCCTGGTTCGATTGACCAAAATGCTTCACCTCACATTTATCTAAATTAAACTCCATCTGCCATTCGTTAACCCACTGGCCCATTTGTTGAAGATCTCATTGCAATCCTAGATAATCTTCTTCACTGTCCACCGTGCACCAATCTTGCTGTCATCTGCAAACTTACTAACCATGCCTACTAAATTCTCATCCAATCAAATTAATATAAATGACAAATAACAGCGAACCCAGCACTAATCCCTGTGATGCACCACTGGTCACAGGCCTCCAGTTTGAAAAACAACACTCTATAACCACACTCTGGCTTCTCTCATCAAGCCAATTTTTATCCATTTAGCTACCTCACCCTGGATCTCATGAGATTTAACCTTATGCAACAAACCATGTGGTCCCTTGTCAGAGGCCTTGTTAAAGTCCACCTGGACAATATCAACTGCATGCCCTCATCTACCTTCTTGGTTATCCTTTCAAAAACTCAATCAAGTTTGTAAGACATGGCTTTCCACTCACAAAGCCATGTCGACTGTCTCTAATCAGTCCTTGCATCTCTAAATGGCTGTAGGTCCTGTCCCTCAAAATACCTTCTAACAATTTACCCACTACATCCACTACAGATGTGAGGTTCACTGGCCTGTAGTTCTCAGGCTTTTTCCTGCAGCCCTTCTTAGGCACAACATTTGCCCTCATCTTGGCACCTCATCTGTGACTATCGATGATTCAAATATCTTGGCTAGGGGACCTGCAATTCCCTTCCTAGCCTCCCACAGTGTCCTGGGATACACTTCATCAGGTCCCAGGGATTTATCTACCTTGTTGCGCTTTAAGACTTCCAGCACCTCCTTCTCTGTTATATATACATTCCTCAAGAAGTCTTCTTGACCACAAGTCTTCAAATGTTGTATCTCAACTGGGATTGTAGATGCTATCATCTTTGTTGGTATTTTTAATTAGACCCTCAGAAAAGAGCTGCAAGGGCAAAAGCCTCTATGTGTACAGACGCACACTGGGTGACCATGTAAATCCATGACTAAGGAATAACGTTTCAGATGTTGCTGCAATCAGGCTGCATCATTCACCCACTGGGAGTCTTAATGGCTGAACCATTTGACGAAAGCAGAACATCTCCCAGGCCAATTTTAATTTATGACATGCCTTAAGTTTACTTTACCAAAGATATATTTAATTTCAGGAATTCGCTGATAGGAAGTGGTTCAAATGGGACACTTAATGAAACAGTCCCTCGTTCTCTGACCTACATTGCCTCCTGGTCTGGCCTCACATTTTTAAAATTCTCATCTTTGTTTACAAATCCCTCCTTGGTTTCACCCCCTTTCTATCTCTATAATCTCCACCAACTCTACAACCTCAAAATCCATGCACTTCTGACATTTTGAGCATCTCTGATTTCATGTGTGCCACTTGCTGCCTTGGCTCTAACATCTGTCTCAACCTTACTAGTTCTCTCCTTAAAACCTCCGGGTGCTCTGGTTTCCTCCCACAGTCCAAAGATGTGCGGGTTATGTTGATTGGCCATGCTAAAATTGCCCCTTAGTGTCCTAAGATGCTTAGGTTAGAGGGATTAACAGGTAATAATATGTAGGAATATGGGAGTAGGGCCTGGGTGGGATCGTGGTCGGTGCAGACTCGATGGGCCGAAGGGCCTCTTTCTGTGTTGTAGGGTTCTACGGTTCTAACTGTTTGATAAAGATTATGGTCACCATTGCTGACATCTTTTCACGTGGTTTGGTATCAACTTTTGACTGATAAGATTCCTGTTCAGTGCCTTGAAACTCTTTATCGCATTTAAAGTATTATATAAATGCATGGTTTATGGAGGACTGTCACTGCCATTGAACCAACCAGAACTTTCCTGCATATAAACTAATTTATTGCTGTATTATGCATCTGCATAATGATGATAGTGCCTAAGGTGTCACAACATTTGACAGCAGTTTATATCCTTCCCCATGCAGACATGAAGACTGCGCTGGACGCAATGGATTGAACAAAGAATAAACAAAGAACAATACAGCACAGGAACAGGCCCTTCAGCCCTCCAAGCCTGCACCGATCATGTGTTCCTAAATAGACCATCTGTTTGTATCCCTCTGTTCCCAGTCTGTTCATGTGGCTATCTAGATAAGTCTTAAATGATCCTAGCGTGTCTGTCTCAACCACCTTGCATGGTAGTGCATTCCAGGCCCCCACCACCTTCTGTGTAAAATGCCCCCCTTACCTTAACTTGTGACCCGTTGTGTTTGTCATTTCTGACCTGGGAAAACGCTTCCAATTGTTCACCCTGTCGATGCCCTTCGTAATTTTATAAACTTCTATTAGGTCGCCCCTAAACTTCCGTCTTTCCGGGAAGAACAACTCTAGTTTACTCAATCTCACCTCATAGCTAAGACCCTCCATACCAGGCAACATCCTGGTAAACCATTTCTGCACTCTCTCCAAAGCCTCCATGTCCTTCTGGTAGTGTGGCGACCAGAACTGGACTCAGTACTCCAAGTGTGGCCTAACCAACGTTCTATATAACTGCAACATCATATGCCAACTTTTGTACTCTATGCCCTGTCCAATAAAGGCAAGCATGCCATATGCCTTCTTCACTATCTTTTCTACCTAAGTCGCCACCTTTAAGGGTCTGTGGACTTGCACACCCAGATCCCTCTGTGTGTCTATACGCCTGATGGTTCTGCCATGGCTTTGTGCATGGTAGGTCAAGTTTAACAATCTATTAGAGCTTTTCAAGGAGGTTACCAGGAAAGTCGATGTAGGGAAGGCAGTGGATGTTGTCTACATGGACTTCAGTAAGGCCTTTGACAAGGTCCCGCATGGGAGGTTAGTTAGGAAGGTTCAGTCGCTAGGTAAACATGGAGAGGTAGTAAATTGGATTAGACAATGGCTCAATGCAAGAAGCCAGAGCATGGTAGTGGAGGATTGCTTCTCTGAGTGGGGGCCTGTGACTATTGGAGTGCCACAGGGATCAGTGCTCGGTCCATTGTTGTTTATCGTCTATATCAATGATCTGGATGATAATGTGGTAAATTGGATCAGCAAATTTGCTGATGATACAAAGATTGGAGGTGTAGTGGACAGTGAGGAAGGTTTTCAAAGCTTGCAGAGGGATTCGGACCAGCTAGAAAAATGGGCTGAAAAATGGCAGATAGAGTTTAATGCAGACAAGTGTGAGGTATTGCACTTTGGAAGGACAAACCAAGGTAGAACGTACAGGGTAAATGGTAGGACATTGGTAATTGACCCACAGCTGGCAGCTCTCTGAAATAGTGTACCAAGCCACAAAAATATATCAAACTGATACCATGCAGAGAAGGTATCACAACTCTTTCAGGGCAAGAAGGGATGGATCAATAAATACCAGCCTTAAAAGTAAAATCCAAATCCCAAAGGTAAAATTTTAAAGTTATTAATTCTCACTGTTTTACATTATCTCTGCAGTATTCTGCTGAGCTACTGGACATCACTAGAGCAGCTGTCATGTTACTGGTTTTCATTCTGTCGCTGTTTTTTTATGTAAACCTTACTAGCAACAGGCCCAAGAGAATTACAGACCTGATGTTATCATGTTTATTTAGTATTGGCATTTATCATTGGCTAGTGGGCATGCACCATGAGAAGGGACTATTTTCTTTATTTTAGTGTCAATCATTTCTGGTCCTCTGCAGCTTTGGATGAGTTCAAATTCAGTGCACGTATGTTTGCACTGTGTCGTTTGTACAATATGCTTTAAGGGATTAGTTGAATGAGTTATATAAGGAAATGAGTTACTCACTGTGGATAAAAGAATGAAATGAGCAATAAGGGATGACAATTACTGGAAATTGTGCTGTGGAATGCAGCCAAAAGAATCTTCCTGAAAATTAAAATAAAAATCCTTGATGATGTAGGGAAACAGCTTTACAATTTAACAAGAATTACTGTGCTGTCGTCTGTGCCTAAATACAAGTTTATATATACCCTGATGTAATTACTGACAGCATTCTGAATGACGAACTTGTCTGAGGTTTGCCCTATATAGGTGAACATTGTCACGACCCTGACTGATGTTATCTGTCAGGGTGTCCCAACTGGGAACACCAGTTAACATGACTGTGTATTCTTCTGGTCTGCGTACAGCCTGATAAGCTCATTCCTGGAGACTCGCATCCTGTGAACTGCCTTTTGAAATGCTGGTGGCTTCTAACTGTTACCATTGTTACATTCACGATATTGCTGGTTAATAGGCACATTCATGACAAAACGTAGAGAAAGCAGTCAATCTGTACACATGAGATCCTACAAAGTGAGATGGAAGACTAAATAATTCGTGACAGTTTTTCTGACTGTTGATCATTAGTCAGTGCTCTATTTTAATAGCGAAATGGTAGAAGATAAAACTGGGACCTAATTTTTATATACTTATAACCTTATTCCCCACAACCCCGTGCATTCACCATGGCTAATCCACCTAAACTACACATCTTTGGACACTAAGTCGCAATTTACCATGACCAATCCACCTAACCTGCACATCTTTGGACTGTGGGAGGAAACCGGAACACCTAGAGGAAACCCACACTGACACAAGAAGAATGTGCAAACTCATAAGAACATAAAAACATAAGAAGTAGGAGCAGGAGTAGGCCATCTAGCCCTTCAAGCCTGCCCCGCCATTCAATAAGATCATGGCTGATCTGAAGTGGATCAGTTCCACTTTCCCACTTTCTCTCCATAACCCTTAATTCCCTTGCCTACCAAAAACCTATCTACCTGTGACTTAAATATATTTAGCGAGGTAGCCTCCATCACTTCAACGGGCAGAGAATTCCAGAGATTCACCACCCTTTGAGTGAAGAAGTTCCTCCTCAACTCTGTTTTAAACTGCCCCCCCTTATCTTGAGGCTGTGCCCTCTAGTCCTGCTGTCCTTTCTGAGTGGAAAGAATCTCTCTACCTCTACCCTATCCATCTCCTTCATTACCTTATACGTCTCTATAAGATCTCCCCTCATCCTTCTGAACTCCAACGAGTACAGACCCAGTCTATTTAGTCTCTCTTCATAGTCCAACCCCCTCGTCTCCGGTATCAGCCTAGTGAACCTCCTCTGCACTCCCTCCAAGGCCAAAATATCCTTGCGCAAGTGCGGTGACCAAAACTGCACACAGTACTCCAGCTGTGGCCTCACCAGTGCCCTGTACAGTGGCAGCAAAACCTCCCTGCTTTTATATTCTATCCCCCTCACTATAAAGGTCAGCATCCCATTCGCCTTCTTGATCACCTGCTGCACCTGCACAAAGACAGCGACCCAAAGATTGAATCGAACCTGGGTCCTTGGTGCTGTGATGCAGCAATGCTAACCAATGATGATTCTGAGCACTGTACTAATTGCAAGATGTTTAGATTACGGTAGATACAGGGAAGATGTTTCTACTTCTGGAATAAAGGAACATAGTTTAAGAATAAATGATCTACCCTTTAAGACATAGATAAGAATTTTTTTTCTCCCAAAGGGACATTAATCTGTAGAATACTCTTCCCCAGAAAGCAGTGGAGACTGGGTCACTGATTTAGTCAAAGCAGAGTTGGATAGACAAGGAAGTTGAGGGTTATAAGAGTGGGGTCAAGATGATGGAGTAGGCTGGCGGGGCTGAGTGGCCTACTCCTACGAAGTCATACGTTCTTATGTTGTTGTTTTCAAGATTAATTGAATCCCAGTCCAGGAAACACACAGTAAAATAATCCAACCATTCTGTTTATTGGTGTTGCTATTTTAAGCAATCACTCTAAGAAGCCTCAAGCCTTTTCCAGTACAATGTGTTTCTCTTGCTCACTCGTGCTTTCCAAGCTTATGCTTACTACACCCATGGTAGGAAAAGGGAACAAACTGTTCAAGATGTTAGAGAAATCAAAAACTTTTGTCTTGAGACAAAAAAAATCCCATTTGCCAAAAAAAAACTGCACATGATGGAATGTGCAAATGTACATTTGAACCTCAGAAGTGATTGAGGAAATATCAAATCATCAAAACATTCTGCGTAATTTTAAAAGATAGCTCAGAATAAAATAATTATTTTGAGGAATTTGCTATAATTGACCTTTCAATTGTCTCAGTCAAGAACCAATAAACTGACATAGTTCTGAGCGATGGCTCACCATTCACTAACACAAATCAGAATACAACTGGGCACTCCCCGGCTACTCCTGCTTTTTGTGTCACCGTTCCACATTATTGACCTGTAATGCAAGGGAGGGAACAGAATGAACAGAAGTGGTTAGAGCACACAGTGAATGGAATGGAGCGGGAGAATGCAGAGGGTGGAGAGCGAGCAGATTGCAAGGCTTTTGGATGGGAACAGAAGAATTGATGGCTATGTCAAAAAAGGAATAGGGTTAAGCAGTGAGAGGAGAGGACAGATTGTAAGGGGAAGGGAATCCACTGTATCAGTACCTAGTTAGTACATTATTTTACAGATCTCCAAAGAGATGTCAGAGACTTTACTGAGAGATTCATCCAAACAATGTTTGTAGAACACATGGAGCAGAGTTTAGAAAAACATTTTATAGTCAGTGCACTACAGTGTTGCGCATTGTTTTAATCAAAAGAAACATATGCTTTCATGATGGAAGAAATCCAGAAAACTACTTGGGCAGAAAGAAATTGAAAAAATATGTCCAATATTGTGTGTGTGTGTATGTGTGTGTGTGTGTGTGTATGCGTGTGTTGGGGGGGTGTACGTGTGTGTGTGTTGCGGGGGGGTGTGTGTTGGGGGTGTGTGTGTGTTGGGGCAGGGGGGAGCACAGCTAAAAATTTTATTCTGGGAGTTTCAGCAACAGTACAATCTCCCAACCACAAACAGCAATGGATCACCTTTGGTTTACCTTAGATATTGTTAAAACAGAGCAAGATAATGCTGAGATAAAAGGTGATGGATTATGAATATTTCTGCAATTCCATTTTATATTGCAATTTTGTTTCTGTAGAAAGTCTTCAAGTGTTTAAGTTAAAGGGCAAAATCGTCATAAAAGTTAGTTTGAAATACTTTGTTATTCATTTGTTTGAGAGCACACAATGTTGTGGTTTATACTGAAATTGCATCATCACATTACTACAGAGAGGTTCACTCCAGCCCTTCCCTTTCTCTCTCCCAAATAAAATATTGGTCACTTCCATTCATAAAAGATGAAATACCTTTAAAATGTGCTATGATCTCCCTTCAACTCAATATTAGCTAATAGAAATTACTTATTAGCCACAGTTCTGGATACAGCTACACCGTTTTAATCACATTCACTATTTTAATATAAAATATCTTACACTCATACACAATTCAGGTAAATGTATGAATATTACAAATGGTAGTAGAGATCTGGAAAACATTTACAAATTTCAAAACTAGAATGGATTATGTTACAGAACTAAATGGAACTAATTAAATGCATTTAAGATATATATAATCATGATTTAATTGAACGGTGTAATAGGAGTGAGGGGTTGAATGGCCTCTTCTTTCACCAATGTAAATATACTTCATGTGTAATTTTACATAACAAACATCTTTCAGCTTTCAGAACCAGAATTTAAAGAACCCACCACTTGCATGCACACAGTCTATTTATTTGTCTTGCCATTTTCATTGTAACTCCTGCTGACACTGACTGGTCAGGCATCAAGAACAGTTGCACATGCGTACTTAGATCACATTATATTCACTAGTGTAAAAGTGGCTCCTCTGACTGTTGATGTCACTGGTGTTGAGGTGTTTGAGTGGCAGACAACAGAAAACAGGGACAATGGGTAACACATGACCAGAAGTTTCCCACAAGGATCTGTCTTAGGCTTTAATTATTCACAGTATTTATTAACGATGTAGATATGGCATGGAAAGTCATATAACCAAATTTACTGATGACACAAAGTAAGGCGGCATTTAGACAGTGCAGATGATACCATAAAATTACAACAGGATATTGATAGACTAAGTGAATGGGCAAAACTGTGGCAAATAGATTTTAATGTAAGCAAGTGTGAGGTTATGAATTTTGGATCAACAAAGGTTTTGGATCAGGATGGTCTAAAGTTAAATACAGTGGATGTCTAAAGAGACTTGAAAGTTTGGGTACATAGATCTTTAAAATGCCATAAACAGGTGTGAAAAATAATCAAGAAGATTAAAGGAATGCTTGCTGTTATATCGAGAGGACTGGAGTATAAGAATGGAGACGTAATGCTGCAGCCATACAAAGCCCTGGTTAGACCCCACTTGGAGTACAGTGAGCAAATCTGGGCACTGCACCTTAGGAAGGAAATATTGGCCTTGGAAGGGGTGCCGCATAGGTTTACAAGAATGATACCTGGACTTCAGGGGTTTAATTATGAACAGAGATTATACAAATTAGGCCTGTTTTCTCTAGAAGTTAAAAGGTTAAGCGATGATCTCATCAAAGTCTTCAAGATATTAGCAGGAAAAGACCAAGTAGATAAACTATTTCCACTGGTTGGTGATTCTAGAACTATAGAACATGGTCTACAGGTTAGGGCCAGACCATTCAGGAAAGATGTTAGGAAGTACTTCTACACATAAAGGTGGTAGAGGTTTGTAACTCTGTTGTACAAATGGTAGTTGTGGCTAGACCAGTCGCTAATATTAAATTTGAGATAGCTTTTTTTGTTAAGCAAACGTATTAAGGGACATGGGTCAAAAGTGGGTACATGGAGTTAGGCCACAGATCAGCCATGATCTCGATGAATAGCAGAACAGGTTCTAGGAACTGAATGGCCTTTTCTTGATCCTGTGTTCCTGTGGCGTTCTCTTGTTAGCAGAGCTATTTTGGGTTTGCACTTCAGTCAGTCACTCTCTCTGCTGCATCCTGTTACTCATTGGCACACACTTTCTGCCAGCGCAAGCCCTTAGCAGCCTGAGATCCTGTCAGCTGACTCCACTTACTGGCCTGCTTCTTTGCCATGCATACCCTCTGCCGTCGGGCTCCTCACCAGCCCTCTCCAGAGCCCTCTAGCTGGCAGTGGTTATGACCTCACTGGTACTGTCCTGAACCTTTGCTAGGCAGTGCTCAGTCGCAGCATAATCCAGTAAACCTAGTGGGTTATTTTTATTGAGGTTGACATGGCACTCTAATCCAGAGAGAATTCCGTAACTCTACTTCAGAATTTCTACACATCTGCAGTATTTTATTTATCAAAGCAGTTCAGTTGCTGGCACAGGCAGTGCAAGATGTGGAAAGTGTGTCCCCTGCAGTTGCAGGATTATTAAACTCGGCAACCATTTTACGAACAAAAACATAAATGGGTAAAGTTGACATGCAAAGCCACATAAATATGACATTAATATCATGCACCTAACCATTCTATCTAATAATGGTTTACTCAGAAATCAAAATGCAATTAGCTATACTGGAATTCCCAATTAGCCACATTAGCCAAGTTACAGGTTTTTCTTCATAGGTTCTTCTGGAGTTTCTTGGAACTAAGGATCATTCTCCCTGGATACTCCTGCAAGTAATCTGTGAGAAAAATCATAGGGATATCTTTATTTTATTCCTATAGGCTGTAAAGCAAACAGCAGGGTTGCAAAGTTCAATGTGGTATAAGCAGGAGATGGGTAGAAAGGTTTCTCATTGCACGGGATTATGGGTACAGTAGCTGCCATTATTGTCCAATTGAAATGTCAAGTAGCTAGGCGGGGATGAACATGAAAGCCAGAGGTCATGTGACCTATTTTCCCAAAATATCAAGAGTTGGCAATCCCAGTCTATGCTATCTGGCTTCCATGTCTAATTCCCTCTGAGGCCAACATGTGCAATTAATAATAAAAGTCCAAAGATGTGCGGGTTAGGTGGATTGGCCATGTTAAAATTGCCCCTTAGTTCCTGAGATGCGTAGGTTAGAGGGACTAGTGGGTAAAATATATAGGGATGTGGGGATGGAGCCTGGGTGGGAATATGGTCAGTGCAGACTTAATGGGCCGAATGGCCTCTCTCGGCACTGTAGGGTTTCTATGATTTATATTATTAACTTATGACTTCTAAAATGTTTGTTAACTGTCTCTGCCATTTCCTTATTCCCCATATTTCTCTCATGCTATTTTTATTCCTTTTTTCCTATTTTTTGGTGGCCCTTTGCTTGTTTCTAAATTATTTCCAATCTCACTTGCTGCTATTCTTTGCAACATGAGAAAAGCCTCTTTTTAAATCTAATACTATCCTTAATCTCTTTAATAAACCACAGGTAAGTTTTCTAACTGAGTATTTGTTTTTCAACGGAATATACTTTTGTTGAACAGTTTGAATTGTTTCTTAACATGTTCCCCACTGTTCATTTACCAACGTATCTTTTAGTCTATTTACTCAATCAACCTTAGTCAGTTCTCCCCTTGTACCTAAGTAATGGGCTTTGTTTAAATTTAAGGTTCTAGTTTGCATTTGGCAAATGCCATTTTCAAACTCAACATGAAATTCCATAGTATTGTGATCACTATTTCCCAGTGGATCTTTTCCTATGACATTACTAATGACCCAGCCTTATTACACAATAAGGCTTTGCACCTTATTGGTTCCACAATATATTGATCCAGGAAACTGTCACAAAAGCATTATATAAACTCATCTTCCAGACCACCATAGAATCATAGAAACCCTAAAATGCAGAAAGAGGCCATTTGGCCCATTGAGTCTGCACTGACCACAATCCCACCCAGGCCTACCACCATATCCCTACATATTTACCCGCTAATCTCTCTAGCCTACACATCTCAGGACTCTAAGGGGCAATTTTTAGTATGGTCAATCAACCTAACTTGCACATCTTTGGGTGTGCAATGTACATGAAGATTGATGTCCCCCACAATTACTACAATTTTACAATTTGTTAAAAGATCCAATAATTTACTGTTTGACGGTCTGTCTAAGGGAATAACTATGGTTTGGGGGAGATGATGTAGAGCAATGGGTCTAAACTACATCCACCAGCACTTTTTACCCTTATTATTCTTAATTACCACTCATAGTGATTCCACTTCCTGATTTTCTGAGCCATCCTCTCTCACTGATGTCCTTATGTTGTCCTTTATTATCAAGGTTATCCCTCCTTCAATTCCAATCAGCTTGTCTCTTCAAAATGTTGTGTACACTGAAATATTTATTTCTCAACCTTAGTCAACTTGCCACCGTGTCTATTTGGTGATTAGATCTCAACAGTTTGTCTTTATTTGTAACATCCATCCAGTTATCCTAATGTAGGTGCTCCATATATTCAGATAACATAATTTTTGAATTTTATTATTTTTACTGCTATACGATGCATCAATCTTACTCTCTGATGAGCTTAATTCTCAGTTTGTCTTTACCTACATTGATGTGCCTTCCTATTGCCTTAACTGATCTCTTTGAACTTCCAAATCTTCCTTCAATAAACCCTGCTCTCTCTCTTGTTAGCTTAAAGCCACCTTTCAAAAGACCATAAGACATAGGAGCAGAATTAGGCCACTTGGCCCATCGAGTCTGCTCTGTCATTCAATCATGGCTGATACTTTGCTCATCCCCATTCTCCTGCCTTTTCCCCATAACCCCTGATCCCCTTATTAATCAAGAACCTATCTATCTCTCTCTTAAAGACACCGGCCTCCACAGCCTTCTGCAACAAATAGTTCCACAGATTCACCACTCTCTGGCTGAAGAAGTTCCTCCTCATACCTGTTTTGTGCCTCTGCTTCTAGTTTTTCCTGCTCGTGGAAATATCCTTTCCATATCCTCTTTATCCAGGCCTCACAGTATCCTGCAAGTTTCAATAAGATCCCACCTCATCCTCCTAAATTCCAATGTAGACAAGCTCTTCATTCCAGGAATCAGTGAACCTCCTCTGGACTCTTCATAAGGCCAATACATCCTTCCTTAGATACAGAGCCCAAAACTGCTCACAATACTCCAAATGGGATCTGGGCAGAGCCTTATTCAGCCTCAGAAGCACATCCCTGCTCAAGCCCGCTTGACATGAATGCTAACATTGCATTTGCTTTCCTAACTGCTAACTGAACCTGCATAGTAACCTTAAAAGACTCTTGGACAAGGACTCCCAAGTCCCTTTGTGTTTTTGATTTCCTAAGCATTTCCCCATTTAGAAAATAGTCTTTGTCTTCGTTCCTCCTTCCAAAGTGCATAACCTCACACTTTTCCATGTTGTATTTCATTGTGACTTCTTTGCCCAGTCTCCTAACCTGTCCAAGTTCTTCCCCCCCTCCTTCACCGCTTCCTCCATTCTACCTGTCCCTCTACATGTCTTTGTATCATCTGCAAACTTAGCAGTAGTGCCTTCAATTCCTTCTTCCAAATCATTAATGTATATCATGAAAAGTTGTGGTCCCAGCACCGACCCCTGAGGCACATACTAGTCACCGGCTGCCATCCTGAAAAAGGCACCTTTATTCCCATTCTCTGCCGTCTGTCAGTCAGCCAATCCTCTATCCAAGCCAGGATCATACTATTAATGCTATGGGCTCTTAACTTATTTAACAGTCTCCTATGCAGCACCTTGTCAAAGGCCTTTTGGAAATCTAAATAAATCACGTCCACTGGTTCTCCTTTGTCTAACTTCCTTGTTACCTGCTAATCTGAACAGATTTGCACTCTTACAATTGTACACTCTGCTTGTCCTTTCCTGTCACACTCTGGTTACCTTTATCCACATTGCTACCCTGCACTATTGCCTTGTCCTTTCCCTTTCTAAATCTTCCCTCACTTGAGCTCACCACCTTCCACCGCCACTGAACCAAACTTTCCTACCAATTTCTTCACTCCGCAACATATCAACACCCAACAGTGGTCATGGATCCGCTGATGATACAGCGTTTTGGGTGAGTGAACGGGCTATTCATCACCAGCCCATTGGTGCTGCCATTCAATGGAACTGCCAGCCTCTGATTGACTGACAGCTTTTGGTGGGCATAGCCTCTGCCCCGGACTCTTCGATCACAGGGAAGGCCGGGCACTGCTCAGTAAAGTGCCTGAGTGGCACTTAATAAGACAGGTCATTCCAAAAGAGGCGATGTGGGGCTCGTGCCAATTCTGCAGTCAGTGGGCAAGACCCATCACCTCCATTAATTACCACCCTTCCTGTGAAGCTACAATTCAGAGTGGATCACAAGAACCAATATCAGATGACATTTACAACAGAAAACAAACATCAAAGAAAAAAGTTCTCACTAATTAAATTTTTGGGGATTTTTGTTTGCGGGGCTCATGATTGCATGAACGGGGATGATCAGGAAGGACTTTAGTGGGAGTCGGTGCAGCCGGAGTCAGTGAGTCATTCCAACCCTGGCTTTTGTGAATGATCATCGATAAACAGAGCAATCACTGTGGGAAAATTTGGGCGTATAGTTTGTTTCAGGAAGATCCATAAATCCTCCATGTGAAGTGAGACTAACATGTTTTATGGTGATGTAAACAAAAGATAAAAGAAAGGCTTTGAAGAGGAGGAGGGAAAAAAACAAACAAATCTTAAGCAAATATACATGCTCGCTGTGGAATGTTGAGGAAAATGCATTCATCTTAATTCACCTAAACTGCCAAGGATAGCGTTTTGAGCAAAGGACAACAAAAAATTTATTTGCACCTTGAGAGAATTTTGAACCACGTTAAGTAACAACTGGATTTACATAGTGCAATTAACAAAAAGAAACAACCCAAGATTAAGTGCTAGAAAAACTGATACTGGAGCAGAATGCCAAGAAAGATAACCAAGAGCTTGGCAGAAGAATGGGTTTTGAAAAGATAGAGTGTGTGAAGATTTCCAGATATGAGGACCAAGACACCTAAAGTCTCTGCCTCCCATATGAGGGGTGCCAGAGTAACGAGTGTTCAGAAGACGATTTCAGAAACAGTGGGGAGCGAGATGATGGCAGAATTTATCGATGAAGGACAAAGCGTTTGAATGGAAAGTGCTGGGGTGCAGTGAGCCACTGAAGGGGCAGTTGAGTAAGTGGGAGTTGGTGCATAACAGGATACATGCACAAAACCTCAACAAAAATGGAGAATGCACTTTGTGAGTCCCGTGAGGAGTGCATTAAAGTAGTCAAGCCTTCAGCTAACAAAATCATGTCTAAGGATTTCGTCAGCAGAGGTCAAGGTGGGTAAAATTGCAGAGATCAAAGTAAGTAGCATTGGAGATGGAAAGGAAAGGGTTTGTCAAACTCAGGGATCCCACAGCGATCGCTCTGATTAACCTGCGTTGGCAGTGAGGGGAATCGAGTGAGTGCAAGGCACTGGAGCGTGTGCCACTGTCAGAGATGATGGTTTTGGTTTTTCTAATATTGAATGGAGGTAATTCCGCATTGCAAGTCCTGCGACCATTTTTGGGGTCTATCCAATATAACCCTCTTAGACTTGTACTAAAGGGAAAAAGGTTTACAACAGCAATTTGCATTCTTATAAGGTTTTTAGTAGTAAAATGCCCCTAGTGCTTCACTGGACAGCTCTCAAAAAAACTGACACTGAACCACGTCAGAAAATATTAGGACAACTGTGGAAAGGTGTCATGGAAAACTTTGCCATTCGAGCCCAGAGGCACCATGGCCAATGTGAGGCAAAGCAAGTAGAGAGTACTTAAAAAGCCAGCATTTGAAGGGATGCACAATTTTCAGTTGTTTGTAGGGCTAAGGGAAGTTATGGAAATAGGGGAGGGTGAGCCTGTAGAGCAAATTGAACACAAGGATGAAAATTTAAAATGGAGGTATTGCTAAACTGGCAGCCAATGCGAGTCATCATGCACAAAGATGATGGGTAAAAGGGACTTGGTGTGAATTAAGATATGGGAAGAAGAGTCCTTGATGAGCTGTAGTTTATGGAGGGTTACATCATTATCATTACAGTCACCATTTCCACCAGTGCTCCAATATATAGGAGCCATGCAATGTGAACAGACTTGATCGGATTTACTTGGGCATCCATTAAAAATGTACAGTGCATAAAAGACAAACAAGCTATTCAAGGTCATTTAATTCATCTTTTTCTTGTGTCAATCAGCTGTTTGAAACATACAGCATACTGTTCAAGTTATAGGTCTCATAGTAAGCTGTGTGAGCTTACAACACGAAGCTTTCATTAGGAAGATAAGATCAGAACTTTCACAAAGCTACTATGCTTCATGGATTCCAGTCATCAGAATTAGCTACTCCAGAACACACTTTGGCAGAGGTCCAGATATAGGCAGGGGCCATCAGTTCCTGAGTCTACTGATATTTTAATCTCAACGTGTTATCAAATATGGGGCTGGGTTTTACATTTACAGATGGATTTTTGCACCCACTGCCCCTTCCTCAGAACCGACTGACGTAAAAAGAAATGGCTGCCCCTACAGTGATAATACGCTGGGAGCAGCTTTCACTCGATGACTGTGGGATTTCTGCCCCTCAGGAAAGGAAGTCTTGTTCACTGCGTACTCTCAGCAGTGCCGGAAGAAAGTAGTAGCTGCGGCTGAGACTACAAGCAAGCCTCTGAGAAGAAGTGTCATGGATGCCAAACTAAGGTAAGTCAAGCTCTTTGTGGAGGCAAGGGCGGTGGAGGGGGCGGGGGTGCGGTATCGGTGATCCTAGAGAAGGAGAATGCACTGAGGACACAGCTCAGACCCCCTACCCCGCTTTCCTTTCTCATCATAGATGGTGAAAAAGAAGATTGGTCTCTTTCTTCCACCTTCCATCGTCCACCACATCATGGCAGCCAGTTAAGGGCCTCAATAGATCTAAGGGTGGGCGAGCTGGCTGATGCCTTACCCACCCACCGTGTTAAGGAAAACAGCTCAGGCTGAATGTTGGTGGGCTAGTCACCCATCTGATGTCCCCGGGCCTCAAATGTGCCCAGTGAGCGGCTGTAAAATTCCTCCCTTGATCACAGTCTTGAAACTACTACTTCACCCAACAGCAAAGGCCTTTTGAAGGAAAGAGTCCAGGTTTTCATGACTAAATTCACACATGCAGTACTCAGTTGGGAGTACTCAGTGACACTGGGGGCCCGGTTTCCATTCTAAGTGCTGAATCTGGGTGTAATGCAGACCAACTTGGAAATCTGCTTTCAGGCACCCCTATATGCACTCATAGAACATTGAACATGGAACATTACAGTGCAGTACAGGCCCTTCAGCTCTCAATGTCGCACCGACATGTGAAACGAATCTAAAGCCCATCTAACCTATACTATTCCAATATCATCCATATGTTTATCCAATGACCATTTAAATGCCCTTAATGTTGACAAGTCCACTACTATTGCAGGAAGGGCATTCCACGCTCTTACTACTCCGACATCTGTTCTATATCTATCACCCCTCAATTTAAAGCTATGTACTAGCCATCACCATCTAAGGAAAAAGGTTCACACTGTCCGCCCTATCTAATCCTCTGATCATCTTGTATGCCTCTATTAAGTCACTTCTTAACCTTCTTCTCTCTAACGAAAACAGCCTCAAGTCACTCAGCCTTTCCTCATAACACCTTCCCATCATACTAGGCAACATTCTGGTAAATCTCCTCTACACCCTTTCCAAGGCTTCCACATCCTTCCTATAATGAGGTGACCAGAACTGAACGCAATACTCCAAGTGCGGCCGCACCAGAGTTTTAAAGAGCTGCAACATGGCCTCATGGCTCCTAAACTCAATCCCTCTACCAATAAAAGCTAACACACTGTATGCCTTCTTAATAACCCTATCAACTTGAGTGCCAACTTTCAGGATCTATGCACATGGACACCAAGATCTCTCTGCTCATCTACACTACTAAGTAACTTACCATTAGCCCAATACTCTGTATTCCTGTTATTCCTTCCAAAGTGAATCACCTCACACTTTTCCGCATTAAGGTCCAATTGCCCAACTCTCAGCCCAGCTCTGCAGCTTATCTATGTCCGTCTGTAACCTGCAACATCCTTGCACACTGTCCACAACTCCACACTGTCATACACAAATTTACTAACTTATCCTTCTATGCCCTCATGCAGCCATCTCCAGTCCCATTCGTGCAGTGGGCGGGGCTTACCATGGCCAAAACGATCGGAGCTCAGAACATGCGCAGTTAGAAAAAAATTTGAGAAAGCGTGTCCATGTCAGATCGCTCCCAGGCCACAGAAAATGGAGAAAGTGGTCCAGAGTGAAAAACGGGAGCAATGGTGCACACACACATCACTCTCCCCCTTATCAACCCTCCCACTACCCACACACATCACTATCCCCTTATCCACCACCCCCCCACTATCCACACATATCACTGTCCCTCTCATCCATGCCCCCAACACCCACACATATCACTGTCCCCCTTATCCACCCCCCCACTACCCACACACATTACTGTCCTCCTTATCCATGCCCCCACTACCCACAAACATCACTGTGCCCCTTATCCACCCACCCTCCCACTACCCACACACATCACTGTCCCCCTTATCCACCCACCCTCGCGCTACCCAGACCAAATCACCACCCCTGCCCCCTTCCCCCCCACCAATCATCTGCAGAGTGGCAGCAGACCCCCCTGCCCCCCTCCTGCGCCCCCACCAGACAGCCATCTGCCCCCTTCCCCATCAGAGATCCATCTGCTCCCCCACCACCAGAGGTCCATCTGCCTTGTCTCCCCACCAGTGAGCGATCGGCCTTCCCCCCACCCCACAACCAGACATTGATCTGGCCTCACTTAACCCTCCTCCCTCCTGCAGACAACGATCTGACCTCACTCACCCCCCTTCCCCACCAATCAGCCCCCCTCCCCCCACCACCAGACAACGATCGGCCCTCCCCACTCCCCCCCTTCCCATCAGAGATACATCTGACCCATCTCCTCCTCCTACCTCCCCAACCAGACAACAATCTGGCCTCACTCACCTCCCCCTCTCCCAACCACAGAATGATCTGACCTGCCTCCCTCCTCCCTCCCCACCACCGATCTGAGTCAGAGAGCCATTGGAAACACTGAACATAGAACATAGAACATAGAACATTACAGCGCGGAACAGGCCCTTCGGCCCACAATGTTGCGCCGACCAGTCTTATTTTTAAAAAAAAACATTGACCCACTAATCTAAACCAATCCCTTTTCGTCCATAAACCTATCCACCAATCTCTTAAACGCCCCCAAACTAGGCGCATTTACAACTGCAGCAGGCAGGGCATTCCAGTCCCTCACCACCCTCTGGGTAAAGAACCTGCCCCTGACATCCGTCCTATAACTACCACCCCTTAATTTAAAGCCATGCCCCCTCGTGCTAGATTTCTCCATCCGAGGAAACAGGCTATCACCATCCACCCTATCTAAAACTCTAATCATCTTATATGTTTCTATAAGATCCCCTCTTAGCCGCCTTCTTTCCAGTGAAAACAACCCCAAATCCCTCAGTCTCTCCTCATAGGACCTCCCCTGCATACCAGGCAACATCCTGGTAAACCTCCTCTGCACCCTCTCCAAAGCCTCCACATCCTTCCTGTAATGTGGGGACCAGAACTGCACACAGTACTCCAAGTGCGGCCGCACCAGAGTTGTGTACAGTTGCAACATGACGCTGCGACTCCTAAATTCAATCCCCCTACCAATAAACGCCAAGACACCGTACGCCTTCTTAACAACCTTATCTACTTGATTCCCAACTTTCAGGGATCTATGTACACATACACCTAGATCCCTCTGTTCATCCACTCTATTCAAAGTCCTCCCGTTAGCCCTATACTCAACACATCTGTTATTCCTACCGAAATGGATTACCTCACACTTCTCCGCATTAAACTCCATCCGCCACCTCGCGGCCCAGCTCTGCAACCTGTCCAAGTCACCCTGCAAACTTCGACACCCTTCCTCACAATCTACCACACCTCCGACTTTGGTGTCATCAGCAAACTTACTAATCCACCCAACTATACCCTCATCCAGATCATTAATAAAGATTACAAACAGCAGTGGCCCCAAAACAGATCCCTGAGGCACACCACTCGTAACCGAACTCCATGATGAATAATTACCATCAACCACCACCCTCTGTCTCCTATCTGCTAACCAATTCCTGATCCAAGTACTTAAATTACCACCAATCCCATACATCTGCATTTTCTGCAGAAGCATACCATGGTGAACCTTATCAAACGCCTTACTAAAATCCATATATACCACATCTACTGCCTTACCTCTATCCACCTCTTTGGTCACCTTCTCAAAGAACTCAATAAGGTTAGTAAGGCACGACCTTCCCGCTACAAAACCATGCTGACTATCTCTAATCAATTCATTACTCTCCAAATAACTATAAATCCTATCCCTAATAATTCTTTCTAAAACCTTGCCCACTACAGAAGTAAGACTCACTGGTCTATAATTCCCAGGGAAGTCTCTGCTCCCCTTCTTAAACAATGGGACAACATTCGCTGTCCTCCAATCTTCCGGTACTATACCAGAGACCAACGACGACCTGAAGATCAGAGCCAGTGGCTCTGCAATCACCTCTCTTGCCTCCCATAGAATCCTAGGGTAAATCCCGTCTGGACCAGGGGACTTATCTATTTTCAACCCATCTAGAATATCCAACACATCCTCTGTATCAACTACAATACTTTCTATTTTACACCCCTTCACCCCAGTGACCTCCTCAACTACATTCATATCGTCCTGCGTGAACACCGAAGAGAAATAATGGTTCAATGCCTCTCCAATCTCTTCCGGTTCCACACACAACTTCCCCCTACTGTCTGTAACTGGCCCTAATCTTGCCCTGACCAACCTTCTGTTCTTGACATACCTATAGAACGCCTTAGGATTCTCCTTAATCCTATCAGCCAAAGTCATCTCATGCCCTCTTCTAGCCCTTCTTAACTCCCTCTTCAACTCCCTCCTAGCCAATCTAAAGCTTTCTACTGCACTACCCGAGCCCTCAAGCCTCATCCGAACATAAGCCTCCTTCTTCTTCCTAACCAACAAATCAACTTTTTTTGTGCACCACGGTTCCCTAGCCCTACCAATTCCTCCTTGCCTGAACGTGCTCTTAGAAGCTGTAGTGTCTGATTCAGACTTTTATTTAGCAGGTCCATTACGGTGCAGTTCTGGATTGGCAAACGTGGTGGTAAAGGGGGAAATGTTCATGAAGTTGGGCAGGCAGTTCACTAATTCAATTTAAATGCATGCAAATTGCCCTTTTTGGGCGCGAAGCAGATCGCTGCCGTTCCCGGGTTTCGGTAAAATGGCAATCTGCGTGGATGTGGGCACGGACCATGTTAATGGCCTCACACCCGACTTTACCACATTTTCGCACCTGGCAATGTTAAAATCGGGCCCTGGGTTTCTGATTCAATCTGCTGTTGTATGTTTATTGCAAATGAAAACAGGTTGACCGCCTTGCAGAGAAGACTGTGGAACAGATCAGTGTTGGATAACAGTGTCATCGGTGGCAATGCCATACTGAGCTTTGGGGAAAGCCCTTCCAGGATCTGTGTCAGTTCCTCAGCCTGTTCTAACAGGGCTATAAATTTACACCTTAAAATTTGCAGCACCACAGGACAGAAAAATCAAATGGCAGGTGTTTTACTTTCTGAAGTATTTTTTGCAGTAACGATCATCGAGACCTGCACTGTATTTTGTGTTTTACTGAAATGAAAGCACAATGGCATCAGAAGACGGCACACTAAAAATTGAAATGCATCCATAATTGGATTTTTTGTTAAACATGCCATGCCTAATGCGCATAACTAATGATTGCTTCAAACTTTAATTTCCAAAAAGAAAATTGTACTTGAAAAAGCAAGTTCCACACATTCTTTAGGCTCCAAATGTTAACTGCAGATCTTGCTGTTCCAGCTTCTATTAATGAGATTGACAAGAAAGATCAGGGGAAAATATGCAGATAAAAGTCAGTGCAACTTGCTATACCACTGCAGGAAATTCAGGAGTACATTTCGCTCTATGAGAATTTTCAACATATTCAGAGTCTCACTATACCATCCAACAGCTTTTGATGAAACGGAGAAGAAAAATCTAGATAATATCCACGAGAATATACACAATTACTTTCAAAAGAAGGATTTAATTGTGAAAATGAAAAAAACAATTACTACAGGTGCTGAACACTTGAAACACAAAACAGAACATTGGGAAACTGGAAGATATGACAAATTAACATTTTAGGAACAAAAATCAAGAGGGTGGAGAGAAAAGGAAAAGATGGAAGATGGAATGTGATTCAGTGACCAAAGTGAAACTGGTGTAAGACAAGTGGAGGTGGGACTAATCCTGGCTCATGATCCTGCCTCTGCTCTTAGCCTGTCAGGATCCCAGGCCAACACTATAGTTAAGAAAACCCACCAATGTCTCTACTTTGTCAGGAGACTGAGGAAATTTGGCATGACAGCTATGACTCTCACCAATTTTTACAGATACTCCATAGAAAGCATTCTTTCTGGTTGTATCACAGCTAGGTATGGTTCCTGCTCTGTCCAAGACTACAATAACTATAAAGTGAATGAAGCCCAGTGTATCACACAAACCAGCCTCCCACCCATTGATACTGTCTGACACTGTCTCAGAAAAGCAGCCAGCATAATCAAGGACCCCATGAATCCCAAATATACTCTCTTCCACCTTTGTCTGTTAGGAAAAAGATACAAAAGCCTGAGGTCACGTACCAACCAACTCAAGGACAGCTTCTTCCCTGCTGCCAACAGACTTTGACTGGACCTATCTTGCACTAAGTTGATCTTTCGCTACACCCTAGCTATGACTATAACACTGCAATCTTCACTTCTCCTTTCCTTCTCTATGAATGGTATGCCTTGTCTATGTAGCGTGCAAGGAACAATATTTTTCACTGTATACTAATACATGTGATAATCATAAATCAAATCAAATCAAAAAGGAATTTCATGTGGTCAGACTCTTAATGACGCTAGAAAGGGACCTCTGTTCATTAAGTGCCTGGAGGTGGGGAGAGACAGGAAAGGCTAGACACCAGGGAAGTGGATCACATGCCATTGCAGTATCTGCTCATTCTTAAAAATAAGGAGAGGATCCTTATCTTCAAAATGAGCACGGCAAGTGAAGGGCTGGGACCCAGTACTAGATAGGGAAAGGTTGGTTTATTAAAATTAAATTGCTGCTCAGCAGTTTTTCTGGCCAATCTTGCATTTTTTCCTTCCATCAACAAAGATCGTTACCGTGCTGCCACTCTGTTCCTGCCAGGCTGCAGCTGGCCAGCTTCACAGAGTTACAGCCACCAACCCCATAAAAATCTCAGGACATCAGATGGCAAGCTCTGAACAAGCTACTGCATTACCTCAATATGCCCAATTAATAGGATGGGAAACTCAGTTCCTGCACACCTCTTCCTCTTTTTGGAAAAGTGAACAGAGTCAGGTACAGAGGTGACAGACCAGCATGCAGGCTGCCAACACTTTTTCTGACTCACTTAACCTCAGTTCCATTCCAACTCAAGATGGGAAAAGCTCGGCCCATGAAGACAGTAGTAAGAGAAAGTGCAGAAATGAAACGTCACCTGAAATAAAGACTTATAAAATATCAAAGCATTTTACAACCAAAGAACTACTTTTGAACTACAGTAACTGTTGCAATGTAGGAAAGGCCAACATGTGCACAGCAAGATTCAGCAAACATCACAAGTTAATAACCAGATAATTTATTTTAGTGACTTTGGATGAGGGAAAATTGTTGGCTGGGTCATTAGGGACAACTTCACTGTACTTTTTCAAAATAGTTCATGGGACCTTTTACATCTCCCTGAGAGGGCAGGGTGGCCTCTGTTTAACATCTGATCCAAAAGACATGGGTCAGAATTTTCCGGTTGTTCATGCTGACAGAATTCTCCAGTCCCGCTGCAGTGAACGGAGATTTGGCCGAGTGCTAAATTCACTGACCTCGCCTGTAGCAGCGGCGGGGCGTGCTGGCCATTCCCTCCCACAGATACAGCATTCATTAGTATTGTCAGCTTAGACGTTTGTGCTCAAGCCTTTGTAATGGGTTTTGAACGCATAACCTTCTGACTGAGAAGTGGGAATACTACTAACTGAGCTCCCGGCTAACCAATGAGACGGAGAGGACGTGTGAATGTTTACAGCGAAATATGTAAGAGTGGGGGGAGGGGGCAGGCAGGAATGGGACTCTGAAGCATGGAAAATCTGGCAAAGTGGAGATGGCTTCCAATACCTCCAGAGTTTGGTGGACACTAGGACTGTACTCCATTCCTTGATGGTGACATTTTTACTGGCTTGCTGAATTAGAATTTATTGTATGCCACAGCTGTAACAGCTGAGAACCAGATTTGGAGCCAACTACCAAAATAACTATGGTGGTGTGAAAAGGTGCTATTTCCATAACTGAGCAAAACTAAATAAGAAATTCACTGAGTGTAAGACTGACTCATCAATATTCCTGGTTTTCACTGAGTCTTGAGGAGATCCATTGCTGATTAGGATCTATAAACTTGGACCTAGATTGTCGTTAATTGAGAGATGTTTTAATGAAAAATAGGGGTTTGAAGTTTAATGTTTAATATAAGCAGGGATCAACTAAGAGGTTCTACAGTTCAGAAATATGAATACAACCTGAACTCTGAGATAAAATGCTTGCTAACTTACTCCGAAATGTTTCACACGGTGTGGATTTCACGTTATTCATTAGTTTACGGGAGTTGTTTCCAACAGCATTAGTGGAGCATTCCAACCTCAATGGGCAGCAGGCCTCAGTATTTGCTTAGAGTAAAGGCAACGTTAAGCAGTGGGAAATGATCTGAATAAATATTGAACATGATCTAATTGTCAGACACACCTCAGTGGGTTGAATAGGCTTTTCTTGTTCCTGATTTAGGTTGTTAAATGGCACCGTAAGTGCGTACTAAGTATATGTGGGAATCTCCCTTGATGGGCTCCTTGAGCCTTGAACTTTTTGAAGCCCTTCCCAAAGCTATATTCCCTAGCAGGCCAGCAGCAAACATACATACTCCCAAGGACACAGCAAACTAACATCCAAGAAAGGCAAAGTTTAATCCAGGGCAGTTTGTCCCCTCATTGTTTTTGCTCAGTGGGGGATTAGCAATTTTTCCAAACCAATATTCAGGACTTGGAACTCAGCCATCAGAATGATTTGAAACGAGGACTGAAATAATCTAAGATGAGAACTCATGTCCCTGTACAAATCTTCCCCTCAGGAAGGGAATGACAGACACCATATAAATGCAATAGCACACAGCTAAGAAAAATAATTAAAAAGGTTAATGGGCAGTTTGTGAGTTGGAGTATAAAAAGCTGAATCGAGTCTCAGTCAGATTCCACCTGGGTTTAGATTTGGGCAGGGCACCTCAGGAAGAATATACTGATCTCACAGATCAACTGCATTGAGCAGCACGTTAAGGCAGGGCTCCCTGGGAGTGCAGTGCAGTGCAAATTCAACAATTTTTAAATACTTAAGTGGTTTTCAAAACGGGCAACAAAATACTTGTTCAGAAACACAGCAGCAGTGTAGATATGGAGCCAAGATTTCCTATTCTGGGCCTAACTCCCTTGCGGAGTAGGAACTGGGAGATTTTCCTGCCACACAGCTCATTGGGAATTCATGCTGACCCCTGCAATGCTGGGTTCATTAATTATGCAATCTGGAGTTTTGACATATAACATGGTGGAGCCAGTTGGCTGATACACGCCTCGCTATCACATCCGGACACCATATTTCAAAAGTGCCAGGGCATCAACTTCTTTGTTGAGAGCCAACTATGGAAGGTTGTTTATTCCATATATAAAGAGCAAGAGGGTAGCCAGAGAGAGAGGGTTGGCCCACTCAAGGACAAGGGAGGGAATCTGTGTGTGGAGCCAGAGGAAATGGGCCAGGTATTAAATGAGTACTTTGCATCAATATTCACCAAAGAGAAGGACTTGATGGATGATGAGTCTGGGAAAGGATATGTAGACAGTTTGAGTCATGTTCAGATCAAAAAGGAGGAGGTATTGGGGTTCTTGAGAAACATCAAGGTAGACAAGTCTCCAGGGCCTGATGGGATATACCCCAGAATACTGAGAGAGGCAAGAGAGGAAATTGCTGGAGCCTTGAGAGAAATCTTTGTATCCTCACTGGCTACAGGGGAGGTCCCAGAGGATTGGAGAATAGCCAATGTTGTCCCTTTGTTTAAGAAGGGTACCCAGAATAATCCAGGTAATTACAGGCCAGCGAGCCTTACATCAATGGTAAGGAAATTATTGGAGAGGATTCTTCGAGACAGGATTTATTCCCACTTGGAAATAAGTGGACGTATTAGCAACAGGCAACATGGTTTTGTGAAGGGGAGGTCGTGTTTCACAAACTTGATCGAGTTTTTTGAGGAAGTGATGAAGATGATTGATGAGGGTAGGGCAGTACATGGTTTTCAGTAAGGCCTTTGACAAGGTCCCTCATGGCAGACTGATGCAGAAGGTGAAGTCACATGGGATCAGAGGTGAGCTGGCAAGGTGGATATAAAACTGGCTCGGTCAAAGAAGACAGAGGGTAGCAGTGGAAGGGCGCATTTCTGAATGGAGGGCTGTGACAAGTGGTGTTCATCAGGAATCAGTGCTAGAACCTTTGCTGTTTGTAATATATATAAATGATTTGGAGGAAAATGTAACTGGATTGATTAGTAAGTTTGCGGATGACACAAAGGTTAGTGGATTTGCAGATAGCGATGAGGAATATCAGAGGATGCAGCAGGATATAGATCAGTTGGAGACTTGGGCAGAGAGCTAGCAGATGGAGTTTAATCCGGACAAATGTGAGGTAATGCATTTTGGAAGATCTAATGCAGATAGGAAATATACCATAAATGGCAGAGCACTTAAGAGTATTGACAGGCAAAGGGATCTGGGTGTACAGGTACACAGGTCATTGAAAATGGCAATGCAGGTGGAAGAGGTAGTCAAGAAGGCATTCGGCATGCTTGCCTTCATCAGCTGGGGCACTGAGTTTAAAAATTGGCAAGTCATGTTGACGCTTTATGGAACATTAGTAAGGCTGCACTTGGAATATAGTGTTCAATTCTGGTTGCCACACTACCAGAAGGATGTGGAGGCTTTGGAGAGGATACCGAAAAGATTTACCAGGATGTTGCCTGGTATGGGGGGCATGAGCTATGAGGAGAGATTGGAGAAACTTGGTTTGTTCTCACTGGGACGACGGAGGTTGAGGGGAGATCTGATAAAAGACTACAAAATTATGAGAGGCATGGACAGAGTGGATAGCCAGAAGCTTTCTCCCAGGGTGGAAGAGTCAATTATTAGGGGGCATAGGTTTAAGGTGCGAGGGGCAAAGTTTAAAGGAGATGTACGAGGCAGATTTTTTACACAGAGAGTGGTGGTGCCTGGAACTCGTTGCCAGGGGAGGTAGTGGAGGCGGATACGGTAGTGACTTTTAAGGGGCGTCTTGACAAGTACATTAACAGGATGGGAATAGAGGGATAGCATAAGTCGGGCAGTATGGTCAGTGCAGGCTTGGAGGGCCGGAGAGCCTGTTCCTGTGCTGTAATTTTCTTTGATCTTTGTTCTTTGAAGAGGTGGCCCAGCGATCCCAGGGAAGTCCGGTCCCTGGATTCAGTGAACCTTGCTCAATGCAATGGAGCTCAGGAGGGCCATCCTGTAAACCACACGAAAGGAGGAGGCCAAACCAGATGACCAACCCTGCAGAAAAGGAGGTTGCCAGAGTGGTCAGTGCCCCTGGACAACTGCCCCATTGTGCCGGAATGACCACATCGATGCTGCCAGGGTGAGTGAATCCTCACTGAATATTAGGCGAGAGTCCCACCTAAACTGAGGAACCTTACCAGAGCTCAAGGAGTGGGCAAACAAGTTAGCAGAGAAAGAACTGGACCCAGCTTGTGCAGATGAAGAGGTTAGTGGACGGGCTCCATCTAGTAAGGATCTATGTATAATAGTATCACCTAAGGGGCATGCTAGTTATAGAATCATAGAATCCTACAGTGTAGGAAGAGGCCATTCGGCCTATCGAATCTTTACCAACCACAATTCCACCCAGGCCCGATGCCCATAACCCCATGCGTTTACCCTAGGTAGTCCCCCTGACATTAGAGTCTACTTAGCATAGCCAACCAACCTAAGCCGCACACCTTTGGATTGTGGGAGGAAACCGGAGCAACCGGAGGAAACCCACGCCAGGCGGGGAGAATGTGCAAACTCCACACAGGCAGTGACCCAAACCGGGAATCCCTGGCACTGTGAGACATCAGTGCCAACATGCTGCCCAAGGAGGGAGGCAGCTCACGCAGTCACGTGCTCTTTTCTCTCATTTACACGTGCCTGTAGGAAGAGGGGAAGGTCAAAAGAAGAAGCCCTGTCTAGCTGTACCTACAACTCACAGGGAACTGAAGACATTGGGGAGGAGAAGGAAAATGCACCTGTTCAGCCATCACAGCAGTCACCTACCCAGCCCAGGAACACAAACTTCAGTGGGTGCCAATTTAGATAGGTCTCATATTTGGGTGGTTACTGCACAGACATGTCTACAGCTGGAGGAGATAGAGCCAACCGAAGGCACTGGTACTCAGGGAACTGTTGGGATAACAGCGTCTGTGACGTCTGAGTAGGATGACAAGATTTTGGGATCAGCACTTTACAAAATGCGAGGGATGCAGTGAGAGGCAGAAGGACATCAGACAGAAGAGTTTTATTCCCTCAACAGAATACCCTGTGTGGCAGAGGAATCCTTCCACCTGCTCGCTAATGAGGTGGTTCAGTCCTCTGTATGCATGAAGGTCGCCATAGGGAGAACAAGGAGCATTATGGAGAACCTTGTCCGGCAGAACACTCAGTTTCTGTCGGAGAAATGTACAGACCTGCAGACCACTGCTATAGCCATGGGTGAGATCTTGCTGTGGCTACTCGAATGAGGGACGCGGCATCCAACTTCCCTCCAGATGCCCTCAGGCACCCAAAGAGAGGAGGAATGGTTGCTGGACACGTCGGGAACTCCACTCAAGGCTGTCTGGCCTTTTGGAATTCCTCTTGCCTACGACCTTTTCAGCTTTGTTCTCTGTGATCGAAGGAGCAGATGACTCATAGTGGGAGAGCCAAAATAAGCCGGGAACCAGCAGACCTCGAATCTCTGGAATACACCCACCAAAAGGCAACAGGAAACACTGGTCAGCAGGCTGCTTCTGCCCCTGCTGCTGGCATCAGGGAAGTATCTAGGTGAAATAGTATGGAATGAAAGGTTATGATTTCACATGTGTTTGCATGGTTGCACAATGTTTGTTCACATTCTTGCATTTTTTAATAGACTACGCTTGACTTTAATGAAGACTGATCTGATTTAATTGCAGTTCATAGTCGTAACAGCCCCCCATCTTCAAGGAGACACCCCAGGCTGGATTTATGTTATCCAGAATCATGCACGTGCAGGGAGGCAAGGATCTTTGCTGGGACTCTTGTGAGTCATGTGCAAGAAGCCTCCTTTGCCCTTCCCGCACTCACCTGTTGAAACACATTAGTATTGTCAGTGCTGTGTGCTGAGGTTCCCCTTCAGTTGTCCAGTTGAATTGACCTGAAACTCCATCCAACCCTATTGATCCAACTCCCATACAGCATCCTGAGATCCCCATCTTCAGACTCTAGGTAGTTGTAAGCAGCCATTGTGCCTGGGACTTTTCAGGTAGAATCCATTGCCTTACAATGTCCCGCAGTGACTCATCCTCCTGGTGTGACCTTTGACCTCCCCACTGTCACCCTACAACTGTCTCCCATTGTCCTCGCTACATTATTCTGGATGATGTCCCCCTGGATAATTGGACGGGACTTCATCTGCATCACACTAATGGTTGCAAAGTGGCTTGGCTTTGGCCTCTGGTGGGAATGGTGACCCACCATGTCAGTCAGGAGCATATGTTCCTTCCACTGTTTCACCTGATTTTTCAACTCCTGTTACATTGGCCGCCCTCCCATCCTCCAGCGAAACTATTTCATCTGGTGGGAAATCCAGAACAAAATAATATCGTCTTAAAGTTAGAGGTCGACCATGTAGGAAAGGAGTGAGCACGCACCTTTTTATAAATGGGTGTCAATCTCCGCAACCAACTGAAAGCTGGATTAACAGAAAGTTTCCAAGTCCAGGACTGTTTGGTTTATGAATATTCTAGGAATATATAAGAAATGCTAAACAAAATACTGCAGATGCTGGATAAAGAATGAAAAACAGAAGCTACTGGAAATACTCAGCAGGTCTGTGTTTACGAGTGGAATCGTGTGGAAGCATCAGGGACTTGCCTGCCAGCTGCAAAGCCAGTGAGAGACCTGTGCTGCTTCTTTTTGGGAAGGCCCACTGAACCACAAGCCAATCAGGCAGTGGTGTGGTCAGCAGTGGGCCTGCCCCTTGAATCAAAACCCCAGGAGCAATCAGAGGCCGGCAGCTCTTGTGCTCAACAGAGTGACTGGAGAGGCCTGGCTACTGCTGGAACTCATGATGTGGAGATGCCGGCGTTGGACTGGGATAAACACAGTAAGAAGTCTCACAGCATCAGGTTTCAGAACGCTGTTCCTTCATCAGGTGACTGCTGGAAGAATAGGCACTGAATTCCCAGCATCGCAGAGAAACCCAGGCCAGGTAATGTGGGAGCAAGGCTTTCATGAGAAGAGGGGAGCAGGCAGGGATGGGGAGAGCACCAAAGACCTGTGATCTGTGATAGGCAAGATGTGGAGATGCCGGCATTGGATTAGGGTAAGCACAGTAAGACGTCTCGCAGCAGCAGATTAAAGTCCATCAGGTTTATTTGGCACTCGCTTTCGGAGTCTCAAGTTCCTTCATCAGGTGAATGAGGACTTTGTGTTGATGTACAAACACAAACTCAATTTACAAAATAATGGTTGAAGTGAGTGTCTTTATAGGTAATCAAGCCTTAAAGGTACAGACAATGTGAGTGGAGAGAGGGTTAAGCACAGGTTAAAGAGATGTGTATTGTCTCCAGACAGGACGGTTAGTGAGATTTTGCAAGTCCAGGCAAGTCATGGGAGTTACTGATAGTGTGACATGAACCCAAGATCCCGGTTGAAGCCGTCCTCGTGTGCGGAACTTGGCTATCAGCACACTGTCGTGTGTGGTGAAGGCCGTCTTGGAGAACACTTACCCAAAGATCAGAAGCCAAATGCCCATGACTGCTGAAGACGCTATAACAAGGAATGAATGAACACCGCTCGACAATCATCAGGCAGTAGTGTTCCCTACCAGCCAGAGAACACTTCAGCAGTCATGGGCATTCAGCGTCTGATCTTCGGGTAAATGTTCTCCAAGGTGGTCCTCACAACACATGACAACTCGGAATCACTGAGCAGAAACTGATAACCAAGTTTAACACACATGAGGACTTGATTACCTGTAAAGACTCGCACTCCAACCATTATCTAGTAAATTGAGTTTGTGTCTGTATATGACGTGTTTGTGAACACAAAGTCCTCACTCACCTGATGAAGGAGCCTGAGACTCCGAAAGCGAGTGCCAAATAAACCTGTTGGACTTTAACCTGGTGTTGTGAGACCTCTATCTGTGATAGGGGCAGAAGACAGGAGAAATTAAATGACAAGTGGGATGAAGATGTAAGTTAAAAGGAGATGGTGATGGAACAAGAAAAGAAACAGAAGACCTATCTAGAGGAGTTGTAAATGGAAATAGTCAAACAGTTACCAACGGCTGCCAACAAAAAAAACAGACAATCTATACACGATGTGTATAGACACACAGAAGAACCTGGGGGTGCAAGTCCACAGATCCCTAAGGGTGGCAGCACAGGTGGAGAGGGTGGTGAAGAAGGCATATGGCATGCTTGTCTTTATAGGATGGGGCATAGAGTGTAAAAGTTGGCGTATGATGTTGTAGCTATATAGAACATTGATTAGACCACATTTGGAATACTGCGTCCAGTTCTGGTCGCCACGCTACCAGAGGGACGTGGAGGCTTTGGAGGGAGTACAGGAAAGGTTTACCAGGATGTTGCCTGGTATGGAGGGTCTTAGCTATGAGGAGAGATTGGGTAAACTGGGGTTGTTCTCCCTGGAAAGACGAAGGATGAGGGGTGACCTAATAGAGGTGTATAAAATTGTGAAGGGCATAGATAGGGTGAGCAGTGGGAAGCTTTTTCCCAGGTCAGAGGTGACGAACACAAGGGATCACAAGTTCAAGATTAAGGGGCAAGGTTTAACACAGATGTCAGAGACACTTATTTTACATAGAGGGTGGTGGGGGCCTGGAATGCGCTACCAAGCAAGGTGGTTGAGGTGGACACGCTGGGATCGTTTAAAACTTATCTAGATAGCCACATGAACAGACTGGGAATGGAGGGATACAAACAAATGGTCTAGTTGGGCACATGAGTGGCACAGGCTTGGAGGGCCAAAGGGCCTGTTCCTGTGCTGTATTGTTCTTTGTTCTTTGTTAAATCATCTGAAATGGTTAAACTCATAATCAAAAGGTGAAGTTCGGTTCTTTGAACTTACACTGGAACAAGAGGCCAAGAGCAGAGAGGTCACATTTGGAGTTGGTGCAGAAATAGGAGGTAGAAGGACAGTAAATCTTTCTCCTGCAATTTAATTGAGGGATTATTTGAGGAAGGCGGGTGGATGGGGGTGGGGGAGGTTTGTTGAGTTGATATGGAGCAAAGGCGGGTAAGTGGAGTTTAAGTATGAATTAGCCGTGATCAAATTGAAAGGCAGAAGAGACTTAGACTTAGACTAAGGCTTCCTGCATCTAGAGGGACACATAAGGCAGACAAAACACATCCTTAGGTCTGTATTCAGGTCCTATTTTAGTGTCTTACCTTCTCACTTAATGCCTTTGCTTTGCCAATTAAATATGGAGATAGTATTGTAACTTAAGGGCTGTTCACCTTTATTCCTTTTAATACCTGACTTGAACACATGTTCTGAAAAACAATTCTTCTGTTGTCAGCTGTGGTATACTTTCTGCTCATTAATGGGATGTTGCTAATTGCCAGATCCAATGCTTTGAGCATCTCAATCCTTCTGACTAATTGGGATTTAAATTGTATTTGTTGCAACAAATCATTAAACAAATGCTCAAATTACTGTGAATTACTGGTACAACTTTATGCAGCTCAGACTCAATGGTCTTTTCTATATGTCATGGTATATTTCTGTATTTCTTCCATGTCCACTAATATAGAAATCATATTCTATTTCATGCTCTGTAAATGATGCGAACTGTTGCCTTGTTTGAATATCTCTTTAGATACAAATTATGGTTGTTTTGAAGTCAACTGACTCCTTCCTTGTCATGAATCCCATTCCTCAGATTCTCAAGCTTTAATACAGCAAGGAATAACTTCCTTTATGAGTACCACACATTCTATTTTAACGTCCACTACCTTAAAACTGTTGTATACATTTTATTCTGTCAGAAGACACTTATTTGGGGTGTTAAAAAAAAAGCATTGTATCATTTTTGGCGCAATGTTCATTCCATTCTCGTTGGTCACCAATTTCTTCAGCATCTGCTGCACACTGGAGAACGGAATGTTATTTTAATGGTGGGTGGGGAAGGAGAGGGAATTTATTGGGATGAGACATTTCTAGACTGGAATGTAAAGCTTTTGTAATGGAGGCTGACAAAGCTTGTCTTGTTTTCATTAATGGACTGGAGACAACATCCAGTCCTTTGTTAGGATCAGAGTCACAATCAATGTAGATGTGAGCATGTAAACCAAGAGAGTAGCTATGCTCCCATTTCCACCCTAATGTGTGTGTTTTTTAACACCTAAAAAAGCAGGTAACATTTATATAAAGCCTTTCACAACATCAGGGTAGCCTGTCGTTTTTCAACAGCCAATTATTAGTTTTTTAATTTTATGCATATTAGAAATAGTGAAATAACTCAGGTCAGGCCCTGTTGATTCTCTAATGCACTAAACATGTGAGGTCCTCAATTCGGTCTGCGCTGGATATGGTGCAGTTCACTCCAGCTGGGAATAAGGTTGCATCTTATAAAGTACCAATATGGCAATTTACAGGGGACAAAGAGATGAAGTTATATGCTTCAGGCAAGGAAAATTGCCCAAGGCATATAACTTGCAGCGAGGTTGCAACAGTCATCTGAATCCAAAGGTCTACAGACCGCACATCACATTCCTCCGATACTAATCAGAAAGTGGTAATGGCAGTATAATTGCAGCCTAGATTTGGGTTAGAAGTATAATGAATATAAAATTAACTAGTCTCAAGCAAGTCTAGAGATAAGAAGACTTTTTTCCTCCTCGCAGAAAGTTGTCAAATGGACTGTTATAATCAAACACCTAAAAGGCAGATAACATTTATAAAAAACCTTTCACAACATCAGGATAGCCTGTAGTTCTTCAACAGCCAATTATTAATTTGAAGTGTAGCTTCTGTTGTGGTGTCTGAATTGCAGCTGCCAATTCACACAAGGCAAAGCTCCACAAACAATAATGAGACAAACATTTCAGTGATGTTTATTGAAGGATAAATATTGGCCAGACCACTTTGTTTAAATATCTTATCTGAAGGCATCTCCAAAATCCCACTCTAGAAACTGGATGCAGAATCTAGACTGAAATTCCAGTGCAATATTGAGGGAGTGCTGCACTGTCTTTCAAATGAGATGTTAAAGTGGGGTCTTGAAGAGTCCATCACGTGGATGTAAAAGATCCTTTGGCAGTATTGCAAAAAGAGGTGGGGAATTCTGCCTCACCAACAATTATCTGTGAACTAATATCACTTAAACAGTTTACCTGGTCATTTTCTTTTCATTGTTGTTTGTGGGTGTGTAAATTGGATGCTGTATTCCCTACGTTACTGTGGTGGCAAAAGTAAGAGGAAAAGAGCATTTTAGGATCAGGATTTCAAATCCAACACGAGGTTTACCAGTTAGCAGTCATCCTCATGCCCTATATTCTTCAGAGACTTGGACAACCTACAGAGGAAATTTCAAAGCACTGGAGAAATACCATCATTGGTTTCTTCATAAGACCCTTGACATCCAGTGGCAAAAAAGGTGATCCAACTTCAGCATCCTCTCCCAAGCCAATTTGCCCAACTTTGAGGTGCCAGTCACTCAAAACCAGCTCCTCTGGGAACGACATGTCATTCGTATGTCTGAGATCAGATTCCCAACTACTCAATTTAGAACTTGGCCGTGTCTCGGAAGGACATTTTAGGGATATCCTCAAAGCATCCCGAAAGTCGTAAAATATCTCCGCTAACTCATGACAGTCCCTGACCTGTGACCAACCAAAATGGTAAAGGTTCATTCAGGAAAGGCACCCAAAACATTGAGAGACTTCATCAGGAATGCATACAGGCTAAGTCAAGGTCGAAGAGAGCACAAACCTCCCATCAACACAACCCTCCAAGTACCTACCAACTGCCCCGAATCGATCTCAAGGGACTACAGAAGAAAACAATAATGACAACACTTCAAAAGTGCTTAATTGCCTGTAAAATGTTTTGGAACAGCAGGAGTTGTAGAAGATGCTGTATAATTGCAAATGCTATCTGTAGTCATTTGTAAAGGAAACAATTGGTTGTGCATTTGAGTAAAATGTTTAACAGACCAAAGCATCAAGTTAGTTAACAGCTATAATTATTTGGTTAAGGCCCAAATATAAGTAGAGAAAGAAAATGATTTTGATGTACCAATTTCTATTCCCTTCTCTCCAATTGTTGTTTTCGTTAGTAGGTACTAACATTCATGAAACACACAGCAGTAACCTTTTTTTGGTGATACAATGTCTTTTCTGATGGAATGCAGTCAGAGTTCTGAAATTTCCGTTACCAACCAATTTGTGAGATTAAACAAACTAAATGCCATAATTGACATTAGTAATTGTTTGTTGTTTTATGTCATATCCGCGGTTGAATAATTTGGGGCAAAAAGTATCTTTGCTTTTGCTAGTTTTTTTTATAAGTCTATTATAATCTCCAGTACAAACATTTTGGGTTCTTTAAACTGTTTTGTGGTCATGCTATCCCATCATGCATTTAGTGTAACATGAAAATCTCGATGTTGATAATAAAATTTGTAACAATCACAATTTATAAACCAGTTACCTACTTTTCAAAATAAATTTGGGTGCTGGGAAGTACTAAAGGGTAAAATATTTCAGTCAATCCTTTAATTTCAAAAAGCCTTCAAACATAAATGAAGAATTACAGCTTGTTTTAATTGATTTGTTGATACAAAGCAAAGTGACTTGAAGGGATCTGATAGGACATTACAGGGATAAGCATGCCAAAATTCACAGAGCAATCTTGCTCTCTCAACCCTGCAATTGTTGGAATTAGATTTCCTTGTTGACCTTTCTGAGCTGTCATTGAGAAGTGAGCTGTCAGATATTTGCAGGAAGCCTACAGTGAGCTGAGAGGAAATGAGAATTTGTTACTCCACATATAAACTCTGGCTCTGGATTGGCCTCATAAATTATGATCAGATTTTGATCATTCTTGCACTCCCATGATTATAAGTTTCCTTCCTTTTCCTCTTTAACATCACCTGACATTTGTTGCTCTTGGGCCGGCAACTAGAACTCACTGATTTAAAATAATTGGCAAAGAAACCTGGAGGGGAAGTGAATAGAACTATTTTCAATCAGAGGGTTTTAAGATCTGGAACAGACAGTCTGCACGGGTGATAGAAGTAAATTCCATTGGAACATTCAAAAGGGATTTGCAAATGGATTTGAAGAGGTCATGGAAAAAGAGATGGGCTGTGGGACTGAATTGAACTAGTTTTTCAAAGAAACGGCGCAGGAGAAAAGGTTTAAATAATGTCCCTCTGTCCTTTAAGATCCTACAATTCTTCAATGGTTCTTTTCTGAGAAGGTGTTGGCAAGTCACATTCTTGAACCACTGCTACATTATTGGTAGCAGCTTTTGAATGGCTTGGTCAGTAACATCAGAGTTAATCACTTTAGTGTGGAATTAGAGTCACATGTCAGCTAGACCAAGTCTAAAGAGCAATGATGAATTGGAGCTCTCTTCTGTTATATATAATTGAAGTGAAAAATGAATTTAAATAGTACAGAGAGTTCAAACAAACAATGGCTACTGGTTGGGAGTGCCACAGCAGGGAGAATTGGGCAAACTATATACTGGACACAATGAAAAATAGATAGTCACTGGTTTCCACTGCATTGTAAGAAATCTCACAACACCAGATTAAATTTGGTAAAACAGGTTTATTTGTAGCAAATACCACTAGCTTTCAAAACTGGCTGTTTCTTGGTCAGGTAGGTCGGGGAGTTCTGAACACAAACAGGACATGTAAAGACAAACTCAATTTACATGAATAATAATTGGAATGTGAGTCTTTACAGCTAATCAAGTCTTAAAAGTACAGACAGTGTGAGTGGAGAGACCATTAAGCACAGGTTAAAAAGATGTGTATTGTTTCAGACAGGAAAGTTAGTGAGATTTTGCAAGTTCAGGCAAGTTGTGGGGTTACAGATAGTGTGACATGAACCCAAGATCCCGGTTGAGGCTGTCCTCATGTGTGCAGAACTTGGCTATCATTCTCTGCTCAGCGACTCTGCACTGTCATGTGTTGTGAAGGCCGCCTTGGAGAACTCTTAATCGAAGATCAGAGGCCAAATGCCCGTGACCACTGAAGTGTTCCCCAGCAGGAAGAGAACAGTCTTGCCTGGTGATTGTCGAGCAGTGTTCATTCATCCATTGTCGCAGCATCTGCGTGGTCTCCCCAGTGTACCATGCCTCAGGACATTCTTTCCTGCAGCGTTTCAGGTAGACAACATTGGCCAAGTTGCAAGAGTATGTACCGTGTACCTGGTGGATGGTGTTCTCATGTGAGATGATGGCATTCATGTCGATGATCTGGCACGTCTTGCAGAGGTTCCTGTGGCAGAATTGTGTGGTCACCGTTCTCCAGAAGGCTAGGTAGTTTGCTGCAGACAATGGTCTGTTAGAGGTTGTGCGCTTGTTTGAAGGCAAGAAGTGGGGGTCTAGGGATGGCCTTGGTGAGATATTCGTTTTCAACAATGACATGTTGAAGGCTCCGGAGAAGGTGTCGTAGCCTCTCTGCTCCGGGGAAGTACTGGACGATGGAAGGGTACTCTGTTCAATGTGTCCCATGTTTGTCTTCTGAGGAGGTTGGTGTGGTTTTTGGCTGTGGTGCGTCAGAACTGTCGGTCGATGAGAAGACCTTTAATCCGGACCTTCAGAGCACCCTCCATGCTCTCATTCCAAGCACTCCCCGCGTTGGAGATCTCTACTGCCTCCCAAAGATACACAAGGTAAACATACCCGGCCGTCCCATCGTAATGGGCAATGGGACCCTGTATGAGAATCTCTCCAGCTATGTCACGGGCATCCTGAAATCCATCGCACAAAGAAACCCGCAGCTTTTGTCGCGACATTACAACTTTCTACAAAAACTTAGCACACATGGAGCAGTTGAACCAGGAGCACTGCTCGTCACAATGGACGTCTCAACACTCTCCACCAGCATCCCCCACGACGATGGCATTGCTGCAATTGCCTCAGTATTCAACGCCAACAACTGCCAGTCTCCAGATGCAATTTTACAACTCATCCACTTAATCCTGGATCACAATGTCTTCACTTTCAGCAACCAGTTCTTCATCCAGACACAGAATAGCCATGGGAACCAAATTTGCACCTCAACATGCCAACATCTTCATGCATAGGTTCACACAAGGCCCCTTTATCGCACAGGACCTTCAACCAATGCTACACACTAGAGACATCGATGACATTTTCTTCCTCTGGACTCATGGTGAACAATCACTGAAACAACTATATGATGACATCAACAAGTTCCATCCCACCATCAGACTCACCATGAACTACTCTCCGTTATTGGTTACATTCTTGGACACACGCATCTCCATTAAGCTCAGTCACCTCAGTACCCCACCTTATCACAAGCCCAAGGATAACCTCACGATGCTCCACTTTCCCAACTTCCACCCTATACACATTAAAGAAGCCATCCCCTATGGACAAGCCTCCACATACACAGGATCTGCTCAGAGCAGGATCACAACAGACACCTCCAGACGCTGAAAGATGCCCTCATAAAAATAGGATATGACACTCGACTCATCGATCGATAGTTCCGACGCAGCCAAAAACAGCACCAACCTCCTCAAAAGACAAACACAGGACACGGCGGACAGAGTACCCTTCGTCATCCTGTACTTCCCCGGAGCGGAGAGGCTACAACATCTTCTCCGGAGCCTTCAACATGTCATTCTTGAAGACGAACATCTCACCAAGGCCATCCCCACACCCCCACTTCCTGCCTTCAAACAACCGCACAACCTCAAACAGACCATTGTCCGCAGCTAACTACCCAGGACAACAGCCTTCAAGAGAACAGTGACCACTACACCACACAACCCTGCCACAGCAACCTCTGCAAGACAGGCCGGATCATCAGCATGAATGCCATCATCTCACATGAGAACACCATCCACCAGTTAATGTTGTCTACCTGATACGCTGCAGGAAAGGATGTCCTGAGGCATGGTACATTGGGGAGGCCATGTAGACACTATGACAACGGATGAATGAACACACTCGACAATCACCAGGCAAAACTGTTCTCTTCCTGTTGGGGAGCATTTCAGTGGTCACGGGCATTTGGCCTCTGATCTTTGGGTAAGCATTTTCCAAGGCGGCCTTCATGACACACGATAGCGCAGAGTCGCTGAGCAGAGAATGATAGCCAAGTTCTGCACACATGAGAACAGCCTCAACCGGGATCTTGGGTTCATGTCACACTATCTGTAACCCCCACGACTTGCCTGGACTTGCAAAATCTCACTAACATTCCTGTCTGGAAACCATACACATCCTTTTAAGCTGTGCTTGTTGCTCTCTCCACTCACGTTGTCTGTACCTTTAAGACTTGATTAGCTGTAAAGACTCGCATTCCAACCATCATTCATGTAAATTGAGTTTGTGTCTTTATATTCCCTGTTTGTGATCAGAACTCCCACCCACCTGACGAAGGAATGGCCAGTTCTAAAAGCTAGTGGCGTTTCCTACAAAGAAACATGTTGGACTTTAACCTGGTGTTGTGAGACTTCTTCCTGTGTTTACCCTAGTCCAATGCCGGCATCTCCACATCATGACTTCCATTTCATTAATAGATACTTGTCCTAGATGTGTTACTTTGTACTGAAAATTGTATCAAAGAAATAATAGGCAGAGGCTGTTAGCCTAACCCAGTGGTGGGCAACCTAAGCTAATGTGTAGATTGCAAGATTCATGACCCCATGAATAAGTTTAAAGACATTTAACACACACTGAATATTCCATGAGTTATAAAAATGCTTAATCATTTACTATCAACATCAGATGTTTAAAAAAAATTACACTATGGACATAGCGGGAGCGCACAGCTCTCAAAGTCAATGTTTTATGCAATTAGTATCACTTCACAAGCCCTTGCTTCATGTGCATATTACTTCAGTCATACTGGTAGAAGGAAAATTACACAGACGGAAATCAGTGGAATGTGGCAACTCTGTGTGTGAGCAACAGTCAACAAAATCCCTCGAGAGCCATACTGACAACCCAGCAAGTCCCCCAGGCCATAGGTTCCCCACCACTAATCTAACCCCCTGCTAAATGCATTGCCCAGCCTGGTAAGTAGCCCAACACCATTAACACCCATTGTAGAGATAAGGTATTGAAAGGAATATAACATACACCATGCCTTCCCACTTTCTAATTAGTATTGATTTATTTTTCTAAGGAAAAGCTAGCACAACTAGGAAATTAAAGTACTTTTTGGATCATATATCCAAATTCATGGCCCATTTCTCACTGAAAGTTGGGCCTTCAGTCTCATCTCTGTAAAGCCGTGAATGCTAAATGTTTTCGCGGGAACTTAACATTCTGGTAAAACATTGACCCATTTTTCACCCCGAAATGCTGGCACAATTCCAATATTTTCTGTTTCTATCATTTTTCATACAGAGGCTTTGAAATGCACTAAGGGAGTTAGTGATAGATGCAAACATTATAATGGCATTTAAAAATTAGTTAGATTCATGATTGAAAGTAAAGGAGATAAAGGGGGCAATAGGAACAGAAGCGCAATGATATACAGCATTTAAAAATCAGTTAGATACATGATTGCAGATAAAGGAGATAAAGGGATAATGAGAACATGACTAGCGCATGAAGAACTTGAGATCAGCATTGATGTTGATAAGGTGAGTAAGTAACCGCTCTCTCATTTCGTGCTGCTTAGTATTAGTTTTCCCAGAGTAAGCAGCAAGGCAGGTGTTAGGCCTTTAGTTGCACAAACTCATGTCAATCTCATACCTGAGTCTCACGTCTTTTGTTTGGTCTTCATCAAAATGGCATCTAACATGACCTCCACTAGAACTGTGTTTGCTCAATGCAAACTCCATTTTGGACTCGAAACAGCATCCATTGTGTCAAAAGCTCTATGGAGCTGTATTTCGAAGTGCATTTCTATTTTCTGTGTTTGTTCTATTTATTCGCCACATTTTGCGGTTCAGTTGATCAGTCTGAAAGTACCCTTGCCTCGTAAAATTCTATCACAGCTTCCCATCTTCATGCATGATCAGATTCTGGGGAGTAGTTACTTCTGTACTACTGTGGGACTTGCTGAAATTGATGGAAGCAATTTAGATGCATATATGGAGCTGGAACTTTAGCAAAGCACAGGGTAAGATTCTAAATCATATCCATCTGCTGACTGTCCAAGCACAAACACATCAAACGTTTATGGTGGTTAGGGGTTTGGTCAATTTGTAGTTAGATATTTTGGTCATTATTAAATATTGTGAGGTTAATAAAATACCAAGAGTCTTGTTATTACCATTGATATTTTTCACTACAGGCATCTCTGACTTCCTTTCATTTTGTTCCTTGCCAGTACATTTTGGAATTTTATGCATTTTGTACAAAGAGACTGCTTAAGGAGAAGATAATGAAGGCTCTTCCATTATCCTTGTTAGTTTAATTCTGAACATCTTTATGAGATAACTTACTTCCTACATTGCAACACTATCTAAACTTCAATGGCACTGCTAAATACTTTGGGATGTCCTGAGGGCATGAAGGCACTCTATCAATGGAAATCTTTTCTTTCTGAGCAGTATGAAATTTACTTCCTTAACATTCTTCCATCTTCCTTCCTCAACCAAGCCAGTCCTTCCCATTTTATTCCTCAGATTTTGCTCTAATTGGAGGGAAGAAATAAATATCACCCATGGTCTTATTAGAGTTGTGTTTACATAAAGAAATGTTATTTTTTGGCACAAAATCAAACACAATTTAATCTCTGGATCAAAAGCCGTGCCCTTTTTTCTTTAAAAATGACCCTGAGGTATTTGGTAGATAGTTTCAGGATTCTTCTATCTTGTTGCCTGAGACTTTATTCAAGACAGAAATTCTGTTATCAAAGTTTTAGAAATTATCCAGTTTGGCTTGGTATATTTTTATCATTTAATACAATATTATGTATTTTCCTTTTCTAATTTTATGACAGCAAAATACTTTTCATTGAGATTTTGAATCTGAACAAAGTGAATGTGTCAGCCATTGATGTGGTACATTTTGGTAGAAGTAATGAGGTAAAGCACTGGAAAATGAAGGGTGCAGGTCAAAACAGGGTACAGGAACTGACAGACATGGGGAGTGTATGGGCACAAATTATTGATGGGGGCAGAGCAGATTAAGAAAGTGGTTAAAAAGGAATATGGAATCCTGGCTTTATACATATACTCAAAGTACAAAAGTAAGGAAGTTTTGATGAAATTTTACGAAACGTCTGTTCAGCACCAACTAGAGTATTCTGTCCATTTTCTAGCACCACAATTTAGGAAAGATATGAAGGGTTCAGAGAAAATATTTACAAGAAAGATGCTTAATATAATCCAGTGGGCCATTACCTATGCCTACCCACCTGTTCCCGACCTGTCTGAAATTGTATGGGATCAGAGGAGGCATCAGGCAGCTTTTCCACTCTTCTGCCTCTTAATTTACCACTTAAAAGTCACCCAAGGACCTCATCCCTCAAGTCAGAAGAGCACATTAGAAGCACCCAACACTGAAGATAATGCTTCAGTATGGGCTACTTTTAATGGTAATGGTTCCAGGGATGAGAGATTTCAGTTCTGTTGATAGATGGGAGATATTGGGATTGTTTTCCTTAGAGAGAGAAGATGAGAGGAGATTTGACGCAGGTGTTCAGAATTTTATAAAGGGTCCAGACAGAGAAGATGGAGAGAAACTTTCCATTGAAGGAACAGTCAAGATCCTGGAGATATCAATTTAAGGTGATTGGCAAACGATTTCTGCAGATTTAACATTACAAAGCAAACTAAAATAACAAGCATACAAATGCAGGAATTGCTGGACGAAAAAGAAAACATTGTTGTTTTCTAAGATCCTAGCAACAACAATGAAATGATTGATTTATTATAGAAATCTATCAATTAGTCTACACAAATGCACTTTGAGGGAAGTGATGGGGTACTTGGCCCTGGGATTATTGTCCATAAAACTGGATAACTGTTATACCAAATGGGCGTGAGAGACAAGTTGTTTATGAACACGTGGATCACTGGAGGACGATAGAGATGCTCTAGCAGTCTGTGTTGCCGTCAACAAATGTTTTTGAGCAGTTAAGCACCAAAGTGCCTGATTGACTACTATAGACATAACTGATGTCTTCATGGGAGCAAGTAGTTATGAATTGCCTGTGCCAGAAGAGGTACCTGTTGTTGCAGTTCCTATTCACATTGATCCTATGGAAACATCTCAGACTGCAGAATTACACCCCTCCACAAGAAACAGAAAAACCCCACAAAGACTTGATTTATAATTGTCTAACTCGTATATAATATTTAAGTTGAATTTAGGACTGAAAAAATTAGTTATTTAAGATTGTATAAATAAGTTAAAGGAATAGGAATGTGGTGATTATCCCTTTAAGGGCATCACAGCAAAGTAAGAGTCACCTGGCTTGGATGACCAACTGGACACAGAGTGGGTAATCATGCTGGGAGTGGAGTCATCTTAAGCAGCAGATATTGGGCAGCACAGTGGCACAGTGGTTAACACTGCCATCTCACAGCACCAGGGACCTGAGTTTGATTCCCGGCTTGGGTCACTGTCTGTGCGGAGTTTGCACATTCCCCCTGCATGTGCATGCGTTTTCTCTGGGTGCTTCGATTTTCTCCCACAGTCCAAAGATGTGCGGTTAGATGGATTGGCCATGTTAAATTGCCCCTTAGTATCAGGGGATTAGCTAGGGTAAATGCATTGGATTATGGGAATAGGGCCTGGGTGGGATTGTGGTCAGTGCAGACTCGATGGGCCAAATGGCCTCCTTCTGTACTGTAGGGATTCTATGGTTCTTAATAGAATCCAGCAACTGAATATGTTGGGAGCTAGCTGTAGCCATGAGGCTGCTCTACAATTCTTAATTAATAAATCATTTCTGTGGTCACTAATGGAATCTCTGAAAGTGCATCTTTACATGTATGCACATTCTGAGGATCCAACTTGATCCAATACTTGAAGTTTCATATTATTACACTATGTCTTATTATGTACTTAATATGGGTTTTTTTTATGTTGCCATGGTGTGGCTGGTGCTGTATGAATGTAAGGGTTGAAATCACATGCCCAATGACAATGTCTATTACTCATTTCTTATTTACTAATCAGAAAAGGAATGATCGACATCTGGATTCTGAATTATTCACATGTGGTTGGTGGCTACTCTACTGGGTAACATTTCTTTAAATGAAAGCCTTTGAGCTTTCATTTGGATATTTTACTATGTATTATTTGACAAGCACAGCTTGTAAGGAATTTTTGCATGAATTATCATTCCAATATTACACAATGTTAATTTAAAAAGTCAACACTGAAGTTGCCCCTTTTTTTTCTGTTCCCTTTATAGAATCCTGCAACAAAAAGGGTATATGCCTAATACACAGTCTGAAGTTCAACAAGAACAACTTATTACATTTATATGGTGCCTTTGACGGGAACAGAGCAGAAATATAATGACGCACAAGTATAGGAGAGACGGGTCTAAGCGTAAAGAGAGAAAGTGGGAAATAGAGGCTTGGGTCTGGAGTGGCAGCCAATATATTTGACACTGGGAGATTCATATTCCAATGGAATGGCAGAGATTAGCAAATGCTGTGCTTGTATAGATGCCATCTTGTCACAGGAAACGAAAGAGATGGTATATGGATACAATGAGTATTCTACTATGGTAAGTTGTCGGAGCTAGAGCAGATGAAGCTTTATTCTGTGCCTTACGGTGCTCTACCTGACCTGGGAATGACAATGGAAGAGCAGACTTCTTTTCAGTCTTCCAGTCGATATTTATCCCTTAAATAGTACCTATACAAATGATCAGGTCATCATTTTATGGAATCTCGTTGTGTGCAAACTGGTGGTGTTTCCTACATTTCAACAGGGACGGCACTTCAAATGTATTTCGTTGGCTCTAAAGCACTTTGAGATGTTCTGATAGCATGAAAGATGTCTAAGATATACAAGTTATTTTCTTTAATTGTTCCTTTCCTTTTGTCTTTCTTTTTGTTCTCTTTATCTATCTTTCTTTCTTTCCTTCTCTTTCCGTCTTCTTCCTAAAATCTTATTGCAAAACGCCCAGAAATGCCAAAAATATCCTTGCTGTTTACCTAACTAAGTTTATGTTAAAGAAAAACATGAAAAATAATCAGAACTGCAAAGAGACAGGAAGAATTGATATCAGTGCCTCCACTATAAATTTTTGGATGTTAAACAAACATGATCACAGTGCAGATCAACTTAAATTCTAGCAGATTTGTTGTTTTTGACTAAATGAGCTGTTAGCTTTGTTTAAGTGGACTTGAGCTGCATTAATTTTTATACCCTGAACGGATAAGCATTTATTGTAAAAGTACTTTTACTCCATGTGGAAGATGCCACTTTCAAGTTCATATTATTCTCATCCAAGGAAAACAGATGAGAGCAAAACTTAAAAAAAAGCAGAGAAAAGTAATCAGTGACTCATAAAAACAGCAGGCTTTTGCGACTCTATTTCAATAAAGCAAAAGAAAATACATATAATAAGTTACAGATGTTTTATTCATTAATGAGCCAAAAACCACAGGGATCTCATGCCCCAACTCTGATCACCTAGTCAAATTCCAAAGCTACATCAAGAGAGCAATTATATGAAATGAAACATATTGGTGAAGTTAAAAATAATTGGCTAAATGAATACTGTGTCTCATCTATAACTTCATTATAGTTTCGATCATAACCATCTTAACTACCAATTTCATGAACATCAACATTGTCACCACATCCATTGTCATTAACATCACCACGGCCAATATCTTCAACATTCGCATCACAATCGACCACTTCATTCCCAGTACCATCATCATCCTCCTCATCAACTCCATTCTCCGCACCAACATCCTCCAAACTATCATTGTCCTCCTCACACACACCTCCCCCCACCACACCATCCTCCACCCACACCATCCCCCTACCCATGCCACCGCCCTCACCGATACCAACCCTTCACCAACACTATCCTCGACATCAGTGCCATCCCCCTCATCACAATTAGCCTCCTCTCTAACACCTAAACTATCATTATTGTCACTTACATCAACATCATTATCTGCACAGCACAGAAAAGATTTTTGAAATTCACTCATGGGGTGTGACAGCTGATGATAAAGCCATCCTTAATTTCCCATAAGGAGGTGCTGATGAGCTACCTTCTTGAACACGACTGAGTGGCTTACTCGGCCTTTTCAGAGGGTGGTCAAGAGTCAACCACTTAAGTATTGAACTGGAGCTACATTTAGATCAAAAGTGTGGCATCAAGGAGCCCTAGCCAAACAATGGTATCAGGGGGCAAATTCTCCGCTGGTTGGAGTCATACCTGGTACATAGGAAGATGGTTGTGGTTGTGGAGGGCCAGTCACTTCAGCTCCAGGGCATCTCTGCAGGAGTCCCTCAGGATAGTGTCCTAGGTCCAACAATCTTCAGCTGCTTCATCAGTGACCTTCCCTCCATCATCAGAAGTGGGGACGTTCACCAGTGATTGCACATTGTTTGGTACCATTCGCGACTCCCATGTTCAAATGCAACAAGATCTGGACAATATCCAGGCTTGGGCTGACAAATGGCAACTAACGTTTGCACCACACAAATACCAGGCACCAATAAGAGACACTCTAACCATTGCCTCACTGTCAACACCATTGGATTACCATTGACCAGAAACTCAACTGGACTCACCACATAAACGCAGTGGCTACAAGAGCAGGTCAGAGGCTCGGGATACTGCGGCGAGTAACTCACCTTCTGACTCCCCAGAGCCTATCCACCATCTACAAGGCAAAAGTCAGGAGTGTGATGGAATACTCCCCACTTGGCTGGATGAGTGCAGCTCCAACAACACTCAAGCTTGACATCATCCAGGACAAAGCAGCCCGCTCGATTGGCACCACATCTACTAACATTCAATCCCTCTACCACTAACGCTCAGTAGCAGCAGTATGTACTATTTACAAGATGCACTGCAGCAATTCACCAAAGATTCTTAGACAGCACCTTCCAAACCCAAGACCACTTCAATCTAGAAGGACAGGGGAGCAGATAATTGGGAACACCACCATCTGCAAGTTCCCCTCCAAGCCATTCACCATCCTGACTTGGAAATATATCGCTGTTCCTTCACATTCACTGGGTTAAAATTGTGGCATGCCCTCTAATGGCAGTGTGGGTCAACCCACAGAACGTGGACTGCAGCGATCAAGAAGGCAGCTTCACCACCTTCTCAAGGGCAACTAGGGATGGGCAATAAATGCTGGCCAGCCAGCGAGGCCCATGTCCCATGAATGAATAAAAAAAGGTATAGGAACAGGAGTAAACCATTTTATTCATTCATGGGGCATTGGCAGCATTGATTGACCAGCATTTACTGCCCTTCCCTAGCTGGCCTTGAACTGAGTGGTTTGCTAGGCCCACCAAGAGTCTTCCACCATTTGACAAGATCATCACTGTTTTGATTGTGAATTAGCTCCTTCCTGCCCCCCTAACCCTCGACTTCCTCATCAATCTGCCTAACTTGGCCTTGAATGTGTTCAGTGATAACTGCCTATTTATTGTCCATCCCCAATTGCCCTTGAGAAGGTGATGGTGAACTACCTTTTTGCAGTGCATGTGGTGTAGATACACCCACAGAGTTGTTATGGAGGAAGTTTCAGGATTTCAATGCAATGACAGTGAAAGAATGGCAATATATTTCCAAGTCAGGATGCTGTGTGGATTGATGGGGAACTTGCAGGCTGTGGTGTTCACAAACATTTGCTGCCCTCCTTCTAGCTGGTAGATGTTTCAGGCTTGGAAGTACTGCCGAAAGAGCCTTGATGAATTGCTGCAGTACATGTTGTAGATGGTACACACTGCTGCCACAGTGTATCAGGAACGGAGGGAGTGCATGTATAGGTGCCAGTCCAGCAAGATGCTTTCTCTTGGATGGTATTGAGCCTCCTGGGTATTTTTGGAGCTGCACACATCTAGGCAAGTGGGTAACATCCCATCACACTCCTGACTTGTCCCTTGAAGATGGTGGACAGCCATGAGGTGAGTTACTCAATACAGGATTCTCAGCCTCCAACCTGTTCTTGCAACCAGTGTTTATATGGCTGCTTCAGTTCAATTTCTGGTCAACGGCAATTGCCAGAATGTTGATAGTGGGAGATTCAGCAATGGTTTTGCCATTGAATGTCAAGGAGAGATGGTTGGAGATGGTCATTACTTGGTATTTATGTGGCATGAATCTTGCTTGCCACTTATGAGCCCAAGCTTGGATGTTATCCAGGTCTTGCTATATATGAATACGGACTGCTTCAGCAATCGAGGAGTTTCGAATGATGCTGAACACTGTGTAATCATCAGAGAACATTCCCACCTTTGACCTTATGATGGAGTGAAGGTCATTGATGAAGCAGTTGATGATACTAGAATGCAGAGAGATGTGCCACCCTTTAATCCCATTAGGTTTCCCCGTATGTTTTCACCAGTGATCATGATTAAGTTCCTCCACTCCTTTTACCTCTTGATTTCCTAATTTCTTGGAGTGCTTTATTTGAAGACTGCAAGGACAGATAAAAATACATGTTCAAAGTCAGTCATTTCCTTGTTCCATGTTATTAATTTCTCAGCATCATTTTATCTACTCTCTTTCTTTTTGTATACTTGGTGGCACTTTTACTGTCTGTTTTTATATTTTCTGTTTGTTTCCTCTTTACTCCAATTTTTCCCTTTGTTTTAAGTGATCCTTTGCTGATTTCTAAAATGTTCCCACTACTGTCCTACCACTTTGTTTTGCAGCATTGTACATCTTTACTTTCAATTTAATACCATTCTTAACTTCCTTAGTTAGCCACGCTGGCGAATCCCCCTGGTAATATTTTCCTTTCTAAGCAGAATACATCTTTGTTGAGAGTAATGAAATATCTCCTTAAACTTCTCCAATCTTACCTTTTAACCTATTTTCCCATTCCACTTCAGCCAACTCTATCTTCATACCTTTATTTCAGTTTAAGGCACAAGTTTCTGACCCAAACTTCTTACCACCAAACTAAATGTGAAATTTTATCAGTTTTACCTAGACAATTGTTTTCTGTGAGATTATTTATTAATCCTGTCTCATTACACATCACTTGATCTAAAATAGCCGATACCTGAGTTACTTCCAGAATATATTGTTCTAAGGAATTGTCCTGAATACACGATGAACTTATCCTCCAGACTGCTATTGCAAATTTGATTCATCTAATCTATATGAAGATTCAAATTTCCTGTGATTATTGCAGTACCTTCCTTACAAGCTTCCATTATTTCTTTATATTCTGCCCTACAATGTAACTACTGACAGGGACAATATAAATGTCATCCAGAAGAGACTATCGCCATTTTAGCAGATGAATGCCTTGGCTTCAGAATCAGTGCAGAAGCAGCTGATGAGGTTAGTCTTTAGGAAAATCTAAATAATCTCATCAAATTAGCCAAGATACATAGAATAAAATTCAACATAGAGAAATGCAACTTTAAGTGAAACAGTAATACTCAATGTCGTCACTACCTGAATGCACAATTCATGTTTCCCCCTTTGAAGTTACTTGGCTAGGCTCAAGCTCTGAAACGTCCTCCCTACCCCTCACTGTTTACCTTCCATTTCTCCTTTAAGACACTCCTTGACTCTCTGTACCTTTCTGACCAAGCTTTTGGCTCAGTGTCATACGTGGTTTATAATGCTCCTGTGAAGCACCTTGGGACATTGCATTATATTAACGGCATTAAATTAAGTTGCTGTTGTAGCTGAATGTTAAATTGAAACTATAAGCAGTTCATCTCAGGCTGAAGCAACTTGCTGCAAAAAAAAAGTTCCCTCATATCAACTCTTTTGCTTATCACCTTACATCTGCACCATTGGAAACAATTTCTCCTTATTTAGTCTATCAAAACCATTCCTAATTCTGAAAACCTCGATCAAATTTCCACTTAACCTTCTCTGCTGTAAGGTAAACAACTCAAAATGCTCGTGTGTCTCCAGATGCCCCAAAGTCTCTCATCCCTGGTACCATCCTACTAAAGCTCTATTGCATCTTCTCCAAGGTATTGACTTGCTTACTGAAGTGTTTTGCTTTGAATTGAAAACAATACCCCTTATCACCATGTTGTACAGCTTACCAAAGTTTAGTACAGCATTTTTGCTTTTGCACTCTTATCTCTCCATGAATGAAACCAAGGACCACAAATGCTTTTTAAACATATTTTTCTACTTGTTCTGCCACCTCCAGGGAGTGTACATACATCCCCCAGTCTCTCTGTTCCTGCACCCCCTTTAAAATGGTAACATTTAGCTCATTGGGGATTTTCACAGTAACCTCATTACACTATTAGTGTAAACCTACTTGTGACACTAATAAAATAAACTTCAGTATCACTTCGCATTTTTTTGACATTAAATTTCATTGGTCGTGTTTCTCCTTTTTACCAGCCTGTCTATATCTTCCTCACTGTTTACTACATTTCCAAGTGGAGTCGACGAGGGAGCGAGCTATCTTGGATCTGGTGCTATGTAATGAGGCGGGTAGAATTAGGGACCTTATGGTGAAGGATCCTCTTGGGGAGAGTGATCATTGTGTGGTGGAGTTTCTGGTGCAGATGGAGGAGGAGAAAGTGGGTTCCCGGACACGCGTCCTTTGTTTGAATAGAGGGAAATACGGTAGGATGAGAGAAGAATTGGCGAATGTGGACTGGGGGAGCGCGTTGGAGGGTCTGCTGAGGAGCAGTGGAGGATCTTTAAGGAGATCTTTCTTGGTGCTCAGCGGAAATTTATTCCGATGGTCAAAAAGGATAGTAGGAGGAGAGGTAATAAGCCGTGGATAACGAAGGAGGTGAAGGAAAGTGTTAAATTAAAAGCGGAGGAATTTAGAGTAGCTAAGAGTAGTGGGCGAGAAGAGGATTGGGAGAGGTTTAAATGTCAACAAAGATTGACAAAGAAGTTGATAAAGAAGGGTAGGAGAAACTATGAAGCTGGGCTAGCGCTTAATATAAAAAAGGATAGCAAGAGTTTTTATAAATATATAAAAAGGAAGAGGCTGGCTAGGGTGAACGTTGGTCCTTTAGAGGATGAGAAAGGGGACCTAGTGGTAGGGGATGGGGATATGGCTAAGGTATTGAATAACTTTTTTGTTTCTGTCTTCACGGAGGAGGACGTGAATAATTTGCCAGGTGTTAGCGATGGAAAGGTGGTAGGACTGGAGGGTCTTAATGACATTATTGTTACTAGAGAGGCGGTGCTCAACAGACTGGAGGGCCTGATTGTGGACAAGTCCCCAGGACCGGATGGAATGCATCCGAGGGTTCTGAAAGAAATGGCGGAGGTGATAGTGGATGCCTTGGTGGTTATTTTCCAGACGTCGCTGGATTCCGGGGAAGTGCCGGATGATTGGAAAACGGCTAATGTTACGCCGTTGTTTAAGAAGGGTGCCAGGCAAAAGGCAGGGAATTATAGGCCGGTTAGTTTAACGTCTGTGGTAGGTAAAATGTTAGAATCTGTCATTAAGGAGGAAATTGCGAGGCATCTTGAAGGGAATTGCTTGATAGAGCAGACGCAGCACGGTTTCATTAAAGGGAAGTCGTGTCTGACAAATTTACTGGAGTTCTATGAGGATGTGTCTAGGGCAGTGGATAGAGGAGAGCCGGTGGATGTGGTCTTTCTAGATTTTCAGAAGGCGTTTGACAAAGTACCTCACAAGAGGTTATTGCAGAAGGTCGAGGGACATGGAGTTGGGGGTAGGGTGTTAGCGTGGATAGAGGATTGGTTGTCAAATAGGAGGCAGAGAGTGGGGGTCAACGGGTGCTATTCGGATTGGCGGATGGTGACTAGTGGAGTGCCCCAGGGGTCGGTGCTGGGGCCTCAGCTTTTTACCATTTATATAGATGATCTGGAGGAGGGAACCGAGTGTAGGGTGTCGAAATTTGCTGATGACACCAAGATTGGGGGAACGGCAAATTGTGCGGAGGGTGTGGAGAGTCTGCAGAAGGATCTAGATAGGCTGGGCGAATGGGCCAGGAAATGGCAAATGGAATTTAATGTTGGCAAGTGTGAGGTGGTCCACTTTGGTAGGAAGAATGGTAGGAAGGACTATTACTTACGGGGCGAAAAACTGCAGCAGGCGACGGTGCAGAGGGACCTCGGGGTCCTTGTGCATGAGTCGCAAAAACCCAGCTTGCAAGTGCAGCAGGTGGTCAGGAAGGCGAATGGGATGCTGGCCTTCATAGCGAGGGGGATTGAATATAAAAGTAGGGAGGTCTTGCTGCAGCTGTATAGGGCATTGGTGAGGCCGCAGCTGGAGTACTGTGTGCAGTTTTGGGCGCCGCACCTGCGCAAGGATATTTTGGCCTTGGAGGGAGTGCAGAGGAGGTTTACTAGGCTGATACCGGAGTTGAGGGGGTTGAGCTATGAGGAGAGGCTGAATAAACTAGGCTTGTACTCGTTAGAGTTTAGAAGAATGAGGGGAGATCTCATTGAGACGTATAAGATGATGAATGGGATGGATAGGATAGAGGTGGAGAGACTCTTCCCGCTCAAAAAAGACAGTAGGACTAGGGGGCACAGCCTCAAGATAAAGCGGGGGCGGTTTAGAACGGAGTTGAGGAGGAACTTCTTCACTCAAAGGGTGGTGAATCTCTGGAATTCTCTGCCCGTTGAAGTGGTGGAGGCTGCCTCGCTAAATATTTTTAAGACGCGGGTTGATGGGTTTTTGATAAGCGAGGGGATTAAGGGTTATGGGGAGAGGGCGGGAAAGTGGAACTGAGCCGCGACAGATCAGCCATGATCTTATTGAATGGAGGGGCAGGCTCGAAGGGCTAGATGGCCTACTCCTGCTCCTATTTCTTATGTTCTTAAGTGTTGCATCATCTGCAAACTTTGTATTGGATTTACAACATGGAATCAGGCCCTTCAGTCCAACTTGTCCATGCCACCCATTTTTTTCCTCTAAGCTAGTACCAATGGCCTGCATTTGGCCCATATCCTTCTGTACTCTCTTTGCCATGTAATGTCGAAACACTTTTATAAAGACAAAATTGTACCCGCCTCTGCTACTATCTCTGGCAGCTCCTTCCAGACACTCATCATCCTGTGTGTGAAATAATTGCCCCTCTGGACCCTTTTGTATCCCCCGGCTCCCACCTTAAACCTATGCCCTCTAGTTTTAGACTCCTCTCCCTTTGGGAAAAAACATCGACTATTTACCTTATCTATGCCCCTCATTATTTTACAGACCTCTATAAATTATGACCTATATGCACAAGTCCAGATCATTAAACATTTTTAATATGTTTTGTGACTCCTGGAGAACAGTAATGTACACATCCCTACAGTTTGAGAATTAAAGACCTGGAGCATCTGTGAGACAGGAATTATTGTCGGGTCACCGTCATGTGGATAGCAGGTGAGTGAGGTGGCAGGTGAGTGAAATAATAGGTGGGTGGAATGACAGATACGCAGGGAGATAGTGGGTGGACTAGTAGATGGGTAGGAGGTGAGTGAGGCAGCAGGTGAGTGAGTGAGGTGGCAGGTGGTTAGGCTGGCAGGTGCATGGTGTGGGTTGGAGGTCAATGAGAGTATGAGTGATTTGGGTATCAGTTCTGAAGTTATCCAGGAGTTAAACTAGGTTTTTTTCTGTCTAACACTTCCTGGGTAATTGGACAGTTCCACTGTACTTAGCTCGATAAAGTCTCCGACTCTAACTCAGAGCGGCGGATCCCGAGAAGCAGGGAAATTGCCTATTGGAAGTTTAAGCATCTTGGGCATTTCCCATGGAGGTCCGTGTGTCAGCACTTCCACAGGGTCTTGAAAAGCTATCCTGGGTTGTATGTCCAGTCTTCAATGATTTGGAGACTGGAAAATCAGGGCCATACATTTGCACCATTCTTTGTTTTCTGTTTCATCGTTTTGTACCCACACTACCCTGCCCCTTTAATCCTATGAGCTTTAGATTCGCTAAAAAGCTTGTTATGTGGCACTTTGTCAAATTCCTTTTGAAAATGAGTGTACACAATTTCAACCACACTACCTTCATTAATCCCCTTCATTACATTACAGGCCTGAATTTTCAGGATAGCAGGCACTCGGCAGGGAACACATTCCCACTGATCCCAACAGCCTCAATGCAATATTTGCTCTAGAAAGACTAATTGGCATAAGACGGGTCATCTTCCCTCACTCAGGAGGAAGTCATGCTTCAGAGAGCTGTAAGATTGGCCGGCAGCACTGCAGTCCATCCAGGCACAGTGCTGCAGTGGCTGGAAGAGGTACTGCAGGAATTACTTGGCACTGAGTCCCAGGAAGTGGAGGACAAGGTAAGTGGCAGGGGTTCCAGGGTGGGGAGGATAGGGGATACCTGGGGGTTTGTAATGGGGCAATCGGTGTCCTAGGGGAAGGACTGGGGAGGGAGGTCCAGAGGTTGCCTGGCCTTAAGAAAAGGCTCCCCCCGCCACCCGCCCAGGTAGAAATGGATTCTGATGGAGGCGGAGGGTGTGGAGAGTCTGCAGAAGGATCTAGATAGGCTGGGCGAATGGGCCAGGAAATGGCAAATGGAATTTAATGTTGGCAAGTGCGAGGTGGTCCACTTTGGTAGGAATAATGGTAGGAAGGGTTATTACTTACGTGGCGAAAAACTGCAGCAGGCGACGGTGCAGAGGGACCTCGGGGTCCTTGTGCATGAGTCGCAAAAACCCAGCCTGCAGGTGCAGCAGGTGATCAGGAAGGCGAATGGGATGCTGGCCTTCATAGCGAGGGGGATTGAATATAAAAGTAGGGAGGTCTTGCTGCAGCTGTATAGGGCATTGGTGAGGCCGCAGCTGGAGTACTGTGTGCAGTTTTGGGCGCCGTACTTACGCAAGGATATTTTAGCCTTGGAGGGAGTGCAGAGGAGGTTTACTAGGCTGATGCCGGAGTTGAGGGGATTGAGCTATGAGGAGAGGCTGAATAAATTAGGCTTGTACTCGTTAGAGTTTAGAAGAATGAGGGGAGATCTCATTGAGATGTATAAGATGATGAATGGGATGGATAGGATAGAGGTGGAGAGACTCTTCCCGCTCAGAAAGGTTAGTAGGACTAGGGGGCACAGCCTCAAGATAAAGGGGGGGCGGTTTAGAACGGAGTTGAGGAGGAACTTCTTCACTCAAAGGGTGGTGAATCTCTGGAATTCTCTGCCCGTTGAAGTGGTGGAGGCTGCCTCGCTCAATATTTTTAAGACGCGGGTTGATGGGTTTTTGATAAGCGAGGGGATTAAGGGTTATGGGGAGAGGGCGGGAATGTGGAACTGAGCCACGACAGATCAGCCATGATCTTACTGAATGGCGGGGCAGGCTCGAAGGGCCAGATGGCCTACTCCTGCTCCTATTTCTTATGTTCTTATGTTCTTATCCCCTTTCTGTTCAAGATCCAATTATCATTAGTTATGTACTTCCCCCCACTAAGCTATCATCCACCTGCCAACCTAAAATGAGGCTGAGCAGGAAATGGCCCAACCGCTACTTAAGGGCCTTAATTGGGGCTGGCCTTGCCTGCCTTCCTCAGCTTTTTTGGCGTGGATGGGAACCCAGAGGGGAATCCCATCCATGAAATTTGACATCCCCGTCATCTTGGGGGGGAGTAAAATTCTGGCCACAGAATTATAGAATAGTTAATCAAAGATCTCAATCAAGTTACTAAAAAAAAGTTGTCTTATCAAATCCATGCTGTCTCCCCTTAAGAGCCCATATTTTTCCAACTGACATTTAACTCAGACCAGAATTACTGTCCCTAAAAATTTCCCCACCATTGTCATTGGACTGGCTGCCTGTAGTTGCTGCATTTGTCCTTTTCCCCTTTCTGAAACAGAGTTGTAACTTAAGCAGCCCTCTGTCATCACCACCATCTCCAAGGAGGATTGAAAGATTTTGGCCAGTGGCTCCACAGTTTTCACCTCAGTTCTTCCCTCAGAAACCAAGAATGCATCCCACCATGACTGCATGACTTTTCTACTTTCAGAACTGACAACCTATGACTTTCTCTTTATCAATATTTAATCCATCGGAATATTGTTACTGTTAAATTCTCTGTGCCTGGGGTGTATCCATAGAACATAGAACATAGAAAAACTACAGCACAAACAGGCCCTTCGGCCCACAAGTTGCGCCGATCATATCCCTACCTACCAGGTCTATCTATAACCCTCAATCTCATTAAATCCCATGTACTCATCCAGAAGTCTCTTAAAAGGCCCCAACGAGTTTGCCTCTACCACCACCGACGGCAGCCGATTCCACTCACTCACCACCCTCTGAGTGAAAAACTTACCCCTAACATCTCCCCTGTACCTGCTCCCCAGCACCTTGAACCTGTGTCCTCTCGTAGCGACCATTTCAGCCCTGGGAAATAGCCTCTGAGAATCCACCCTACCTATACCTCTCAACATCTTTTAAACCTCTATCAGGTCGCCTCTCATCCTTCGTCTCTCCAGGGAGAAAAGACCTAGCTCCCTCAACCTATCTTCATAAGGCATGCCTCCCAATCCAGGCAACATCCTTGTAAATCTCCTCTGCACCCTTTCAATAGCTTCCACATCCTTCTTGTAGTGAGGCAACCAGAACTGCGCACAGTTCTCCTAGTGGGGTCTGACAAGGGTCTTATAAAGTTGCAGCATTATCTCCCGACTCCTAAACTCAATCCTCCGATTAATGAAGGATAGTACACCATACGCCTTCTTGGCCACATCCTCCACCTGCGAGGCCGATTTAAGAGTCCTGTGGACCCGGATCCCAAGGTCCTTCTGATCCTCTACACTGCTAAGAGTCCTACTCCTGATATTATACTCCTCCTCAAGAAGATCTCTTTTTCTTCCTTCCTTTGAGTCTTCTGTTGACCTGTGTTGTTGGCTGTGAGATAGTGGGAGTAATTTTACCATTGGAGCAGGCGAGGCGTGGACCATGGAAAGGTCATTGACCTTGGGCGGGATTTTCCAGTTTCAGAGAGAACAAGGCCAGAAAATCTCACCCTGAGTTTCCAGACTGAGCAGGCAACCTTCAATTCTCTACGTGAAGATTCAGCACTATTTCACTATGACCGTCAGAAACATTGAGGAAGACTGACAAAGTGGTAAATGTGTTGTGTCAGATAGCTGGAGGCACATTCAGCTTACCAAGGTCAAATCCATCACCAAATTAGTCCTGCCATCCTCTTCTCCCTTTGACAACAAAAGTAACTTATTCCCTCGCTGAGAAGTAGCTCATTTCCTGAGGCCCACAGCTTTTGATGATAACTCTGCAATTCTTTCACACCAACATTTTCCCATCTGGCTGTCAAATCAATCTGCTCGGATCCAGTCAGTGACTAAAGGCTCCCCACTGACCACAAACCAAATCATTTGCTTACTGTATGAAATTATCCCTTTTCTGTTAAAATGTTCAGATTGAGGGATGAAAGAATATTTTGAAAGCAACATGCAAAAAGATCTGCAGAGTTCACACAGAGGAAACCATGATGGAAATTATAAATTCCTACAGAAATTTCACTTTGTACTCGAAGCATACCCTTGGTTAAAAATCGTGGATGCACTGGAGTCTTTTTCCATTTGCACTAATTGTTTAGTGGGGCAATTTTACAGCACATGGCCCATGAATAAATCAATATTCAGTCATTAGTAGGTGCTGAAAAGTCATTTTGACAATCAATTGCAGTGCTTAACTAGAAAATAAAGCTGCTAATTTACTCAGGTTAATTAGAAGTTATATTCATGTTTACTTGGTCATGTATAAAACTGTACTTCTACTTTTAATGTGGACATGCCAGCATTGGACTGGGGTAAACACAGTAAGAAGCCTCACAACACCAGATTAAAGTCCAACAGGTTTATTTGGTAGTGCAGGCCACTAGCTTTCGGAGTGCTGCTCCTTCATCAGGTGCATGTTTGTGAATTGAAATCCCATTCACAGGTCCTATGCGGTGAAGACCTCTTCACTGCATAGGATCTTCAACTGATGCTATACACTAGATTCATCGATGACATTTTCTTCCTTTGGACTCGTGGTGAACAATCACTGAAGCAACGATATGATGACATCAACAAGTTCCAACCCACCATCAGACTCCCCATGGACTACTCTCCAGAATGGGTTGCATTCTTGGACACACGCATCTCCATCAAGGGTGGTGACCTGAGCACTTCACTGTACCGCAAGCCCACAGATAACTTCATGATGCTCCACTTCTCCAGCTTCCACCCTAAACACGTTAAAGAAACTATCCCCTATGGACAGGCCCTCCGTATACACAGGATCTGCTCAGATGAGGGGGATCGTAACAGACACCTCCAGATGCTGAATGATGCCCTCATAAGTACAGGTTACGGCGCTCGACTCATCAGATGACAGTTCCGATGCACCACAGCGTAAAACTGCATCGACCTCCTCAGAAAGCAAAGACTGGACACGGCGGACAGAGTACCCTTCGTCGTCCAGTACTTCCCCAGAGCGGAGAAGCTACGACATCTTCTCTGGAGCTTCAACATGTCACTGATGAAGACAAACATCTCACCAAGGCTATCCCCACACCCCCACTTCCTGCCTTCAAACAACCGCACAACCTCAAACAGACCATTGTCCACAGCAAACTACCCAGCCTTCAGGAGAACAGTGACCACAACACCACACAATCCTGCCACAGCAACCTCTGCAAGACATGCCAGATCCTCGACACGGATGCCATCATCACCCATGAGAACACCATCCACCAGGTACACGGTACATACACTTGCAACTCAGCCAACGTTGTCTACCTGATACATTGCAGTAAAGGATGTCCCGAAGCATGGTACACTGGGGAGACCATGCAGACGCCAGGACAATGGATGAATGAACACAGCTTAACAATCACCAGGCAAGAGTGCTCTCTTCCTGTCGGGGAACACTTCAGCGGTCACGGGCATTCGGCCTCTGATCTTCAGATAAGCATTCTCCAATGAATCCTTCATGACATACAACAGTGCAGAGTCGCTGAGCAGAGACTGACAGCCAAATTCCGCACGCATGAGGACGGCCTCAACCGGGATTTGAGTTCATGCCACACTATCTGTAACCCTCACCATTGCCTGGGCTTGCAAAATCTCACTAACTGTCCTGTCTGGAGACAATACACATCTCTTGAACCTGCGCTTAACCCTGTATCCACTCACATTGTCTGTACCTTTATGACTTGATTACCTGTAAAGACTCGCATTTCAACCATTATTTTGTAAATTGAGTTTGTGTCTTTATCTGCCCTGTTTGTGAACTGAAATCCCACTCACCTGACAAAGGAGCAGCGAGCACTCGGAAAGCTAGTGGCTTTTGCTACCAAATAAACCTGTTGGACTTTAACCTGGTGTTGTGAGACTTCTTACTAAAGACGTAGTGTCAGGGTTGCTAAAATATGTTGGGTCTATTCCTTTTTAACACATGACCTCCTATCTTAATACATTCAGCGCACATTTTTTTCCATCTCCATATATAGTTAATGAATGAAAGTGTTTGCTCCAAAGATGTTGCCTGATCTGCTGAGTATTTCCATTATTGATTGATGGATAATGATGACCAGGACATGAAAAGAGCTTTCCTGCCCTTCTTCACATATGGAATATTGCACATCCACCTGAGAAGGTAGATAAGGCCTCAGTTTAGAATCTTCTCCAAAAGAAAAGCATAGCCAACTTGCAGCATTCCCTCAGTAATGTGCTGAGGGATCATCTCTGATTTATGCCAAAGATTCTGGAGTGGGACCTGAACCTATAATCTCCTAAAACAGAGATCAGTGTGCTATCAACTCAACCAAGACCAACAAGTTCTGTAGCGAAACAGAAAATCATAGAAGAATCATAGAATCCCTACAGTGCAAAAGGAGGCTATTTGGCCCATCCAGCCTGCACTGACAACAATCTCACCCAAGCCCTATTCCTGTAACCCCACACATTTACCCTGCTAATGCTCCTGACACTAGGGACAATTTAGCACAGCCAATCAACCTAACCCACGCATCTTTGGACTGTGGGAAGAAATCGGAGCACCCAGAGGAAACCCACGCAGACAGAGGGAGAACATGCAATCTCCACACAGACAATGACCCGAGGCCAGAACTGAACCTGGGTCCCTGGGTGCTGTGAGGCAGCAGGGACAAAGTGCATTTATCCTTGGGATGTGAGCATCAATAGCAAAGCCAGCATTAATTACCTATCCCTATCTGATAATGCAAAGAGCAGTTAAGAGTCAATCACATTGCTATTTGTAAGAGTCATGCTGAAACTGTAGAGTTGTGGTTAGACCATGTGCCATACTGCATCCCATTCCAAGGTACAGGAAAGCCTTTAAGCTCAGAATCAAAAGCAGCACATAGTTGTAGAAGGTTCTTCATGTTGAATAGCTTTAAAAGGATTATTAAAAGAGAAAAAAATGAAGGGAGTAATTTCAATCTAAAGTGTTCCTCTTTTCCAAGTGAAATGCGCCAAGTCCCTGTCGCAACATCACTGTAGTAGTGGACAGAAAAAGAAATGCAGGAAGATGTCTGAGACTATGGGCGGGATTTTCCAGCCACACTCACCCCAAAACTGGAAAATCCCGTTCGAGGTAAAACGGACCTTTTCATGTTCTGCTCCTTGCCCACTATGATTCCTGTGGCGAGTGGAATGGGAAAATTTGCCCCTATATGTTTAAAAATTATACATTGAACGTGAACAGAGTCACATATAAATGAATACACCTGTTTTATTGGTTCACAGAATCAGGAATATTTCAAAGAGCAGCCACATTTGCAACATAAATGTAGGCACTGAACACTACCTGGGGAGTCATATTATGTTTTTGGGGGTCAGACAGAGAGAGGACTTGTCCCCTTTTCTTCTTGCTCTGCCACTTTACTTTTAGCCCACGTCCAACTCTTGTTGCCCTCTGTATTAGTTAGAGAAAAGATGCAAGCAACACTTTATATAAAGGAAGCTCCTCCGGAGCATATCTGGACTAGTTGAAGAGAATATTCATCTGTACATAGTCCGAATGCACGTTCCCATTCGTTCCACAGTATTTTCTGAGTAGGAATGTTTATGTGAAGGGTATGTTTTATTTGCCACAGGGTGTACCCATTAAAAAAACTTTTATTTTACAGCACCAAGATTCCATTACCAGGCCTGCGGCAACAAGTTTACTGTAATGTAATTACGACTCTGATCTGGATACAATTACATTTTCACCACATGGGTGGCCCTGCTACTTAACAATAAAATAACTGTACTACTAATCAGATAATCATAAGTTCTTTAATATTTGCAGTGCACAAAGTTGCTCTTATAAAACAAAGATTTTGCTGCATGCGATGTGAAAAGAATATATTTTAGTTCTTACAAATGTTGAATTTTACCACCTGTTGGTCAACATTTATGACTGTGATTATGACTGATCCAATAAACATACTGATTCAGAAAGAATGCTTGTAAAAAGTGGTAACCTTAGTTCAAGTGATACTATTCCAGCTTCTGAGTTAGAAGGATACGGGTTCAAGCTGCACTCCAGCAATTTGAGCATGGTGGCACTGTGTCACAGTTGTTAGCACTGCTGCCTCACAGCGCCAGGGGCCCGGGTTCAATTCTGATCTTGGGTTACTGTTTATGTGGTGTTTGCATGTTCTCTCCATGTCAGTGTGGGTTTCCTCCGGGGTGCTCCAGTTTCCACCCACTCTCCAAAAGAGGTGTGGGTTAGGTTTATTGGCTGTGCTAAATTGACCATTAGTGTCAGAGGGATTAGGAGGTTAAATACGTGGGGTTACGGGGATAGGGTCTGTGTGGGATTGTTATCGGTGCAAACTCGATGGGCCGAATGGCCTCCTTCTGCACTGTAGGCTTTCTAATATAGGCAGTCACTCAAATATCAATACTAAGAGCCCTGTTTTACCACTTTGACTCTAAGTACTGGGCAGACTTGAAACTGGAAGTGTTTCAGATCTGACTTTTAGATCCATCCTCAGGCACCCCCATATGACACTGGCTGAAAAAATATCAGTGATTCTGAATCACACTGCACAAGCCTGTAAGCGGGACTTAATGCGGCCAAAACCCTGCAGCTTTGATCGGCACCTCCAAATGCACATGCGCAAAAAAAAGTGATAAAATAATGCTCCCCTGCCACCTGCCTCTCGGGCTCGATAATGCCTCCCCCTGGCCTCCTCAGATATTGCCCCACCCCCAGAACATTAATGACCCCCTTAGCCCCCCACCTCCCTGCTATCCATTCCAACCGGAGCCCCTCCCCCTCTTCCCTCCCCCAATCTCAGACAGAGTGGCAGCAGACCCCCCCCCCCAACCAATCTCAGACAGAGTGGCAGCAGACCCCCACTTCCTGTGCCACTGATCTCAGACAGAGTGGCAGTGGACCCCCTTCCCTCCCACCAATCTCAGGCAGTGAGGCACCGGACCTCCCCTTTCCCTCCACTGATTTCAGGCAGAGAGATCCATGTTCCCCCTCCATCCTACAGGTATCAGGCAGAGTGACCCTCTCACCCCCACCCCGCATTCTCCTGCACAAGACCCCCACCTCCTCTGGACTCTGATGGCTGTGTGACACCTCTCTCTCTCTCCCCTGTCCCCAGTCACTGAGGCACTGATCCACTACCCGCCCCGCTCCCCATCAGCACACCTGCAAGTGCTCACTTGCCTTCTCCTCAAGTGCATGTAACCTACTGGAATGCTCTGCCAAACTGCTGTTCTGCCCTAATGAAGGGCAGCTCCATGAAAAACTCAGGAATGGATAGGCAGGTGGGCATTCCTGCACAAAGTATGCGCTGGACAAGCTCCCCAATTCCTCGGGAGGCTGCTGGATGCAGAAGAGGTGAGGTGGGATACCCTCTGCCCCCCAGGAGGAAGCAGAACCAGGGCCTCTGATGAAAATGTGGCTGCCTCATAAGAACATAAGAAATAGGAGCAGGAGTAGGCCATCTGGCCCTTCGAGCCTGCCCCGCCATTCAATAAGATCATGACTGATCTGTCGTGGCTCAGTTCCACATTCCCGCCCTCTCCCCATAACCCTTAATCCCCTCTCTTATCAAAAACCCATCAACCCGCGTCTTAAAAATATTTAGCGAGGTAGCCTCCACCACTTCAACGGGCAGAGAATTCCAGAGATTCACCACCCTTTGAGTGAAGAAGTTCCTCCTCAACTCCGTTCTAAACCGCCCCCCCTTTATCTTGAGGCTGTGCTCCCTAGTCCTACTGTCCTTTCTGAGCGGGAAGAGCCTCTCCACCTCTATCCTATCCATCCCATTCATCATCTTATACGTCTCAATGAGATCTCCCCTCATTCTTCTAAACTCTAACGAGTACAAGCCTAATTTATTCAGCCTCTCCTCATAGCTCAACCCCCTCAACTCCGGCATCAGCCTAGTAAACCTCCTCTGCGCTCCCTCCAAGGCCAAAATATCCTTGCGTAAGTACGGCACCCAAAACTGCACACAGTACTCCAGCTGCGGCCTCACCAATGCCCTATACAGCTGCAGCAAGACCTCCCTACTTTTATATTCAATCCCCCTCGCTATGAAGGCCAGCATCCCATTCGCCTTCCTGACCACCTGCTGCACCTGCAGGCTGGGTTTTTGCGACTCATGCACAAGGACCCCCAGGTCCCTCTGCACCATCGCCTGCTGCAGTTTTTCTCCACGTAAGTAATAATCCTTCCTACCATTATTCCTACCAAAGTGGACCACCTCGCACTTGCCAACATTAAATTCCATTTGCCAGTTCCTGGCCCATTCGCCCAGCCTATCTAGATCCTTCTGCAGACTCTCCACACCCTCCGCACAATTTGCCGTTCCACCAATGACCACCTCGGTCAGTGCCAGGGCACTCACTCCCCGAACCGGGAAGCAGTGCTGGAAAAAAGTCAATGATCTCATTCATGCAGCAAGGGTGAGTCCTGAACCCTATCTTGCATCTTCCCCCAAATCTCCCCCCCCGATCCTCCCATCCCCAGCACCTCTAAGGGCCACCACCTGATACTCTGCAGGAATCAGGCCACCATTTCTTTCATGGCTCCTTCTGTCTCTACAGGAGAACACCGACCATAACACCTGTGAGAGGGTGAAGACGCGGAGTGGTAGCCAAACCCCCAGGGCCGCACTCCTTTGAGGAGCGGGTGCTGGAGCTCTCAAGAGAAGGGGAGATGCGGGCTGTCAGTGAAAGCATGGTCAGGCTGCCATCAAGGGGTGAGTACCTGTCATTCCTTCACTCACGTTGAGGCAACTTCTCGGGGGCATAGGGGGCACATTGAGGCAACTTCTAGGGGGCATAGGGGCAAGGTTTAAAGGAGATGTACGAGGCATGTTTATTTGCATAGAGAGGGTCGTGGGTGCCTGAAACCCGCTGCTAGGGAGGTCGCAGATGCAGATACAATAATGACCTTTAAGGAGCAACTTTATTGCAATGTGAATGGGATTGGAATAGAGGCATATGTCCCCAGAAGAGTGGCAGGTTACAAATCAGATAGGCAGCCTGGTCGCTACAGGCTTGGAGGGCCGAAGAGCTTGTTCCTATGATGTAATTTTCTTGGTGCCTTGTTCTATGTTCAATGCAGAAATGTGAATCATGTGCACTCCGAATTCCTCTCCCTCCCTTGCACTTAATCTTGTGTCCTGCGTTGCAGGGAGACATCTGGATGCCCCGGGGCATTCTGGACTCCAGGCTGGTACTGCAGCTCCTGCCCACCCTGGTCCAGACAGCTCAGGTAGGAGTCAGGCTAGTTTGCACCAGGGCCTCATCATAATGGTGCTCAGCAAGTCATCATCACTCCTGCCTGTCAAAAAATGCGCTGACACAGAATACCCAGGCCCACCATGCTAGTGTGACAATGTTGCAGGAGATAGAAGGAAATTTGGGGAGGGGGATGGAACCTCTAGCGACTGAACTGCCTGGTGATCAGCGCCTCCCCTGCATGTCTCATTTGAGCTGCTAGCCCTCCAACGCCTGGTTGGTATTCCTTGGCATCCTCTTCCTCCTCCTCCTGCTGGTCATCCTCCCCAGTGATGCCCGGCTGGTCAGCCTCCTCCTCCTCCGCCAATAGGTCACTTCTCTGTAGAGAGATACTGTGCAAAGCACAGCACCATGAGGGAAGAGATGACTGGGTTGTATTGGAGGTCCCCACCAGATTGGTCCAGGCACTGGAATTGCATTTTGAGGAGTCAGTGCGCCTTTCCACTATTGCACGGGTGGCTACATGGGCCTCAATAAAGTGCGTCTCTGCCTCAGTCACAGGCCTCCGCATAAGCATCATCGGCCATGTCCAAAGTACATAACCCATATCACGCATGGTGTCACAGTGGTTAGCAGTGCTGCCTCTCAGTGCCAAGGACACGGGTTTGATTCTCGGCTTGGGTCACTGTCCGTGTGGAGTTTGCACATTCTCCTGTGTCTGCGTGGTTTTCCTCCGGGTGCTCCAGTTTCTTCCCATAGTCCAAAGATGTGCGGGTTAGGCGGATTGGCCATGCTAAATGTCCCTTAGTATCAGGGGGACTAGCTAGGGAAAGTGCATGGGTTTATAGGGATAGGGCCTAATGGGATTGTGGTCGATGCTGTCTTGATAGGTTGAATGGCCTCCTTGTGCACTGTAGGATTTTATGATTCTATGATTCTATGACCCACGAGTCACCACCGCAGCCTGGACTCCTCCTCACATACCTCCAGGATGTCCGAGCTCCTGAGAATGAAGATGTCATGCACACATGGATGTCTTGTGCAGACGTGCAAAATGTTCACCTTATTGCCCAACAGGTTTATTTGGTAAAAAGCTGAGAATTGTTCAGCAAAGATAGTTTAAGGGATTTATATTTGTATTGGTAAACATGAGAAGGTATAATTTTAAGTGGGTTTAATTTAATGTTTCTGTGCCTGGAAGGGTAAAACCCATAGATAGATTTATGTTGGACAAAGCTGTTTGTATGTGTGGAGGTTGGTTTAAGTTCCAACTGTGTTTCTATTATGCTTAGAGAGGGCTATGGTGTGAAGAATAAATAATAGTAGTGCTTGTTGTTTAGCAACTGGTAGCCCATTTAAGGCAGGAAGGCTCACTGTTCATGGTTTAGTTGAATTTGTTTGCAGTTGGGGACAGGACAGCAGGGAGTGAATGTTTCTTAACTCTACCAGGAAGAGCTGGACAGGACAAGGGGGTTGCAAAGATTCAAGCTTCCTAGGAACAAGTCCAGATAACCTGGGATTTGGGAGAAAGGGAATGTCTTAAGACTGAAGTTAAGAGAAGAGAGACCAAGGTGTCATTCAGAAATATTCAATAAAGGGTAAAACAAAGTGTTCTGAATTAAGAGACAATTGCATTTTCCAGGTTTAAAGTGGGACAGAAGACTTCAGAAATAAATCAAATCTTTGATGTAATTTTACTAAGAGTCTGAGAATTGAGAGTTAAAACAATTGTGAAAGATGTGTACAACAGTCAAGTCAAAGAAACCCAAAAGGATTTCTGGTATAAATCCTGTTCTGGATTCACTGTTAAAAATGAAGTGGAAACTTTGTTTAAAAGTTTCATTTGGAAAACCTGATCTGGATTTCAGAATAAATGCAGCTGCTGGAAAGCATTTTTGTGAAAAAAGAAATTAAAGTATGCTTTTTGGGAAGTGAGTTTGGAAACTCTCATGCGACAATCATCTGGGGTTTCTGAGGAAACATTCACTTGGGTTTCAGAGTGGAGAGTGTATTTGGCCTGTCATCTTGTATGCATAGAAGAGAGTCTGGGGGCGATCTTACCAAAAAAATTCTTAGTCCAGGGTGGGCATGAAAACAGGGAATTTCAGACCCATTTTTTGAGTGAGTTCAAATCTTATGCACTCAGTGCATAAAAAACAGCAGAAATGGTTTGTTGCTTGCAGGGGGAGGTGGGTGGTATATAAATCATCTGAATGCCGGCTGAGAGCAGCAGAGGGTGCCATTGCACGTGTGGGTCTCTAGCAGCGGAGACCTGTCACTTTGCCATTCTCAACCAGCCTCCATGCTTAAAGCAAGCCTCCTCCCCAGCTAGCCTTTTGTGACTCACCCGCCCACAGTGATCCCACCTTCCCGCGATCACCGGCCAGACATACCCCCTGCCTCCACGGCTAGCCCCGGTTGTCCCTTTTCTCACCCCGCCCTCCCCCCTCTCCACAGATCCCAATGCAGAATGCACAGGACATCACCCCCCCACCGATTGACTGCCCCCCAAGTCTGGCCCTGCTCCCAGTAGCCCCCTTGGCTCTGCCCAGTGCCTGGCAGTGCCTGGGTGTGCTCACCCCCGATATCCCCAAGGGGGGGAGGGGCCTCAATGGCCTCTGGTTCTAGCAGCAGGGCCATCATGATTGGTCCCCATTGCTGGCGAGGTCACATAGGCAAGTGAGCCCGGCCAGTAAGATCCACAGACACAAATCAGACACATACCTGAATAATCAGCTCTCTTGCAATTGCCCCACCCATCAGCTGGCAAGGCACAAGTAAGATCGCCCCCTTTGTGTCAATGAGACCATTGTAGCTCAAGATGTACTTTGTAATCCACCTTAAAATCCATCATTTATTTGTTAAGCTAAGAGGGAGTGAAGAAGGATTGTATTATAATCCAACTTCTCCATGCTCAATATATGGCTTTTTTCTTGTCATGAAGACTAGTTAGCAGTCCTATGTCTCCGTTCCTTCGCATTTTATGTGAAGTTAGTCTTTTCAGCCAATATTCCCATCCAGTTATAACACCAACTGGGATTGTAACAAAGTCTGTCTGCTATCTTAGATGTGTGCAAAATATTCTATTGGCACAATGGAACCCTGACCAGTACCACTGCCTCAACTGTCCTTACTTAACCTGGTAATCTTCTCACTTAGAGTCATAGAGGGTTACAGCATGGAAACAGGCCCTTCAGCCCAACTTGTTCATGCTGCCCTGTTTTAAACCCTTAAGCTAGTCCCAAATGCCCATATCTGGCCCATATCCCTCTATACCCATCTTACTGTCTAAATGCTTTTTAAAAGATAAAATTGTACCCGCCTCTACTACTACTTCTGGCAGCTTGTTCTGGACATCCACCACTCTCTGTACGAAACAATTGGTCCTTTGGACTCTTTTGTATCTCTTCCCCTCTCATCTTAAACCTATGCCCTCTAGTTTTAGACTCCCATACCTTTGGGAAAAGGTATTGACTATCCAGCTGATCTATGCCCCTCATTATTTTATAGACCTCTATAAGATCACCCCTCAGCTTCCTACACTACAGAGAAAAAAGTCCCAGTCTATCCAGCCTCTCCTTGTAACTCAAACCATCCCAGTAGCAGCCTAGTAAATCTCTTCTGCACTCCTTCTAGTTTCATTCTATCCTTTCTATAATAGGATGACCAAAACTGTAGACAGTATTCCAAGTGTGGCCTTACCAACACCTTGTACAACTTCAACAAGACATCCCAACTCCTGTATTCAATATTCTGACCAATGAAACCAAGCATGCTAAGTGCCTTCTTCACCACTCTGTCCACCTGTGACTCCACTTCCAAGGAGCTATGAACATGTACCCCTAGATCTCTTTGTTCTGTAACTCTCCCCATCGCCCTACCATTAACTGAGTAAGTCCTGCCCTGGTTCAATCTACCAAAATGCAGCACCTCGCATTTACCTAAATTAAACTCCATCTACCATTCGTCAGCCCACTGGCCCAATTGATCAAGATCCCATTGCAATCCGAGATAACCTTCTTTACTGTCCATTATGCTACCAATCTTGGTGTCATCTGCAAACTTACTAACCATGCCTTCTACGTTCTCATCCAAATCAGAAAAAATATAAATGATAAATAATAGTGATCCCCAAGGCACACCGCTGGTCACAGGTCTCCAGTTTGAAAAACAACCCTCCACAACCAACCCCTAGCTTTATCATCAAGCTAATGTTTTATCCATTTAGCTACCTGACCCTGGATCCCATGAGGTTTAACCTTATGCAACAACTTACTATGCAGTACCTTGTCAACGGCCTTGCTAAAGTCCATGCAGACAACATCAACTGCACTGCCCTCATCTACCTTCTTGGTTACCTCTTCAAAAAACTCGATCAAATTTGTGAGACATGATTTTCCACTCACAAAGCCATGCTGACTGTCCCTAATCAGTCCTTGCATCTCTAAATGCCTGTAGATCCTGTCTCTCAAAATATCTCCCAACAGCTTACCCACCACAGATGTGAGGCTCACTGGCCTGTAGTTCCCAGGCTTTTCCCTGCAGCCCTTTATAAACAAAGGCACAACATTTGCCACCCTCCAAATCTTCAGGCACCTCACCTGTGATTATCGATGATTCAAATATTTCTGCTAGGGGACCTGCAATTTCCTCCCTAGCCTCCCACAATATCCTGGAATATGCATCATCAGGTCCTAGCGATTTATCTTCCTTGATGCACTTTAAGACTTCCAGCATCTCTTTCTCTGTAATATGTACACTCCTCAAGACATTACTATTTATCTCCCCAAGTTCCCTAACATCCATGCTTTTCTCAACAGTAAATACTGATGAGAAATATTCATTTAGGATCCCACCCATCTCATGGATCCGCACATAGACGACCATTACTGTCCGGGGGATTTTGCTCTGTGCAAGTTGGTTATCATGTTTTCCACATTTAAACATAATTTATTGGCTGTAAAGCACATTAGGACATCCTGGAGTCAAGAAAGCTGCAAGTCCTTACTTGTTTGAGAAATGTGATATGTTGGTAGGACAACAAAACAGGTGCATGTACGTGGAGTTCTAGTATTCAACTGAACTGGTTTATTTGGGCTTTGGTTTATATACATACATGCGCAAATGGCCTCAAAAAGAGTACAATCACAAAATGTTCAAATTATATACAATTTATACGCATTCCTTGTTTTTCATTTATTTACAAATCCAACTTAACCACTGGTGTTCTCGGAATATACCTCCATTCCTCACCCAGCCTTTCAAAACTTGGATTAAGATCTTGGGCCATCTTCGCCTGGGTCTGAGGAGAAGTTCTTTCCCACAAAGATTGATTTTGTGGTCCTTAACCGTCACCTGAATTTTCCATTTCAGTAGAAACGTCTGCTGATTCTGACTTTAATGCTAACTGATTTGAGGCACAACTTTGGTTCGAGTAACTACTGGTACTTGACTCAAATCCCAACTATCCAACTTATCAGATTAATTTGATTCTTCCAAACTCCTCTTATGAACCTTTGAGGGTAACCATGATGCAGACATCCTGACATTGGACTGGAATTGGCACAGTAAGATGTCTCACAACATCAGATTAAAGTCCAACAGATTTATTTGGTAGCACAAGCTTTCGGAGCGCTGCCTCTTCATCAGGTGAGTGGAGAGTTGGGTTCACAAACAGAGCATATATAGACACAGATTAATTGCAAGATAATGGTTGGAATATGAGTCTTAACAGATATTCAAGTCTTTACAGGTAGAGAAAATGCGAGTGGAGGAAGGGTTAAGCACAGGTTAAAGAGGTGTCAATTGTCTCAAGCCAGGAATGTTAGTAAGATTTTGCAAGCTCAGGCAAGTCGTGGGGGCTACAGTTAGTATTACATGAAATCAAGATCCCGGTTGAGGCCGTCCTTGTGTGTGGAACTTTGCTATCAGTTTCTGCTTGGCGATTCTGTGTCATGTGTCTTGAAGGCCACCCTGGAAATGCTTACCCGAACATCGGAGGCGGCCTTCAAGACACATGACAACACAGAATCACTAAGCAGAAACTGATAGCCAAATTCCACACATGAGTACAGCCTCAACTGAGATCTTGGGTTCATGTCACACTACCTGTAACCCCCACGACTTGCCTGGGCTTGCAAAATCTCACTAACTGTCTTGGCTTGAGACAATTCACAACTGTTTAACCCTCTCTCCACTCGCATTGTCTGTACCTGTAAAGACTTGATTACCTGTTTAGACTCGCATTCCAACCATTATCTTGCAATTGCATCTACGTCGATACATGCCCTTTTTTGTGAGCCCAACTCTCCACTCACCTGATGAGGGGGCAACGCTCCGAAAGTTCATGCTACTAAATAAACCTGTTGGACTTTAACCTGGTGTTGTGAGACTTCTTACTTTGAGGGTAAATGTGATCTATATTACAAGCTAACTATTCTCTGCCAAACATCTTGAGCAAATTCGTGCAAAGACCACATTCCTGATTCTTCCTGATAACCACTTCAATTGCTTATGATGATAACCTTCCTCATTAATCTTCTGCTTTAACTTCAGGCTTCCTTCTCTCATGCTATTCCTATTATGGCTTTCTTTCAGTCTGGATTTGTGCTCTTCTACTGACTGTGCTAAATGCAGTTTCAACAATGAAAACCTCATTCCAGACTATCTTATAAGAAATAACTCAGCTGGCATTCTACCGGTAGTATCGTGAAGGTGTGCTATGATTAGAAAAACAAAACTTTGCCAGTTTGTGATTCAACAACAACTGACATTTCTTCCAAATTTTATCTAGCATTTGTTTAATAAGTTAGACTAGCTGTTCCATTTGAAGCGTCTAGATTTTTATCATAATCTTGAATCTCGGCTTCTAGCATTTCTCCAAACCCAACTGCCACAAGTTAATCGACAATAACTTCTATCCTTCCGCCACCTCATGCATCTTTTGTTGGAAAGCTTCTGGGGTTGAGCTCATGCCAAATGACATATTCTTCCAGCAGTATTATGGACTGTTGTAGGATATAATGGCTGTTCATTGAAATTTATGTGGTCAAATCCATTTTAGATGTCAAGAATCAGGAAGATTTGCAGCCACATGTCCACATCTTCAATTGTTGGTGAAGGATATTATTTTTACTTGATTGCCTTGCTTAAGTCCTTCGGATCTAAACAGACATGTAGTGTGCCATCCTTCTTAGCTATGACTACTGTTGAAGTAAGCCATAGGTTGGTTTTGTTACAGGAGAAATGATGGCCTGTTTGACCAAATCATTCAGAGTTTCTTACAAGTTCTCTTAAAAGCACATACACACACAATGAACAGTCACTATATTCTACAACAATTGATGTCAGTAGCTCATTCAATCAATATCCAGAGTACAAGCCAGCATCTATTGGTCCATGATATCAACAAAGCATAACCAGAACACAGAAAAGTATGATACCTGCTTGGCTCATCAGAGTTTTTCAAGTAAGGAGCCAGTATCATAGAGCAAGATTATTGCTAGGCTTTGTTCTAAGGTTAGGGCTGATCACTTGAATTACATTGCCATGCCCTGCTTTTGTGTGTGCTTGTTACAGTAATTTTACAAATGTAGTCAACCTGACTTATAGTTGCAAGATTTGATTTATTAGACATCCTAACAATGAATAATTGTACATAATTTTCATCCATTGAATTTGCAGTCTTTGCCAAATGATGGGATTTTTAGACACTTGGCATCATCACCTCACTACCCATAAACATTGAAAAACAAAGAATGTCATTAAGATGCTGGAATGACTGTTTGTGAATTTCAATGAATCCTGCCAGAGTTTTACAGCTTTATTAGATTGGCGTGACACACTGAGGTATAGGTGAAGGTATGAAGTCCTGCATAGACACACACACACACACACACACACACATACACACACACTCATAGGGGCTCACAAACACATACATGTACACACACAAAAAGCCATAGGCATACACACATATGCACATTTATGTTTCTCTGCAGGCTCACATGTGCTCAGAAATGCTAGACCACACAAGCACCTGACATATAACATATAAACAGAAAGAAAAGTAGGTAGACAAATTTTACTGCATACAATGATTAACACACACATGTACTGAGGTCACCAAATTCCTTCTAATTTAATAAATAATTCTATTTAATAAAGCATTAATCACAAAAAAAGAATATTAATCAAGCAAAACTATATTATAAAGAATTGGATCACATTTTGACTCAGAATTGGGTTAAATCCTCCCAAAGAATGCCAGGAACTAATTGCTGCAATTACACTCTCCTAAGCTCCGAAGGTTTCCTGTGAATGCTGGACTGACAAGTTCGGATTCTAGATTTTAAAAAGTGGTTAATTTATTATCTTGAATAGCAAACTGGCTGTTGTTGACATTTATCTTTGAAATTTACATCCTCACTGATTTAAAAAAAACTCCTAGCTAATTAACACAAATTATACAGTAATAATTGGATACATTGGTTAATGAATCTCATGTCTTTTTCATGTTGTACTGGGTCCTAGTATTCTGTGTGCTGTGCCACTCTGGGACATTCATCACTAATATAGATTTAGGAAACCTCATTATCTGTAGATCACTGTAAACAATGTGAAAGAATTTCATAATAAACCATCTTCACAGACAAGCCGCAGGTTATCGCGGACCACACTGATGTTCCACTGGAGGGATGAAATTGGGTAGTATTTAATTCCTCAGACTCTGTCAGGCTGTGGAGGTGCCGGCGTTGGACCAAGTTGGGCACAATAAGAAGTCTCACAACACCAGGGAAAGTCAAGGTTTATTTGGTATCACAAGCATAATTTTTCCCCTTCCAGTTTAAATATAGGATTTAACGGGCTACACAGAGTAAACTTGGTAGTCAAGTGTACTTCCTGTTGAACAAGATGAAGATTACCCTGAAGGTTTCAGGGGCTATTGCTCCCTCAGTGTTGTGGTTGTGCTGCAACTAATCCAGAATCCTGAAGTAATAATTCATGTGGGTTCAAATGCCTCCGTGAAGTTTGAGAATTTGACTTCAGGTTTCAAAACTGGTTCACTAACGTGTTTTATGGAAGGATCCTGTTGTTTTTACTCATTCAGACTTGTATGTGACTCCAGTTCCACACCAACCCTAAACTGCCCTATAAAGTAGTCCATCAAGTCATTCACTTGTATGAATGCCAACACTAAGAGAAATAAGAGCAAAACTGGATTTAATAGCACTGAAGGAGGGCCTTCATTATACCAAGTGCATGTGAAAAAAAGATGATAGCCCTACGGAGGTGGTGCTGGGCTTTGAGAGATGTGTCATAATTCCAAACTTTCCAGGGATGTCCACATCACAAAATTATTCTTTTTTTCAAAAGACAAGAATGGTGGCAAAATAAGATGTGGTTGGAATCTGTAACAAAGGAGAAGTGAGGATCTGCATCTCTAAATTCTTGTGATTTCTGCGATTTTATCATCAATGAAAGATGATAAGTTTATTCATTCGTGTAGATTGAGGATTACTTCATGTCCTTGCGTACATTTTTCTGCTTCTGATTTGTCCCAGTATCCATTCTTAATCTACGATACATTCATTTTGATATATATTAAACATTTTGAAACAGTGTGTTTTAAACACTGAAAATAGTTTACACTTGAGTATCAGAGGTATCAACAACATTAAATTTTCAAGGAATTTGTCTGTGACATTTTATTACTTTTCTTTGTAAAGTAGCAAAGAACAATTGATTAACTCAAATCAAGCAAATTGAACCACTTTGGCGCACATAAGTAATGCATAAATTAGCCTCAATAAGGTTGCTACTTCTTAAACAAAAAGTTTCCACAAATAATTGTAAGACAAAACCAGCCTAGAACTGGGCTGAAATTCCCGCAATCCACAGAATCTGGAATCCAGCCAAAGCATTCATTTGAAAACAACGTCAAGACACTTCAAACTCTACACATCTATGTATATGTTTTGAAAAGTATTTATCCATGTTCTTGCTATCTTAACTTTGGATTTTTCCAGATTTTGTTATGATTCTTCCTTTCAAAATCAATTTTTCAAATAATTTATCAGCTGCAATCTATTGCTTTTATTTTTTGCTGCACATAGGGATGTGTGCGTTTTTCCCTCTGTTGTATCTGGAAACTGTTGCTGTCTCTTGGAATTGAGTCAGCTTGAACTCAATTTCCTTCCATCTGTAGAAGATTGTTTGGATCGTCAACCACAGCAACAGGCTAAACTATGCTGGAACAAAAACAACTTGCTTTAATGATACACCCCAAATTCTCACCAACAATGCTCTTGGATTGATTTAACACCTTGTGTGGTGCAGAAAGGTCTGTAATTTTGTTTGACTCTGCCCTACAGATAGCAGCTGATCATTTGGTTCTATTTCTAGAATTTGCAACAGCTTAAAGTTGTCACTGTTTTTAAATCAGAGAGAAAAAAATGTTTGGCAAAACTTATTTTTGATTGCAGACAGAAAGAACAGAAAAACTGTTTGTAAGTGACATTAAATGGTGGCCCGCAAGCTGGCCTCACTATTTGACAGTCAGATTAACAACTTAATCAATCATAGAATCATACTAGAAATTGGCCAAACGTGCCTATGTTGGCTCCTTGATCGAGCTATCTAATTAGTTCCACTTCCCTGTTCCTTCATAGGTTGATTTTGCCCATTACGCATGGTAGAGCTATCCTATTAATAACACCCCCCTCCTCTTTCCACATAGCCCTTTAACATTTTCCTTTCAAGCAACATTCCAACTCTCTTTCAAAGGTTGCTAGTGAAGCTGTTTCCACCACCCTTTGGGGCAGTGCTTTTCAGGTTGCAGCAACTAGGTATGTAAGTAATGTTGCCTCATGTCATCTCTGGTTCATTTGCCAATCATTTTGAATGTGTGTCCCCTGGTTACTGACCCTTCTGCCAACAGCTTCTGGGAACAGTTTGTCTCATTTACTCTACCAAAACCACTCATGATTTTGAATATTTCTATCATATTTCCCCTTAGTCTCTTATGTTCAAAACAGAACAAACCTAATTGAAGTTTCTCACCCAATTCCGGCAATATTGTTCCGTCCCAAGTACAGTATATTTCTGATTCCCTTTGGAAACTCACTATTGAATCTGGTTTCAAGGCAGTACATTCCAGGTCATAATAACTTACACATAAAAATAATTCTCAACTTCCTTCTGGCTCTTCAGCCAATTATCATAAATCTATGTCTTCTGACCCTCCTTCCCATGCCAGTAGAGGACCTCTATCATCCTCTGTCGGTACAAAATTTAAGAAATTATTCTAAGGTGTGGGGATCATCAGCATTTATTGCCCATCAATATCACCCTTTAACTAAATGGCTTAGCATTTCAGAGGGTAGCTAAGAATCAATCACATTACAGTGGGCCTGGAGTCAAATACAGGCCAGACCAGGTAAAGGTGGCAGATTTCATTCCCTAAAGGACATAAGTAAATAGATTTGTACAACAATCATAGTTTCATGGTCATCATTCCTGAGACTCATTTTAAATTCCAGATTTAGTAATGGAATTCAAATTCCACCAGTTGCCATGTTGGGATTTGAGCTCATGTCACACAGCATTAGTCTGTGCCCCTGGATTACTGGTCCAGTGACATCACCATTCTGCCACCATCTCCTGCAAACTCAGTTTCTCTCTTCCACCCTGTTCTCCTCTGTGGTAGCATGGCCCCTTTAAGGGAGGGAGGGAGGGGATGGGGGGGACCAGACCCTATGGAGTGGCAGGACAGGAAGCTGAGCCAATCGGGTGAAAGGGAGCACAATCCTGGGTCGGGGAGGGTCCTCCTTTGGAGCCTATGAGGAGTGGAGAATAGTCACGTGTTTAGTTCTATCAGATGTTTGTTTGTGTATATTTAATGATGGTAATAAACCCCTTTATACATCAGGCCACAACGTGTAATCTTCAAATTATTCTATCTTCCTTGTACAGTTCATAAACATGCGTAGTGAGTGCGAATCCCAGATCAATCTTAGGTTAATTTTTCCTCAATTCTGGCAGTTTTTATATTTTGCACATGAACAAAGAACAAAGAACAACACAGCACGGGAAACAGGCCCTTCGGCCCAACAAGCCCACGCCGCCATCTTAACAATGCATTTTTGCTACACCTCCCTTGACCCATGTCTATGCCTATGGTACCCCCATTGGAAACCAGATTCAGGGAAGAATAATTTAGGGGCAATTTGTTACACCAATCAGCCTAAGAGCACATCTTTGGGGTGTGGGAGGAAACCGGAGCACCCGGAATGCGCAAACTCCCACAGGCACTGGCCCAAACCCATGTATCTGCACAGCTAGCAGTGATAGTCACTGAGCTGTTGTGGTGCCCATCTGCTGGTCCAGTTTTAAGCACACACAAATGACGCGAAGTACTAGGCTACTCTCGAAACATCCAAGAGCAGCCCACGCACGACCCACCATGTGTATGCCCCTCGTTAGACAACAAGGTGGACCGACACACCTGCGGAGTAAAAGAGACAAAACATCAACACATGTAGCATTAGATTTCCAGTAATATCCCGAGGCTCTGACCATTATTTAAAACCGTCTCCTATAACCCTCCATCCCTGTTTCCAATGAGTCATTGGAAGGAGTATTGTGACAGGGTTTTCAGAACCTCACAGATGTAGGCGGAATAATACAGGGACACATTCAAAACAGCAGCATTGTTGTCAAGGTGGTGACTTTTAAACATTACAATGAACCAAGATCTCTTCACTCGAGGTTCAACATCTCAACCGAAAAATGGCACCTCTCTCACACAGCACTCCGTCAGTCACTTGCAACCTTTTGACCTCAAGGCAAGCGTGCTATCAACAGAGCCACAGCTAAAATGATAGTCTTGCAACATCTCTTTAGATTTTCCTTTATAATCTCAGTAATAACACATCTGGATTAAATACATAATAGTGGGTTCATTCCAGTGTCTGGTTAACATCAGCATTTTATTTATATAATTGTTGAAAGCCAGAATTACATTTATGTTCTTTATGCATTTTAAATGCTGAAGACACAGACCGAACAGGTTATTTACTTTATGATAAGCAAAGAGATGAAAAAATTAGCCAACAGTCACCAAAAATTAGTTCTTACTTAATTATTGTAGTTCTTAATAGGAGTTCAGAGAGTTATGGGCGTTCAGAGACTATTTCCTCAGGTGGATGTAGCTGTTACTAGGAGGCATAACTATAAGGTTCATGGTGGGAGATATAGGAGGGATGTCCGAGGCAGGTTTTTTACTCAGAGAGCGGTTGGGGTGTGGAATGGACTGCCTGCTGTGATAGTGGAGTCAGACACTTTAGGAACTTTCAAGCGGTTATTGAATAGGCACATGGAGCACACCAGAATGATAGGAAGTGGGATAGCTTGATCTTGGTTTCAGGGCCAAAGAGCCTATATTGTGCTGTATTGTTCTATGTTCTATGAATGTAGACACCTGAACTTTCCTACGGATGATGTATTTGCTGAGATGGACGTAGCTACCGTAGACCATTTTTCTAATGCCTCCTGTACTGACAGTGTAATGGTTACATTGCTAAACTGGTATTCCAGCAATATTGAGGGATAATCCAGAGAATATGCATACAACACTTGCATGATAGTTTGAGAATAAGAATTTAATTTTGCAAAATTTAGAAATAAGAAAATTGGTGCCAGTAAAAGTCACTGTGAAGCTGTCAGATCATCATTAAAACCCAAATGTTCACTAACAACCTTCATAGAACATAGAACATTACATTTATATTTATATTATATGTTTCAATAAGGTCCCCTCGTAGCCGCCTTCTTTCTAACGAAAACAACCTCAAATCCCTCAGTCTCTCCTCATAGGACCTCCCCTCCATACCAGGCAACATCCTGGTAAACCTCCTCTGCACCCTCTCCAAAGCCTCCACATCCTTCCTATAATGTTGGGACCAGAACTGCACACAATACTCAAATACTTCAACAAAGAAAACGTGCCATCTTTACCTGGTCTGGGCTATAGATAACTCTAATCCCACACTAATACTCTGAAGTGGCTGAAGAAAACTCACATAAGCTCTCTGCCCTTCAATAACAGACGTTCTGCCCTTCAATACTAGACCATTCCTCAATACTACACTATCTGCTCCTTGTGAGTCAATGTGAGATTCTCTGCTCTTCAATAACTGACTGTCTCTTGATACTACACCATCTACTCCTCAACTGTATGGCCATCAGTACTATACTCCCTTGCCTTGAAACAGGACAGTCTGTGCCTTGTTACAGAATGCTCTACCCCCAGAAAGTGTCTGCCCTTTTAAGAAACACATTATGACACCTCAGCCTTGGCAGTAAAATACTTAAAATGTTAAAAACAGGTGTCAGTGCAATATATCTGCAACAGCAAATACCTCAGCACTGCCAGAAAACCGAGTGCCTTCTCACAAGAGCTCATACCTATTACTATATTTGTCGGAAAAAATAACTACAGTTCACACCAGGTAAGTGCTTGTGCAAGACTCAGAGGCTAATGATATTTACCAATATATAGGAAATTCTTATTTTACATTCTAACCATGATGTCAAGGTGATTACTGACAAATACTTCTATCAATGAAAGAACAAACTTGCATTCATATAGCAACCTTTACAACTTCAGGATGTCTTAAATGTCTTTACAATTGGTGGAAACTTTTGAAATGTCAGGTAGGAATTTCCACACATCCCCAAGGAGTGTTTTGCAGCAGTGGAGCCAACCATCATTGGCTGGGATGGGATCTTCTGGTCCTGCCACTGTCAATGGGGTTTCTCCTTGTTTGCACTCGCTGCCATCAGGAAACACGTGGTGGGGATTCACTTTTGTTGGGATCACAAGATCCCACTGGCAGGAACAGCCAAAATATTCCAGCCAGCGTCATTGTTGTAGTGTTGAAAACATGAAGCTAATTAATTCACTAATGTCCATTTAGGAAATAAATCTGCCATTCTTACTCACTCAGTCAGCCTATATGTGATTCCAGTCCCACACTCATCTGAAATGAGCCAGCATGCCAGTTATCACACAGATTGCAGCAGTTCAAGGAGGCATTTCATGACCACCTTCTCAATTCTAGGAATAGGGTAGCAAATACCTGGCTGCTCTGTTAGTTCTGATGGGAAACTTAGTCATGTGGAGCACCTTTCAATCACTGAAGGTAGTTCTGAGAAAAAGTGATAGATTACTGTTAACACCAGAGAGCTTCGCCAATTTAACTGCAATAGCAGAATGCACAGCTGTGTTGTTTATAGCAACCATCCAGTTGACTAGGAGCTCAATGCAAACCAGAAAATACGAAGAGATGGGTAAAATGCTCTAAATCTGAAAGATTTAGAGCCACTAAGTGCAATGATCAACCATGGTTTACATTAATATAATTCATGGCAGGTAGCTGTTTAAAGACTGAATGCCAAGGTTGCCTTTGGATTTGCTGACAAAATGCTTTTGGGGTGGTTGTATGTAATGGAATATACATTAAGTACAGGAATGCACTAGATCAATCAAAATGGTGTTAAAATGAGTTGTCAACGGTGAAAGATTTACTGGAATATCTAAACAGCAGCTGGCTAATTGACAATAATTTCAAATCTGAGGTATGAGCATGAAATTCTTTGTTAGTGAGACCACACAGTTTGTTGTTCAGTAGCAATACACTTGCCTCTGAGTCAGAAGATTATTGGGTCAAATTATGCATAAAATATCCAAGCGCATGGCCCAGGCTAACCTCCAGTTTTCTACTAAAAGTGCGCCGCATTGTTAGAGGTGCTGTTTTTTGGATGAGCTATTAAACTGAAGCTCTCTCCACCTCCTTAGATGGATGTAAAAGATCCCATGACACTGTTTGTTTGAGGAAAAAGAGGGAGTTCTCTCTGATGTCTTGTCCAATACTTACTCTTCAAACAACGTCACTAACAGGCAGATCATTATTTCAGTGATGTTTCTGGCACCATGCTGAGTATAAATTCACTGCTGTGCTTCCTACATTGCCATAATGACTGTGACTTCAAAAGAATTTGAATGGGACTAAGAGGCCCAAGTTGCCAAGTGTTTGTGCCATGCACCTGGTGGATGGTGTTCTCACATGCAACCTCTGCACGACATGCCGGATCATCGACACGGATGCCATCATCTCACGTGAGAATACCATCCACCGGGTATACAATACATACATTTACAACTCGACCAATGTTGTCTACCTGATACACTTCAGGAAAGGATGTCTCAAGGCATGGTCCATTGGGAAGACCACGCAGACACTACAACAATGGATGAATGAACACCGCTTGACAATCACCAGGCAAGACTGTTCTCTTCCTGTTAGGGAACACTTCAGCGGTCACGGGCATTCGGCCTCTGATGTTTGGCTAAGCATTCTCCAAGGCAGCCTTCACGACACACGACAACGCAGAGTCGCTGAGCAGAGACTGATAACCAAGTTCCGCAAGTGAGGACGGTCTCAACCGGGATCTTAGGTTCATGTCACACTATCTGTAGCCCCACGAATTGCCTGGGCTTGCAAAATCTCACTAACTACCCTGTTTGGAGACAATACACATCTCTTTAACCTGTGCTTAACCCTCTCTCCACTCACATTGTCTATATCTTTAAGACTTGATTACCTGTAAAGACTCACGTTCCAACTATTATTTTGTAAATTGAGTTTGTGTCTTTATATGCCCTGTTTGTGAACTGAAATCCCATTCACTTGACGAAAGAGCAGTGCTCCAAAAGCTAGTGACTTGTGCTAACAAATAAACCTGTTGGACTTTAACCTGGTGTCGTGAAACTTCTTACTATGTTTTAATATACCATAAGTTACAAACAACACGACAGCAGGGACCAAACCTCAGCAAAACTTAGAACCTGTCAAAATGGGTTGGTCTGTCTTAAGACCGAAATTTAACAACATCACTAATATCAGAAAACTTATTTTTCAGTATGAGCAATTCCATTTCAAAAGTGAGGTTCAGTGTGGATTATTAAATCCTGTGATATCACCATGGTGATTGCAAACAGTTCAGGCATCCATTATTTTTGTCAATCTATTACTTGGAAAGGTGTCAATTTTGTGTTGGTCTAATGAGGTGATACGTGCATTTTATTTGACAGCTTGTTAACAGATGTGCCTGTGTTTTTGTTGGCGTGTTGGTGGTGGATTAGTTCCTAGTGTATTAATGGGATGGAAGCCTTGCATTCTTGGTAGCCAGTTAACTCCCAGCATGGGATGCAATGCTCAACCACCAATTCTGAAAATACAATTTTCAATCTATTAAAATCCAAAAAAAAGAATTTATTGAAATGCACATTTTCATCTTAGCCTTATTTTACAGAGCACCCGTATAATGGAAAGAGTCACCTTCATATATGCCATTGTGACTGTGCCTCCTCTTTGAAAGCCATCCAATTAGTCTCACACTCCTGAACTTTGGCCAAAGATTTATCACTTTCATTAGAAGTAGTCAATATATATATGATTCCTTATGAAAGTTATATCCAATCTTCATCACCGCCCCCCCCACCCCCAGTTCTTTTGGAAATTGATGAATAAGCAAGAGACACCCAAATATTATGCTTATGTATGTGGTGATTCAATACACCAGGGTGAAGCCAAATCAATTGAATTTAATCATCCTTGAGCTGTGAAGCTATTTTAGGTCAAACAGACAGAATAAGGCTGTGCAATGAAATTATTTCAGTTGGACAATCTGAGTAAATGTCACCAATGTACATGTGGAAACTGATGCTGTGTTTTCAGATGAACATAGGGTGGCCACAGTATCAAACGTGACAAAGATCATAGAGAGCCATCAAGGCATGATCACTGTTACACATAATGTAATTTAGGATTGTGACCAGAATAGTTTTAATCCTGTATGTGGATTGGAAAGGGGGCGGGAGGGCATGGTGGTGGTGGTGGTGGCAGAAGCAGAGTGATGAGAAAGGGGAAAATGCATTTGTGCACTAAAGATGTATCTCTAAGAAATAACAGACAACTGGTGCTTCACCTAGAATCAATTATTTAAGAACACTGCAAGAACATATCCACACCATCACCAAGACTGTCTATTTCCAATTTTCATTCTGTGAAGTTCATTACAGCATCACATAATAAATTTCCCCACTTCGTCCTTGGAGTAACTTCACACAAGTGTTCCTTTAGGAGAATTTTAGAGCCGAGCTCAGTCCCCAGAATTACACATGCAGAAGAATCCTGTATTCACACCTGCTACTGTCTTCAATGCACAATAACTTACATTTGAAACAGAGTACTCAGGAGTATAACATGTCACACAACCAAGGGCATGAAAACTAGGGCAGGTATGTAAAAGTGGCAAATCGCATTGGTTGATCACTACACAACATATGGGATATTTAATCCTATTAGAATCAATGGAACTGAATGTCAGGTGGAGCCCAATGTAGCATTGCCTGTTCCGCAACCTCACTCAAATCCTATTTAACTCTGAATATCATCTTGCAGTTGATCACACAACTGCACACAAAAGGTTCTGAAACAATATAGAAATCCAAATAGATAACTTAGAAAGCACAACACAGCACCACCCCAGCAATTCCCAAGAATAGCTTCAATAAACTCATTATTAATTTGGTGGGATCTAACTACAAAAATACTGGTGCAATCGTCAAAGAATGAAGGGCTGTAATTAGTCTGTGACTAAATTGGGATCTTCTAATTTCCAAGTCACTGACAATGACTAGTTTCTAGCCAACAAACAAAGACCCTCCCTGGCACGCATCTGTTACTGAACAGATTATCCTTCTAACTCCCCTGAGATGTCCAGAACACGATAAATGAAATCACTCATGCAAAGTGATCTGGAGATAATTCCTTCTGTAACTTTTAAGATCTCAGAATTGGTTCCCTCATTAAAAATTTGTGTATTAAGAAAAGGATCTCTCCAGCGTGTTTAGATTAAGATTAGAGAAGTTGTACTGCGTCCAGTTCTGGTCGCTTTACTACCGGAAAGACGTGGAGACCCTGGAGAGAGTGCAGAGGAGGTTTACCAGGATGCTGCCTGGTATGGAAGGACTGGGTTATGAGGAAAGATTGAACAAACTGGGGCTGTTTTCCCTTGAAAGACGACGACTGAGGGGGAATCTAATAGAGGTATATAAGATTATAAAGGGTATAGATAGAGTAAACAGTGGTAAGCTATTTCCTATGTTAGAAACGCACAGTACGAGGGGCCACGGTCTTAGGGTGAGGGGGGAGAGGTATAACACGGATATTAGAGGGAAGTTTTTCACAGAGGGTAGTGGGGGTATGGAATGCTCTGCCAAGCAAGGTGGTGGGCCAGGCACGCTGGAGTTGTTTAAGAGTTACTTAGACAGGCACATGAGTGGGTTGGAGATGGGACGATATAGGAGGTTGTTTTAAATAAGGTTCAGTAGCGTTGGGACGTCCCTGGTAATGTATAAGGATGTGGAATGATACTAATGTTTTTCTCTTTTAATTCACAGGTTTTAAGTCGGTCCGCCTTGTTGTCCAACGAGGAACATACACGCGATTGGTCGTACAAGGGCTGCTCTTGGATGTTCAAGAATAGCCTAGTATTGCATGTCGTTAGTGTGTGCTTAAACTGGACCAGATGCTGGGCAACATGTCAGCTCAGTGACTATCACTGTTTGCTGTGCAGACACGTGGATTTGGGCCAGTGTCTGTGGGAGTTTGCACATTCTCCCCATGCTTGCGTGGGTTTTCTCTGGTTGCTCCAGTTTCTTCCCACACCCCAATGATGTGCTATTAGGCTGATTGGAGGTAATAAATTGTCCCTAAATTAGTTTTCCCTCAGTGTGGAATGCCATAAGCATAGATAAGGGTCATGGGTGGAGGGGGGACTGGTAATGTTAAAATGGCGGCACGGGCTCGTTGGACTGAAGGGCCTGTTTCCCAGGCTGTTTTTGTTCTTTGTTCTTTGTTTTACACAAATGAAAAGTAGATGTACTAACCTCCCTCCGACACCATGACTCCTGAAGTACTGCCTTTACAAAATCTCAAGTTAACATATCTCTACAAATATGCATTTAGCCTGAACTCTATAGATGCAGTCAACTATATACAATGTTCTCAAAAAAAATTCTCTTGGTTTGAAGTGAGATACTAAATCTTTGTGAAATCTCACACACTGAAACATAACTAAATCACAAAGCTTATTTTGATTGTCAGAACATTGCAAGAGAATGAATACTGTGCAATTTTATATATTTCTCCAATTTCACTAGAGTTTGTGGTCACTATGGAAACAGACCTGATTTGTTCAACATAACAGCTGAAAGTATCTTCCAATAAAGGTATTTTGGTATTCAAAAGTTTAACTGGAACATTTAAAGTGGAACTGTATGTTGGAATTCCTATTAAGCAAGTATTATTTGTTTTGATAGATCTATCAATCCAGTAAGTTAGAACAGAATGAGCACAGAATCTATTGTGAGTTTCAAAATGCCAGGGGCTTAATGCATTTTGGATCCAGTATGAACTGATGTAGTGAGATAGTGTTGCTGCTTCTCCTGCAGTTTATTTCAGTAATAACTTTCAAACATGGATTGAATGGGGTGGCACGGTAGCACAGTGGTTAGCACTGCTGCTTCATAGCTCCAGGTACCTGGGTTCGATTCCTGGCTCAGGTCGCTGTCTGTGGGGAGTTTGCATATTCTCCTCGTGTCTGTGTGGGTTTCCTCTCACAGTCCAAAGATGTGCGAGTTAGGTTGATTGGCCATGCGATAATTGCCCCTTAGTGTCCTAGGATGCTTAGGTTAGAGGGATTAGTGGGTAAAATATGTAGGGATATGGGGATAGGGCCTAGGTGGGATTGTGGTCGATGCAGACTCAATGGGCTGAAGGGCCTCTTTCTACACTGTATGATTCTATGAATATAAGCAAAATAAAATACAGGATTATGTTTCATGTTAATAACCATGCAGTGAAGGGTGCAACTGAAGCCTAGTTTATATGCATTTACATGCTTTTAGTTACAGAGACACACATGTCATGCACCTCCCATCCAACAATTATAATTCTGTAGAAGGGTCATTTAGACCCGAAACGTTACTTCTGTTTCTCTCCACAGATGCTGCCAGAGCTGCTGAGTTTATCCGGCACTTTCTGTTTTTGTAAGTACAGTTTCAGCCTGCTCCCATACACTCTTTTCAGTACAAATGTGAAACAAACCATACTAATTAAGTAATTAGTTGCCCCTAAAAGGGAACAGTGTAACAAAAATCAAAAACTTTAAAGAAAACTTCTCAAATTTGAACAATGTTCCTGGGGCTGATCAGACACTGCAGCCCTTACAAATGAAGGTTTGATTTGTTTCTTTTGGAATAGGCAAGCACAGGAATTGACCCAATGACCTTGGCACTTCTAGGAGGGCACTCTAACTATCTGAGCTACCTGGCCATCTTAAGTGAGAAACCACATACAAACTTGAGCTAGTACTTGTTCACCCAAATGTAATTTGCTGAAGTGCCCAAAAGGAGAATCAACTGTAATTTTGGGAGCAATGGAATTCAAACTCACAGCCCCAGAGGGATTGGAAATGTAATCCAGCAATTTAGACCACTCAGCCACGTTACCACGTTTCTCATGAATAGGGAGAGTATCGATGAGGCCCCAGTTAATACCCAACTGCCTGAGCACAATTCAGTATCCAAGTGGGATTAATTGGATAGATCTTTCAAACAGCCAACATAGCATGATGAGTGAAACGCCCTCTTTATTTCCTATAAGATTTGGATTTTTATGAAAGTCAGACTGCATTCTGATCACTTTCACTGATACCAGCTTTGTTTTAAAACTGATCTCAAATTTACTGAGTTATTAGTTCAGCAACATAACAATAAGTGGAGGCTCAAAAGCTTTACTCTTGATGGCTGACAGATTACTGATACGGGATTTCATTATGACACAGCTGGAAAAGTATCTTGTCTGACATATGAGTCTAAGTCAGCCACAGGGAGGAAGGGGTATTCAACCCCTATCCAAGACTGGGCATTTACCAAGTTGCCTCATTCCCTTCCTATGAAGTTATGCAATACCCAAATTCCAACTCCTGAGCGCTCCTCACACAAGTGATCCAGTATGTATGATGACCCACGCAACAGTCTAGGGCATGAGGAAAGAGCCTTTCAGCGTCCCTTATCATCACATGCCAAACAGGGGCCTTAATTCCAAAGTGTGACACAACTGTATCACAGCATACCACCAATAAAACAGATTTATTGTATTACTGTATCCTCCAGCAAACGTCAGAGAAGAAAATTGTACAATACCTGCAATAGCATGTAAATTTTAAAAGCAAAAAGAAAAAAAGTATAGATAGCAGAAGGATATCTCATTATATTTCAGTACTTTGAATGTTAAAGGTACCATTGAATTAGTTAAAAAGTATAGAATTCTCCCTTTGTCCAGAGGACCATTTTTCCTTGACATGATCTTATCAAGTGGAAGGTCAGTCATCTCATTGCTGTATGCAGCATATTGCGATACAGAATCGCAGCCAATTTGACGTGAGATCAATCACTACAAAAATAATTAATTGTGTGAAGTGCATTGAGATTTTGCGAAAATGATATTACATCAAAGGAACTTTATTTTAATTATGCAATTGTACTAAAAGCCATGAGGGGGATAAATAAGTTTTGGAATTTTATGCATGGAAGCAGTTAATACAAAAGCAAGAATGTTACGTTTATGTATACAAGACTATAGAGGGCCCATTTGTAGTATTGTGTGCCATCCTGGGTGTGCAGTTTGATTGGAGGGTTTGTACAATGAAGATTAACTAAAATGATAAGCAGAATAAGAGATTGAAGTATACAGTCTTTTTTTAGAAAAGGAATTACTCATTCTTGGGCCATGCTTGTTTTTATTTTTCACAGAATGTGGGCATCGCTGGATCAGCCAACATTTATTGCCCATCCCCAGTTGCCCTCAAGAAGGTGACAGAGAGCTGCCTTCTTGAACCAGGGAGGGTATTCCAGGATTTTGAACCAGTGACAGTGAAGGAATGACAATATGTTTCCAAGTCAAGATGTGAGTGGCTTGGAGGGGAACTTGCAGGTGATGGTGTTCCCGTGCATTTTGCTGCTCTTGTCTTTCTAGATGGCAAAGACAGTGGTGTCAGAAGGTGCAGTTAAAGGAGCCTTGTTGAGTTGCTGCAGTGCATTTTATATATGGTACATTCAGCTGCTACTGTGCGTCGGTGGTGGAGTGATTGAATGTTTAAGACGGGGGGGTGCCAATCAAGAGGGCTGCTTTGCTCTGGTTGGTGTCAAATTTCTTGAGTATTGTTCAAGGCATGTGGAGAGTATGCCATTAGATTCCTGACTAGTACCTTGTAGATAGTGGATATGTGTTCGTGTATGAATGATGTGCATGGCTTGGAGGGACACTTTAAGCTGGTGGTCTTCACATACAATTACTGTCCTTCTAAATGGTGGAGTTGCAAGTTGAAGAAGCCTCTGAGTTTCTGCAATGCATCTCATAGCTAGACCCTCAGGTGACTATAGAGGCAAAGACATAAATAGAAAAAACAGGAGTATTTTCAGAAGAGATCACCTCCCGTGTTCAAATTTGATTTCCATGGAAAATTAATCGAGTAGCTGTTTAGCTGTTCGCAGTGTTTGCGGTGTACTTTTGAATCAGAGCTGAATGCAGCAGTATCATCCATTCTTTCTTGAGGCCACTTCAATTGCATAGACTGAAAAAGACTACTTGCAATCATCCTCACCATTATTGCTCCCATCCTTTACGACTGGAAGTGTTAACATTATCAATACAACCAGATACACATTCTAAAGAACTGTATTTCATTACCCAGTTGTTTATAAATAAATATCATTCTTTATAATTTGTGAAATAGAACAATGCTCAGGACATTCACACAAACATTTCCAATTTTAAGCTATTAGAAACTCAGGAAAAGCACCAATGTTGTTGTATTCTACCAAAGAATGTTCTGTGGAAATGGGAGATGATCATGGGTTGAGTTTTCATAAACAATTAGAATAAGATTTGCAAAAGTAAGCTTTAGAAAACTGGAAATAATTTCCTATAAATTTGATGAGATCTTCTGTGAAGAATAGACACTTGAGAATATGAAGAAAGGAACATCAGAAATGAGCAGAGAGAAAGAACTTGCATTTAGATAAAAGCAAAAGAAATAGAAGCTGAAATATGCATCTTGTTTTCCGCCTGCTCTGTTATCTAACAAGCTCATGATTAATCCAATACACCAACTCTACTTTTCTGTGCTATCCCCATATCCCTTAATTCACCCTAGTATCTAAGTATGTCTCACGGTCCATCTTGAATACACTCAATGTCTAAACATCCACAGCTCTCTGGGGTAGATAATTCCAAAGTTTTCTAATGCTTTGAGTGAAGAAACTTCCCCTCATCTCAAGTCTTAAACGACCAGCCCTTTATTGTGAGACTGCGATTCCCAGATTCTAGATTTCCTATCCAATGGAAACATTTTCTCAGAATCTACCTTGACAAGCTCCTTAAGAATTTTATATGTTTCAATGAGATCAAGTCACAATCTTCTTTCATGTAATTTTGGCCTAATCTGCTCATCTATCATGATCTTGTCACCCCAGGAATCAGTCTGGTGAACCTTTTGTTGCTCTCTCTCTAGGAGAAGTACATTGTGTTAGGAAAAAACATGGTCTCAACAGTGCCATGTACAACTGTAGCAAGCCTTTATTTTTATACTCATAGTCATACATAACACAAGCTAACATACTTATTCATCGTTGTTTACTGTACATATCAATTTTCAGTGATTCATCACTTCAAGTCCTTCTCAATGCAAACGTTTTCCAGTCTCTCAACATTCAAAAATGTAACCGCTTTTAATGATATTAAAACATTCCAAAGAGATTCACAGCTAATGGTAGGTTTCCTTCCTAAAAAGAAAATCAGTGAACTATTTGTCTTTTATGACAATACAACAGCTTCATGGACATTTTGACTGATACCAATTTTTTTATATGCGTAGCTTTTAAAAAACTGAATGTCTTGGAATATCCTTTCGATGCATACTTAATCAATTACCTGAACTTCGGCATATTCTATCAGGTCTTTGTTACATAATCATATTTCTTCCAAAGCAATTCTGGAAAGAATATTCCAACATCCTACTCAGCTTTGCCCCTTCACAACCCCGTTACATAAGCAAAGGATTCAGATGAAAATTTTGATGACGACTGTTGGTTTGTTTTACTACTTTACATAGCATGACTTACACTCATGTCAATAACCCGCCCTACGAGTTATTTGAAAACAACAGGAATTTCAAACCCTGGATTCTGACAGATACTAGAGGTGAGTGAAACATGGAGCCCAACAGTGATTTCATTAAGTCCACATTGACCCAAGTCTCAGCCTGAAATGAAGTACTCAAATAGGGGCTTCCTCGCAGTAGTCTGCAGCAGACAGTAAAACACTGGATAGTGTTCATTCACATCTTTTCATTCCTTTAAAAAGAAATATATAGGGGTTCTGCTGTTGAATAACATGTGAGAACTTTCAAGTTGAAAACCAAGCAATTCCTAGCACTGGCATCCAAACAAACCAACCCAGGCATTAAAAAACACAGTAAGAAGTCTCACAACACTGTAGTTTTCCTATGATTCTAACACCAAGTTAAAGTCCTGAGACTTCTTACTGTGTTTACCCCAGTCCAACATCTCCACCTCATTAAAAAACACAACAGGGCAGTTGTGAGGGTAGTTTGCTTGTACTGAGGGACACGGGACATATATCCTGAACATATATCATATATACCGGTCATTCAGTGCAGCAGACTGTTTTGTCAGTCAGTCAGATCATGGCCAAATCGTACCTCAGCTTCAATGATCCACTTTTGTTCCATAACCCTGGAAATGCTTGTTATAATAACTCAGAATGCCCGGCTGGAAGGGAACAGTATGTATTGTTAAACACAAAGTAAACCATACTACCCCGTGGTATACATAAATCCCAACCAAGACAATAATTTTGCAGAGCCTTCCCAGTGCCAGCCTTATAAAGGGCTCAGGTGACAAGTTCCATCTGGGCAGGACATTGCCTGTTACCTAGAGAATTCATATTCAAAAGCCATACAGGGAGGTCAATTGGAGATTTCCCCACAGGGGTTATCACACTTGGTGGATGCATTCGAAATCCACCAGTCTCAGTCCTGAAAATGCCAATTGACAAAGCAGCTTCAGTTATTTAGGGTAGAGCGTTCCAGACTTTCAGCAACATTTATGTGAAAAAGTGAAAGTGACCTAGATGGTGCATATTGTTTATTGCTCTCTTTTAATAACGTGGGATGATATACGTTCAGGGTAGCAATCTGACCTAAAGCAGGTGCTGCAACAATGCTCTTCACAAGATAGCTGAATGTCTTGTTTCTTGAACTCTCTCTAGCAGAACCCACAGATAGTCTCAATTTTGGAAGGGGGGTAAGAAGCTCTTAGATTTTAAGGGCTGTGAGTCTCAACGAAAACAATCAGCAGCAGAAGTATTTGGGCATCCTAGCTGGTCGCCGGTGAAGTAATGGTTCTCACCACTGATCTAGAAGAAAGCAGCCCACAAAAGATCTAACAGTTTCTGTGGCATGGATTTCACTTTTCCCATTGTTAGTTTGTTCCTGGTGCCAAGTCAAGTGGACCTCCAGGAGTCCAGCCACAGTGGGAGGCGTCAAGCAGGATAAGCAATCACATTCAAAAATTTTCACAGATAGCAAACCAGGAAGTAAAATGTATTTTTACCCTTTCATTCCAAATTGAATTTGAGTGAAAAATATAAAGAGTGTGGCATATGATTTAGATGCTGAAATATTTTAAAATTTTAAATTATGTTAAAAACATTCTCAGAATAGATCTAGTAGCTATGGGAATAGAGCCTGGGTGGGATTGTGGTCAGTGCAGACTCGATGGGCTGAATGGTCTCCTTCTGCACTGTTGAGATTCTATGATGATTCTAAAACTGGGCATCCAAGAGGCACTGTGGACCAGCAGCAGTACAGAATTGTACTCAATCACAATCTGTAATCTCATGGTCTGGCATATCTCTCATTCTACCATTACCATGAAGCCAGGGATTCAACCCTGGTTCAATGAAGATTACAGGAAAGCATGCCAGGAGCAGCACCAAGCATACCAAAAATTGAGGTGCCAACTGTATGAAGCTTTGACATGCACGCGAAACAGCAGAAGCAGCTTGCAATGAACAGAGCTCAGCAATCAAACAACCAATGAATCAAATCAGAATTCTGCAGTCCTGACACATCCAGGCATGAAGGGTGGTGGACAATTAAATAAGTTATTTAGGAGGAGTTTCCACAATGATGGTGGGGGCCTCAGCACGTCAATGAAAAAGACAACACTAATACTTTTGCAACCATCCCCAGCCAGTGTATGATCTATCTCAGAATCTTCCTCAGATCTGCAACATCACGGATTTGATTTATTATTGTCCAATGTATTGAGATGCAGTGAAAAGTATTGTTTCTTGCACGCTATACAGGCAAAGCATACCGTTCATAAAGTACATAGGGGAGGAAAAAAGGAAAGAGTGCAGAATGTAGTGTTACAGTCATAGCTAGAGTGTAGAGAAAAATCAACTTACTATAAGGCAAGCCAGTCTTCAGTCAATTGATTCAGTCAATTGATTGTATTACAGCTGAACACATTGGATTTTGCAAAGATTGCAGATCCTAACAACATCCTAGTGGTAGTACTCAAGTCTTGTGCTCAGGAACTAGGCATGCCCCTAGCCAAGCTGTTCCAGAACAGCTATAATACTGAAATCTAGCCAACAAGTGGAAAATAGCTCAAGTACGATCTGTCCACATAAAGCAGAAAAAAATCTGGCCCAAACTACTACCACCCTGTCAGTCTACTCTTGATCAGCGTAGTGTAAATTGTCATTGAGCAGCACTTACCCACAATAACCTGCTCACTGTCACACGGTTTTGTTGTGCTAGGGCTACTCCACTGCTGACCTCAAATTCCAGAGATGACGTAAGTGTGACTACCCTTGATATCAAGGCAGCATTTGACTGAGAAACCCAAGCAAAATTGATGTCAATGGGAATCGGTGGGGTGGAACTCTTCCCCGTTGGAGTCATTCCTAGCATAAAGGAAAATCACAGAATTGTTACAGCACAGAACGAGGCCATTCTGTCCTTCGTATCTGCACTGACTCTCCAAACCTTGTGCTGTTTCCCCTTACCTTTGCCCCATAACCCTGCATATTTTTCCTTTCAGTTACAATCCAGTTCTCTCTGAATACTTCAATGGAACCTGCCTCCACCACACTTAGGCAGTGCATTCTAGCCATTAACCACTCGCTTCTTGAAAAACAATTTTTCCTCATGTTGCTTTTGCTTTGTTGATTTTGCTTTTTTTGCCAATTATTTTAAATCTTTTTCCTCTCATTCTCAATCCTTTCACGAGTGGGAACAGTTTCTCCTTAATTGCTTTGTCCAGATACCTCATACTTGTGTGGTGTCTAGAACTTTTCGTAATACTGCAGCTGAGACTGAACTAGTGTCTTAAACAAATTCAATATAACCCCCTTGTTTTTTTGAACATTTGCAATTCCCCAGTTTTCTGGCACCATTCCTGAATCGAAAATTGCAGTTATTGAAGGCCTATCATTTCAGCCACAGGACGTCACTGCAGGAGCTGCTCCGGATAGTATCCGAGGTCCATTCTTTATCATCAGTTGCTTCATTAATGACCATCTTTCCATCATAAGATCGGAAGTGGGAATGTTCAATAATGACTGCAGTGTTCATACCATTCTCAGTCATTAAAGCAGTACTTGTTGTTATGCGCCAGGACCTGGACTACATTCAGGCTTGAGGTGATAAGTGGCAAGTAATATTTATTCACCTTAGTGCCCCAGACAGTGACCATCTCCACTAAGAGAGGATCTAACCACCTCCCCACGACTTTCGTTATGATCACTGAATTCCTTACTATCAACATCTTGGGAGTTACTGTTGACCAGAAACTGAACTGGATCAGTTATATAAATACTGTGGGTACAAGAGCACTTCAGACGCTCAAAATTCTGGGGCAAGTAACTCACCTCCTGACTCCCCAAAGGCTGTCCAGCGTCGGCCAAGCACAAGTCAGGAGTGTGATTAAATACTCTCTATTCGGCTGGATGACAGCACTTGACACCATCTAGGACAATGCAACCAGCTTGATTGGCACCCCATATACCTTCTTAAATATTAATTTCCTCTACCACATGTAATGGCAGAAGTATCTACCATCTACAATTTGCAATGGAACATCTCACCAACCCTCTTTCAACAGTACTTTCCAAACCTGCAATCTGTACCACCTAAAATGTTGGGGGCAGCATTGGTAAAGTGCTACCTGCAAGTTCCCTCAAAGAGTTATGAATCTTTGGAATTCTCTAGCTCAGAGAAGTTTCATCTACGTGAGTTAGATTTTTAATCGCTCTGGACATCAAGTGATGTAGGAAGCAGGAAAGTGGAGTTGAAGCTGTTTCCAAGAAAATAATCCAATTAGAGCGAACAGTCATGTACAAGAATTAATCATAAATATTCAAAAGGATTCTTGATTTACAAGGGGGTGAAAAGTTATCAGGGTCAGCACGAACGTAGGGTTGAAGTTACAATCAGATCAGTCATGTTGATCTCATTGCAGGCTGAAGGGGCTTAGTGGCATACTCCTGCTCTGAATTCATATGTTCATCTGTACAAAAGTTGAATGAATGCCGAAAATTCCTTGAGATTCTACTGGTATGCTATGAAGACTGAATAATCATAGAATCACTACAGTGTATAAGGAGGCCATTCAACCTCTTGAGTCTGCACTGCTTCTCCAACAGAGCATCTTTTTCAGTCCCACCCCTCACTCTATTCCTGTTACCTCATGCATTTATCCCACTAATCCCCCTAACCTGTGAATCTTTGCACTGTGGAGGGAAACAGGAGTGCCCAGAAGAAACCCAAATAGGTACAGGGAGAACGTGCAAATTCCACACAGTCACCCCCAATGCTGGAATGGGACCTGAGTCCCTGGTATTGTGAGGCAGCAGTGCTAGCGACTGTGCCACCATATTGCCCAAAAGCTCAGGGAAACCTGTAAGTGGCTTACATGGGAAAAGTTAAAAGAAAGCCAATTAAATATCAGATCAAATGAGGGAAGGTAGTGGTATTGTCACTGGACTATTAATCAAGAGCTGGGGACCTGTGTTCAAATCCCATTGTGGCAGATGGTGAAACTTGAATTCGATAAAATCTGAAATTAAAAGTCTAACGATGACCATGAAACAATTAGTCATAAAAATCAATTTGGTTCACTAATGTCCTTTCTGGAAGGAAAGCTGTCACCCTTACCTGGTTTTCCCCACATGTGACTCCTGGTCTTAAATGGGCAATAAATGCTGGCCCAGCCAATGATGTAATAATTTTTTAAAACACAATCAAACTGAGAAAAATGTATATTTTTAATTAGAGGATTCTGGGAATCCAGCACAGTTTAAAGCACATTTGAATTTACTATGACAAATCATTAACAGAGCATGCTTGGAAAGCAGAGGTGACTTAGATCCATAGTTCCAAAAGCTTTCGACCAGCAGGATATTTTTCACCTCATCTCTGGATATGTTGTAGTCTAATTGATATAGTCTGATAGCTATGGTTACTAAATAACTCCAATATTATGCTACTACCAGTATGTTAGAAGATAAATTAGATGGATATTGGTCAACTTTTAGATGAAAATTACTATACTCTTACAAAAGATCTTCTGATGTACTGTTATACAATAGAGAGGAAAATGGTCTTGGCTAGAAGCAAAAAATGGGTGATAGCATCAATGGAAAAGAAAATTGGGATGAGCTGCTGATTCGATTCTACCAGTTTCGTAAGAATTCTCAAGACAGATTTCTATCCCAATATTTTTTCTTCTTTTCAGGATGTGGGTATTGCTAATGTGGCTAATGTTTATCACCCAATCCTAGTTGCCCTGAAATGTTGGCTGTAGGTCTTTTCTTGGATTGTTGCAGATCATGTGCTCAAGTTGTTCCCACAACACTGTTAGTTATTACAGGATTTTGACCCAGCATTAATGAAGAATGGACAAAGGAAGTTTAATCAAGAAGCTTCAAATCTAATTTTGAAATAAACTAAGCATTAGTGTATGGCCTATGGGTTGAATACTGCTATATAATAATTCAGCTTGGGATTTAACTCTATAAAGCACTATAAGACTGTGTAATCTTGTTTTTCTTTCAGCTAAGGATATTAATGGATTGCTGAAGGATTCCTAGCCTCAGGTAAAAAGCAGACTACTGCACAATGCGGAATTTTGGGATGAAGAAATAATTGCAGTCCATTCAATCACAGTGTGTTGCAAGTCCTACAGATAAAATAGCACTTTTCGGCTGGATGACAGCACTTGACACCCAATATTCTACAGGCTTTACACCCAATGTTGTGATTTTGCTAAACGCAATGGTGGACAGGTTCCTCTTTCTGTACAGAAGTTAGAAACAACCTTCTGAAGTACAGATGTAGACTTTGTAACATAAAACAAGGAGAAAATCTTTGCTCAGTGAATACTTTCAGTAAACAGGCAATAAAGAGCTACATGCTGAAATTTACTACTCATATTGAAAGCCCAAGAATTAATTTCAAAGACACCCTGCATAGGCCGAGATGCTATTTTTCTTTGTATTTGGTCCCTAAATATCCCTAAATTGTCCTCCTGTTATTGGTCAGTGGGCGAGAATTAATTCACAGTTGTTCTCTTGCCGTCTCTTCCCTGCTACTCATCAGTGACAATACACATACAGTTATGCATTGTTTACTTTCTGGCTGAAGACATCTGGTTCTGCAGCTAAACTGAAGTCAAAATATATCAACATTGACAAGGGTTGAGACCTGTAAAGAGAAACTTAACCATGTGGTCAGCTTTGAATGTTGTAATTTATTTTTTTCCTTCACATCATTTTATGAGATGTAAGTGTTGCTGATAAGATCAGCAGTTGTTGCCTATCCCTAGTTGCCCTTTACGTACAACTGAGTGCCTTCTTGGGCCACATCAGAGGGTAAGTGAGTCAGCCACATGGGTGTGGTGTGGGACTGATGTCACATAGAGGCCTGACTCGGTAAAGATAGCAGGCTTCCTTCCTTGAAGGACATTAAAGCACCAGTTAAGTTTTTTCAAGCTTGCATTTATATAACATCTTTCATATATAGGACATTCCCAAAGCTTTACAGCCCATAAAGTACTTTTGACATGCAGTTACTGTTGGACAATTAACAATTTCATAGTCACTTTTACTGATACCATCTTTCTATTTCCAGATTTTCTTTTCAAACTGAAGTTAAATTCTCAGGCTACAATGATGGGATTTCCAGCCACAGTCCCTGGATTTGATTAGATAAGTTTCATAACAATTGCATTATGACATCTGCAAAAGTAAAAGTATTTAAATTTGACCATTTCTCATGTATGCCTATTGCGAAAGTACTTCTTTAATATTATTGTAAGATTGAAAATATTGTAGTGGGAAAAATGTTGAAAACTGATAAAACGCAATTGTTTCTGTTGAAAACAGATAAAACACAACGGGAGATAATGCTGCAACTTTATAAGCGGGAGATAATGCTGCAACTTTATCGGGAGATAATGCTGCAACTTTATAAGCGGGAGGTAATACTGCAACTTTATAAGACTCTTGTCAGACCCCACTTGGAGTACTGTGCGCAGTTCTGATTGCCTCACTACAAGAAGGATGAGGAAGCTATTGAATGGATGCAGAGGAGATTTACAAGGATGTTGCCTGGATTGGGTGGCACGCCTTATGAGGATAGGTTGAGGGAGCTAGGTCTTTTCTCCCTGGAGAGACGAAGGATGAGAGGCGACCTGATAGAGGTTTAGAACATAGAACATAGAACACTACAGCACAAACAGGCCCTTCGGCCCACGAGTTGCGCCGATCACATCAACACCTACCAATCCATAGACCTATCTATAACCCCCAATCCCATTAAATTCCATATACTCATCCAGAAGTCTTTTAAAAGACCCCAGCGAGTTCACCTCCACCACCACTGACAGCAGCCGATTCCACTCACTCACCACCCTCTGAGTGAAAAAATTACCCCTAACATCACTTCTGTACTTGCCTCCCCGCACCTTCAATCTGTGTCCTCTCATAGCGACTATTTCAACCCGGGGAAATAGCCTCCGAGAATCCACTCTACCCATTTCACTCAACATTTTATAAACTTCTATCAGGTCGCCTCTCAACCTTTGTCTCTCCAGGGAAAAGAGTCCCAGCTCCCTCAACCTAACTTCATAAGGCATGCCTCCCAGTCCAGGCAACATCCTTGTAAATCTCCTCTGTACCCTTTCAATAGCTTCTACGTCCTTCCTATAGTGAGGCGACCAGAACTGCGCACAATACTCCAAATGAGGCCTGACAAGGGTCTTATAAAGTTGCAGCATTACCTCCCGATTCCTAAACTCAATCCCTCGATTAATGAAGGCCACTACACCATTCGCCTTCTTGACCACATCCTCCACCTGCGAGGCCGATTTAAGAGTCCTGTGGACCCGGACCCCAAGATCCTTCTGCTCTTCAACACTACTAAGACTCCTGCCCTTGATAGTGTACTCGTTCATCCCATTGGTTCTGCCAAAATGGACGACTACACATTTATCCGTGTTGAAGTCCATCTGCCACTTCTTCGCCCAGTCCTGCATCCTATTTATGTCCTGCTGCAACTTTTGACATCCTTCCAGGCCATCCACAACACCACCGACCTTCGTGTCATCAGCGAACTTACTTACCCATCCCTCCACTTCCTCATCCAGGTCATTTATGAAAATGACAAACAGCAAGGGTCCTAGAACAGATCCCTGGGGCACTCCACTGGTGACTGACCTCCATGCCGAAAAAGACCCATCCACAACCACTCTCTGCCTTCTGCAGGCAAGCCAGTTCTGGATCCACAAGGCCAAAGGCCCTTGGATCCCATGCCCTCTCACCTTTGCAAGAAGTCTTGCATGGGGGACCTTATCAAACGCTTATCAAGATGCTAAGAGGTATAGGTAGGGTGGATTCTCAGAGGCCATTTCCCAGGGCTGAAATGGTCGCTATGAGAGGACACAGGTTTAAGGTGCTGGGGAGTAGGTACAGAGGAGATGTCAGGGTAAGTTTTTCACACAAAGGGTGGTGAGTGTGTGGAATCGGCTGCCGTCAGTGGTGGTGGAGAAGAACTCGTTGGGGTCTTTCAAGAGAGTTCTGGATGAGTACATGGGATTTAATGGGATGGAGGGTTATAGGCAGGCCTGGTAGGTAGGAATATGATCGGCGCAACTTGTGGGCCAAAGGGCCTGTTTGTGCTGTAGTGTTCTATGTTCTATGTATCGATGAAAGCTACTGAGTAATCACATGATTACTTCAGAAATTTTAGGGTGATTATTTTTCAATAACTTCAGTTTCTTTTTGTTTGAATCTTTTTGCTTTCAACATGTCAATGATGGGAAATGGAATCATTTTCTTTAAAATGTTTATGGTGGGATGTTGGCGTCCCTGGCTGGGTAGCATTAATTGCCCATCTCTGAGGGCTTTTAAGAGTCAACCACATTGCTGTGATTGTAGCCCAGATGAAGTAAGAACAACAGATTTCTTTCCCTAAAGGACATTATCATAATTCATTGACCAATCAACAATAGCTTGATGGTCATTATTAAACTTTTAATTCCAGACTTCTATTGAATTCAGAGTCCACCATCTGCCACAGTGGGATTCAGACTTGGGTGCCCAAAGTATTATCATAAATCTCTGGATTACTAGTCCAGTGACTATGCCACTGCCTCCTTGAATATCATGAACAACCAGGAGGCTCAGTAACCAGAGGATACAAATTTAATATAACTTGTAAAAGAATCAAAGAAAAAGTGAAGAGATTTTTTTAAGTAGTGGGTTGTTGTGAGCTGTAATGCACTGCCTGTAAGAGTGGTGGAAACAGTAGCCTCCTTCTGTGTTACAATTCTATGACCGCATCAACATTAGATACAATATGAGTCAGCTGTATTGAGGAACCCCCCCCCACATTCCTTATCACTATCTATATTACAATCCTACATACATTAATATTTTGACTTAAAAGATGAATTAATCATTGCAAGAAGTCTGCAGTGATTGTAGTAAATATGCTTCTTTAGAATCATAGAATCATAGAACCCTACAGTGCAGAAAGAGGCCCTTCAGCCCATTGAGTCTGCACCGACCATAATCCCACCCAGGCCTTACCCCCATATCCCTATATATTTTACCCGCTAATCCCTCTAACCTAAGCATCTCAGGACACTAAGGGACAATTTTAGCATGGCCAATCAACCTAACCTGCACATCTTTGGACTGTGGGAGGAAACTGGAGCACCCGGAGGAAACCCACGCATACACGAATGCTGTCCAAACTTATTAGCTGGTGGGGTATTGAGCTCTGTAACATAACGCATGATCGAAACCACCGTCACAGTTCTCTGCAGATACTCATTTGATCTCCTGTTGATTCACCTTTGCTGGGACATCTTTCAGGAGATGTCATCATATCACCACCAGTGTTCAACCACACAACCCCCCACAACTCTGCCACTGGTTGTCCACTTGCCCATAGCTGCAGTGCACCAGCTTCCTATACTAATAGGAAAACAGATTCTTCATTCAAAGGCAAACATTAATTTTTCCCTCATGTCCAATACTTTTAGAACTGATCATAGAACATTACAGCACAATTCTGGCTCATTGAGTATGCACTGACTCTTTCGAACAGCAATGTTGTGTTTGTTGAAGTTTATTTATTAGTGTCACAAGTATGCTTACATTAACACTGCAATGAGGTTACTGTGAAAATCCCCTAGTCGCCACACTCCAGCTCCATTTCGGGTACACTGCAGGAGAATTTAGCACAGCCAATTCACCTAACGAGCACATCTTTCGGACTGTGGGAGGAAAGCAGAGCACCCAGAGGAAACCCACGCAGACACGGACAGAATGTACAGACTTCATACAGACAGTGACCTAAGCACTGAATCGAATCCGGGTCCCTGGCGCTGTGAGATAGCAGTGCCACTGTGCCACCCATGTGTGCCCCAGTCCCCTGTCCTTTCTCTATACCTCTGCATTCGTATCTCCTTCAAGTATTTAATTCCTTTTTGAAGGTCACTGCTGAAGCTGTAACCGTCACTCCGCCAGACAATATATTCCAGAACTGAACTGCTTGTTACATAAAGATATTTCCCCTTATGTCACTATTGATACTTTTGCCAATCACTTTAAATCTGTGTTCTCAAGTTATCAGCCCTTCGGTCACTAGAAACATAGGGCAGGATCTTGAATTCAGGCTCTCCATGTGCAAGGTCACCAGACGAGGCTCAAAATCAGGCAAAAACTGGAAATTGCAATTCTTGCAGGCAAGATCGCTATTCCCCCCTCAACCAACCATCTCCCCACTGACCATGTTCACTCTCATAATGGGAGAGAACCTAATTAATAGATTTAAATAAATTTGCATGTATTTAACCACTCTCTCGCTCTCCAAATTATTTCCCATCACTAAATTTTCATAGACTCCCTACAGTGTAGAAAAAGGCCATTGAGTGTGCATACACTCCAACAGAGCATCGCAGACCCTACCCCGTAACCCCACATACTTACCCTTCTAATCCCCTAACCTCACATCTTGGGACACCAAGGGGCAATTTACTATGGTCAGTCCACCTAACCTATATTCCTTGAAATGTGGGAGGAAACCGGAGCACCTGGAGAAAACCCATGCGGATATGGAGAGAATATGCAAACTCCACACAGTCACTGAGGGCAGAATTGAACCTGGGTCCCTGGCACTGGGAAGCAGCAGTGCTAACCACTGTGCCAATATGCCTCACTGACATGACATAGAAGAAGTTCTTGATAGGTTTAACCAAACATAAATCTGTCAAGGGGATCCCTCCAGGGGCACAATGGTTAATATAGCACTCCAGGAGAGAGGTACATGGCTAGAGCCTCGGGGAGCATCAAATGTGAGGACTCTGCTATTTGTGTTGTGGTGGAGTAGACACTGAAGACAATAGGAATGCCAGGGATGATCATGGGGGCAGGGGGTCTGTGGTTGATGCCATGATGATGGCAGGAGTGAGGAGGGTGGGTGGGGGGGGGGGTTTGATGGAGCGCTGGCAATGATTGTGGAGGGTGGGGGAGTTTATTTTTGTTTCTGATCAGAGCACTCTTTAAAGATGTATCTCCAATCTCAGTGGAAACAGTTCTAAGAACCCCATCTCACCAGTGTAAACCATGCCCATTCTTAATGACTCAACATCAGGAGTGAAAAGTGGAGCTGGAGAATTTTGACAAATTCAGGTAAGATCGCTCCCACATTCCCTTCATTTAGTCTAACTAAACCCATCATAATTTTTACCACCTCATATCTCTTAATCTTTTTTATAAGGTAAAAAAACCCAGCTTCTCCATTCTAAGCATGGTACTGTAATCCATCATTCCAAGAACCATGCCAGTAAATCTCTTTTGTATCCTCTCCAAAGTCTTCATGTTGTTCCTCAAGTGTGATACCCAGAATTGGGATAATACTTATGTGGGGACCCACACTAATATTGTATATAAGTCTGGCATAATTTCCTGGCTTTTATATCTGTGTCTCTCTGCAAAAAATTATTCTCCTAGTGTCCGCATGGGTTTCCTCTGGGTGCTCCAGTTTTCTCCCATCATCCGAAAGATGCGCTGGTTAAGTGCATTAGCCATGCTAAATTCTCTCTCAGTGTATCCAAACGGGTGCCAGAGTGTGACGATTAGGGAATTTTCACAGTAACTTCATTGTAGTGTTAATGTAAGCTTACTTGTGACACTAATAAATAAACTTTAAAACTTTATCCCGCATTCTTTATTAAATGCTTTGTTAAGTTGTCTTGCTGCACCTCTTTCAAAATTGCCATTTAGCACATAGTGTCCCGACTAATTCTTTTCACAAAAATGTAGCACCTCATAGTTTTCTGTGTTGAATCTCATTGAGCAAAGTCTGCCCATTCCACCACTCTACATCCTCTTGATGATTTTTACAATTTTTCTCATTGCTTACCAAACTTTCTGTTGCCTACAAATTTTGAAAATGTGGCCATGTACAAGCCATCAAGAATAGTAGGAGTCCTCTTGAAATTCCACCCAACACTTGCCCACAGTACAAAAAAAAGCCATTTGCCACAACTCTTAGTTGAGAGAACAATTAATAAAGCATATAGTATTCTAGGCTTTAAAAATAGAAGCATGGTGTACAAGAAATACAGTAGCATGGCCCCTTTAAGCAGTGATCCTTCACAGACCATGTGGCCAGGCTGGGACCAATGGAGCATGAGCAATGGAACCTGGGCAATCAGAAGTGAAGATGAGCAGTCCTGGTGCTGGAAGGCTTCAATTGGAGTCAGGGAGTTGTTAGGAGTAGACCTGTATTAGTTGTGCTGTTGAACCCTTGTGCAAATAGTTTCTTCTCATCAATAAATCATTTAGTTATTTATTTGTCACACCAAGTTGCCTTGAGTTAGTACAAAAAGCAAGGAGGTTATGTTAAACTTGTACACTGGTTCAGCCTTAAGTGGGTATTGTGTCCAGTTCTAGGCACTTTAGGAAAGATGTGAAGGCTTAGAGAGCATGCAGAAAAGATTCACCAAAATGGTTGCAGGGATGAGGAACTTCAGTTAAGTAGATTGGAGTGGTTGGGACTCTTTTCATAAAGATGATATGATTGAGAGGAGATGTGATTGGGGTACACAATACCATGAGGGGTGTGATAGAGAAAAATCTGCTCCCATTGATGGAAGGATCAAGAATAAGAAGGATAGATTTAAGGTAATTGGCAAAAGTAGTAATGAAGACATGAGGAAAACCTTTTTCACATAGCGAGTGTTTAGGATCTTGAAGGCACTGGCTAAGAGTGGTGTTCAAAGAAATGATTTTAGTTTTTTGAGTCACAACTCCTGTGATTTTTCTTCTGGGTTGCTGGTAACAGTGTCCTTGAGATTCATTCCTGAACATTCTGGACAATCCCGGAGAGTTTGCAACTCTATATTGATTTCACAGTTTACTTCTAACATATTTATAACATAATTAAATCGAGTTATCAATCAAGTTTTAAGATTAAAATGAGAGAATATAAAGGCCCCATATGATCACCATAGTTTACCATTAAATGCTCATACAGGACATCCATCTGTATTTCTCCTTTGTCTGTCTTAGCAAGGATGATAAAACAGTTAAATAAAATAACAGAAGAATTTCAGAAATATACAAGAATAGTATTCCATGATATGTAAGCAAAGATCTTAACTGATTAATTGAGAAGGATTCACTCACCTACTAAAATAACAAAGAGAGGGATTTCAGACCATTCATTAAGTATTTGTGTGATGATACCCCAAGATGTAATTTAAAGGCAAACATTTTTACACTCAGGAGAAGCTCATTAAGCACATTTTTGCTCAACAGATCATTTCCACATACCCATCATGTCCCCATATCCCCCCAAAACCAGATTCTACCAATTGCCTCTCCAACCCATTTACCCTGAGTAGCTTAACGTTCAAGTCTGGTGTCCTGTGTGAAAATGATTCTTTTCATCTTTTTCAACCTTTAGCTTTAAGCAAGTAGCTAAAACCATGGTTACAACATGCTGTTAGGATCCCATATTTATTCATTAACAATACTGTGCTCCTATTGCGATTTGGAAGAATGAATTGTAAAGTTGAATCCAGGCTTATTAAATCAATGTATATAATAGGAAATATTGTTCTTAAGCCAATAAACTTTAATGATGTATGATTACTTCATCATGATCAGAGTTATTTCCATCTGTAGTTTATCAGATGTGACTCATTGATTGCACTCTTACTTCAACTGTCAGAAAGTTGTGGGTTCAAGTCCTATTCCAGAGCCTTGAACACAGAATCTAGTACAGTATCAAAGGATTGCTGCAGTGTTGAAGGTGCTGGCTTTCATATGAAATATTAAACCTGCTCCCTCAAGTCTAAGTAAAAGATCACATTGCAGTACTATCTTCCAGTATCCTGCCCAACATTTATCCTCCAACCAAGACCTACAAACCATCTCTACCATGTCTGGTCATTTTTAACTGATGCACGACCTCCTTATGACTACATTCCAAAAGTAATTTGTTGGCTGGAATGTACTTTGAAACATCTTGAGATTATGAAAGGCACAATATAACTGCAAGTCTTTTGTTGTTGTTGGTCTCAAAATGTTCCCTCTACACAATATTTTGAAGGTTAAATTCTATAACTGGATTATTGGATGTTTTTTATAGTTGACGTAACATAGCATGAACATTTCTCATGATCACCTGTACTTTATATTAAAACTCTGTGACATACTGTAGCAACTGCTCCTTGATTGCCAATCTCATACAAAGAGGAAGATCAAACAATATAATTGGTACTGAAATAGGCTAAAGTGGAAATTTGAATGTTATTGTACTACAACCATGTGTTTTTAATTTCTTCAAATAATCAGAATATATCTGATCAAACATTACATAAATGTGAATTTACTTTTGCTAGTTGTATACATGATTTTTACATTGGATTTTTTTCTATGACAAATGGGCTTACATTGGTTAATTCATGGCTCTTCCACCCAAATGTAGACTCTCACTGATGGCCAAAGACCATTGGATTGGATCCTTCCTTATGCTTTATATTGCTTTAGCACAAAAAACTGTGAGTTGTACTCAAGACGCATAAAAGTATTTGCAACAGAAAGTAGAGACGTGTTATGGAAATACGTTTAATAAGATATGTCACGAAGAAGACTTTATACTTAAGTTATTGTTTATAAATGACTAACGGACACCAGGATTTTCCAACACTTTGATACAAAAGGCTGTCACACATATTCAACACTCATTAGCCCATTCTGGCATGAACATCTGCATTAAGAATATATTGGTTTCTTACTGGTAAGTGAGTGATCTCCAAATATGCCATGTACCATTGACTGACATTCATAGAAAAAAATTATTTGTCTCTCATGGCAATCTCCGATTGGCTTCCAATCATCCCTCTGTATTGCACTGATGGGAGGCTGGGCCTTGCATTGCTCTACACCACCCTCTTTAAAAAGCTAAGATGAAATAGGCATAATTTTAACATTTTTCCACAGATTAAGGAGAGGTGGTGGCTCAGTGATATTGGACGAGTAATCCAGTGGCTCAGGTTAATGCTTTCGGGATATGAGTTCAAATTTCACTAGGACAGCTGTCAACGTAACATCCGCTCCCGTTAACCCGGCCCTGTGTTAATGTTCATTCCCATTGTCCCTGCCCTGTGTTAATGTCCACTCCTGTTAACCCCGCCCTGTGTTAATGTCCCCTCCCATTAACCCGGCCCTGTGTTAATGTCCCCTCCCGTTAACCCGGCCCTGTGTTAATGTCCCCTCCCGTTAACCCGGCCCTGTGTTAATGTCCCCTCCCGTTAACCCAGCCCTGTGTTAATGTCCCCTCCCGTTAACCCGGCCCTGTGTTAATGTCCCCTCCCGTTAACCCGGCCCTGGGTTAATGTCCACTCCCGTTAACCCAGCCCTGTGTTAATGTCCCCTCCCGTTAACCCGGCCCTGTGTTAATGTCCCCTCCCGTTAACCCGGCCCTGTGTTAATGTCCCCTCCCGTTAACCCGGCCCTGTGTTAATGTCCCCTCCCGTTAACCCGGCCCTGTGTTAATGTCCCCTCCCGTTAACCCGGCCCTGTGTTAATGTCCCCTCCCGTTAACCCGGTCCTGTGTTAATGTCCCCTCCCGTTAACCCGGCCCTGTGTTAATATCCCCTCCCGTTATCCCGGCCCTGGGTTAATGTCCACTCCCGTTAACCCGGCCCTGTGTTAATGTCCACTCCCGTTAACCCGGCCCTGTGTTAATGTCCCCTCCTGTTAACCCGGCCCTGTGTTAATGTCCCCTCCCGTTAACCCGGCCCTGTGTTAATGTCCTCTCCCGTTAACCCGGCCCTGGGTTAATGTCCACTCCCGTTAACCCGGCCCTGGGTTAATGTCCTCTCCCATTAACCCGGCCCTGTGTTAATGTCCCCTCCCGTTATCCCGGCCCTGTGTTAATGTCCCCTCCCGTTAACCCGGCCCTGTGTTAATGTCCACTCCCGTTAACCCGGCCCTGTGTTAATGTCCCCTCCCGTTAACCCGGCCCTGTGTTAATGTCCACTCCCGTTAACCCAGCCCTGGGTTAATGTCCCCTCCCGTTAACCCGGCCCTGTGTTAATGTCCACTCCCGTTAACCCGGCCCTGTGTTAATGTCCACTCCCGTTAACCCGGCCCTGTGTTAATGTTCTCTCCCGTTAACCCAGCCCTGGGTTAATGTCCCCTCCCGTTATCCCGGCCCTGTGTTAATGACCACTCCCGTTATCCCGGCCCTGTGTTAATGTCCCCTCCCGTTAACCCGGCCCTGTGTTAATGTTCTCTCCCGTTAACCCAGCCCTGTGTTAATGTCCCCTCCCGTTAACCCGGCCCTGTGTTAATGTCCCCTCCCGTTAACCCGGCCCTGTGTTAATGTCCTCTCCTGTTAACCCAGTCTTGTGTTAATGTCCCCTCCCGTTAACCCGGCCCTGTGTTAATGTCCCCTCCCGTTAACCCGGCCCTGTGTTAATGTCCCCTCCCGTTAACCCGGCCCTGTGTTAATGTCCCCTCCCGTTAACCCGGCCCTGTGTTAATGTCCCCTCCCGTTAACCCGGCCCCGTGTTAATGTTCTCTCCCGTTAACCCGGCCCTGGGTTAATGTCCTCTCCCGTTAACCCGGCCCTGTGTTAATGTCCCCTCCCGTTAACCCGGCCCTGTGTTAATGTCCACTCCCGTTAACCCGGTCCTGTGTTAATGTCCTCTCCCGTTAACCCGGCCCTGTGTTAATGTCCTCTCCCGTTAACCCGGTCCTGTGTTAATGTCCTCTCCCGTTAACCCGGCCCTGTGTTAATGTCCCCTCCCGTTAACCCAGCCCTGTGTTAATGTCCTCTCCCGTTAACCCGGCCCTGGGTTAATGTCCACTCCCGTTAACCCGGCCCTGGGTTAATGTCCCCTCCCGTTAACCCAGCGCTGTGTTAATGTCCCCTCCCGTTAACCCGGCCCTGTGTTAATGTCCACTCCCGTTAACCCGGCCCTGTGTTAATGTCCTCTCCCGTTAACCCGGCCCTGTGTTAATGTCCCCTCCCGTTATCCCGGCCCTGTGTTAATGTCCACTCCCGTTAACCCGGCCCTGTGTTAATGTCCACTCCCGTTAACCCGGCCCTGTGTTAATGTCCCCTCCCGTTATCCCGGCCCTGTGTTAATGTCCCCTCCCGTTAACCCGGCCCTGTGTTAATGTCCTCTCCCGTTAACCCGGCCCTGGGTTAATGTCCCCTCCCGTTAACCCAGCCCTGTGTTAATGTCCACTCCCGTTAACCCGGCCCTGTGTTAATGTCCACTCCCGTTAACCCAGCCCTGTGTTAATGTCCACTCCCGTTAACCCAGCTCTGTGTTAATGTCCCCTCCCGTTAACCCGGCCCTGTGTTAATGTCCCCTCCCGTTAACCCGGCCCTGTGTTAATGTCCTCTCCCATTAACCCGGCCCTGAGTTAATGTCCCCTCCCATTAACCCGGCCCTGTGTTAATGTCCTCTCCCGTTAACCCGGCCCTGGGTTAATGTCCACTCCCGTTAACCCGGCCCTGTGTTAATGTCCCCTCCCGTTAACCCGGCCCTGGGTTAATGTCCTCTCCCGTTAACCAAGCCCTGTGTTAATGTCCTCTCCCGTTAACCCGGCCCTGTGTTAATGTCCTCTCCCGTTAAACCGGCCCTGTGTTAATGTCCCCTCCCGTTAACCCAGCCCTGTGTTAATGTCCCCACCCGTTAACCCGGCCCTGTGTTATTGTCCTCTCCCGTTAACCCGGCCCTGTGTTAACATCCTCTCCCGTTAACCCGGCCCTGTGTTAATGTCCCCTCCCGTTAACCCGGTCCTGTGTTAATGTCCCCTCCCGTTAACCCGGCCCTGTGTTAATATCCCCTCCCGTTATCCCGGCCCTGGGTTAATGTCCACTCCCGTTAACCCGGCCCTGTGTTAATGTCCACTCCCGTTAACCCGGCCCTGTGTTAATGTCCCCTCCTGTTAACCCGGCCCTGTGTTAATGTCCCCTCCCGTTAACCCGGCCCTGTGTTAATGTCCTCTCCCGTTAACCCGGCCCTGGGTTAATGTCCACTCCCGTTAACCCGGCCCTGGGTTAATGTCCTCTCCCATTAACCCGGCCCTGTGTTAATGTCCCCTCCCGTTATCCCGGCCCTGTGTTAATGTCCCCTCCCGTTAACCCGGCCCTGTGTTAATGTCCACTCCCGTTAACCCGGCCCTGTGTTAATGTCCCCTCCCGTTAACCCGGCCCTGTGTTAATGTCCACTCCCGTTAACCCAGCCCTGGGTTAATGTCCCCTCCCGTTAACCCGGCCCTGTGTTAATGTCCACTCCCGTTAACCCGGCCCTGTGTTAATGTCCACTCCCGTTAACCCGGCCCTGTGTTAATGTTCTCTCCCGTTAACCCAGCCCTGGGTTAATGTCCCCTCCCGTTATCCCGGCCCTGTGTTAATGACCACTCCCGTTATCCCGGCCCTGTGTTAATGTCCCCTCCCGTTAACCCGGCCCTGTGTTAATGTTCTCTCCCGTTAACCCAGCCCTGTGTTAATGTCCCCTCCCGTTAACCCGGCCCTGTGTTAATGTCCCCTCCCGTTAACCCGGCCCTGTGTTAATGTCCTCTCCTGTTAACCCAGTCTTGTGTTAATGTCCCCTCCCGTTAACCCGGCCCTGTGTTAATGTCCCCTCCCGTTAACCCGGCCCTGTGTTAATGTCCCCTCCCGTTAACCCGGCCCTGTGTTAATGTCCCCTCCCGTTAACCCGGCCCTGTGTTAATGTCCCCTCCCGTTAACCCGGCCCCGTGTTAATGTTCTCTCCCGTTAACCCGGCCCTGGGTTAATGTCCTCTCCCGTTAACCCGGCCCTGTGTTAATGTCCCCTCCCGTTAACCCGGCCCTGTGTTAATGTCCACTCCCGTTAACCCGGTCCTGTGTTAATGTCCTCTCCCGTTAACCCGGCCCTGTGTTAATGTCCTCTCCCGTTAACCCGGTCCTGTGTTAATGTCCTCTCCCGTTAACCCGGCCCTGTGTTAATGTCCCCTCCCGTTAACCCAGCCCTGTGTTAATGTCCTCTCCCGTTAACCCGGCCCTGGGTTAATGTCCACTCCCGTTAACCCGGCCCTGGGTTAATGTCCCCTCCCGTTAACCCAGCGCTGTGTTAATGTCCCCTCCCGTTAACCCGGCCCTGTGTTAATGTCCACTCCCGTTAACCCGGCCCTGTGTTAATGTCCTCTCCCGTTAACCCGGCCCTGTGTTAATGTCCCCTCCCGTTATCCCGGCCCTGTGTTAATGTCCACTCCCGTTAACCCGGCCCTGTGTTAATGTCCACTCCCGTTAACCCGGCCCTGTGTTAATGTCCCCTCCCGTTATCCCGGCCCTGTGTTAATGTCCCCTCCCGTTAACCCGGCCCTGTGTTAATGTCCTCTCCCGTTAACCCGGCCCTGGGTTAATGTCCCCTCCCGTTAACCCAGCCCTGTGTTAATGTCCACTCCCGTTAACCCGGCCCTGTGTTAATGTCCACTCCCGTTAACCCAGCCCTGTGTTAATGTCCACTCCCGTTAACCCAGCCCTGTGTTAATGTCCCCTCCCGTTAACCCGGCCCTGTGTTAATGTCCCCTCCCGTTAACCCGGCCCTGTGTTAATGTCCTCTCCCATTAACCCGGCCCTGAGTTAATGTCCCCTCCCATTAACCCGGCCCTGTGTTAATGTCCTCTCCCGTTAACCCGGCCCTGGGTTAATGTCCACTCCCGTTAACCCGGCCCTGTGTTAATGTCCCCTCCCGTTAACCCGGCCCTGGGTTAATGTCCTCTCCCGTTAACCAAGCCCTGTGTTAATGTCCTCTCCCGTTAACCCGGCCCTGTGTTAATGTCCTCTCCCGTTAAACCGGCCCTGTGTTAATGTCCCCTCCCGTTAACCCAGCCCTGTGTTAATGTCCCCACCCGTTAACCCGGCCCTGTGTTATTGTCCTCTCCCGTTAACCCGGCCCTGTGTTAACATCCTCTCCCGTTAACCCGGCCCTGTGTTAATGTCCCCTCCCGTTAACCCAGCCCTGTGTTAATGTTCTCTCCCGTTAACCCAGCCCTGTGTTAATATCCCCTCCCGTTAACCCGGCCCTGTGTTAATATCCCCTCCCGTTAACCCGGCCCTGTGTTAATGTCCACTCCCGTTAACCCGGCCCTGTGTTAATGTCCTCTCCCGTTAACCCGGCCCTGTGTTAATGTCCACTCCCGTTAACCCGGCCCTGTGTTAATGTCCTCTCCCGTTAACCCGGCCCTGTGTTAATGTCCCCTCCCGTTAACCCGGCCCTGTGTTAATGTCCCCTCCCGTTAACCCGGCCCTGGGTTAATGTCCTCTCCCGTTAACCCGGCCCTGGGTTAATGTCCCCTCCCGTTAACCCGGCCCTGGGTTAATGTCCCCTCCCGTTAACCCGGCCCTGTGTTAATGTCCTCTCCCGTTAACCCGGCCCTGTGTTAATGTCCCCTCCCGTTTACCCGGCCCTGTGTTAATGTTCTCTCCCGTTAACCCGGCCCTGTGTTAATGTCCCCTCCCGTTAACCCGGCCCTGTGTTAATGTCCACTCCCGTTAACCCGGCCCTGTGTTAATGTCCTCTCCCGTTAACCCGGCCCTGTGTTAATGTCCACTCCCATTAACCCGGCCCTGTGTTAATGTCCACTCCCGTTAACCCGGCCCCGGGTTGATGTCGATCATTGTTAACATAGAACTGTGGTCTTGTTGATGGGGTCAATTTGAGGTCATCTGATAATGTCATAATTTACAAAGTGATTAGTGCAACAAAAAAGTAATTATATACCGATTGGTCAGAATAATTCTCCGCTGCTGTTTGGAGTTGATCTAAAGTGAGATCGCTCTTCAAAAGACAAAACTACCAGCAGATTTTTCAAAGGACTGATTATATTTGAATATATTACACACATGATTGATAGCAACAGTGTGTGGTTTGGAGATATTGGTGGTAATTGCGCTGACTTATTGAGTTCATTCCTTCTCAGTTCTGGGATACACAAATTCACCTGTAAGTCTCCGCTCAACTCATCATTTAGCGAAGCCAAAAACAACTCAACTCAACTGACCACCCGGCAAAGCAATGAAGTGAACCTGTTTGCCAATAACATAAGTATCAAATCCCTCACACATACACTCCCGGGCACCCAGGAGGAGTTTATTATTCAAGCTCAATAGATGGTTCCTACCTCTGACCTGCAGACCATGTAGGACTGGCTGTTGGGCTGGTGGGGCTTCCTCTGCAGCCATCTCCTGGGGGAGAAGAGCGTGTTGCTGACCCCCGGGCTCTGGGCTTGGTTCTTGGCAAGGAAGGAGAGGTCCCAGGCTGGCGTCCTCTTCACCCTGGGGTCGTGCTCGAAGCTGAAGTGGGTGGAGAGGGATTTCTGCAGCGGGGCGCGGGGGCAGTGCCTGGGGCGCAGCGAGCGGGGGGCGGCCAAGCTCTCGGCCGAGCTGCGGGGGGACAGGGGGCTGCTGGCGGCGGTGTACCTGGAGCTCAGACAGGTGCTGCCCGGGACATCCAGATCGTCCGCCGCCCCCAGCTCCGTGTCCGTGCTGTACCCGCGGATGATCGCCGAGTCCAGGCTCCGGGTCTGGTGCAACTTTCTCTTCGATACGCTCTTTGCCGATGACGAGGAGCAAGAGAAGACAGTGTTTAACCATCCAGCAGCTGCTCCACCTTGGTACAAACCTTGCGTGGACATCTTTTGGTGGGGGGTGGGGGAGGAAGCTTTGCTTCGCCGCTGCTGGAGTTTAGACTTCCCTCGGCGTCTTGTTTATCCTTCCAAATGGAAATGAACTTGACCTCATCAGCCGAGGCTCAAGTCCAGAGAAAGTGGAAGGTGGGGGGCTTGCCAGAGGGAAGGCGCTGCCCTCTGCACCGTCAAAGCACTTGGGAGGGAAGGTCCAGCAGGAGGTTCTCTATCTTAGCCCTGGTGGGTGAGCTGGGGCGATGATCGGGATGAGATTTGACACGGGGAGAGGGGGAGGAGAGAGGGGAGGCAGAGTCCCAGGCAGCGCCACTAAACTCACATCCTGCACGCCACACTCAAACTTGGCAAAGTCCTGTTAACCCTGGCAGGGCTGCACTGTGTCTGTCCCCTACACGCGGAACCGACTGTCAAATTCTGAAATCAGTCACAACGGAGCACGCTGCAAACACTCCGCAGATCAGGGCAGCAACTCCGACAGAAAGGCAGGCAGCCCCTCCAGGTCGATGCATGCGTGCAAAAAGTAAGACCTTTATAGAAGCGGTTTCCACACCAAATAGATGTTCCCAAGGTGCTTTGTATTCGAAACAAAACTTTCCAGTGTCAATACTATTGTAGGAAAGCCAGGAAGTCCTCTCCAACCTCAATGTGATAATGATCATGTAATCTGCTTCTGACGCGTTGCTTAAGGTATCAAAATTGGATAGGGGCAGTAGCCAAATAACTCCTGCTCTTCAAATCCAGTGAGCAATTTAATATTAGCCTCTCCACTCTCAGTGCAATTCACTCTGCCACTGTTACACCTCTGAGTTCTGATCAGAACTCCCCACTCACCTGACCAAAGGGCAGAGCCCTGAAAGCTAGTGGCTTGTGCTACCAAATAAACCTGTTGGACTTTAACCTGGTGTTGTGAGACTTCTTACTGTGTTTACCCCAGGCCAACGCCAGCATCTCCACATCATGACACCACTGAGTGCCAGGTCCAGGGATTTTATACTCCAGCACCTGGTGAGAAATTTGAATTATTATTCCCCCCAACACAGAAACACCAAGTACCAGCATGGAGCCCTGGCCGATATTGAGATAGCCTTACAACTGGAAGATATTAGAACTGTTTTTAAGGAAAATGGAGAAAACGGTGCAGGGAAGGGGCAAAAGTGAAATAACATTAAATTACTGCAGATGTTGGAATATGAAACAAAAACAAAAAATGCTGGAAAATCTCAGCAGGTTTAACAGCATCTGTGGAGAGAACAGAATTAACCAGTGGAACTTTTCTATACCACGCTTGCCACAGAAATAGTAGTGGTAAGGACATGAACCATGCAAAGGGATGAGCACAGCCAGAAATTCCCATCCCATGTTTGGAGTCTAGATGACTCCTCATCAGAGCTAAAGAAAATTAGAAATAGGATGGACTGGAAAAAGGAAAAGGACGATTGTGACAAGGTTAAATGACAGAACAAAGAAAAGTACAACACAGGATAGGCCCTTCAGCCTTCCAAGCCTGCACCCATCATGATGCCTGCCTACACTTAAACCATATGCACTTACACAGCCTGTATTATTCCATTTCTATCTTAATCATGTATTTGACTAGGTGCACCTTAAATGCAGCTACTGTACCTGCTCCCAGTATCTCCTGGGCAGTACGTTCTAGATATTTTTACCCTCTGTGTAAAAAAACTTGCCGCGAGCATCTCCTCTAAACTTTTCCCTACATATCTTAAACCTATGTCCCCTAGACGTTTCTACTCTAGGAAAGAGCATCTGACTATCCAAGGAGTGATGGCGCATTATAAATAGGAATCACCTGTTTTCGCTCCTTGAGACCAGTGAGGAGGTTAGAAGTGCACAGCTGTGAAATTGGGGAATGTTCTGTTGTGCAGATTTTCAACCCAAGAAAATGGCCATTTTTAAGATATTTGATAACCTGTTACAGTGGTCGAAATTAGTTTACTAAATTGGCTACTGAAACATATTTATTACAGGGAAGAGTCTTTTGAGGCATTTGGCCTCAGAAATATTTTTAATTGTCAAATACTTTTTGTTCCCAAGGTGTTCTATACAATTATAAGCATTTTCGTATGCAAGAATTCAGCTCTAAGCTGGAACACCCCAATAACAATCAATCATCAACAGATCTGCTAATCTATTATTAACAAAATATTATACCTTTTTCTAACTACGCTGCTAAGAGTTTTGATCCAAAATATTATTTACTGCTGGTGATGTTTCTATGATATTCTCTGAATTGTTTCCAATGCATGTACATCTTTCCCTAAATTGGGAGACCAATTCAGTACTCCAGATGCAGTCTCACCAATGCCCTGTATAACTGAAGCATAATCACCCTATTCTTATATTCAATTCCCTTTGCAATAAATGATAACATTCTGTTAGCATTCCTAATTACTTGATGTACCTTCATACTAATATTTTGTGATGCATGCACTAGCATACCTGGCTCTCTCTGCATCTCAGAGCTTTGCAATCCCTCACCATTTATATATGTTTTTTATTAATCCTGCCAAAATGGAAAATCTCATTTTTTCTACTAGATTGGAATGGGCAGGTTGTCTTATGAGGAAAGGTTGGAAAGGGTTGGTGTGTGTCCACTGATGTTTAGAAAGTAAGAGACAATTTGATTGAAACATATAAGGTCCTGAGGGGAACTGACAGGGTGGACGTGGAAAGGATGTTTCCTCTTATGGGAGATTCTAGAATGAGGGGTCACTGTTTAAAAATAAGGGATCACCCATTTAAGACAGAGACATTGGGAAAAAAATTCTCTCAGAGGGTTGTGAGTCCCTTTTCCTCAGAAGGTGATTGAGGTAGAAACTTTAAATATATTTAAGGGAAGTAGATTGTTTCGTGATAAGCAAGTGGGTAAAAGGTTATAGGAGTACAAAGGCACATAAAATTGAGGTTAAAATTAGATCAGCCATGATCTTATTGAATGCTCAAAGGACCCAATGGCCTACTTTGCTCCTAATTCATATATTTGCGTATATGTTCTTATATGTTAAAAGAACTTTTAACAACAATAGTGTGTATAGAAATTGTGTGTTTTTTTATTTAACTGCAATTCTTTATAAAGGAGAAGAGGGACATATTGAATAGTCCAGATCGAATCAACTAACTATTGGATATCTGAGTTGGAATTGTAGTTTAAAAGTAAATTTTAAAATTTTAATAGTAAAGAAGAGATATGTTCTTTCCTCATTGTAGTAAAGCCAATTGTTGTGTTTTGGTGGAGGCAGTAAAGAAATCGGAAATTAATTCATTTTAAAATGAACACTGCCCTTGTTATGACAACACATTGGTCAAGGACCTTTTTGATTTGACAAGTACCAACTCTATTACACCAAGGAAGTTTTCCCTGATGGCTGAATGCCCAAATGGTTCTGGACAGTTTTAATTCCTAGATTTGAAGATCCAGGTTTTGAAGAATGGAGATAGTTTCTGATCTATCACACATGGTTTGATTTTATTGTCTTTGTGGCCAAAGGATTGGTGAGAGAAATTTATCTCAACCCCAGCAAAAGGGTTTTATTGCAGCAACACCTATCAGAATTACCGTCATGAAAATTTGTTTCGGGGGTGGGAGCTGGGACTTTCTGGGGAAAACGTTGTAGTTAAATAGCACTCCTCACAACCACTGGCGATCTCAAAGTACAGTCAATAAACTACTTTTTTGAGGTGTAATAATTTAGTTATGTAGGGATCATGGATGGCATCCAATTGGTAAACAGTAAACTTCCACCAACAATAATGTGATAATGACCAGATATTTTAAGATGTTCTTTGACAGATAATTATTGGCCAGGAAGACTTTACGTCTGCTAGTGCAGCAATCCCTCCAACACTTGCATATTAGTCTTGAATTTTGTGCTCAGGACCTGGATTTTCCTGCCCTTCCTGCTAGGGGTTTATCTGTTTCTACTGGAGGCAACCCCTCCCCACAAGGGGTTCCTCAGTGACATGGCTGGTGAGCAACGCAAATGGCCTTCGATTACGGCGGAATTGGATGTTCCCGACAACAATCAATGGCGAGCCGCCTCTGCTGCCAGAAAAGACAGCGTGAAGGGGCCAAAAAATCCCAACCCTGGAGTGGGAATTAAACCCAGAAATTTTTGACTCAGAGTTAACAGTAATACCATCTGAATCGCAGCTGACATTGCCAAAGGCAGGATGAAGAAAACTAAAAAGTAACTCACGGTTATTTTTATAGGTCTTGCAAAAACCTTCAATTTTGTTGGGCATAAACTAAAGGGCCTTTGTCATATGGGATTGTGCAATTCACTGAATTAATTGAAAGTATGTGTCATGACGCAATGACCAAAATCAAGGCCAGGGTGTGTAAGACAAATGCAATGTCTATTTGTATGGGTGCAAGCATGGTGAATCATGATCACCTTTTTGTTTAGTATTGAATGGAAACACCCTTCTGTGCTCTGGATGAGAATGAGTCCAGTGTCAGACTGGAAAACACGGTTAAATCTCTGAAGTGCACAAATCCTGCCTTTGTTGATGATATTGCATGACTAAATGATTCCCACAGCAGTATACTTAAGAATTTCAAATATTCTGGAAATCCTCTGCAGGGAGACTGGCCTCGAAATCAATGACAAGATAACTGTGGGTTTCTACAGAATATCCAGCAACTAAACCCTCTTCAACAACAGTGAAAACAATGATTCTATCAACAATGAGGATTCATCTTGAATTACACCTTGCAACTTGGAGAAATACCTTGGTACCCAGGTTGATTTTTGGATCATGGTGATTGAGGATCATTGGGAGGTGAAATAACAGACCCGGACAGACAGTCTGATGTTGATAAATTGAGCTTTTAAAATCTTATTCAGTCTTTGTATTTAGCACCATCTGATTTTAAATGAGGTATCTCAAAATACATTGTCTGAGGCAATATAATCAAGAAAGCTGTGAAAAATATTTGCCAGTAGCCAATCCACAATTCAGATGATATTTTATAAATTGAGAGTGTACAGGAATTATATAAATGGAAGACTTCCTTTTACCTGAATTGTTATTGTCCATGTGATGAAGATTTTGACCCACCAAGATGGTGCTGACTTGAAAGGGAATTTGGAAATGATAATGTTTCTCTTCAGCTGTTGCCCTTGTCATAGGTGTTGCAAGTTGGGAATTTGGGAAGTACTCTAGAAGCCTTAATGACATATTGTGATGCATCATAAAAATAGTGCACTTTTCAGCCAAAGTATACTGATAGAACATAGAACATAGAACATTACAGCGCAGAACAGGCCCTTCGGCCCACGATGTTGCGCCGACCAGTTACAAAACAATGACCCACTAACCTAAACCAATCCCTTCTCGTCCATAAACCTATCCACGGATCTCTTAAACGCCCCCAAACTAGGCGCATTTACAACTGCAGCAGGCAGGGCATTCCAATCCCTCACCACCCTCTGGGTAAAGAACCTACCCCTGACATCCGTCCTATAACTACCACCCCTTAATTTAAAGCCATGCCCCCTCGTGCTAGATTTCTCCATCAGAGGAAAAAGGCTATTACTATCCACCCTATCTAAACCTCTAATCATCTTATATGTTTCAATAAGATCCCCTCTTAGCCGCCCTCTTTCCAGCGAAAACAACCCCAAATCCCTCAGCCTCTCCTCATAGGACCTCCCCTCCATACCAGGCAACATCCTGGTAAACCTCCTCTGCACCCTCTCCAAAGCCTCCACATCCTTCCTGTAATGTGGGGACCAGAACTGCACACAGTACTCCAAGTGCGGCCGCACCAGAGTTGTGTACAGTTGCAACATGACGCTGTGACTCCTAAATTCAATCCCCCTACCAATAAACGCCAAGACACCGTATGCCTTCTTAACAACCTTATCTACTTGACTCCCAACTTTCAGAGATCTATGTACACATACACCTAGATCCCTCTGCTCATCCACACTATTCAAAGTCCTCCCATTAGCCCTATACTCGACACATCTGTTATTCCTACCAAAGTGAATTACCTCACACTTCTCCGCATTAAACTCCATCCACCACCTCTCGGCCCAGCTCTGCAACCTGTCTAAGTCTTCCTGCAAACTATGACACCCTTCATCACTATCTACCACACCTCCGACTTTGGTGTCATCAGCAAACTTACTAATCCACCCAACTATACCCTCATCCAGATCATTAATAAAAATTACAAACAGCAGTGGCCCCAAAACAGATCCCTGAGGCACACCACTCGAAACCGAACTCCATGACGAATATTTACCATCAACCACCACCCTCTGTCTCCTATCCGCTAGCCAATTCCTGATCCAATTCCCTAGATCGCCCCCAATCCCATACATCTGCATTTTCTGCAGAAGCCTACCATGGTGAACCTTATCAAACGCCTTACTAAAATCCATATACACCACGTATATGGTGGAAGGAATGAATATTTAAGCCAGCCTGCTTTGTCTTAGGTAGTACTGAGTTTCTTAAGAGTTGTTGGAATTGCACCCATCCAGGAAAATGGCAAGCATTCCATCCATTATGTTCCTGGTCTGTTCCTTGTTGGTAGTAGGGCTGTGGGGAGTCAGAACATGATCAAACCTTTACTAAATACCCAGCTTCTGACTGTGCCCATGGCCACCATATTTAGGCAACTGATCCGACTCAGATCCAGGGCTGGTCAATGGTGACACTCATGATGTTGTTGATGGGGGATTCAAGATGGTAATGCTATTCAATACAAAGGGACGATGGTTATGGTCTATTACAACAGAATGATAGGGAGTGGGATAGTTGGATCTTGGGTTTGGACATAGCTCGGCACAACGTCGAGGGCTGAACCATGCTGTACTGTTCAATGTTCTATGTTCTATTATGAGTGGTTCCTACATTACATCAGTGACTATATTTGCTTGATGATAAAGCACTTTGTGACATTCTGAGCTCATGAAAAGTGCTATATAAATGCAAGTCTTTCATTTTTCTGGTTGGAGATAATTATTACCCGGCACTTGTGTGACACAAGCGCTAATTGCCACTTATCAGATCTTATTGCTTGTTAGTACGGATTGTTGAACTGAGAAATTGCCAATCGTCTTGACCAGGACGTAAATTTACTTGAAAACACACTGTAATTAAAATGCTTATATTTACAATGATAGAAATTTTGTGGTATTAAAACAAGAAAGATTTATGAATGAACATTATAGAAATGAGAATATATATATACATAAATGTGGACTGTACATGAAACAAAAGACTTGCCTTCACAAAGAGCCTAATGATATCAAGATGCCCTTTACAGCCAAGGAAGTTCTTCTGAAGTGTAGTCACTATTGTAAGGGCACACAGCAATGAAATAAATGACCAGAGCCACCTGTTTCAGGTGTTGGTTGATGAGGACATTAGAATCCCCTGCTTTTCTTTTTTGTTGTGCCATTAGATCTTTAACATCTACCTGGAAAGACAGGGGAGTCCTCAGCTAAATGTTTTATCAAAAGAGAATGGTGTCAGCCTGAAAATAATTGCTTTCTGCTCTGCTGTTGATTTCATTGCAACCTAACCTGTTAGATTCAGCCCTACTTAGCAAGATGTTTACATATAATTTAAACAAGACTTAATTGCCAATGGTTGCTTTTGTTATAACCAATGTAATATGAGCAATATAAGCATCTCTCAGTTGCAGGATATGATTATTGCACAATATTCAGCTTGAGAATTGGTACTGTGAGTCATTAAACAATTCCTCAATCAATAAAACTGCAGTCATGGCCCACCCCTACGGGCAAGAGGTGGACCATGGAAAAGTTAGTTAACCTCAGGTGGGATTTTACAGTTTTGGGTCAAGCAAGGCCATAAAATCCTGCATTCATATAGTTCATCTGGATTTTAAATATTCCAGAATATTTTCTGAATTTCTGACTCAGAAATGGGAGTGCTATCACTGAAACAAGACTAACATTCTAATGTAAATACTCACTTGGAATCAAAGCAAGGTTTAAAATCAATGGTGATGGGAGTAAAATGTATACAATAATCATATGGCATGTATATATTAATCTGCATGTACAATTATGAAGGAAATATATATCAAGTCAAACCCTTGTTAGATTGTTTGCTTCCCATGAGAGTACTACAGGAAGCAGAAAGTTGCTGATAAACAGAACTATCAAGCAGTCTGTTATCACTGTCCTAAAGCAGTGGAAAGTGAAAACTAGCATGTCATTGTTTATATGGTGTCCATCTGACCACTTTATCTAGAGTTTAGTTTACCTTTACTTTTTAAATAACCACACATTTTTATGAGAATACATTTTTATTTTATCATCTAAATGTGAAATATGGAACAGAACTATTTCTGTCTATTGCGAGTCTGAACAAACACTGAAACAAGCTTTTACTAATTTTATTGAATACTATTACAACCTTAATGGTTTGTGATGCCTGGACTGTGGAAACGGTTTAAGGCTTCCCTTGGGTTTTATATACAGTAGTTTGATAGTGAAACTCTTTGATCATTGTTTAAAACAGCTGAACGGTCATTTGATTTATCTATTCGTTGTTTTGCATGGACATGTGGAACATATTTCTGACAGAGTACTTAACTTGTGGATCTGCATCTATGAAAGCTTTTGGTGTAAGTATGGAGTAAATGTCTGAACTTTGACTCCTTCCTGCAGCAAATCTTTCTGCTGATTTACATTCAACTCTTAGCATTACTGCAAAATAAAATTGCTCACTATTGTAATGTTATTACATTTCCCCAGTCTCCCAGTCTTGGCTTCCTGTGATGATAAGGTAGATACAGAGGGTGGGATTTTACACACGCCTCCCCACCCATCCTCACATCCGCCGCCCAACCACAACCCCTCCCCCCCACCACCATCCCCTTGCCAATGGCATTTTTGTGGCAGCAGAGAGAGTCCACCAGCAGCAGGATGTTCTGGTCTTGTCGCTGTCAGCGAGGTTTCCCATTCTATGCATGCTCTCCCACTGCCAGGAAACCCATAGCAGATCTTCACCATCAGTGGGACCAGAAGATCCCAGCAATGAGAACAGCTGGAAAATTCTGGCCAGAGATGTTACTTCCTCTGGCCTGGGACACCTAGAACAAGGTTTCAAAATTAGAACTAGGCTATTCAGGAGTGTAACTGCAAAGGATTTTTTCACACTAAGAGCAGTAGGAATCTGGAACTCCATCTTCAATTGATGTAAATGAGTAATCTTCATGACCTGGAAATTAGCCGTTTGACTCTTCTGTAAATGAGTTCAGTGTTATTTCCATTGGTAGGTGGAAAACAGTTGAAGAATCATTTCAGAAAATAGGGAGAGAGAGTGAGTTTTGCTAGTGTTTAAAATAGTAATGCATGAGGAACGGACCAAGATAATGCCATACCCACTGAACGTAACAGTCTCAACAGCGAGTCAAAGTTATTACTAGTCCATTCAGATTTGAAAGCAATAGGATGACTGTCGAAAAGAAGGTTTACATTATTGATTGCCAGTTGGTAAAGTCAATTGTTGTTGCCTCAATGCTATTTTCCTTATTTAAATACACTTAGTGTACAAATTTGCTAGGCCATTTCAGAAGGTAGTTGAGTCTACCAGGTGGATGGGAGATTGGATTTACACTACATAAGATTGGCAGGCTTCCATTCCTAAAGGGCATTAGTGAACCAGTTGAACTTTTGTAGCAATTCAATAGCTTCATGGTCACTTTTTAATGATGTCAGATTGTTTTAAAACTAATTCAAATTCTCAGTCAGATGTAGGAAATTAATTTACATACATTGGATTACCATCTCAGTCAACAATTTAAGCTCCTCAGTAAAACACCTCAAATCAAAACCATCACAATAAAACCTAATTAAAGGCCACCACTGCAGCACTAACTCCCCTTCACTAAGTTCCCTCATCACAGTACAAAATCCCCAATAATTCCTCAAGAAACCTCTCACCACAGTTCTAAATCTCCCCAAAAATAACTCCATCCCACAGCAAAATTACTTCAGAATAAAGTAAATAACCCTTCACTAGGGCACTAGATGGTTACTATTTACCACTCAGTCAGTGCTAAAATCAAGACTTGCAATCTATTTAATAATTGAGACTCCCCCCCCAAAGGCAAATGAAGCCTTAGGGTAGTCCCAGCTGTACTTACAATGCTAGGAGAGCAGCTTCAAGGATTGCTGGTGTTCTGGAGGGAAGAGCCCCCATCCCCAACTCCCAACAGCATCTGACAAGGACAACTCCACACTCTCAGTGACATCCGACCAGCCCCATGCTCAGGCCTCACACTATGCCAGGCCCAACACCCCCTCCAAAGAAAACCAGGTTTGATGTGCATGGCAACAAGCATAGAAGTCATGACCTCAATTTGAGCTTCCACTGCACCACTCAGATGTTGGGTATCTTCTGCCTATGTTGCAATGGACAACAACATGGAGTTGGCCACCATTTCAAACTGGAAAGAATGGACTCGGCGCAGTGCTCTGCGCCAAGTTAAAAATTGGAGTTCTCCATGCCTGTTGAGAGTATCAACATGCTCTGTGGCATGTCTGCCAATACATCAAGGCTTCCTGTACATATGGTCATCTGCATTCTCCTGTACCTGTCCAGATCCTGATCTGAGACCTCTGCAACTGAATACATTTGTGGCATTGCCTCCAAGATGCTGGTGTACTCATTATCCTTTCATATTGTCTTACCTGTAGCCCACTTGTGCCTAGTAACACACCATTAATCCTGCCTTTAAACTTCTCTCTAAAGGACATGCAGTGCCAGTATCTAAACTAGTGGCTGCAAATCTCAGATCAAGTGAATGTGTTTGTTTAGGCATACATTCCTCACGCTCTTGCTTGCACCCTTCATTGTTAGGCTGCACTGATCATCCAATCAGCAGGTCTTCGATGTATGAAAGTATCAATATTGAAGAAGGTTGTGGTGAAGGAAGTGGAGTTTGGTGAAAAACAAGAATTCCATGGTCACATCATCTGCAGCTTATATTTCACGCAGGAGAACATAATGAGGGTGAAATGAGACTTGAGAAGATACACAGAGCAGGAACATACCATCGCCACAGCAGCAATATTGCAGCAGCCTCCATCACTGCCAGAACAATTCCCCTCTTTTCCAAGGGGGCTCAGTCAATGCACAATCCTTGCCCATCCTTTCCTATCAATGTGTGATCTTGTCCTGCAAGAGTGTCAATAAAGTGTGTGTTGCAAGCTGTTTGAATGTCAGAGTGGTATAGCTGAAAGTATATGGAAGCTGTGAGTTGTGGGTACGAGGCTTGCAGCATTGGCAAGTGCGTGTGTGTGTGTGTGTGTGTGTGTGTGTGTGTGTGTGTGTGTGTGTGTGTGTGTGTGTGTGTGTGTGTGTGTGTGTGTGTGTGTGTGTGTGTGTGTGTGTGTGTGTGTGTGTGTTAGGCAGAACATTCGAATGTGGAAGTCTGATAGGGGAGTCTGTGTATTGAGGATTGTGTGAAGTTGCCAGTGCAGATTGAAGAATCATTCCTTTGAATGATTCTTTTGAAGAAACATTCACTGGCCTTTTGTGTAATGTTTTATGGCATATGCAGCCAGGTCTGCAAGACTGCATCCCTTGAATTGACCTGCATGGTGCCCATTCATTTCACAGCAAGTTACTGGACAGCCTCATAATCCAGGCAGAAACCTTTCTCCTCCTTTCCACCTCTAGCATTACATCAGAGAATCTGGGTGCTCCATTAGTGTTCTTATTACTTCTCTTAAAGATTTTTGGAGACAGCTGCTGCAGCTTGAGTACACCCCCACTCTTGGACGTGCAGGTTAGTCGTATCTCATGTTAACCCTCATACACCTGGCTGCAGAGGCATTAAGCAATACAGTTAATGCCTAGTTGCATGCTACAGGCATGCCATGAACTGGCAGTATAAAAAGTGTTCTGCTGTTAGTATCATCTCAACTTGGTCAGGCTAATCACACATCTTGATCTTTGCACCCCAAGACCAACATTTATATTTAGTCCTTGATCTACCAGATGGTCTTGGCACTCACTTTAATCAGTTCTATTTCCTTTGAGTATTAAGCTCATTCAGCAAATATGCATCTTACTGATACAATCCTTTTCATCTCCTCCACTACTAAATTTTGAGCTTTTATATCCTGCACTCTGGAATTCCCTTCCTAAACCCTTTTGTTTTTCCATTTACTTTAAGATCCTCTTTAAAATCCACCTCCTTGTCTAACATTTTGTTCTAAAATCCCTTTCTTTGGCTCAGCATTCCTTTTTTGATCATTGCCTCGGTGAAACACAGTGGAAAATCTTGAAAACATTGTTGATAAATACCCCAGTGCAACTTTTCTCCAAATGGAACACAAGGCAGAGCCCTGAACTTCAATCTAATGCACTTAGCAGGAATGGACAAGTATAGCACACTTGTTTGTTTCACACCCCACCCCAATTTTGTGCTCCAAAGACAAGTCAGCACTCCAGTTTCTGCCAGTTGGATTTGTTTTTATAATAGGAAATTTTCCTGGCTTATTTTAGATGTCATAAAAATAGGTGCTTCATGGGAAATCCCAAATCATGCCAAAGAAGTGCATGTTTCTGTTCAGAGTCAAGGGTGAATCATTGTTACCAATAATTGTGAGTTTGTCCAGACTGTGGATTGTAAACTGGAGCATGAAAGTGTCCTATAAAGGAATATGAGTCACATATTGTGCAAGTAAAGTTATGGCTGTGAGGTCCCAGGCTGCACAACATAACAATAGGCAGTGCCTTGGGGCAGGTAATATTGGCAGCCTAGTTGGTTAAGTGGGTCTGTTGAGCAGTCTTACCTTGGCATCATCGTCAAAGTGACCCATCATCTTAAATTCCGGTAATGTGGACAATGTGGACAATGGCTGCCTCCTCCTGCCAAATGTGCTTTTACTGTCATCCTGTGATGAGAGTGCTAAGTGGATAATCCTCTTTGCACCCACTTCCTTCACCATCTTCACTAAGTCAGTTGTCAGTTAGGGGGCTTGTAGGAACAGAGGACTTAAGAACAGGAAAAGGCCATTCAACTCTTGAAGCCTTCTCTGCCATTCAATAAAATCATGGCTGACCTGGTTGTGGTCTCAACCCCACTTTGCCTTCTTCCCCCAAATAACCCTCAATTCTCTTATGTAGCACAGTGTTCTATAGTTTATCCAAAGATGTTGGCAGGTGGCATGGTGGTTAGCACGGCTGCTTCACAGCACCAGGGACCCGGGTTCAATTCCAGTCTCAGGTGACTGTGTGGAGTTTGCACATTCTCCCACGTCTGCATGAGTTCTCTCCGGGTGCTCCGGTTTTCTCCCACACTCAAAGATTAGGGTTATGTTGATTTGCCATGTCAAATTGCCCCTTAGTGTCAACAGGATTAGCAAAGTAAATACGTGGAGTTGTGGAGATAGGGCCTGGGTGGGGTTGTTGTCGGTTCTTTCTCGATGGTCTCCTCCTGCACTGTAGGGATCCTCTGACTCTATGATATTAACAGGAACAGGTTACGTAGATGGGGTGTGGAGTTACAGAAGTCCAGGTTTTCCTGCATACTGTTAAGTTTTAATCAGTGCCTTTCATCCTTGACAAGTTTCCTGTTCATAAAGCAGCCTGATTGTCATCTTAACTTGTATGTTCCTGTGTCTGGCTTTGAGCCAGACGGCAGGCACTCCAAAGCAGGCTATAGGGACAGGCAGGTCAGATCCACAACCCTGGCGCAGGGCATGATGCTGAATCCTGGTGTCTTTTTATGGGCGAAGATCTGAAAGACACTTAAGTTCTCCATAAAGCTGTCCTCTACTCACTTCAATTATTGGGTTTTCTGGAAAACTTGGCCAGCCAGGTTCAACCTGCAAAGGTTATATCAGAGGCTGTTGGTCTCACTAAAATATTTAAGTTGCTGACCCACCTCAGGAGCCCCTGGTCCTGTCAAACCTCGGAGTGGACGAGGTAGGGACAAGTTGGATTCAGGTTTCGTGTTTTTAAAATTTTAACATCTGACCTGATCATAAGCAATCTGTTCCGGGAAGTTAGATTTCGTTCCCTCATATCCAGTTGGCATCCAGTCCGGTTGGCAATAACATGTTAGCCCCTGATAGCCTTTGTAAAGTATTCTCCATTTTTGTACAGGGTGCAATGTTTTGCCTCCACCCACTCATTCCCATAATTGGTCTTCAGTGAAAGACCTTTGGCTTCTGGATCAGATCAGTGCAGTACTGCTCTGTCGGAGATGCATCTTCTTGATGAGATATTAAACTAAGTCTCTGTCTGCCCTCTTAGATGCAGTGAAAAGTCTGACAACACCAGGTATTAGTCCAACCTATTTATTTGATAATATACTCACAAGCTTTCGGGGTTAGCCCCTTCGTCAGGTGAATGGAGAGTTCTGGCCTCAGACAGAACATATAAAGCTTTATATGCTCTGTCTGAGGCCAGAACTCTCCATTCACCTGACGAAGGGGCTAACCCCGAAAGCTTGTGAGTATATTATCAAATAAATAGGTTGGACTAAAACCTGGTGTTGTCAGACTTTTCACTGTGTTTACGCCAGTCCAACGCCAGCATACCCACATCATGCCCTCTTAGATGGACATGAATGATTGCAGGGCACTATTTTGAAGAAGAGCTGTTTGAGCTCTCCTTGGTGTCCTGGCCATAGTTATCCTTCAAAAATTACTAAAACAGATTAACTGGTCATTATCTCATTGCTGTTTGTAGGACCTTTTCTGTATAAATTACTGCAGCATCACCTACACTAGAACAATGACTACACTTCAAAAATACTTCATCTGCTGTGGAACACTTTGGGACATCCTGAGATTGTTAAAGGTGCTATAATGTTATATAAATAGGAGCTTTAATCATGTGCCAAATTTCACTGAAAAGAAGTGAATATCTTATTGACAAGAAGTCACTTCTGTGCAAATCACACGCTGAAGTAGTATTATTTCAATGTGAGGTTCCTGGTGCAGAGTCTTACTAGAAGGTAGTGAGCTGCTTTCTAGTTCTCTATCTTCAGCCTATCTTTTGTATTGCAATGCTATACAGAGCCTCTAAGAAAATAATTGCTTTAGTTCACTGTTTTTATTTTTGAGTTACTCCTGACTGATTAAGTGGGCTGTAGTACAAAGAAACTGAACACTGGATACTTTTATCTGCAAGTCACAAATCCTGATCCAAGCACAACACTTGTTGGCAAGCCAATTAGGTCTGTCAAGATTCATCCGTAAGAAGTCTTACAACGCCAGGTGTTGTGAGACTTCTTACTATGTTTACCCCAGTCCAATGACAGCATCTCCACATCAAAATTCATCCACACAGAGGTGGATTTCAGTTATTAATTTGCAACATGTAAAAAGATTTCTTTCACGGTTTTTTCTGTAAATTTAAGTAACTGCAAAATGGTCTGCTCTTCATTCTCAATGCATTCTGTAATATTCCATTCCATAGCCTTTTTAGGAAAAAGTATGTGAGTGAAATATTTTTATTTCTGAGAGAAGTACTTCCCTATGCTGAAAGGAATGGTGTTAAGACAGAATGGTGTGCAGAGAACTCCGCACACATTTGCCATTGTGAATAAAGGGATTTTTGTGCTTCCTTTGTATTTAAAGAAGTAGCAATTTTTTTTTAAATGGGCATCGAGGCTAACATTTACCAAGCATTCCTAGTGGCTCTGGTGGTTCTTCTTGGATCACTCAGCAGCATAATGTCTGCCCCAATGGTTAATGTACAAGTCCCTTTCAATCATTCCACCCCTACTGTCAAAAAACACCAGTTCATTTTCCGTGTCACCATCTGATCAGATGCAAATTCTGAATAGTTTTATACAGTGAGTAAATGTCCATTAGTATCCATCTCAGCTCATTGTACTTAATATTGTCATTTTCTTCATCCAGATGAAGTATTTTGTTTAAATAATCCAAACTTGACAACAAATCCCAAATCTCTCAACCAAAAGGCAACTCTTTGCAGTTTTTAAATCAAATGGTGCAATAATGTTCATTGGATTGAACTTACTCCTTATTCAGAATTTAGTCCTGAAATTTCCTTCCCCTACAATAGAACGGCAAACCATTGCCAAGCATTTCTACACAAGCAGAAGCGGTCATGTTGTCAATGGGAGAGTTTTCATTCCATCCAAAATCTCAGCATGTTTATAAGTTGACAGTCCTCCAAGGCTGTTGTTGGCTCTGCATTTAGTCACTATCCTTCTCCCCTCACTCCTTGACAGTTGTCAGTTCATCCTACTCCTTGACCATACTCCCCCAGCATTTAACCAATGCTAGCACTGGAGCACTTATCCTCCCAGTCATAGCACTGTCATGGAGAGCAAGTCATTCTGATTATTTTGTTTTCGTTCTGCTTATGTTAGACTTAACTGCTCAAAATGAGATCAAAAAGGTAGCTGTTTTAAAAAAAAATCAAACATAGCACTGTTAAATATAACATTTACACTAAAGAAGTAAACAGCATTTTTATTAATCACCTTTTAATTTGGATTGTGGGAGACTAGCATTATGAGCTATATAATATGCAAAGAGGAATAAATGAATAGATCAATTGTGGCACATCTTTTATTCTGCATTTCATGGCTTATAAATGAAATTCCCAATGTTTTTAAATGTAGCACTGCATTTTTTCTTTGAGATGTTTACAAACAAACAAATATTGGTAGCAATTTCACAAAACAGATTCCAGGATTCCCGGTTGTCACATTTCCCAGAGTCCACAATCCTTTGTAAATCAAAGCATTGCAAGAGCCCTGATTAAAATTGAGGTATGAGGTTAATGAGAGCTCTTCCAAACAAAGTAGCCTTTGCCTTAGAAACCAGAAAGTAAAGCTCCTGTGAGGATGCTGCTTTATTTCTTTCTTATTTTTGCTAATTAGTGTTGAGCTATGGCCAACAGTGCACCATGGGTTTGAGCTCATTCAGAAGTGGATAAAAGCTGTCCCAACCTTAGACCTTTCACAATCCTTGAAGCTGGCAAAGAGAAAATAATACTTGGACCCATCACTGTTAGCTGTATTGAAGCTCAGAGTCAGAAGGGTTGGATGCCATCCAGTTGTTCATCATTTTTATTCAATGCTTACTTTCTTTATTCTTTCACAGCATGTGGGCATTGGTGGCTAGGCAAGCATTTGCTGCCCATTGGGTAGACAAGAAGGAACTTTTCCCCTGAGTACAGCAGTCAATAACCAGGGGGCATGGATTTAAGGTAATGGCAGGAGACATAGAGGAGAATTGAGGAAAAATCTTTTCACCCAGAGGGTGGTGGGAGTCTGAAATTCACTGCCTGAAAGGTAGTAGAAGCACGAACCCTCACAACATTTAAGAAGCATTTAGATGAGCACTTGAAATGCCATTGCATAGAAGTCTATGAACTATGTGCTGGAAAATGGGATTAGGATAGGTGCTTGATGGCCATCAGAGACATGATTAGCTGAATGGCCGCGGTAAAATGCTATAGATGGGATTTTACAGCCTCGCTCGACCCAAGACTGGAAATTCCTGCCTAAGGTCAACAGACCCTCCCATTGCCAGCCCCTCGCCCACTCTGGTTCCCGTGGTGAATGGGGCGGCAGAATTCCAGTGTATGATTCCTAATGTCCTTTGACAAGGTGGTGGTGTGTGGCCCTTTTGAACTGCTGCAGTCCATGTGGTGTAGGTACACTCATAGTAGGGAGTTCAATGCTTTTGACCCAGCTGTGGTGAAGAAAAGGCGATATAGTTCCAAGTCAGGGTGGCATGTGGCTTAGAGAGTAATGCAGAGAATGGTGTTCCTATGCATCTGCTGCGTTTTTCCTTCTAGGTGGTGGAAACATGCTGTCAAAGGCCTTGGTCAGGTGCCGCAGTGCATCTTGTAGGTGGTGTACGGGGCTGCCTCTATGTTGACGATGGAGGGAATGAATGTTTAAAATGATGGATGGGGTGCCATTCAAGCGGGCTGCCATCTTCTGGATGGTGATGACCTTACAAGTATTTTTGGAGCTGTACCCATCCAAACAAATGGAGAGTTTTCCATCACATTCCTGAGGGAGGGAGGGAGGGAGCGGTTGGTGGACCTGGGTAAGATATTCTTTTCATGGAGCCACTTCTGTACTGTAAGAATTCTATGGTTCATTGATCCAACCATGGGTATATGGCAGGTGGTGCAGCTATCTATAAATGTGTGAAAGGCAATGCCGGAGGTACCTTAGAATGTCCTGGAATGTGGTTGCCCACTTCTCTACAACCTGTAACTGCAAAGAAGGAATCCTTTGCTGGTGGCATTGAAGGTCACTGTCTTAAGCTTTTTGTCGTGGCTCCCTCCAAGTCTCCACTTGGGATCTATGTGGCATCTCCCAGTCAGCAGCACATGAGTACGTCTATGAGATAACAAATGCTGTGTTCAGAAGAACAGCCAATTTGTCCAATTCCATCTGGATCCTGAAAGCCTGGCAACAAGGTTTTACAGCAATCTCAGGTTTCCCACAAGTGCAGGATGCAATTCTTTGCACATATTTGGGGCGGCACAGTGGGTAACACTGCTGCCTCACAGTGTCAAGGACCCAGGTTCAATTCACTGTCTCTGCGGAGTTTGGACATTCTCCACGTGTCTGTGTTGATTTCCTCCGGGTGCTCCGATTTCCTCCCACACTCCAAAGATGTGAGAATTCGGTTGATTGGCCATGCTAAATGGCCCCTTTGTGTCAGTGGGTTAGCAGGGTAAATAAGTAATGGTGATTAGGATAGGGCCTGGATGGGATTGTGGTGGGTGTCAAATGGCTTCCTTCTGCACTATAGGGATTCTATTCTATGGGATATATGGCCTTGAGAGCTTCCTGGCACTAGCCAGTCACATATATCAATAGGAAAGGATTCCACTTTTTGAACATGCAGCTCATATGTGATCACAGAGATAAATCCAGCATATGTGTGTTTAGTTCCTAGGGAACCCTCACAAAACCTACACTCTGACTCACTCCCAGGTGCCACAGCTTTTTGAAGGAGCTCAGCAAATGGAGGGCTGGCTCCTTGGGACAAGGGATCCCAGAAGACTCTCAGATTCTCAGGAGGTGTGAAGCAAATGGAAGACTTTCACTTTCGAAGAGAGCATCGCAAAGCCACCGACTCTGGCTCTTCTTGGGGCCTTGCTTCAGTTGGTGATGCCTGGCTCTTCCACTTCCATATCAGAGTCCATTGTTTCATCACCCACAGGAGCTGGTGTTGGGTCGACCTCCATTTGTGGCTCAAAGCTGGCAGTGACCACCCTATGGCTGGTAATGAGGCCTGCATTGGCAAGGGCCTCTACTCCTGAGATGGCCTAGGTGTTTTCTGACGATCTTGCTCTTTGCTTGGACTATATCAACACTGGCCCCGGTTTCCCCATTCTTATCATAGGTCATACAGTGAAGAAAAGGCCCTTCTGCCCATTGACTCAGCATCAACAATAACTACCACTTGAGGCGTGCTAATCTCATTTTTTAGCACTTGGCCCCATATCTTTGAATATTATGATATTTCAAATGCTCATCCAAATATTTCCAACCTCCACTACCATCCCAGTCAGTGCATTGCAGATTTTCACCATCCTCCGAATAAAACATTTTTTCTCAAATCGCCTCTGAATCTCCTGCCCCTTACCCTAAAACTATGCCCCCTCGTGATTGACGCCTTCAACCAAGAGAAACAGCTGCTCCCTACTCACCCTGTTCATTATACATCATAATCTTATACACCTCAATCATGCCCCCCTCAGCCTTCACTGCTGTACAGAAAACAATCCCCAAGTCTATAATTCAAATGCTCCATTCGAGACAACATTCTGGTGAACCTCCTCTGTACCCCCTCTAGTGCTATCGCATACTTCCTATGGTGAGGTGACACAGTATTCCAGCTGTAGCCAAACCAACACTGTATACAACTCTAACATTACTTCCTTGCTCTTATACTCTATGCCATAACTGATAAAAGCCAGTATCCCATGTGCCTTCTTAACTATCCTGTTCACATGCTCTGCTGAGTTCAATAAGTACGCCAAAATCCATCTGTTCCTCTAAGCTTCCTAGTGTTCTGCCATTTATCAATCACTTCCTTGTTTTGTTACTTCTTCCAAAATGTAGCATACTTATCAGGGTTAAGTACCATCTGCCACCACTCTGCCCATCTGACCAACTCACCTATATCTTCCTGTAACCTACGACCTTCTTCTTCACCTTACCAATCTTGGCGTCATCTGCAAACCTGCTTAACATTCCCCCCACATTTTCACCTATATCATTTATGGATATAACAAACAATAAGGTTTTAATACTGATCCTGTGGTATGCCACTGGACACCAGTCTCCAGTCACTTGAACAGTCTTATATCCCTACCCTTTGTGTCCTATTACTATTACTAAGCCAGTTTCTGGTCCATTTTGCCAAGTTTCTCTGAATTCCATATACTTCTCAATCAGTCTCCCACGTGTGACCTTGTTGAAAGCTTTGCTAAAATCCATACAACCTACATCAACTGAACTTGGTTCATCCACACATCTTATCACACTTTCAAAAAATTCTGACGAATTTGTTAGCCATGATCTCCCTCTAACAAAGCCAGCCTGACTATCCTTAATTAACCCATGCCTTGCCAAGTGGATATTAATTTCCTTCAAAATTTTCTCCAATAGTTTTCCCTACCACTGACGTGAGACTCACTGATCTGTAATTTCCTGGTTCATCGCTACCATCCTGTTTGAAAAGTGGATCCACATTGGCCGTCCTCCAGTCCTCTGGCACTTCCTCCGTGACCAGAGAGGAATTAAAAATTTGAGACAGAGCCCCTGCAATTTCCTGCCTCGCTTCCATAGCAGCCTGAGATGCAGTTCATCTGGGCCAGGGGATTTGTCCATTTTTAAGACCATCAGAGCCTCCATCACCTCTCTATTTCCTATGTCAAACTGTGCAAATTCCTCACAGTTTCGTTTCCTGAATTCCATTGCTGCGTTCTCCTTTGCCAGAGTGAAGATGAAAAAGAAGTATTCATTTAACATCCTTTCAATGTCAGTGAACTCACCCACGGATCGTCCTCTTGGTCCATAATGGGCCCTACTCTTTTCCTGGTTAATCTCTTCCCTTTAATGTATTTATGAAATATCTTAGGAATTTACCTAGTTCTGTTTGCAGGTCCTTCTTCATGTCCCCCTTTTGCTCCTCTAATTGCTTTCTTAAGTTCCTTCTTGCATTTTCTATATTTGTCTATGGCTGGAACCGCGCTGATGTTGTCCCCAAAGTTGAAAGTGGACTGGGTCACTTCTTTTGAGTGTTCTGCATGTCCTTACAGAATCATGGTTCTTCTTCTGGGTTTCTTATTGGGACTCCACTCTCCCCTCCAGCTTTGAGAAAAGTAAGCTTAATTTTGTCTGAAGCCTCTGTCCCGTTAATATTTCCGGTAAGGCGATTCCTATCATTGTGTGAGGGGCAGTCCTGCAGTCAATTAAAACAGCCACCCTTGATTTAGAGACAAACACATCAAACAAATCTCCATGTGAAGTCTGATAAAGGCTTCAGTCAACTGCGCATAAACCTGTTAATTCCTACAATCAAATCCTTCTTGTATCAAGGCTATTTTGTCTGTTGCCTTCTTCACCAGACTATTAGCTCAAAATGACAAATCACCAGAAAAACTATTAATGATTGTCATGCCCACAAATTCCTCTAGACATGCATATGGCAACCTGTGGTTTTCTATTGTTAAGAAGGCAGTGTAGAGCTTCACTCTCTCAATCCTGAACCTGCATCTACAGTATTCCTTGACACTCACACAGCAGCCTTAACTCCCCTCGCGTACTCATGCCATCCACCTACATCTGACATCGATCAACAACAGCAGAAGATGCAATGATCTCGATGAACGCATTAGCAGAGGTCAGACTATGGTGAGTTGCAAGTAATGGTTTGCATGATGTGTGCTCAGGCTGCGCACTCACAAATGATGGCCAATGTTTAATCCTACACATGTAGGACTACTGAATATTCACTATGTTGATAATGTGAGAGAAGTGAATCTATAGGAGTTTATTATTGGATTCTGATGAGTGCCCACATTCAAAATCCGAAAATACTTGTGACCATTGAGGCAACCAGCAGCAAGTTGGACTCCAGGAAACTTCCAAACAGTGCAAGTGAGCATATATCTACAAATGCCAAAAGTATATACAATGGTTGTTCACAGTGGCACCTGTGTGTTTTCAGTACTTCTTAACCTTTCTTTGTTTACCCTTATGTCTAGGTGCAGCCTCAGCTGAGCCTATTGACTGCTATACTATGTTGACTGTGAAGACTCTGGGGGTCATCCTCTATTAACCCATGGCCCCAGCCTACTTAGGGTCTCTTGCTCAGGTGCAGGTGCACCCTCCTCAGCCTGACTTGGAGCTGATGGGGTCACCAGCAGAGAGGAGATGGAGCAGCAGTGCACCTTTGGAGTGTCCTGGGTTGAAACGCCCAGGCTGGCACTCGTCCTCCTTGTGGGTGCCCAATGGCACGCCCCTGACTCCTTGAAGAGAAGGGTACCTGGAGGGAAGTCGTCCCTGTCTTGCCTGGCCACTGCACCCATGGTTGGCGAAACAGATCAATGCATATATCCAGCATCCACTTTGTGTTCTTCAGGACTTGGGTCTCCAAGGTGGCCACCACCCTTTCTATGAAAAAATTGTGAATGTAATCCTCCAGCCTTCGATCTAGTCTGTGCATGTCCTCAGGTGATTCTGCCTCACATTCCCCTACCTTTCTATCCACCGCCAACATGTCTTTTAAGGCCAACTCCAGAGGCTCATTATCTGCAAGAGATTGAGCAGGGACCTGGCATCTAACAATCTTTGGAGTGTCAGGGACCTCAGCTGTCACTTCTTTCCCAGCTATGGACCCGTGTCAGTGATGTACTCACCAGGTTGTCACCTTGAGCCTACATGTGCTGCATGGTGGCACAGCGGTTAGTACTGCTGTCTCTCAACGCCAGGGACCCAGGTTCACTTTCGGTCTTGGGTGACTGTAAGGAATTTGTACGATCTTCCCGTGTCTGTGTGGTTTTCCTCCGGGTGCTTCAGTTTCCTCCCTTCACCGTCAGCAGTCCTGCTCCTGCAGCCTTCTCCTTATACAAGACAAGGATTTTAATTTCTGCAATTCTGTCTCCAGTCTGGGAACACTCACTTTTGTTGTGTGTGTTCTTCTCCTGCAGAAAGACAGAAAGATTGATAACCACCCCAATGGTTGCTTGAGCAGTTCGGCTACCAATGGTAGCTGCTGAAACCTCCCCAGTTAGTGATTGAGAAACAGATTTTCCTGCACCTGATGTAATATTGAAAGTATGAAGTGGCTGGCACTCATTCAGTGCATATGTCCCATCTGCTGGTGAGTGCTGAAACCCAGATTCCTGCATGACATCCCTATTCACTCACACACAGACTGTCTGATGCCCTTATGAGTGTCAGTTTGTGGTAAGAATAACTGGTGCACTTAACCTGGCAGTGCACAGCAGATCGTTGACCCTTTTGTGACATTGGGTGATTCTGTCCTGGGCCTCTCAGGCTCTAACCTCTACTGTGATCTCTACCTTTGTCACCGTGGTCACAAAGGAGGGCCTCCAGCTGCTATCCTAGGGAAACTGCGCCTCCCACCTTTCTGGAGGAGAGTCTCCTGGGAGCTTTTGTTGTACCGTGGGACCGTAAGTTGTTGTCTTCTCTGTGACATTTTCCTTCAGTGTTGAATGACAGCCATAATGAAGCTTCTGGCCTTCAGTGAGTGAATGGCTTGTCTGGGTGACATTTAAGTATGGTGCCCAGACCTTTGACTCCATGAGGTAACGGCAGGGATGTGACTCCCTGCTCACCACCGTCGTGGGATTCGATGGGATCTGCACGGGTGCACATGTAATGAACTGACCAATGCAAGATCGCATGTGGTCAGCCATCCCTCTCCCAGCAGAAATCACTGCAACCTCCAACCCTGCCATCAAACATAGACTCCAGAAAGGAAGATTCCACTCAGAAATCCAAGAGTTGAAGTAAATGTTCAAAACCACAATTTCTGATTTTATTATGTGCTGCAACAGTTTCAAATGTCTCCATGAGGCACCAAGTCAGAATCAGTGTAAAAATTGATTCCTAAGCCTTATTTTACACCCAATTGCAAATAAAATGAAACCTGCTCCTTACTTTCCCCACAGGGTAAATTTTTAATGTTTTCCTCAAGAAGACCATGAAGAATCTATGTGATAGTAGAATTTACAATTGAGAATGAGTGAAATTTATGAATGCATTATTGAAGTGTGCACAGGACAAGTTGTCTCCCCAAATATTACAGTAGAAGAAAATATTTCATTCAGCAGCTAAACTTAAATACTTTGTCCAGTTTACAAATGATTACCACTAAATTGGAAATATTAGGCAATGCAGCGTAACAAATTGAAGCAGAAAATTATTTTACTCAGCAAAGAAATTGATAAACTTCCAGCTAGTCTCTCAAAAGATGACAGATGCGGATGTTGTGGGGGGAAATTAGCCTGGAAAGCAACATAGAAGATAGGGAATACAAAGCCAATTTTCACCCTGTTTTCCCTCTTCTACTGACTTCACAAGCAAAAAATGAGCAAGCTGAAACCACTGATGTGCCATCACTCATTTGCAATTAGAAACTACCCAAGTGAATAATTCAACCTATAATGATATAGGCAACTAAGGGATTTGCACAGTAACTTCATTGCAGTGTTAATGTAAGCCTTCTTGTAACACTAATGATTAAATAAACTTAAACTAGACTGCTGACTGTGACAGTACTTTAATCTATCCTCACAATTAACTTAAAATGCTTTCTGAAATTTTTTGATATCTGCATTCCTCTAATTCTGGCCTCTTAAGCAACTCAAATTTTAATTTCTCTACCACTGTGTAACCATACCTTGCAATTCCTCATTACCAAGCTCTGGAATACACATCTTACACTTCTCGGCTTCTCCATGTCACTTTCTTTCATTAATACATTCCTTTAAACCCAATTCTTTGACCAAGCTTTTTTCACCTGGCTAACTACATCCTTATGTGACTTGGTATCATATTTTGTTTTATCATGCTCCTGTCAAGTGACTTGGGGCATTTTATTACTTTAAATGTGCCATATAGACACAGGTTGTTCTAATAGTAGTAGTAGCAGTTACCCAAAACCTATGTTGCCCATATCCTAACTCAAACCAAGTCCTGTTCTTCTATCATTGACCTACATTGGTTACTGGTCCATCAATTACTTGAATTTAAAAATCTCATCCTTGCTTTAAAATTCCATTCTGACCCCATCTTTCCTGATCTCTGTGACCTCCTCCAGTCCTATAAACCTCCAAGTATCCTTTGTTCCTTTGTTTCCAGCCTCTTGGCATTCCTGATTTTATTTGCTCAACATTTAGTGGTTGTTCTTCAGTTGTCTCGGTTATAACCTCTGAAATTCCCTCCTAAACCTCTCTAGCTCTTTATGCTCTAGCTTTTTCCTCCTTTGAAATGCTCCTCAAACTATGCTGCTCAAACTAAGCATCTGGTCACTTTCCTAATATCTCCCAAGCTGCTCAATGCCACATTTATCTGATTTGGTTCTTATGAAACATCGTGGGAACTTTTCCTATGTTATAGGTGCCATATAAATGCATGTTATTGTATTTACCCATGCCTTACCAATGATAATACTTGAAACAGTTAAAACTGTAATTGAGATTTATTAAAAGTCTGAGCCATCTCATTTTGTACACCAAGCAAATTTTTCCTCTCAGTTGTGCTACGAAAATTTCCACAGTGATATACATATGCAATCTTTATAATTGTTACTGCCAGTCCCAAACTTTTGTCTAAAAACCAAGGTACATTCAAAAGGAAACAGCTCTATTTATCTTAATACAGCTGTCATTGCCCTCTGTCTTTCTCAAGATTGCCTGTAGTTCATTTCAAATGTCATCATCAAATGTTGCATTATTAGCGACATTTTTTTTCACTTGCCAAAGAAATGTGACATTTTAGCACCCCTTTCATTTCCTCATCCGGCTCTTGTATGTCCTCTTGAACTATTTAACGTTCAATTTTACAGCTTGATTAGGGAAACATCATCTTACATCAGAGGAACAGGGTTGTGTGTCATCATCACACTCATTTCCTTCCCTTCCGTAGAGGTGACTAGGGTCTGCTGTTTGCTGCTCCATAAATTGGGCTTCTCTTTTCCTCATGAATCAGCTGTTGTGCTTTATGCTTCTTCTGTGGAAGCTACTCTTCAGTTGTATCTTACATGCTGCTGTCATATAATATAGACAAGTGACTGATGCTACAACCTTTAGCAGAACCAGATTTACAAGAACCAAAATAAACCAATACCAGAAGAACGCTGAAACAGTCAGCAGGTCAGGCAGCACCTCCGGAGATAAAAACAAAGTTAATGTTTCAGGTTGATGACATTTCATCAGTTCCTTCATAGTCACTGCTTGAGAAAAGGATTAATATATTAACACATTCAGAACCCATTCACTTGCACAGAATTAAAACTGGGCCCCAGCTATATCTATGCTTTAACCAGAACCAAAATATAGCGCAGGTCGATAGCAATGTTCCTCCTAAGCTACATGGCAGTCCCTATATAGGCTGTGCAAAAGTCAGACTCTATACAATTAACATGCATATCATGAATATGCCATTGTTCAAAGAAATTTAAAGGGGCCACACGTTTAAATTAATCACACTCCACAGAAAAAAAATTAGAGAGACCAAACCCTACTATGGGTCAGCACATTGGTACTAACATTCCAGCACACTCAGCAAATTTGGAACATAAAAGGGAATCCCAGAGTCTCCTCTAGGCATGGAAATAGTCCATTTCAATTCTCTGCCCATACCTAGTGGTGCACTTTCGTCTATTTCCATAGAGAGTAATTCCTGGAACAGGTTGCTAGTCTCACACTAGGGGCTTATAGCGTGAGGGATGCCACTCCACATCAAGCTTGGCTGACAAGGAGTCTCTCCCACTCTTACCGCCAGCCATTGGCGTGTTTGGAAGGATTTGCAGGTTGACACTCGACCTGTTTAGTTGTGTTATAGATGCATCTTCCTTGGCCATCAAGTCCTGGCATGGGACTTGAACCTGGACCTTCTAGTTCAGAGACAGGGACACTACCCACTGTGCCACAAGACCTCTATGTAAATAGTAAAAGGATGGTAAAAGGGTGAGTCAGGATGATGAGAGACCACGTACACATGGAGGAAGAGGACATAACTAAGGTGCTAAATTGAAACTTTGCGTCTGTCCTTACGAAAGAAGAAGATGGTACTCAGGCTATGGTAAAAGAGGAGGTAATTCCAGAGGACTGGAGAATTGTAAATGTTACACCTTTGTTCAGAAATAAGTGTAAGTAAAACCTAACAACTATAGGGCAGGCAGTTTAACTCCAGTGGTGGGGAAACTTTGAGAAACATTAATTCAGGACAAAGTCATATGAACAAATGCAGGTTTAATAAGGAAAGCCAGCATAGATTTCTTTAGGGAGAATCATGCTTAACTAACTTTCTGAAAGTTTTTGAAGAGGTAACAAAGAGAGTTGATGAAGGCAATGCAATTGATGTGGTGTACATGGACTTATGAAAGACATTTGATACAATGGTGCACAACTAATGAGTGAGCAAAGAAAATTAGAGCTTATGGAATGAGAGGGACAGTAGCAGCATGGATATGAAATTAGCTGAGTGACAGATGTTTTTCAGTCTGGAGGAGGGTTTGTAGCGGAGTTTCCCGGGGATCAGTGTTAGGACCCTTGCTTTTCCTGATGTATGTTAATGACCTAGACCTTGGCACACAGGGCATAATTTCAAATTTGTGAATGATACAAAACTTGGGAGAGTTATGAATGCAAGGAGGATTGTGTAAAACTTCAGTTGGTTGAATGGATGGACAGGTGGCAGATGGAATTCACTGCAGAGAAATGTGAGTAATTAATTCTGGTGAGAAAAACATGGGGCAACAATATAAAACAGGGGTACAGCTTTAAAGGGGATGCAGGAGCAGAGGAACCTGGATGTATATGCGCACAGATCATTGAAAGTGGCACAACAGGTTGAGAGAGTGATTAATAAAGCACACAGCATGTTATTGTTAGAGGTATAGAATACAAGAGCAAGGAGGTTATGTTGAACTTGCATAAATCACTAGTTTAGCCTCAGCTGGAGTATTGCGATCAGTCCTGGTGCTGCACTTTAGGAAGGATGTGAAGGCAATGGGGAGAGTACAGAAAGTGTTCATGAGAATGGTTCCCAGATGAAGAACTTTGGTTATGAAAATAGATTGGAGAAGTTAAGATTATTTTACTTAGAGAAAAGAAGGCCAAAAGGAGATTTGATAAAGATATTCAAAATCATGAGGGGTTTGGACAGAGAAAATAAGGGGAAAACTATTCCCACTCATGGAAGGGTCAAGAATGAGAGGGCACTGATTTAAAGTAATTAATAAACAAAACAATGACGACATGAGGAAAAACATTTTAATAAATGAGTGGCTAGGGTCTGGAATGCTCTGCCTGAGAGTGTGGTGGCGACAGGCACAACTGAAGCATTCAAAAGGAAAGTAGACAGTTAATTGAAAAGAAAGAATGTTCAGGGTTATGAAGAGAAAAGGCAGAAAATGGAATGAGCTGAGTTGGTCATTTGGAGAGCCAATGCAGACAAGATGGGCCAAATGGCCTCTTTCTGCACCATAATATTTCTGTGAATCTGTGAACTATACTCCAGATAATGTCAGGGTACCTGAAACTATTAGTCCAGTAAGGGTCAGTTTGTCATTCACTAAGTTGTGACTCTAAGTGTTTGATGCTGTTAAGTTTCTGTTATTGCATAAAATGTATTACTTTGCACTGCTTTCCCATATTATCCATTCTTTGTTACCTGTGACAATTCATATTTTCAGTTTTTGTTGATGAATAAGAAAATATGAATTGACAGGGAGACATCTGGGTGAATCACTCTGAGGAGACAAAGTGGAGAGAAGCAGAAAGTTGGGTCAACCCAGGCATAGCTGGATGATGGATGCAAGGGGGTTGCAGCTGCAGGAAATGTGTGAGAATGGCACAAGTTCAGCTGGTAGAACAGAACAGAAATGTGGAGGGTGATTGGTCAGGGGTGCTGGGCAACGAGTGGAGAGTCAGATCCAGGACTGCCGGTGGAATTGGGGAAAGGAGGAAGGTGGCATTTGCAATGGATTGTTCCATAGGTCCAATGACAGCAAACGATTGAACATTACAGGTAGAAGGAATTCCAGGCATCAAAGGTAACAACGTGAGCAGCTGGTGCTGCACTGGGGACATCACCTTCATCCTTTACTTCCTCTTCTTTCTTGTCATTGGATTCATCTGTAAATAATGTGTGCTTGATGCCTCCTGCAGCTCCAAACCTTGATGCTATGCAAAGTTGTGCAAAGTGCAGCATATCACAATCAACTGGAGACCTTAACTGCCCAATGGAAGGTACCTTTTGATCCATCCAGCACCTTAAATATGCTGATCATTTCTCAATGGCACATTTGATGGTCATATGACTTCCATTATTAGATTTCATGGGTGGGGTCGCCCACAGATTTCTCCAACCGAGGTAAATGTGTTTACCCTTCTACTTAAAGCTACACCTTAAGTCCAAAGTTACACCTACAGGTCCAAAGAGGTCAGGGAGCTTGGTCTGCTGCAGGATCAAAGCATTATGACAGAACCCCAGGAAAGTAATAAATATCTTTGAATGGAGTGGAGGAGCAGAGGGATCTAGGTGTATGTGTACATAGATCCCTGAAAGTTGGGAATCAAGTAGATAAGGTTGTTAAGAAGGCGTACGGTGTCTTGGCATTTATTGGTAGGGGGATTGAATTTAGGAGTTGCAGCGTCATGTTGCAACTGTACACAACTCTGGTGCGGCCGCACTTGGAGTACTGTGTGCAGTTCTGGTCCCCACATTACAGGAAGGATGTGGAGGCTTTGGAGAGGGTGCAGAGGAGGTTTACCAGGATGTTGCCTGGTATGCAGGGGAGGTCCTATGAGGAGAGACTGAGGGATTTGGGGTTGTTTTCGCTGGAAAGAAGGCGGCTAAGAGGGGATCTTATAGAAACATATAAGATGATTAGAGGTTTAGATAGGGTGGATGGTGATAGCCTGTTTCCTCGGATGGAGAAAGCTAGCACGAGGGGGCATGGCTTTAAATTAAGGGGGGGTAGTTATAGGACGGATGTCAGGGGCAGGTTCTTTACCCAGAGGGTGGTGAGGGATTGGAATGCCCTGCCTGCTGCAGTTGTAAATGCGCCTAGTTTGGGGGCGTTTAAGAGATCTGTGGATAGGTTTATGGACGAAAAGGGATTGGTTTAGATTAGTGGGTCAATGTTTTTTTTTAAAAATAAGACTGGTCGGCGCAACATTGTGGGCCGAAGGGCCTGTTCCGCGCTGTAATGTTCTATGTTCTATGTTCTATCTGCATAAAGCTTTCCTTGTGGTTGCATACTAACTGAACATTGATTGAATTGAATCACTTGCAATTTCTGACTGTGTCTGGTCTATATGCCCTTCTCTGATCAGAACCTTCCACACACCTGACGAAAGAACAGTGTTTCCGAAAGCTTGTGGGATTACTATCAAATAAACTGGTTGGACTTTAATCTGGTGTTGTGAGACTTCTTACTGTGTTTACCCCAGTCCAACGCCAGCATCTCCACATTGTGTCTGGTTGATCAGAGGCAGATGAATCACCATATGTGAGCAACTAATGACAACTAGCGACATAAACCCAAATGACAGCTCATTCTGCCTGACAGCATCCTCAACAAAGTTGAATAAATTGTTGGCCTTGGCACGTATCTTATACATTTATTTGTTTTTTGACCAGTAGATTATGAACACAGATTTTCTCTCCACAGATAGTGCCAGACCTGCTCAGCATTTACAATAACTTCCATTCACCACTACTCTCTGTTCTCTATCCCTAAGCCAAGCTTTATTTATGTAGTCACTGCCCCTTTAATCCCATGGGTTTAAATCTGATGCTTTATCAAATGCTTATGAAAATTCTTAAACACAATATCAGCTGCAGTACCCCCCATCTACCCATTCCATCACTTCATCAAAGAAATCAATTAAGTTAGCCAAACAAAATTTGCCTTTAACGAATCTGTGCTGATTTTAATTTATTAACTAGATTTTTATAAGTGCCAAGTAACTTTGGCTGCTTGCTTTTTATACATGGACTTGAAATATTCAATCCTTCAGTCCTCTGGCACCATTCCATAGCTGAGCAGAAATTGGAAGATTGTGGGCAGAAACTGCACAACTTCACATCCTTTCCTCTCACCCTACCCGAGCTTGCATTACATCGAAAACAGATAGCCATTTACTTTGAATGCTGGCAACTTTTTAACTTCTTTATCGATTTTTATCCTAATCATTTTCTTACCCCTTTACTGTGACTTTGACAGCAAACTCTTTAGTGAAGACAGATGAAAAGGATTCACTCAGTATCTCGGCGCTGCCTCTTAATCAGCCCGCCATTCTGCTGACTGCCATTTTACTATTTATGTTTAGAGGGGACTTTTGGGTTCCATGTATGTTAGTATTTTCATGCATTCTCTTTGCCCCTTTAGCTTTTATCTTGTTCTCCCTTGTATTTTTTGAGTTCAGCTTCGTCCTCTGCTGAATTATGAATCTGACATTTATCGCAATTGTTCTTTTTCTGTTTCAGTTTAGCCTCTATGGCCACAATTCTCCCAAATGAATTTTATGTGCTTCCGTCAGTGGGAAAATCAATGCATTTCCTGCTGACGCTGGCAACACTACTGATATGGGATTCAACCACATTAAAGCTCAAAAAAAATCCCCCCACATGAATCATGCTGGGCCAAACGTGCCAAGCGTGTGAGGCTCCCGAATTAGCAATTAGCTGTTTAGCTGCCGTCAAGAACACTTCCAGCTTTCAGAGTAACTTAAGGGAAGATAACCCAATCTCACCATTAATGCAGGAATCATTTCTTCTCAGATCTTTCATGTGACAAATCATTTTGAGCGGATTCACCTCTGACGGGCAATGGCAAGAACCCAGAAAAACATTTATGCCAGTTGCAAGTCTCCCAACAGCTTTCATTTTGCACAATCAGCTCTGTGCCGGAATTTGGAGCAGAGCTGATTATCATATGCAAATTTGAATTTCCTCATGGAAATTCAATCATATGCTAATCATATTCAAATTACCATATGATTAGCAGGCGCGGGACGGTATTCTCTGGGCAAGCATCCTACTCTACCCACACCCCACCACCCCCTATCCCCGCCCGTGCCCTCCCCACCCCTCCCAACCACCGGCAGTGGTTCCGTGCAGCAGGGTTTATGCCTGTTCCTCACAAATGAGGAACAGGCGTCCTGACCTTGCTATGGGGACAAAGGCCATTAAACCACCCCCCCCGACCCCCACCGAGGTTGGAGGCAAGAGGGGGGAGCACCTTTTGGGCAATGCCAGTTTGCCCATCGGGCACCTTGGCACTGCCCGGTAGGCACCACACAGTGCCAAAGGAGGGGGCCAAAGGCAGCGGGGTATTCTGGTGAGCAGGTCCTATTGGGGTGATGGTTAGGGGGACATGCTGCTACCCTGCAATCAGATAGGTGGGAAAGGGAGAGAGGGGGCAATCGGAGTTGGCTGTGAGCGGGGTTATGGGCATAGACATTGGGGTCGGGGGTCAGGGCTGGCTATGGGGGGATCCAGGGCAGTGGGGGTGTGGAGAGAGATTAGGGCTGACTGGTGGGAGCAGACATTGGGCTGCCCCAGGAAGGTCCAGTAGGCCAGTGATTGGGGGTGGAGGGATCTGGAATGCTGGCTCCCACAATCAGGAGGTTGTGGGCTGGCCAACCACTGAAGGCTAGCAATCAGAAGGCTGGCAATGAGGAGCCGGTGTTCCAGCGCTGATCTCCACTCTGATAGATCAGCACATGCACAGTGGCCCACTCAGCACCATGCTGCTGGCCTCTCGGGTGGGAATAGGCCTCCCCCCCGCCCCCGTTTACCAAAGGGAATCACGCTGAGCACTTTGTGATGCATAGTGTTGGAGATTCACTCTGGTAAGTATGCTAAAAAAAGGCATGAGATATTTCCGTTTTCCTGCCCATTTGGGCACTTAGTTTTGTTTTGGAGAATCCCGGCCATTTATTTGTACATATAATGCCTCATGAGTTTCCTATCTAATCTAATCATTGGAAGGTAAATGGTCCCCACACAAGGGGGGAGCGTTATCCCAATACCAGCCTTAGTATACCTTCTAGTGGCCTGCTGCCCACCGCCTCACCCTTAGATGCTGTATATGATGAGAATACCATCATAAAAAAGACATACGTTCTTGCATAGAATCTTATCATGACCTTGATGTCTCTGAGTGTCATTGAATGACACTAAAATAAAATGAACAATTCTTAAGAAGGTGAGCATTGATGAACAGAAAGCAAAATCATGTAGAAAGAGTTGGGTGCTTTAATTAACAGTTATCCCATGTAGGATCAGGCATGTTTGTTAAGTGTGGTAATGTCATAACTCAAAGGTCAATTTCAATTTCAAGGGAACCACAACAAAAGTCAGACTTGTGAAACATCTAAGAGCCAATAAAACACCAAATGAGCCAATGTTCTGCATCCCTATCTTATACGTCAAAGGCAACATTTTTGGATGTCTTTTTTACCTAATATGTGAGGAGATTGGCTACAGACTTAGAGAAAATAATAGCAAAAGAGACAGCCATTCAGCCCATCAGATATCTGCCAGTTGAAAGATATTAATTTTTCAGCCTTTGGCAGCAGTCCCATAGTTCATGGTACTTCTAATCTATAATCACATGCTGCATGTTTTAGAAGCTTTCTGCCTCTTACCCCACTACACCATCCAACCTCCACTCTCTGGTTAAAATTATTTCACAAGACTCCCCTTTAATCCTTCAATCTATTACTTTTATTCTATATACTCGCTGATGATGCATTTGCTTTTGGAAAGAGGTCCATTCATATGCACGTGTTCAGGGCTCCCTCATTATTTTACGTACTTCAAATAAAGCTTCCCTTAACTTCCTCAAAAATAAAATCTCCAGCCTATCCAATCTTGAAATTTGGCAGGGTTAAAAGAAATACAGTAAGAGAAAAAAGTGGCAAGATGAAGTTTATGGGTTCAGTGACAAGCTTTGCAGGCAAGAAAAAAAGCCAGTGGGAAAAAGATGGTATTAAGGAAGGATCAGAGATTTGGAAAAAACCTCCAGTGTTTTGGGGCCAACAGAACAGGTGTAGTGAAAAGGGGAAGCACTTCAGGCTTAATGGAGCATGAACTGATTGTATCAACAGTGAACTCTTTAATCTGCTCTAGATCAAAGCAATTCTAAGATGATTAGAACTGCCGTGGCTCATTCAAGCTGGAAAGGAGGATCTCCCTAGTGAAATTGGATGCTCCTGTCAATCAAATAACTTTTCCTTGTTGCCCTAGCAAGTGTGGAAATCACTCTTAGGATGGTTCTGAAATTTTCCAGAAAATTCTTTATTATTGTCTATGTTCTGTAAAACCTTTGAAGTAGCCTGATCTCATTAAGCTCCATGCCAGCTGAACCAGAAGAGGTTTCAGAGCCACTGGGGCTTATGAGAGAAAACAACAGGATCTCTAGAGTGAAACTGACAGCTCCTTTCTTTCCAAGTACTTCAAAGAGGTCTGGTAACACCTGGGGCTTCTGAAATCAACCAACAGCAATCCACTGTAGAATGGAGTGCTGCTTTGATTTTGAACGTTTCCAGGTGTTCAGGCGCGTGGAGTTTAATGTGATCTGGCCACTACAGAGATTTTACAGAACACAGACAATAATAAAGAATTTTCCAGAAAAGTGTCCCTGAAATCATCAGCCGAAGAGTGATTTCTACATCCTTGAGGTATCCACCCGATCACCCACCCTGCATCCTGACAACAGAGTCCATGGGCACAGTTGGAGGCAGTATTTAGCTCCTTGCCCCTGCTTCCCCACCTCCCCCCAACACCCTGGCCCCCACCTGTCAGGACCATGATATGATGGCTTCAGCCAAGCTAATGAGGTTGGCTTGCTAGAGTATGAAGGTGATTATAGTCAGCGTCAACGTCAATGGCAGCAGTGAACCTCTCCGCGGGTTCCAGAACTTCTCAGTCCTCTGTGATGGGAAGTGTTTCCTGCAAGAAACCCATACCATTTCAGGAGACGAAGCCTGATGGTTCCTGGGGTGGTAAGGAGGGGTCTACATGAGCCACCTCACACTCGCTTCTAGCGGGGTGGCTATCTTGTTGGCCCCGCATTTTCAGCCGGAGATCTTGGGGGTCAAGGAGCCGGTGCCAGGCCGGTTGCTGCAACTGAAGGTCCGTGAGGTGGGGGTCGTGGTCATTCACTTGGTGAACATCTACGTCCCGACTGCCGGACCGCAGCAAACGACTTTCTACAAAAAAGTGTCTGCTCATCTCGGCACCATTGCCGGAGACAAATGCATCATCCTCGAGGGGATTTCAACTGCACCCCCGAGGCACGGGACCACACCGGCCCCTGGCTGTGCACCCCGGCGGTGGTGAAATTGCATCACCTGCTCGGGACCCGCAATTGGACATCTAGAGACATCGCCATCCTGGCTCCAGAGCTTTTACTCTCGTGAAATGCGGACCTCAATGGGAATTTCCCCGAGATGTTTCATCTTCTGATGTGCAATTCCCCTGTTTCTCGGATCTCCTGTGAATGTCAGTGAGCTGGAATCAGAGATTTTGGACAGTTCAAGGTGGAATTACCTGAATAATTACCCAGGGCATGTTAGACAGATTAAAACCTGGTCTAAAGCCAGAGTAACTACACAAATGACCATCTCCTCTGACCCCCGACCACCCTCCAAGCACACAGCATGATCCAAGGGATGTGAACCCAACATAACCCAAAGGATGAAATCTTACCAATAAATGGCGGTGTTGTTTCTGGGAAGAAAACCAGCGTGCTTCTCTCCAGAGAAACCAGTAGTTTTTTTTTGCTCCAGATCCTATGACACTCTGCCAGTGTCAACCTGTGCCAAGGGACAGTGCCAGGGGTATTGTCAGGTCTCAGGTGAACCTGTTGTACACCGGTGCGTCATCATGCCAGCACCGACTGAATATCCAACAAGGGAGGATGTCCCAGGGAGAATTCTCTGCAATGACAATGCTGATGTATTAAAATCAGATTTCTGCGGTTCTGTGGCGTGTTTCACGTCACTCCACTGGCGAGGGGCTGGTAAGATCAGAAACTGCAGAAACTCACCAGCAAAGATAACGGTGAGCATCTGGCACCATTCGCACAGATGGAGAGTGTGGGCTCAAAATCACCCCCAAGACAAAACTGCTGCAGTAATGAATGGCTCAGGATAAAGCATCCTGAGGCAATTGCTGGGGCCTTGAGAGAAATCTTTGTGTCCCCACTGGCTGCAGGGGAGGTCGTACAGTAAGAAGTCTCACAACACCAGGTTAAAGTCCAACAGGTTTATTTGGTAGTAAACACCACTAGCTTTCAGAGCGCTGCTCCTTCATAGGAAGTTCTGATCACAAACAGGGCATATAAAGGCACACACGGTTTACAGAATACTGATTAGAATGCGAGTCTTTACAACTAAACACGGTGGACAGAGTACCCTTCGTCATCCAGTACTTTCTCCAGAGTAGAGAAGCTACAACATCTTCTCCGGAGTCTTCAACATGTCATTGATGAAGACGAACATCTCACTAAGGCCATCCCCACAGCCCCTACTTCTTGCCTTCAAGCAACCACACAACCTCAAACAGACCCTTGTCCGCAGCAAACTACCCAACCTTCAGGAGAACAGTGACCACAACACCACACAACCCGGCCACAGCAACCTCTGCAAGACGTGCCGAATCATCGACACGGATGCCATCATCTCATGTGAGAACACCATCCACCAGGTACACGGTACATACTCTTGCAACTCGGCCAATGTTGTCTATCTGATACACTGCAGGAAAGGATGTCCCGAAGCATGGTACTTTGGGGAGACCATGCAGAGGCTACGACAACGGATGAATGAACACCACTCAACAATCACCAGGCAAGATTGTTCCCTTCTTGTTGGCGAACACTTCAGTGATCACGAGCAATCGGCTTCTGATCTTTGGGTAAACATTCTCCAAGGCGGCCTTCACGACATACAACAGTGCAGAGTCGCTGGGCAAAAACTGATAGTCAAGTTCCACACATATGAGGACAGCCTCAACCGGGATCTTGGATTCATGTCACACTATTTGTAACCCCCATGACTTGCCTGGGCTTGCAACATCTCACTTACTGTCCTGTCTGGAGACAATACACTTCTCTTTAACTTATGCTTAATGCTGTCTCCACTCACATTGTCTGCACCTTTAAAATTTGATTAGGTGTAAAGACTCGCATTCTAATCAGTATTCTGTAAACTGTGTGTGCCTTTATATGCCCTGTTTGTGGTCAGAACTCCCCACTCACCTGACAAAGGAGCAGTGCTCCAAAACCTAGTGGCGTTTACTACCAAATAAACCTATTGGACTTTAACCTGGTGTTGTGAGACTTCTTACTGTGTTTACCCCAGTCCAAGACCGGCATCTCCACATCATGACAGGGGAGGTCCCAGAGGATTGGAGAATAGCATTGTTGTTCCTTTGTTTATGAAGAAGGGTAACAAGAATAATCCAGGTAATTACAGGCTGGTGAGCCTTACATTATTGGAGTAATTATCGGAGAGGAGTCTTCGAGACAGGATTTATTCCCATTTGGATGTAAGTGGACATATTAGCGAGAGGTAGTGTGGTTTTGTGAAAGGGAAGTCATGTCCCACAAATTTGATCGAGTTTTTCGAGAAAGTGATGAAGGTGATTGATGAGGGTAGGGCAATGGATGTTGTCTACATAGACTTCAGTAAGGCCTTTGACAAGATCCCTCATGGCAGACTGGTGCATGGGATCAGAGGTGAGCTGGCAAGGTGGGTACAAAACTGGCTCAGTCAAAGAAGACAGAAGACAGCAGTGGAAGGGTGCTTTTCTGAATGGAGGGCGATGATAAGTGGCATTCCTCAGGGATCAGTGCTGGGAACTTTACTGTTTTTAATATGTATAAATGATTTGGAGGAAAATGTAACTGGTTTGGTTAGTAAGTTTGCAGACGACACCAATGTTGGTGGATTTGTAGATAGCGATGAGGACCATCAGAGGATACAGCAGGATATAGATCAGTTGGACACTTGGGCGGAGAGACGGCAGATGGAGTTTAATCGGACAAATGTGAGGTAATGCATTTTGGAAAGTCTAATGCAGATAGGAAATATACAGTAAATGGCAGATCCCTTAAGAGTATTGATAGGCAAAGGGATCCGGGTGTACAGGTACACAGGTCATTGAAAGTGGCAATGCAAGTGGAGAAGGTAGTCAAGAAGGCATACAGCATGCTTGCCTTCATTGGCTGGGGCACTGAATTTAAAAATTGGCAAACTTTATAGAACCTTAGTTAGGCCACACTTGGAATATAGTGTTCAATTCCAGTCGCCACACTACCAGAAGGATGTGAGACTTTGGAAAAGATTTACCAGGATGTTGCCTGGTATGGAGGGCATTAGCTATGAGGAGAGGTTGGAGAAACTTGGTTTGTTCTCATTGGAAGATGGAGGTTGAGGGATGACCTGATAATAGTCTGCAAGATTATGAGAGGCATAGACAGAGTGGATAGTCAGAAGCTTTTTCCCAGAGTGGAAGTCAATTGCGAGAGAGCACAGGTTTAAACTGCAAGGGGCAAGATTTAAAGGAGATATACAAGGCAGATTTTTTTACACAGAGAGTAATGGGGGCCTGGAACTCATTGCCAGAGGAGATAGTGGAAGTGGATACGTTAGTGACATTTAAGGGGTGTCTTGACAAATACATGAATAGGATGGGTAGGGGGTCTTAGTTAAGTCAGGCAGCATGGTCAAGTGCAGGCTTGGAGGGCCGAAGGCCCGGTTCCTGCGCTGTAATTTTCTTTGTTTTTTGTTCATCGTCAGATAATGAGTCAATGGATCTGCCTTCAAGAAAAGCACAATTAAGCAGATGAATGACCACTGTGTGGCAATTTGTTAATGAAGCAGATACTTTCAACAAATGAAACAATGACAGTTAAAAAGTATCAGGAAACTCCTCAATGGTGCAGTGAAGAGAGTCTGCGTGACTAAAACTGGTCTGTGAAAGCATTTTAGTTGTCACACATGTTGCAAATGTACACACTGACTAATGTTTTCCTTTCTCACAACAAAACAACTGAATCCATAATGAGATCATTGTTTGTGTAATATTGCACAATAAATGAGAACGTATTTGTACCATTTGTTAGAGGCCAAATAATCACACATCCTGTTTACTAGATGGATCAAAGAGAAGAAAACTTTTTGTTATGCTGCACAACTTGCCCTATTGCTGTCACACAGTGTATTTTAACACTAATAATGAGAATTTTAATAAGAGCCCTTGTATGCTTTAAACAACGAGCATCTGGATAGATAAACCCCAGCAAGTTGCTGCTTACCCCTGTCCATTGCAGAAACTTGTTTTTTCAGTTCCATAACAATTTAAATGTTTTAATAAGATGGAAAACACTTTATTCATGTTATTTTAAAATGTTATTCATTTGTCATGTTATTTCAACAAGCATGTCAAACCAAATAGTTAAATAAACTGCATTAGAAAAATTTAGTTCTGAAGCACTCAAGATTTCAGCATCATGTCTGCCTTTTCAGGTCCAAACTTAAATTTTGATGACATCCTATACCAGGTTCACAATTCTACTGCTATTTGACCATTTTGGTATGAATGTTAGCACATGTACAGGATGCATCCACTAGAAGAGTTCAAAGTGGGCTGATTTTTTAACGCCTTGTACAGCTGAATATACATTCAGCAACAGGAAGGATACCACCCCACCTCCCCCAGCCATCGCCACCACCAGTCCTACTTAAAAGGATTCGGGTTAGTTGCTGGTTGACTTCAGATGGAAGCTGCTGGTTAATCAAACCAGTTACACTCCCTGATACCCATGACAGGGGGTGCACCACTAGAGGGGATCAGAGAATCCCCTTGTATTAGATGGCTGGTGAATTCCAACCATCACCTTTCAGATATGAAGTTAAGCCAAGGCCCCACCTGGCCTCTCAGTTGGACATAAGAGTTACCATGGCACTATATTTCAAAGAAAACCCTGGTCAATATTCATCCCTCAATCAGCAGCAAAAAACAGTTAATCAGATAGTTTACTGTTTATAGAAACTTGCCATGTACAAATTGAGTGCCATATTTCCTATATTAACACTTCATTAGCACTTTGGGACATTCAACGGTCATCAATGGCACTTTTAAGTTAAAGTCTTTCAAGTCTTTCTTTTCAGAACTGGCTGCACGCTTAGATTATTTAAACAAACAAGCAGCAGGAAATTTCTGCGCCATCTCCTCTGAAGTAACCCATTTTCAGACCTTAATGAATTTTGCAGCCATGAAATTTTACAGCAAGATTTGGGATTGTGCCTGTGCCCACTGTTCATCCCACCTCTGGTTCTTTTCCAAGAACATAATATCAAAATCCTTTTTGAAAATTACTAGTTAATCTGTTTCCAACACCGTTTCAGATAGTGCATTCCAGATTATAATAACTCACACTGCCTAAAACAAATTCTCCTCACCCATTGCCTGGATCTTTTGCCAATCATCTTAAATCAGTCAATTAGTGTCTCTATTTCTTACAGCGTGATGACTGTTGGAGCTGCATTGTTGGTTCTATGCAGGAGCACGCAAAAATGTCATATAGGACAAAACTCATCCTTAGCATCATGATACAAACACTAACTAATCATCAGAAGCCAACTCCTGGAGAAATGAGAAATCAAATAAAAACCCAGGCAATCTAGACAAAAATACCTGCAAAATTCTTCTCCAATCCTTTCGTGCAGTTGAAGCTTCTCCAATAAATCACATAGACCAAGGTTGGGATCTTTTCACCCCATTGTGACTGTCCTGCTGCAGGAGATGGCAGGCCATGGAGGCCCATCCATTTTAGCAGCAGTGCAAGATCCTGGTGGCAGGCTGGGCTGAAACATTCTGGCCCAAGACTTCTAACATAAAGCATCTACTTCTTGTGAGAGGTCATTTCTGCCCCAATAAGAATCATGCCTGATCTGGCTCAAAGGAATTCAGCGCATGAGTGTTCAGAGAAGATTCACCAGGTTGTTGCCTGGGCTGGAATGTTTCAACCAAGAGAGATTGGTTAGCCTGGGGTAATATTCCTTAGAACAGAGAAGGATGCATGCTGGCCTGATTGACTGCATAAGATTATGGGTGACATAGATAAGGTACGTAGGAAAAAACTTTTCCCCTTAGTAGAGAGGTCAATAACCAAGGGGCATAGATTTAAAGTAAGGGGCAGGAGATTTAGAGGGGATTTGAGGAAAAACTTAAGGGTGGTGGGAATCTGGAACTCATTCCTGAAAGGGTGGTGGAGGCAGGAACATTCACAATATTTAAGAAACACTTAGATGAGTCCTTAAAATGCTATAGCATACAAGGCAGGACCACATTCTGCAATGTGGGAATGTTTGAATAGGTGCTGAATGGCTGGCACAGATACGACAGGCTGAAGGACCTCTTCCTGTGCTGTAAAACACTGTAACTCAATAACCCCATTCCAGATCCACTGTTCACTGGGAGAAGAGTCACTTAGCAGTCTACATATTTCTGCCAGGACGTAGCTTGTCACTATATGCCATGGCCTTGTCTAATCTATTAACAGAGTTATCTCAAGTCTTCTAGGTGTTTCAACCAAGCAAATTTGGAAGCTTGTTTTGCCAATGTCTGATGACTGAAAATTTAGCTGAGTGGAGGAAGTCAGGTGTATGAAAACAGAAAGAATGGCAATGGAGAGACGGGGTAAAATAGGAAAAATATCACAGCAAGAGAGAGATAGAAAACCAGGCAAAGGCACATTGGGTTGGGTGGGAAACAATGTCGCAGCATGTGTTAATCAGTTGAGAAGATATTTCTTACAAGGTGATGAGTAAGACTGCCTATTAATAGTTTTTTTTATTCTTGAGATGAAGATATCATTAGCAAAGTCAGCATTTATTGCCCATTCGTAGTTGTCCTGAATATATAGTGAACTTTCTGTAGTTCCTGTGATGAGTGTGCATCCATGGTGTTGTTAGGTAGATGGGTCCATAAGTTTAAAGCATTTAAATAAGTTTAAAGCATTTTCGCGGGCTTTTAGTGTGTAGTTAGAACTTACCTTGTAGAACTGTTTAAATTATTTAAAAGCATTTTCGCGGGCTTTTTGTATTTACCGCTTTAAGAATTCAAAGGGAGTGGAGAGCAGGGATTTGTGGGAAAGCAGGCTTTAAATTATCAGGTACTTAGTGGGTGAAGCCTTCCATTGTTTGCTGGAGCAGGTGAGTGAAGGAGCAGAGAGTCAGGTAAGGAATTACCTGTTTAAAACCTGTTTAAATAAGTTTAAAGCATTTTCGCGGGCTTTTAGTGTGTAGTTAGAACTTACCTTGTAGAACTGTTTAAATTATTTAAAAGCATTTTCGCGGGCTTTTTGTATTTACCGCTTTAAGAATTCAAAGGGAGTGGAGGGCAGGGATTTGTGGGTAAGCAGGCTTTTAAACAGCGCCAGGTTTAAAAGGAGGCCTGGTGTAGACAGCGGGCAGCAGAGTGAGAGGGAAGCAGAGTGAGCTGCTAGGGCTTAGGTTCAAAGGGCTTTGGAGAAAAGGGCCAGGTAAGTTTGCGTTGCATTCATTCAATATTACTACAGGAATAATCAGTTTCTGCTTGGTGATTCTGCGTTGTCATGTGTCTTGAAGGCCGTGTCCGATGTTTAGGTAAGCATTTTCCAAGGTGGCCTTCAAGACTCACGATAATGACAGGTTAAAGAGATGTGAATTGTCTCAAGCCAGGGCAGTTAGTAGGATTTTGCAAGCCCAGGCCAAAGATTGGGGTTACACCATAGTGTGACATGAACCCAAGATCCCAGTTGAGGCCACCGTCATGTGTGTGCAACTTGCCTATTAGCTTCTGCTTGGCAATTCTGCATTGTCATGTGTCTTGAAGGCTGCCTTAGAGAATGCTTATCCAAACATTGGAGGCTGAATGTCCTTGACTGCTGAAGTGGTCCCCGACAGGGAGGGAGCACTCCTGCCTGGTGATTGTCGAGCAGTGTCCATTCATCTGTTGTTGTAGCATCTGCATGGTCTTGCCCAAGTACCATGCCTCCGTTTGTCTGTACCTGTAAAGATACAAACTCACACCCACTTCCATTGTCTGTACCTGTAAAGACTTGATTACCAGTAAAGACCTGCATTCCAACCATTAGCTTGCAATTGAGTCAGTGTCTATATATGCCCTTTTTGTGAACACAAATCTCCACTCATGAAGGAGAAGTGCTCCGAAAGCTCATGCTACCAAATAAACCTGTTGGACTTTAACCTGGTGTGATGAGGCTTCATACTATGCCCACCCCTGTCCAACACTGGCATCTCTAGTTCATCTTAACCATTTAGAGGTTATCCCCTTGGAAAGGACGTAAGCAGGGTACCTTGGAATTTTTTACTGTATATTCTCAGGTTGTGAAAGATGTTGGCAAAGTTGACACTTACTGCTCAGTTTTAGTTTTCACAAGTAGGTGATGGTGAGTCATCTTCTTGCAATTCTAAGGTTCACTGTAGGGGTGTGATACAACAGACTGGCTTGGCAGGAATAAATTTCTGCCATGCCTGAGGGGATTGTGTTTTTTTAAACTCTGTTTGCTTTAACAATTTTCAGCGATGCAGACTCAAGAGGACAATAAACAGTAGGGTCTAGAAATTCTTTTAAGCCATTCTTAATGCAAGAAGGAAATAATGAATGATGTTTGCAGCGGGAGACAGAGGTCCAAGGACCATGAATAATTGGTTAACTTATAATGTGGATATATCGGCATTGAGCTGGGGTGGGCACAATAAGAATTCTCACAAAACCAGGTTAAAGTCCAACAGGCTTATTTAGAATCACGAGCTTTTGGAGCACATCATCAGGTGTGTGGAGAGGTAGGTTTGACAAACACGGCATATATAGACAAAGGCACAATTGCAAGGTAATGGTTGGAATGTGACTCTTTCCAGGTAATCAAGTCTTTTCAGGTACAGACAATACGAGTGGAGAGAGGGATAATCACAGGTTAAAGAGGTGTGAATTGTCTCAAGCTAGGACAGTTAATAGGATTTTGCAAGCACAGGTCAAATAGTGGGGTTACATGCAGCCTCCCATCCATTGACTCTGTCTACACCTCCCGCTGCCTTGGCAAAGCAGCCAGCATAATTAAGGACCCCACGCACCCCAGATATTTTCTCTTCCCCCTTCTTCCATCGGGAAAAAGATACAAAAGTTTGAGGTCACATACCAACCGACACAAGAACAGCTTCTTCCCTGCTGCCATCAGAGTTTTGAATGGATCTACCTTCCATTAAGTTGATCTTTCTCTACACCCTAGCTATGACTGTAACCTTACATTCTAAACTCTCTCGTTTCCTACTCTATGTATGGTATGCTTTGTCTGTACATCACGCAAGAAACAATACTTTTCACTGTATGCTAAATAAATCTGACAAAAAATGAATCAAATCAAATCAAACGTGAACTCAAGATCCCACTTGAGACCATCCTCATGTGTGCAGAACTTGGCTATAAGTTTCTGCTTGGCAATTTTGCATTGTCATGTGTCTTGAAGGCTGCCTTGCAGTTATGCCTTTGTCTGTGTATTGCCGTGTTTGTGACATCTACCTCTCCACTCACCTGATGAAGGAGCAGTGCTGCCAAAGCTTGTGATTCTAAATAAGCCTGTTGGACTTTAACCTGGTGTTAAAGAACAAAAAGAAAAGTACAGCACAGGAGCAGGCCCTTCATCCCTTCAAGCCTGCGTTGATCATGATGCCTGCCTAATCTAAAACCATATGTAATTACGGAGTCTGTATCCTTCCAGTCCCATCCTATTCATGTATTCAGCTAGTTGCTCCTTAAATGTTGCTATCGTACTTGCTCCCAGACCTCCCCAGGCAGTGTGTTCCAAACATTCACTACCCTCTGTGTAAAAAAACTTGCCTTGCACATCTCCTGTAAACTCTTCCCTCTGCACCTTAAACCTATGTCCCCTAGTACTTGACTTTTCTACCCAAGGAAAGAGCATCTGACTAACCACTCTGACCATGCCATTCATAATCTTGTAAACCTCTATCAGGTCATCCCTCAATCTCCATCGTTCCAGTGAGAACAAACCAAGTTTATCCAACCTGTCTTCATAGCTAATATCCTCCAGACCAGGCAATATTCTGGTAAACCTCTTCAGCACCCTCTCCAAAGCATCGACATCCTTCTGGTAGTGTGGTGACCAGAATCGCACATAATATTCTAAATGTGGTCTGAGTAAGGTTCTGTACACCTGGTGCACGACCTGCCAATTTTTATACTCAATGCCCCAACTGATGAAGACAAGTATGCCATATGCTTTCTTGACTACCTTATCCACTTTCAGGGATTGGTGGACATGCACACCCAGATCTCTCTGCCTGTCAATACTTCAAAGGCTTCTGTCATTTACTGTATAATTCCTACATGCATTGGACCTTCCAAAATGTATTATCTCACACTTGGCCAGATTGAACTCCATCTGCCATATCTCCACCAAAGTTGTGACACTTGTTACTATGGTTCACTTATGGCAGACCTGTTCCTGAAATAAAGACTTTCATTTATATAGCATTTTCACAGCCATTGGATGTCTGTTGTAATGTAGGAAATGCAACAAGTAATCTACTCTTCACAAACTCACACAAACAGCAGTGTGACAACGAGCAGTTAATCTGTTTTTCGGGATGCCGATTGAGGGGTGAATATTGGTAAGGACAGCAGGGATAACTCCCCCACTCTTCTTCAAAATATGCCATATGGTCTCTTACATCTACCAAACAAGCAGATAGGGCCTTGGTTTAACGTCTATCAAGACAGCACATTCAACAGTGCAATACCCTCACGCTGTAATGGAGTGTCAGCCTAAAGTTTTGTACTTGAGCCCTGTAATAGGACTTGAGCCCAGAATCTTGCAATTCGGAAGCAAGTGTGCCACCAACTGAGCTACAGCTGGGCCCTTAAATAGGGAAGCAGTTCTTCAGTAGAATGTGCAGAAAGTCTAATGGTTATTTTAGGTGGCAGCCTCAGACACCAGAAAAATCGCCTGACCCAATTTTGTGTTGGATGTTTCTCAGGCATTCTTGAATGTAAAACTGTGTGGCAAAATTGATTTTTTTACAGGCACGTTTTATGAGGATCAATTTCTACCCTATGCACATATATAGGCCACTATTACAAAGTGATATTGGCATTCATATTAAATTTGGTTACATAACATGCGATTTGATTACATATGGTGAACAACATGAAGTAGGTTAAAAAGGTTAAAAGCACATTACTTCGGGTGTTGGAATCTGAAACAAAAACAGAAAATACTGGAAAATCTCAGCAAGTCTGACAGCATGTGTGGAGACAGAACAGAGCTAACGTTTCAAGTCTGGATTCTCTCATCTTTCTGTTCTCTCTCCATAGATGCTGTCAGACCTGCTGAGATCTTCCAGTGCTTTATGTTTTTGTTGCTGAACATGGTATATCTGTCAGAGGATTCAATGGACATAGCCCTCAACTCCCAAACAACATAGTCACATTTAGCAACAGCTTTTAGTCAATAGCAATGACTTGCTCTCGGGACATTTCTTCCCTAAGCTTTCCCTTTTTAGGTCCTTCAGATGGATCTAGTATTTATGAAACTCTTACTACATTGCCCAAACAATGAGGCAGTTCTGCTGCACAGATGTGAATTTTCCATTTCCCATACCAACTATCTCGTGACATCTCAGAAGTCAGGCAATTCATATTGAATTATGAATGTTTCATTACATTCAACAGTGGTCACTTGGAATTGTGTTGAGTCTCAGAAACTTATTTTACGTAGGACCATTACAGCCCTCAGAAGAAGTTGGCAAATATCTTTTTTTCTGGATTAGATTCAAATCTCAAGGCAGAGCAGAAAGACAAGCACTCCTACATAATCGGAGGTTGAAATTTCTCCATGCTATATTTAGCACACTGCTTATTGTGTTCACATGTGCAACATTTCAACTAAACAGATAGCAGCTAACTGCAGAATTATGTTAGTCTGGATAAATTAAAGCTTTGAGTGGAGCTGTTTACGTGCAGTTTATTTGTTTGCAGACTTGGCTAATTACTGGAAAGTTTAGCAAGTTAGCCTAAAAGAATGAGTGGGTTCTGACTAAAAGGGAAGGTTGCCAGTTATCGTGATACCCTAACCACTGTAAACTCAAGGATTAAGAAATGTAAATAAATTTTAGCAGAGAAATAAGGACTAAATGAGTTCCCTAAACCAATCTGGCTAAAACGTGAAACTCTCTTTATTAAGCCATTGTTAAAATAGAAGTCATAATTTTATTTTTTTTAAAGAACTGAAAGAAAGGAAGGAATATTGAAGGAAAGGAGTGTGATTAGATTTTGATAGCATCAGTGGAGAGAGAGTAGAGCCAATGTTTCGAGTCTGGATGACCCTTTGTCAGAGCAGCTCTGACTCTCTCCGCAGATGCTGCCAAAGCTGCTGAGATTTTCCTGCATTTTTCTGCTTTTGTTTCAGATTCCAGCATCTGCAGTATTTTGTGTTTATCTTGTGATTAGATTTTGTTGTGCTCAATGATCTGTTCCTATGCTCTAATGTTCAATGATTTGATGTTGAATATGCTAATACAGAATGTCCACACTTTTGTTTTCGTTGGCCAAGACTTGGGGCCAAGATGTTTGAGCCTTTCTGGCTGGCAGGATCTTCCAGTCCCACTGATGGCGACCTCCCACAGTGGGTTCCCCAGGAGTGGGACAAACAAGCCACGCAGAAATGCTGCAGACATTGGTGGGCAGGACCAGAAGGTCCCACCAATGGCCAATAGCAAGACACCTCTGTTACCGGAAAACACCCCTTTGAAAACCCCAAGTCGTCTCATTCATATGTGTAACAGGTTTTAGCACTCTGATTTAGCATTAATCCATTAATGAGAGATCTAAAAACAACCCCACTGCCCTCCCAAACTCACAAAATTCAAACATGGAAAAAATCAACAAATATAAAATATAAGCATAAATGGAACTTCATTAATTGCATTTCAAGTTTTAGATTGGTAAGGGGTCCTTATAGCACAGATTGGTTAGCACTGCATGGTAATGCTCTACATATGCCCATTTCCTTCTTTGTAGGCATTCTGAACTACTATTGCAAAATATATTAATCCCATACTTCAGCCAAGCAAAGCCTTACTTCCTGTTGTCACACCATCATTTCCACTTTTGTCTCTGTAAATTCCTGTATCCACATTTATAAAGGAAATCACCTACTTAAACTTGTCATACAGTACTCACTTCTCCGAGCTCTAATTATGCTGTAGTGCCTCAGCTTTGCATCTCCTCAGCCTGAAGCCCTATGCTCCATTCAAATTTGTTTTACTGTACATAGAACATAGAACATTACAGCGCAGAACAGGCCCTTCGGCCCACGATGTTGCGCCGACCAGTTAAAAAACAATGACCCACTAACCTAAACCTAAACCAATCCCTTTTCGTCCATAAACCTATCCACGGATCTCTTAAACGCCCCCAAACTAGGCGCATTTACAACTGCAGCAGGCAGGGCATTCCAATCCCTCACCACCCTCTGGGTAAAGAACCTACCCCTGACATCCGTCCTATAACTACCCCCCCTTAATTTAAAGCCATGCCCCCTCGTGCTAGCTTTCTCCATCCGAGGAAAAAGGCTATCACTATCCACCCTATCTAAACCTCTAATCATCTTATATGTTTCAATAAGATACCTTCTTAGCCGCCTTCTTTCTAGCGAAAACAACCCCAAATCCCTCAGTCTCTCCTCATTGGACCTCCCCTCCATACCAGGCAACATCCTGGTAAACCTCCTCTGCACCCTCTCCAAAGCCTCCACGTCCTTCCTGTAATGTGGGGACCAGAACTGCACACAGTACTCCAAGTGCGGCCGCACCAGAGTTGTGTACAGTTGCAACATGACGCTGCGACTCCTAAATTCAATCCCCCTACCAATAAACGCCAAGACACCGTATGCCTTCTTAACAACCCTATCTACTTGATTCCCAACTTTCAGGGATCTATGTACACATACACCTAGATCCCTCTGTTCATCCACACTATTCAAAGTCCTCCCGTTAGCCCTATACTCGACACATCTGTTATTCCTACTAAAGTGAATTACCTCACACTTCTCCGCATTAAACTCCATCCGCCACCTCTCGGCCCAGCTCTGCAACCTGTCTAAGTCTCTCTGCAAACTATGACACCCTTCCTCACAATCTACCACACCTCCGACTTTGGTGTCATCAGCAAATTTACTAATCCACCCAACTATACCCTCATCCAGATCATTAATAAAAATTACAAACAGCAGTGGCCCCAAAACAGATCCCTGAGGCACACCACTCGTAACTGAAGTTTTGTAATTTTTTGTAATTTTGTAATTTTTAACAGTGAATAGCTAGATAAACCAAACCTGCAAAATAAGAGCAGAATGTATAAATTTAAAACTGAAGTTGACTTTTTGCCTGTTTACGCTAATCTCTTTATTCTCCACCCTTTAAACTTGGCCCACTTGAAGCAACACTTGATCTTGGCTCTCCACATGCAATGACACAGGAGTTCCACTAACACTTAATAATATTCTGAATGAGAAATGTATAAAAGCTTTGTTTTGATGAGGATACATATTAAGAAACTGTAACAGTCATTTAGTACACCTAGGGTTAACCCAAACTAAATTTAGGGCATAAGTTTAAGGATAGAGTCTGTGCATATTTATGTGAGAGGCTCAGTCTTGTTAAATAGGAACGTCAAGAGGAAATACCACTGAACTTCGATAAATATAAAACTACTACCAATTTGCCAAGAAATGTTAACATTGAATTAAGGTTATATTTGAATCAGGCCTTACTGTATGATAGGAGAGGTGGTTTAGAATTTGTTGCTTGGGATGTGGATAGATTTCTTTGCATATGCAATTGCATCTATAGGTATATCTGAAACAGATTCCCTGAAGAGACAGCAGAAACAGATACTACAGATTTACTCAAATGCATGATATGTGAAAATTGTAACATACTTGAGAGAAACGGGAGTTTCACTGCAGTGTATTCAGCTGCATACAGCGAGCTCCCATAGAAGGGGCAGGGTGAAACATGTACAGCAATATTGACATGGGTTATCAATTTTAACTGTGGGCCTACGTGTTTCCTGGGCTTCCTGGAACTCATCACTGAAAGAAAGGAGAGAACTAAGCAGCAGTTGAGGGAATGGAGGCCATGTTGGGGAAAATGTCAACAAGTACCGAGTAATGATATCATTCATACAGAGTTGTGGGAAAGGGTTTATTCGCAGTGTTTGTGCTAAGAGATTGTTTCGAGGTATCTTCAGCACTTCGGAGGTGTCATCATCTGATCTGTTCTTTAGAGGTTTACCCTATCAGATGAGAATAAGTGTTGCTTACGTTACTTCACACTGACTCTCAGAAGAGGACCAAGATGAGCAGTGACAGAGGTATCAGCAGGACTGGCAACAGCCTGCTTCTCACAGACCTGTAGTTCCACGGGATAGAGGGGAGCCAAAGAGAAATGCAGGAGGGCGTACCTGGCACGGTCTAATGGCAGAGAATAAGCTTCTCCAACATGACTGGTCAATAATAGACTGGATTCTCTGACATCATTGCAGCTAGTATTCTCTAGACCTGCTACTGTGAACAGAGATTTGGCTCAGCGTCAAATTCTCCGCTGTCACTGGCTGCCGCAGCACAGCATGAATGGCTGGAGAATCCTGACCATTAGGAGGCTTACATTTTTTAAGGTTTATTAATTAATGTCATAAGTAAACTTACATTAACACTGCAATGAAGTTACTGTGAAAATCTCCTAGTCGCCACATTCTGGCACCTGTTCGGGTACACTGAGGGAGAACTTGGCATGGCCAATGCACCTAACCAGCAAGTCTTTGAACTGTGGGAGGAAGCTGGAGCACCTGGAGGAAATCTACACATGATGGCAAACACATTTTTAACCTATTACCAGCTAGACCTGGAGAGGCCATACTTTACCAGTGGCAGAAATCTGTAGAATGAGGCCCAAGAGTGCTACAATGAATGTATTCAGATATGTCATTGAAAAGATCATTAGCATGCTGAAAATATACTTAAGGTGCATGGATGCATCTGAAGGTATCTCTCAGTACACATCAACCAGTTTCGCTAGATTGACTGTGATGTGTTGCATTTTGCACAATATTGCCCAGCAGTGGGTTTGGACCTACAGGAGGATAAAAGCACAGAGCCTTTTCTGATGCTTCCAAGAAGGAGGAATACAATGAGGTGTGGGGGGTGGGAGAGAGAACGAAGACGAGGAGATGGAAAGTCATATGGACAACACAACACCACCAGCAGAGATTGCTTCTTGGAATGCTCAGGGTGACGATTATTGCAAAGTTCACTTATGATCCCTCAGTACCATCATGTAACAACATATGAAGCACCATTTTTGCTTCCTCCAGCACCCCATTTAGTGGCTTTTCTTTTATTTATTTGTTGATGGGATGTGGATGTCACTAGAGAGGCTAGCTTTTATTACCCATCCCTAATCGCCCTTGAGAAGGTAGTGGTGAGCTGCCTTCTTGAACAGTTGCAGTACCTGTGAGGTTGATACATTCTAAGTGCTGTTAGGGAGGGAATTCCAAGATTTTGACTCAACAAGAGTGAATGAACAGCAATATATTTCCAAGTCAGCAATATATTTCCTTTATAGTGAGAGGGATAGAATATAAAGGTAGGGAGGTCTTGCTGCAACTGTATAGGGCACTGGTGAGGCCGCAGCTGGAGTACTGTGTGCAGTTTTGGTCGCCGCACTTGCGGAAGGATATATTGGCCTTGGAGGGAGTGCAGAGGAGGTTCACTAGGCTGGTACCAGAGATGAGGGGGTTGGACTATGAAGAGAGAGTAAATAGACTGGGTCTGTACTCGTTGGAGTTTAGAAGGATGAGGAGGGGATCTTATAGAGACCTATAAGATAATGAAGTGGATGGATAGGGTAGAGGTAGAGAGATTCTTCTCACTTAGAAAGGATAGCAGGACTAGAAGACACAGCCTCAAGATAAGGGGGGTGCAGTTTAGATCAGAGTTGAGGAGGAACTTCTTCACTCAAAGAGTGGTGAACCTCTGGAATTCTCTGCCCGTTGAAGTGGTGGAGGCTACCTCACTAAATATATTTAAGTCACGGGAAGATAGGTTTCTGATAGACAGGGGAATTAAGAGTTATGGGGAGAAAGCGGGAAAGTGGAACTGAGCCACGACAGATCAGCCATCATCTTATTGAATGGCGGGGCAGGCTCGAAGGACTAGATGGCCTACTCCTGCTCCTATTTCTTATGTTCTTATTTATATGGCTTGGAGGGGAACTTGTAGGTGGTGGTATGCATCTGCTATCCCTGGTAGCATGGGTCCTCCAATACTATTGCATTTCTCAAAAATGTCGTTATCACTGTCAACATTTCAATGGTTCCAAATATAATCCCAATGATAATGTTGGCCCGGATTCTGTGAGCTTGTGTCTGGGATGGGATTGGAACCCCTAGTCTCAGACTCAGACTTCAATGTGCTATTACAGGTCCATGATTAGAGCAATCAAAAGGTTAATTTCCAGATTATATATAAAACATTGCTAATTCTCATAATCACTGCTTTGCAAACCCATTTGTTCAATTTATTAAATAGCAAACAGTAGGGACATCAATGTTCCGGCCCGTTCATAGCCTCTTTATCTTTGATAATGAATAGCTTCATGTGTGGTGCAAATCTCTTAACATTCAGACTTTAGCCCTACTGTCCCTCAATTAAATTATAGCTGAAGGGATATGGCAATCAGGATACTTCAGGCACCACTGGAGATGGATTGCTGGATGTTTTAGACTTGGCTTTAGCTGTGAGAAATTTGAATGATTCAATTCAAAGCAAGTTGATCCTGTAAAGTAAGACAGGCTGCCTTATCCTGAACCCAGACAGCATTTCCTGCTGCACATATTTACAAATATACAAACTACTAATTGTTGTTGTACTCATACTTAAAACACACTGTAACTTTAGAAGCTTGTGAAAAGAATAAATTCCAAAATAACATAAATAAGTAATTTCAGCATTGTTTCCAGTCATAAATATAAAAATGCAGCATTTCAACTCATAAAATGCACATTGTTCCTAATGCTGCTTTGGAAGGCAATTTACGTTAAGCTCTAATTTTTCCGAGATGCTCTCCAACTTTCTTGCTTGAAAGCCTGGATGCACTCCAGAACTTAGATTTATGGACCACTGTGTGTAAGCAGTGTTCTAAAGCAGAAGGATTTTCCCGAGGACCTTTTTGATTTTGACTTTTCTGTGAGTCTTAAGACAAATCCACAATTCGATTTACATCGGCGTTGACAGTACAGCCCCTGAAGCGGAAACACAGTTGTCACTTGGCAAAACGCATTGGACAAAAAAAATCTAGAGGCCAGTTCCACTGCTTAAAGTGAAGCATTGTGAATTTCCACGGGACAGTCTATCCACAACTCAATCAATTCAGGAATGCCAGAGCCTCACATTACCTCTTCCTTCTGAGGGGACAGGCTGAAGATTTGCTATTTTGATTTATTGCATGCTAACACAAAAGTACCACAGTTAACCGAAAATAACACTGAAGAGCTTGGTAGGTTAATTTACATAAACACCCAGTGCTAAGTTCTCAAACGTCAGAACTCAATGTACTTTTTCATCAAAACACTAACACAAAGCACTGCCGCTCAACCTTTACCATTCTGACATATGAGGCGGGTTTCTTCAATCACTTTTGTCCCGCTGCCAATAAAAATGGAGAATTTGGCGTTTAGCCAGAACTTCATTCACTGCAGCGGCACCGGAGAACTTCAGCTGCGGGACACTCTGGTCTCTCTTGATCCTATAAATATTTTAGTGTCACAAGTAGGCTTGCAATGTAGTTACTGTAGGGATAAACAATAAGAGATCAGAGGTGTCCAGCAATGGTTTTTATTTACCATGTTCAAAAAAATGCATCCCCGAGAATTGCATTGAAGATGCAGAAAATATTCTGAGACGCCATATATTGGTCAACATTGATTAGTATGGTTGTGCCAGATCATTTTTTTTTACTCATTCTTGGGATGTGGGCATTGCTGGCTAGGTCAGCATTTACACCCCATTCCTATTCACCACCCAAAAGGTGATGGTGAGCTCTCTTTTTGAACTCCTGCTGTATATGTCCTCTAAGTACATCCAGACTTCTGATAGGGAAGGAGTTTCAGGATTTTGAGCCAGCAACAGTGAAGAAAAGGCAACATATTTCCATGTCAGGATAGAGAGTAGTTTGGATGGAAAGTTGCAGGTGGTACTGTTCCCAAATGTCCATTGCCCTTGTCCTTCTAGATGATTGTGGGTTTGGCAGGCGCTGTCTAGAGAGCCTTGGTGAGTCCCTGAGTCATCTTGTAGATTGTTGGTAATGTGTGTTGATGGTGGACTATCAAGTGTATGTTTGTGGAAGGGGTGCCACTCAAACGGGTTGTTTTGTCCTAGATGTTATCAAGCTTCTTGAGTATTGTTGGAGTTGCACTCATCCAGGCAAGTGAAAAGTATTCCATTACATTCCTGACTTGTGCCTTATAGATGGTGAACCACGCTCTGGGGGTCAGGTAAATGAACTACATTCATCTTAAAGTGTGCAGATACCATAAACTGGTGAAATACCTAGTATGTGTGTGTTGGTGGCAGGGTGTGTCATGATGATAACTCATTGTGCATGTGGACCTAAGTATTAGATACTATTGGGTATTAACCATGGCTAAGCTGCCTAAACTACACATCTTTGGACACTTAAGGGGTAATTTAGCATGGCCAATCCACCTAGTCTGCACATCTTTGGACTGTGGGAGGAAATTGGAGCACCCTGGGTCTCTGGATTACTGATCTAATGACAATACCACTATGCCACCACTTCCCACTAACACGCAAGAAGTTTGACACCGTCCAGGATATAGAAACTTGGGGCAGGAATAAGCCATTTCCTCTTCAAGTCTGCTCTGCCATTCAATATGTTCATGGCTGATCTTTTATCTCAATGTCGCATTCGCACTTTCCCTGCCCCACTTCACCCCCATCCCCATGCTACTAGATGCCAATACTGTAGAGTATAGTCTGTACTAATCTGGCGTCACCTGACCTGTGGGAGGGTTGAGGGTCAGGTAGCACATGTTGGGTAATTAGCATATGGCTTATTCTTGCAGTTAAATGTGTGACTTTGAGTATTGAGAGGAGACAGAGTGCCCAATTGTCATGTCATAAAATAAGGGACACTTCAATCATGGAAATGGAAGGTGGGGGTACTTGTGACAATAAGAACTGGGGGGGGGGGGGGGGGGGGTAGTGGGGACAGGGGAGTTCAGAGCAAGGTGCTTTTAAGGCAACCAAAATTTACAGCACAGCTTGTGGAATAAATGCGAAGTAATGCATTTTGGAATATCTAATACAGATAGAAAATATACAGTAAATGGCAGATCTCTTAAGAATATTGGTAAGCAAAGGGATCTGGGGACAGGTCACTGAAAGTGGCAATGCAGGTAAAGAGGGTAGTCAGGAAGGCATATGGCATGCTATTGAGTTTAAAAATTGGCAAGTCATGTTGCAGCTTTATAGAACCTTAATTAGGCCACACTTGGAATATAGTGTCCAATTCTGGTCACCACACTACCAAAAGGATGTGGAGGCTTTGGAGAGGGTACAAAAAAGATTTACCAGGAAGTTGCCTGGAATTGAGGGCATTAACTATGAGGAAAGGTTGGAGAAACTTGGTTTGTTCTCACTGGAGCAATGAAGGTTGAGGGGAGACCTGATAGAAGTCTACAAGATTATGAGACGCATAGATTGAGTGGATAGTCAGAAGCTTTTTCCCAGGCTGGAAGAGTCAATTACCTGGGGGCATAGGTTTGAGGTGCGAGGCAGATTTTTTTTTTACACAAAGTAATGGGTGCCTGGAACTCATTGTCGGGAGAGGTAGCGGAAGCAGATACGCTAGTGACTTTTAAGGGGCATGTTGACAACTACATGAATAGGATGGGAATAGAGGGATATGGCCCCCGGAAGTGTAGTGGGTTTTAGTTAAGTTGGGCAGCATGGTTGGTGCAGGCTTGGAGGGCCGAAGGGCCTGTTACTGTGCTGTAATTTTCTTTGTTCTTTGCTCTTTGAGTCACAACGTTATCATCAATCTTGATCAACTCAGACGCCCACTCAGATGACTCAACTGTGACCCTTGGGCTTGCCTTCCTGCCGTCTATCTTGGGAGTATTCTGGGAAGTAAGGGACAAAAGGCATCTGTTAAGGCTTGCAGAACAAACAGTCAAAATAAGAGACATTTCCTTATAATATGGAACAGTTGGTCAGTGGTGAGACTGATATTTATTGACCAGATATAGTTACCATGCGAAGGTAGTAGTGGGATTTAAAGTAGTAGCTTGCCAGGCCAATTAGGTGAACTGTTAAGCATTTTGTATTCATTCAATCTTCTTTTACTCCATTATTGGTGGCCATGCCTTCAGATCAGGAATTCTCTCACTCAAAACATCAACCACTCTCTCCTTTAAAACCTATTTCTTCAAGCTACTTACCCTAACTCCTCTTTCTTTGACTTGATAAATTAGAATCAATGATTGTCAGACAAAACTGTAGTTGAATAATGGACCGCCTTTAAAGTGGAGATAGTTGAGATATGGTTGTGGTATCTTCTCACAAAAAGAAAGCAGAGCTCCCTGAATGAGGAAAGGGATGGACAGTAAGATGAATCAGAGAAAGGGTGCTTATGACTGATGTCAAGTTGATAATACAAGTGAGAATCAGGCTGAATATAAGCAGTTCAGAGGGGATGTGAAGAAAGAACAACAAGAAAGAGAATCACAGGATCATGTGAATGTCATGGTGCAAAAGGAGGCCATTTGGCCCACTATGTCTGCACTGGCTCTCCAAACGAGCATTATGACTTCGTTACCATTACCATGCCCTTTCCCCATACCCCTGCGCATTGATGATTATTTTGAATGCCTCGATTGAAACCCCCTGCACCACAATTCCAGGCAACGCATTCCAGACCCAAACCACTTGTGAAAACTTTTCTTCTCACATCACTTCTGCTTCTTTTGTAAATCATTTTAAATCTGTGCCCTGTCATTCTCAATCCTTTTACCATCAGCGATAGTTTCTCCCTACCTACTTTAATCTGTTCCCTCAGGATTTTGAACAGCTGTATCAAATTTCCTTGTAAGTTTCTCTTCTCCAAGAAACTAGAGGGAATTAAAACTGGAAGAAACCTTGTGGGATTGTGTTCAGTGCAGACTCGATGGGCCGAAGAGCCTCTTTCTGCACTGTCGGGTTCTATGGTTCTATGAAGAAGGAATGAGGAGACTGGCAGCCAGCATCAAATGTATCCTTTTATAAAATAAATAGTAAAAGAGGGTGGATAAAAGGAGGAGTGGGGCCAATTAGGAATTAAAAAGGGTTTTTAAAATTTCTTTCTTCACAGGATGTGGACTCCACTGGCTAGGTCAGCATTTGTTTTCCACCACTAATTGTTTTTGAGAAGGTGATGCTGTGCCACCTTCTTGAACCACTGCAGATTATGTGGTGCAGGTAGAGTTGTGGTATACTCCAACTGCAGTAGCTGATGGAACTGTCTCCAAAAATCTTTCAGAGAAAGCATATGAGTATCAATGGAGTAGTGGGTGAGGGCTCCCACATTCTCTGATATGGTATTAGATCTGATCAAGGAACTTGATGTGAAGTGAATGAGCTCAGATCAGCCACAGAGGTCAATTCAAGGGTGTGGCCTCGAGGACCTGGCTACGCATGCCACAAAAGGTTCAATAATGTCTCATAGAAATGCAAGGCCAGTGAATGTACCTTCAAAGGTTATCTGCTACCCACTGCACTGGGAACTTCACACAATCCTCAGGACACACACCCTTATCATTTACCCACCACACATCTAAATGCTCCACCTAACACACACACTTACCGATGTTGCAAGCATCATATCTACAACTCACAGCTTCCACATACTTCTAGTCATTCAACTTTTTAATATATTTGTTCATTGGAAGTGGGTGTCGCTAGCTAGACTGGCTTTCGTTGTCCATTCTTAATTGCCCTTCAGAAAGTGGAGGTGAGCTGCCTTCTTGAACTACTGCAGTGCTTGAGGTGTTGGTGTACTCACAGTGCTGATAGGGATGGAGTTCCAGGGTTTAGATCCAGTGACATTGAAGGAACAGCAATATAGTTACAAGTGAAAATAGTGAGTGATTTGGAGGTGAACCACCAGGTGGTCAAGTTCCTATGCATCTGTTGTTCTTATCCTTCTAGATAGTAGTGGTCATAGTTTGGACGGTGCTGCCAAAGGAATCTTGGTCAATTTATCCAGGGCAAATGAAGATGGTACGCACTGCTGCTACAGTTTGTTGGTGCTGAAGGGATTGAATGTTGTGGAAGGGGTACAATGGGCTGCTTTTGTCTTGAATGGTGTTGAGCTTCTTGAGCGTTGTTTGAGCTGCACTCATTCAGGCAAGTGGGCAGTATTCCATCACACTCCAGACTTGTGCCTTGGTCATGCACTGGGAGTCACAACATGAATTACTCGCGACAGGATTCCTAGCCCTTGACCTGCTCTTGTAACCACAGCATTTATATGGCTAGTCCAGTTCACATTCTAGTCAATGGTAACCCCCAGGTTGTTGATAATATGGGATTCAGCAACGGTAATGCCATTGAATATCAGGGGGTGATGGTTAGATTGTCTTTTGTTGGAGATGGTCATTTCCTGGGATTTGTGTGGCACGAATGTTATTTGCCACTTGTTGGCACAAGCTTGAATATTGTCCAGTTCTTGCTGCATTTGAACATGAACTGCTTCACTATCTGAGGAGTGATGAATGGTACCGAACCTTGTGAAATCATCAACAAACATTCCCACGTCTGACCTTATGATGGAAGGAAGGTTGTTGATGAAGCAGCTGAAGATGGTTGGGCCCAGGACACTGCCCTGAGCAACTCCTGTACTAATGTCCTGGAGCTGAAATGATTGACTTCCAACCACCACAACTACGTATCTTTGTTCTAGATATGCCTCTAACCAGTGGCAGGTTTTCCCCAATTCCCATTGACTCCACCTTTGCTAGGACTCCAGGGTGCTATGCTCAGTCAAATGTTGCCTTGACGTCAACGGCAGTCGCTGCCACCTTGCCTTTGGAGTTTGGAACCAAAATCTTATCACCGTTCATGCTGGTGGGAGTTTCCCATCCCACTGCAGTGAATGAGGTTTGACTGGGCACCAAATTCTCCAACCTCGGAGAACATGGCATGAATGGCAGATAAGATCGTGCCCCTTCTCTTTTGTCCATGTTCAAACTAAGGCTGTAATGAAGTCAGGAGCTGAGTGACTCTGGCAGAAACCAAACTGAGCATCACTGAGCAGGTTATTGCTAAATAAGTGTCACTTGTTAGCACTGTTGATGACCCCTTCCATCACTTTACTGATGATCTAGAGTAGACTGATGGGGCAGTAATTGGCCAGGTTGGATTTGTCCTTTTTTTGTGTGCAGGACATATCTGGGTAATTTTCCACATTGCTGGGTAAATGCCAGTGTTGTAGCTGTACTGGCACAGTTTGGCTAAGGTACGTTCTGGAGCACCAGTCTTCAATACTATTGCCTGAATATTGTCAGGGTCCACAGCCTTTGTAGTAACCAGTGCCTTCAACCATTTCTTGATATCATGTGGAATGAATCAAATTGGCTGAAGACTGACACCTGTTATGCTGAGGACCGTAAGAAGCCTCTCAACACCAGGTTAAAGTCCAACCAGTTTATTTGATGACTTTAACCTGGTGTTGTGAGGCTTCTTACTGTGTTTACCCCAGTCCAACATCAGCATCTCCACATCATGCCGAGAACCTCCAGAGGAAGGTGAGATGGATTATTCACTCTGCACCTCTGGTTGAAGATTGTTGCAAATCCTTCAACCTTATCCTTTGCTCTGATGTGCTGGGCTCCTCTGTTATTGAGGTTGGGGATATCTGTGTAGCGTCCACCTTCGCCAGTGAGTTACTTAACTGTCCACCACCATGCATGACTGGATGTAGCAGAACTGCAGAGCTTAGATCTCATCTGTTGTTGTGGATTGCTTAGCCCTGAATATTACTTGCTGCTTGGCAAGTTATCCTATGCCGTAGCTTCACCAGGTTGACACCTAATTTTTAGGTGTCTGGTGCTGCTTGTGGCATGTCCTCCTGCACTCTTCTTTGAACCAAAGTTAATCCCCTGGCTTGCTGATAATGGTAGAGTGGCGGATATGCCAGCTTATAAATTGTGATTCACTACAATTCTGCTGCTGCTGATTACCCACAGTGCCTCTTGGTGCCCAGTCTTGAGTTGATGGATCTGCTCTAAATCTAGCCCAGCTAGTGCTACAAAATATGATGCAGGGCATCCACAGGGACTGTGCAATGATCACTCCTGTCAACACTGTCATGGACATATGTATTTGTAACTGGGAGGTTGACGACAACAACGTCAAATAAGTTTTTTTCCCTCTTGTTGGTTCCTTCACCACCTGCTGTTTAGCAGTTTGGTCAGTGGTGTTGCTACTAAGCCATTTCAGGTAATGGGGATTGAAGTCCTCCATCCAGAGTACATTCTGTGTCCTTGCTGCTCTTACTATTTCTTTGAATTCAACACAGAGGAGTGTGGATTCATAACTGAGGGGGCACAGTAGGTGGTAATCAGCAGATTTCCTTACCCATGTTTGACTTGATGACTTGAAATCTATGGGGTCAAGAGTCAATGCTGAGGCCTCCCAGTGAATATCCCTCCTGATTGTATACTAAATGACACCGTCTCTGTTGGGTCTGTTCTGTTGGCCGGACAGGACAAACCTAGGGCTTGGGATCGTGGTGCATGGGATAGATTGCCGATAAGGTATGATTTAATGAGTATGACTATGTCAGACTGTTGCTTGACTAGTCTGTGAGACTGCTGTCCTACCCTTGGCATAAAACCCAAATGTTAGCAAAGAGGACTTTGCAGGGTCATCAGATCTGGATGTGCTATTGTCATTTCTGGTGCCTAAGCTAAAGTTGGGCAGTCTGTCAGTTTCATTATATTTAGACCTCATAGCAGTTTTATAAAACTGAATGGTTTGCTAGGCCCTTTCAGAAAGTATTTAAGAAACAACCACATTGCTGTGGGTCTGGAGTTCCATCTAGGCTAGACCAGATAAGAATGGCAGATTTCCATCCCTAAAGGACATTAGTGAACCAGATGTTTTTTATGATGATTGGCAATAGTTTCATAGTCATGATTACTGAGACTAGCTCCTAGTTGCAGATTTACTAACAGAATTCAATTTCCACTAGTCTGGGTTTCAAACCCCTGTCCTCACGGTTATTAGATTGAGCCTTTGGATTACTACCACTGCAGCACCTCCATCCCCAACCAGCAACCATGCTTTATTCACTTAATGATATAACTGAAATCAACTTAATATTTTGAGACTTTTTAAACTTGCCTACCTTCCTTTCATTTACTCTATTCCTTTCTGTCACTACTTACCCGACCTTTAATGATTATTACATGACAGCCCTGATTTGAAGACAACTTCGTCTAGAGGACAACAATGTCGCCTATTTAATTGAGTCGGAATCAACTCAATTGGTTAAACAATACTTATGTAGTCAGTTGAGCATGTGACTAAGTTCCAAAATAAATGAATCACTTTGCTGCAATTCCTCTATCACTGCCATTTCTCTGATGCCACTTCAGATTTAGATCCGTTTGCAGACTGTTTTCCCGTCTCACTGAAATGCCACTTTTTGCTGCCCCACTTAAGATTTATGGCCATTCTTCTCATAATTCATGGCCACTTTCCTCTGTTCCTCTTACAACTTGGGAACTCCTGGCCCATCTAATGCCTTTGAGCAGTTAAAGAACGTTTTTAAGAGGGAGGGTAAGCATCCAAAAGTCGTTGCAGACTTTGGTACCAACAACATAGGCAGGAAAAAGTTTGAGGTCCTGAAGTGTAAATATAGAAAGTTAGGCAGAAGGCTAAAGTGCAGTACTTCGAGAATGGTAATTCTGAACTACTGCTAGTGACACGTGCTAGCGAAAGTAAGAATAGGAAAATTACGCAAATGAGTATGTGGCTTGAGAGCTGGTGCAAAGAGCAGAGATATAGATTTGTGAATCATTGGGATCTCTTCTGGGGCAGGGGTGACCTATTCAAAAGAGATGGGTTACACCAGGATATTAGTGGGACTAGTATCCTAGCGGGGAGATTTGCTACAGTCACTCAGGAGGGTTTAAATTAGTTTGGCAGGGGATGGGACCCAAAGCAGTAGGGAGACAGAAGAGAAGGTTGAGGACAGCATGGAAGTTAAAAAGAGCACATTAAATAATAAAGGCAATATCAATAATCCTAGCATAGACAGATCAGACAAGAGCAGAGCAGAAAGCAAGAAAAGTCCAGATTAAACTGCATTTCATTGTTCGTCCATCGCCATCGATGACGACCTCGACACAGTTAGTCATTTTGAGGCTGGTTGCAGTGTGTCCGAAGATGACTGATCAGGCCAATTCAGGTACGGAATGTCCTGGCACATATTGGACAGACTTATATAGACACTGTAGTTGTTGCGCTGGTGGCTCTGGACTTGTGCAGCTCGCGCTTAAGTTGTGCTTCAGCGAAACACCTTGCTTTGTGAGCTTGACAGCCCTTGTGGATGAGGCAGCACCAGGTAGGGCGGTTTTGTGCCAGTGTTTCCCAGGTGGTCGTGTCAATGTCAAACGACTTCAGGAAGGCCTTGAGTATGTCTTTGAAATGTTTCTTCTGCCCTCCATGCGAGCGTCTTCCAGCAAAGAGTTCCCCAAAAAGGAGCTGCTTGGGTATGCGCTCGTCTGACATACGGATGACATGACCTGCCCACTGGGTCTGCGCTCTTATCAGCAGTGTGTGGACTGATGGTAAACTTGCTCTAGAGAGAACTTCAGTGTCTGGTACTTTGTCTTGCCATCTGATGCATAATATTCTGCGAAGACAAGTCATGTGGAAATGATTGAGCTGTCTTGCATGCCTTCAATACACAGTCCATGTTTTACAGGCATACAGGAGGGTAGTGAGTACCACGGCGCTGTAGACCTTCAGTTTTGTTGCTGGGCTGATTCCTCAACGTTACCATGCAGTGGAACGCAGTCTACCAAAAGCAGAACTTGCCTTTGCTATTCTGCAGTTAACTTCTGCAATCAATAGTCATTGCTTGGGAGAGGGTGCTGCCAGGATTAGTGAACCGGTCCACTGCCTGTAGTTTCTGCCCTTTGATTGTGATTATGGGTTCAGTGTACGGTGCATGAGGAGCAGGCTGGTGCATGAATTTGGTCTTTTTAATGTTACTGGTGAGTCTAAAGTTGTCACAAGCCGTGGAAAATTTGTTCGCACTGACTTGCATCCCTGGCTCTGAGTCAGCATACAGGGCACAGTCATTGGCAAAGAGGAAATCTCTCAGAACAGCCTCTTTCACTATGGTAATGGCTTGAAGTCTCCTCAGGTTGAAGAGCTTCCTGTCCACTCTGTACTTGAGGCTGATTCCAGCAACACTGTCCTGGAAGGCATCATTCAGCATGGCAGCAAACAACATGCTGAACATTGTGGATGCGAGCACACAGCCCTGTTTGACGCCATTGGTGACTGGGAATGCCTCAGAGGATTCTCCGCCGTCCAGTACTCTGGCCACCATGGAACCGGCGTACCATCTGAATGAATTTGTGGGGGCAGCCAAACTTTGATATGATCCTCCACAGGCCTTGTCGGCTGACAGTGTCGAAGGCTTTTGCGAAGTCAACAAAGGTTGTGTAGAGCTCGCGATTCTGCTCCTGACATTTCTCCTGAAGTTGGCGCACAGCAAAAATCATGTCAGTAGTCCCATGACCTTTGTGGAAGCCACACTGTGACCCTGGAAGCAGGCCCAGCTCCAGGTGAGTGACCAGACGATCTAGCAGGACTCTTGCGAGGGTTTTTCCTGTGATGGAGAGCAGCGAGATCCCTCATTGGTTGACGCATATTTGCCGATTGCCCTTCTTGTAGAGGTCTACGATGGAAGCACCTTTAAGTTCCTGAGGAATGGATCCTTGCTTCCAAAAGGACTGGAACAACTCAGTGAGCATCTCAGTAAGTGCAGGACCAGCAGCTTTATAGATCTCTGCAGGTATGGCATCTGCCCCTGGGTCTTTGCCACTGGATAGTTGGCTGACAGCTTTCATAACTTCAACTACTACCAGTGGGTCATCCATAGTGCTGTTGATATCGACCAGGGGAATCCTGTCTATTGCCTCATCGTTAATAGATGACGGTCGGTTGAGGACAGCTTCAAAGTGTTCAGCCCGTCTCTGCAGGATCTGAGCCCCTCTGTAATGAGAGTTGTACCATCTGTACTCAGGAGGGGGGATCTGCTGAGAGATTGAGGTCCATACAGAGTGTTGAGGGCTTCATAGAACCGTTTCAAGTCATTTCTGTCAGTTTCTAAACTGCATTTAGTTCAATACAGGAGGCCTGATGGGCAAGTCAGGACATGGATGGGTAGATGGGACTGGGATATTATAGATGTTACTGAAACATGAATAACGGAGGAACAGGACTGGCAACTTAATGTTCCAGGGTATTGATGCTGTAGGAAAGATAGAACAGGAGGTAAGAGAGGAGGGTGGTGGCGGGGGGGGGTTGCCTTTTTGTTTAAGGAGAACATCAAGGCAGTATTGAGAGGGGATATTTCTAAGGGTTCGCCCACTGAGCCTATATGGGTAGAACTGAGAAATAAGAAAGGAGAGATCACTTTGAAAGGATTGTACTATAGGTCCGCAAACAGTCAGCGGGAAATTGAGGAATATATAAGGTGATTACTGATAATGTCAAGAAAATAGGGTGGTAATAATAGAGGGCTTTAGCTTTCCCAACATTGACTGGGACAGTGATAGCATTAGGGGCTTGGATGGAGAGAAATTTGTTGATATATTCAGGAGGAATTTTGCATTCAGTATGTGGATGGCCTGACTAGAGAGGGGGAAAAACCCGACCTCCTCTTGGGAAATAAGGGAGGGCAGGTGACAGAAGTCTTAGTGAGGGATCACTTTGGGATCAGTGACCATAATTCCACCAGTTTTAAGATAGCAATGGAGAATGATACGTCTGACCCAAAAATTAAAGTTCTAAATTGAGGCAAGGCCAATTTTGATGGTATTAGACAGAAACTTTCAAAAGTTGATTGGGTAAATCTGTTGGCAGGTGAAATGGGAGGCTTTCAAAATTGTATTAATCAGGGTTCAGAGTAAGCACATTCATTTAAGAATGAAGGGCAAGGGTCATAGTTACTCCCGCCGTTTACCCGCGCTTCATTGAATTTCTTCACTTTGACATACAGAGCACTGGGCAGAAATCAAATCGCATCAACACCAGCCAGTGGCCCTCGCGATGCTTTGTTTTAATTAAACTGTCAGATTCCCCTGGTCCACACCAGTCACCTGAGTTGAGTGCTGAAAATCCCTTGTGAAGAAACTTAGGAAAGGTTGTAATTGAATCTATTTCCCAAAACACAGCTTCTTTAAGGCAGAACCAATAAAGAGAGATAAAACAGGGTGAGAAAGAGACTGCTTCTTAGTTTGCTGCTAAAACTGCTTCTAACAGACTGCCCAAAACGAAACGAAAAGCCCAAAGGAAAATACCCATCACCTGACTGCCACAAATGAAACTGAAAGCCTATCACCTGACTGCAACAGCTTTGCTCCATCCCCAATAATATTGCTGAAGCTGTAAACTGCATGTTTTTTTAAAGAAACCTTTCTTAAAGATACACTTACATGACTGTATGGCTCCTTCTCTGTCCAAGACTGCAAGAAACTACAAAAGGTCATGAACGAAGTCCAGTTCATCATGCAAATCAGCCTCCCATCCATTGACTCTGTCTATACTTCCCGCTGCTTCAGAAAAGCAGCTATCTATCAATGACCACACACATCCCGGACATACTCTCTTCCACCTTCTTCAATAGGAAAAAGATACAAAATTCTGAGGTCATGTACCAATCGACTTTCCTTTGTCCCTCTGGTAGCAACAGGGATGAAGCTGGACCAATCCAGCTTTGCCCCTGCTGCCATCAGACTTTTGAATGTGCCTACTTTACATTAAGTTGATTTTTCACAACGCTCTAGCCATGACTGTAACACAATATTCTGCATCCTATTCTTTCCTTCTCACAGTTATGCTTTGCTGTATAATATGCAAGAAACAATACTTTTCACTGCATACTAATACATGTGACAATAATAAATAAAATCAAATAATCAAATCAGATGGAACTATCTCTCAGTGTGCACTATGGTCATGTGATCTTGCATTATTGATAATGTGGACAGTCGATTTACATATTTAGCATTAACCCTATAGGAGAAAGTTCAGTCTTCTGAATTCCAGATTTTGCTCTCAGTTACATCAGGTAAAGCATCACCTGCAGCGGTAAGCCTTGTAGCATTTTCCAGTTGATGAAAGATAACAGAGTGTGAAATATTATCCTCATTGTTCTGTTGCAATGTCTTAAGAGGTGAATTTGGAGGGAGTGGGAGTAGTGTGGAGGACAGGTCAAAATCTATTTATGGTTAAGTGAGCAATCTGTCAAGGGAAAAGATTGATTGTATTTCTTACATTCTTAAATTAACCACTTGATGTCATTCTGATTTCTAGCATACCCCTCTACTCCATAAAGTGCTTGATTCCAAAGAGTTGATTGCATAACCCAGCTGCCTTGGGATTTTCTCATATTCTCAGTGTCAAACTAACGTTGGATGTTACATCTATGGGAAACAGGAAATTGAAAAGCAGGGAATGTTTCCTCTCAATCTCAGTAAGTTGTGGATTTGTTTATTATTCTGTATCATGAAGCAAGGATTTCTAATTATCTTTGATATTGTTTCCTTAATGGGTGTCAATCAGAAAGATTTTATGTACATGGTGATTCTTCAAACGCAATACAGAACAGGCAGTAAATAATGTAGGCATTAACAAATGACCCATGAGCCCAAGGGCAGGTACACAACTTCCAAATTAAAAGTTCATAATGACATTGCCAATGTAAGCAGCACACCTTCTTTCAGTATCTCCCCCTTTGCCCGTTGAAGCTGGTATTGCTTGAACAAGACTAGGGTAGCTCTCCCTGATGTCATGATCAACATTTATCCCTTGACTAACATTATTTAAACTGATTATCTGATCATTATCACATTGCTGTGTGTGGAGTCTTATGTGTGCAAATTGGCTGTCATATATCCCAATTTATAACATGTACTTAATTGGCTGTAAAGTTCTTTGGGATATCTTGAGGCTGTCTAAGGAGCCATATAAATACAAGGCTTTCTTTCTTAACCAGAGCTCCAGTCAACAAAGAATGTTCTTTTTATTTACAATAGTTCATGTAATTCAATATTGAATGAAAGATAAATGTGACAGCTATATTGTGTACAGTTCAGCCTGTGTGTAAAATTCTATCTGTCTCCAGCTGAGACCATATGTATCATACTAGTTGGCTAATTGTAGGTTACTTATTGTAAGAAACTGTCTCGAAGTTACTTGCCTAAGCTAACATGAAACATTTTTGCACTTACTTCCTTCTCAGCACCACTGAGTCTTTTGAGTCAGCTGTCACTGTGGCATCCATGGACTAAGTCACTTTTAATGTGAGATCCCAGGTTGTGGGCAACAGTGGCGAGGCATTTATTGTTCCCTGCTGGTTACAATGGGCACATTGTTCCTATTTCTGAATATAACACTGGCTGAGATGAGCAAACCAACGTGCAGCTCGCTGGCATCACATTCGCCTTTTCTTGCCACATTGTGCAGCACTCTGTGGAAAGAAGATTGAGGCTTGGCTCCACGCTGGTGGAGTGAATCAAAAAATTAGGTTCTCAACTTTCGTGGGCTGGAATCACCGGCTGGGGAGCAAGAGGTGGGAGCAGTGTGAGAAAAATTGGAAAATGCGGTCTTGCTGGAGAGGTTCTCGTTTTCCAGCTCTTGTAATATTTTGCACACCCGTCATCAGCATTTGCACTTGTGGCGAACACAAGTTCAAAATCCCCCCATTGAGTTTGATAAATTGAGTGGCTTGACTAGGCCCCTTCAGTAAAATGTCAGTTCTATTAGTGTGGAACTGGGGTCACATATACACCACACTGGGTGAAAACAGTAGGCTTCCTTCCATAAAGGATATCAGTGAAAAAGTGAGGGTTTTTTTTAACAATTATCTCATGGAAATTTTACTTTTTAATTTCTTAGTTTTGCTTACCCTTTTCAAATTTATAACAAACTATTGTAGTCGAACACATCACCTAGATTATTAACTCAATGCAGATTACAGGGTCAACGGCAGGGTTTTAAGGAATGTGGAGGAACAGAGGGATCTTGGGGTTCATATCATAGAACATAGAACATAGAACACTACAGCACAAACAGGCCCTTCGGCCCACGAGTTGTGCCGATCACATCAACACCTACCAACCTACAGACCTATCTATAACCCTCAATCTCATTAAACCCCATATACTCATCCAGAAGTCTTTTAAAAGACCCCAGCGAGTTCGCCTCCACCACCACTGACGGCAGCCGATTCCATTCACTCACCACCCTCTGAGTGAAAAACTTACCCCTAACATCACTTCTGAACCTCCCTCCCCGCACCTTAAATCTGTGTCCTCTCATAGCAACCATTTCAACCCGGGGAAATAGCCTCTGAGAGTCCACCCTATCTATTCCTCTCAACATTTTGTAAACTTCTATCAGGTCGCCTCTCAACCTTCGTCTCTCCAGGGAAAAGAGTCCCAGCTCCCTCAACCTAACTTCATAAGGCATGCCTCCCAGTCCAGGCAACATCCTTGTAAATCTCCTCTGTACCCTCTCAATAGCTTCTACATCTTTCCTATAGTGAGGCGACCAGAACTGCGCACAATACTCTAAATGAGGCCTGACAAGGGTCTTATAAAGTTGCAGCATTACCTCCCGACTCCTAAACTCAATCCCTCGATTAATGAAGGCCAGTACACCATACGCCTTCTTGACCACCTCCTCCACCTGCGAGGCCGATTTAAGAGTCCTGTGGACCCGGACCCCAAGATCCTTCTGCTCTTCAACACTACTCAGACTTCTGCCCTTGATAGTGTACTCGTTCATCCCGTTGGTTCTGCCAAAATGGACGACTACACATTTATCTGCGTTGAAGTCCATCTGCCACTTCTCCGCCCAGTCCTGCATCCTATCTATGTCCTGCTGCAACTTTTGCCATCCTTCCAGACCATCCACAACACGACCAACCTTCGTGTCATCAGCGAACTTACTTACCCATCCCTCCACTTCCTCATCCAGGTCATTTATGAAAATGACAAACAACAAGGGTCCCAGAACAGATCCTTGAGGCACTCCGCTGGTGACTGACCTCCATTCAGAAAAAGCCCCATCCACAACCACTCTCTGCCTTCTGCAGGCAAGCCAGTTCTGGATCCACAAGGCCAAAGGCCCTTGGATCCCATGGCCTCTCACCTTCTCAAGAAGTCTTGCATGGGGGACCTTATCAAACGCCTTGCTGAAGTCCATGTACACTACGTCCACGGCACTTCCTTCGTCAATGTGTTCAGTCACATTATCGAAGAACTCAACTAGGCTTGTAAGGCACAACCTGCCCTTGACAAATCCATGCTGACTATTCCTGATCATGTCAAACCTCTCCAAATGTTCGTAAATCTTGTCCCTCAGAAGCCTCTCCATCAGCTTACCAACCACTGAGGTTAGACTCACCGGTCGGTAATTTCCCGGGCTATCTCTGTTCCCTTTCTTGAAAATAGGAACTACATCCGCAATCCTCTGGAACCTCTCCTGTCTCCATTGACGACGCAAAGATCATCGCCAGGGGCTCTGCAATCTCTTCCCTCGCCTCCCACAGTATCCTGGGGTACATCCCATCTGGTCCCGGCGACTTATCTACCTTGATGGAATTCAAAAGTTCCAACACATCCTCCTCCTTAATATTCATGTACTCAATCCTTTCCATCATATCCACAGATCTCTGAAGGTTCCCCTTAAGTGAATAGAACCATGAAGAAGGCTTATAGTGTGTTAGCGTTTATTAACAGGGGGTTTGAGTTTAAGAGCCGTGGGGTTATGCAGCAACTATACCGGACATTGGTGAGACCACATTTGGAATATTGTGTTCAGTTCTGGTCACCTCATTATAAGGATATGGAAGCATTGGAGAGAGTGCAGAGGAGATTTACCAGGATGCTGCCTGGTTTGGAGGGTAGGTCTTATGAGGAAAGGTTGAGGGAGCTGGGGCTTTTCTCTTTGGAGCAGAGGAGGATGAGAGGTGACTTAATAGAGGTTTATAAGATGATGAGAGGGATTGATAGAGTGGACATGCAGAGACTATTTCCTGGATGTAGCTGTTGCTAGGGGGCATAACTATAAGGTTCATGGTGGGAGATATAGGAGGGATGTCTGAGGTAGATTCTTTACTCAGAGAGTGGTTGGGGTGTGGAATAGACTGCCTGCTGTGATAGTGGAGTCGGACACTTTAGGGACTTTCAAGCAGTTATTGGATAGGCACATGGAACACTCCAGAATTATAGGGAGGGGATAGCTTGATCTTGGGATTGGACATAGCTCGGCACAACATTGAGGGCCAAAGGGCCTGTACTGTACTGTACTGTTCTATGTTCAAGTCTTTGAATTTCTAGACTAGTAATATGACTATCACACCACCTATACCAAACACATCATGGATATGGTGAAGAAGAGAGACAGATATCACAAATTTCAGAGTCTACGGTAAAAGCCAGCCAAACTACCCTGTATCATTGTGATTTTCTGGGATTTTTCATAATTCTAATTCTTCATTGCCAAGCTACACTATCTGTTTCCTACCATTGGAGGAAAATTGTATATTTGCCTTTAATTGGTGCTTAGCAAACCCATAATAAATTAATGAAAACATTAACACGTAGTCTCACTGTTAGCAATCATTACTTCCCAGAGGAATTTTAGGAATGTGAACTAAAATGCATTAACGTTCCATAAAAGCCAACATACCAAGTTTCCACTGCACAAAGGATTTTTATAGAATATACTGTAGAAGGCATGGACCAATCAACACCTTAAGTCTGATTCACCATTAAATAAATGAGAAGCTCCAAAAAGTGAATGTGAAGTATGTAGGAATGGCTTACAATGCAACAACTCTGGATTGAAATGGCATACCCAGTAAAGACACGCTATATTATAAACTTGCAGCTAATACTTTTAAAAATTGGACACAAGCAGACTGTTAAGATGGATCCTGCAAGTCACATGACATTTGACATTTGGATTACAGACAGTATCAAGCCTCTGGTGAATATCTAATTAACTATGGACATGAGGATACGCCACAGCCATCTGTGGAATTCACACATTTCATTGTTTAAGAATGGGCCAATACCTAAAGACTGAGGAGATTCTCGACTGTGTTTCTCCATGTTTCATACTGGACAAAAGAGCTCGAAATTGAATGGCCACTATCAATTTCCCACTGTACTAAATGGTTTCCCCGATCGAAAACCAGACTCAGTGGGCCTCAGAATTGTTAATCCAGTGGCCACTAGATCAAAAATTATCTTGGGGACAACACCTTTATTATTCACAGGACCCAGCAGATCATCAGAACCACCAATCATCAGCCAGTCTGAGAATCAGACTCCAGAACTAACTGCAGGTCATCAAGCAGCCAAAGTACTTAATTTGTTTCAGTTCCAAAGTTCTCCCAATAGCCTACCTATTGGATACCCAACTACAAGAAACCTCACAACCTGCTATGAACTCTTTACAAGACCTTCACTTCAACTTTAAATGATCAAATTTGTTCAAGAAACCATACGCCAGTCATGTGGGAGACCAGAAATTGTAAAGCAGTGACTGCTTGAAGCATTAAATAAATACTTTTCCGAGGAACTGGATGCTGCTCAGGTCATGATGAAAGACACAAAGTGTATAAAATTGATACGGAGGAAATAAAAGTTGAAGAGGCACCAAAATGGAGAAGATGCATGGAAAAATGCTGAGGGAAGTAAGAGTGGAAATTAGAGGTACTGGCCATAATTTTTCCTTAGAACCAGGGGTGGTGTCAAAGGACTGAAGAATTCCAAGTATTACAGTAGGAACTTTCATAACACCATAAAACATAGAACATTACAGCGCAGTACAGGCCCTTCGGCCCTCAATGTTGTGCCAACCTGTGAAACCAATATCGTCCATTATATATTCCAGTATCATCCATATGTTAATCCAATGACCATTTAAATGCCCTTAATGTTGGCAACATCTTACAATACCAGGTTAAAGTCCAATAGGTTTATTTGGAATCACAAGCTTTTGGAGAACTGCTCCTTCGTCAGGGGACACCACAAACTGCTGGCTCCAAGTTGTGAGGATCTCCAAGAAGATTGTACATATTGATACTCACCTGATGGAGCAGCGCTCTGAAAGCTCGTGATTCCAAATAACCTGTTGGACTTTAACCTGATGTTATGAGAGTTCTTACTGCGCTCACCCCAGTCCAATGCTGGCATCTCCACCTTATGGCAAATATTACAGTACACCCTTGTTCAAAAAAGGGTCTAAGGATAAACCCAGCGACCACAAGCCACTCAGTTTAACCTCAGCAGTGGGGAAATTACTAGAAAAAATAATTCCGGACAAAACTATTAGACATTTGGGCAAACAAAGTTTAATTAAGGAAATCTACCACACAATTGTACAGGAAAATTATGCTTAACTAATGTGCATGAGTTTTCTAAGCAGTAACTGATATGTTGCCCCCCCCGGTGCCATTATTCAGGATGTCTCTGAATGGGCAGAAAGCATTCTGAAGGGAGAGGGTGAACAGCCAGAGATCATAGTACATATTGGTACTACTGACATAGGTAGGAAGAGTGATAAGGTCCTGCAGCAGCAGTTTAGGGAGTTAGGTAGAAAGTTAAAAAGCAGGGCTTCTAGGGTTGTAATCTTAGGATTACTCCCTGTGCCACATGCCAGTGAGGCTAGGAATAGGAAGATAGTGCAGCTCAACACGTGGAGCTGCTGTAAGAGGGAAGGTTTCAGATATCTGCACCATTGGCAACTCTTCAGGGGCAGGTGGGACCTGTACAAGAAGGATGGGTTACAGCTAAACTGGAAAAGCATAAATATCCTGGCCAGGGGATTTGCTAGTGTCACACGGGAGGATTTAAAATAATTTGGCAAGGGGGGAGTGGGAACAAAAGCAAAGGTGAATTAACTGAAGGGAATCAGAGAGTGGGGCCAGTCAGACTCAAAGAAAGAGCAGGCAGGGTGTAATTGCTAATCGAAGAGGTTCTAGAGGACTGAAGTGTATTTGTTTCAGTGCAAGAAATGTAGTGGGTAAGGCAGATGAACTTAGAGCTTGGATTAGTACTTGAAACTATGATGTTGCTATTACAGAGACTTAGTTGGGGGAAGGACAGGATTGGCGGCTTAACATTCCAGGATATGGATGTTTCAGGCAGAATAGAGCGGGGTGTAAAAGGGATGGGGGAGTTACACTCCTGGTTAAGGAGAATATCACAACTGAACTGCGGGAGGACACCTTGGAAGGCTCATACAGTGAAGCAATATGGGTAGATTTCAGGTGTAGTCACAATGTTGGGGTTTACTATAGGTCACCCAACAGCCAGAGGGAGATAGAGGAACAGATATGTAGACAGATTTTGGCATGGTGTAAAAGTAACAGGATTATAATGGTGGGAGATTTAAAATTCCTCTATATTGACTGGGACTGACTTAGTGCTAGGGGCATGGATGGGGCACAGTTGTAAGCAGCATCCAGGAGGGCTTCTTGAAACAGTATGTAGATCGTCCAACTAGGGAAGGGGCCATACTGGACCTGGTATTGGGGAATGAGCCTGGTCAGGTGGTTGTTGTTTCACTGGGGGAGCAGTTCGGGAACAGTGACCACAATTCAGTAAGCTTTAAGGTATTGATGGATAAAGAAAAGTGTAGTCCTCACGTTAAGGTGCTAAACTGGGGGAAGGCTAATTACAACAATATTAGGCAGGAACTGAAGAATGTAGATTGGGGGCAGATGTTTGAGGGCAAATCAACATCTGGCATGTGGGAGACTTTCAAGTATAAGTTGATAGGGATTCAGGACCGGCACATTCCTGTAAGGATGAAGGATAAATATGGCAAGTTTTGGGAACCTTGGATAACAAGAGATATTGTGAGCCTAGTCAAAGAGAGAAAGGAAGCATTTATGAAGGCTAGGAGGCTAGGAACACACGAAGCAAGTGTGGAATATAAGGAAAGTAGAAAGAAACTTAAGCAAGGAGTAAGGAGGGTGAAAAATCATTGGCCAACAGGATTAAGGAAAATCCCAAGGCCTTTTGTACATATATAAAGAGCAAGAGGGTACCAGAAAGAAGGTTGGCCCAGCAAGGACAAGGGATGGAATCTATGCATGGAGCCAGAGGAAATGGACGAGATATTAAATAAGTATTTTGCATCACTATTCATTAAAGAGAAGGACTTGAGGGATGATGAATCTGGGAAAGGGTGTGTAGATAGTTTGAGTCATGTTGAGATCAAAAAGGAAGAATTATTGGGGTTTTTGAGAAACATCAAGGTAGACAAGTCTCCAAAATACTGTGAGAGGCAAGAGAGGAAATTGCTGGGGCCTTAAGAGAATTCTTTGTATCCTCACTGGCTATACAGGAGGTCCCATAGGATTGGAGAATAGCCAATGTTGTTCCTTTGTTTAAGAAGGTTGGCAAGAATAATCCAGGTAATTACAGGCCAGTGAGCCTTACATCAGTGATAGGGAAATTATTGCAGAGGATTCTTTGAGACCTCGATGACTCTATAAAGAATTTAGGTAGTTATGATAGGTATAGAGAGATATGTGCCAAATGCAGGCAATTGGGATTAGCTTAGGGGTTGTTTTAAAAAAAAAGGGCAGCATGGACAAGTTGGGCTGAAGGGTCTGTTTCCATGCTGAAAACCTCTATGACTTTACGAGACAGGATTTACTCCCACTTGGAAATAAGTAAACATATTAGCGAGAGGCAACATGGTTTTGTGAAGGGGAGATCATGTCTCACTAACTTGAGTTTTTGAAGGATGATTGATGAGGGTAGGGCAGTGGATGCTGTCTACATGGACTTCTGTAAGGCATTTGACAAAATCCCTCGTGGCAGACTGGTGCAGAAGGTGAAGTCGCGTGGGATCAGAGGTAAGCTGGCAAGGTGAATGCAGAACTGGCTCAATCATAGAAGCCAAAAGATAGCAGTGGAAGAGTGTGTTTCTGCATGGAGGAGTATGACAAGTGACATTCCTCAGGGATCAGTGCTGGGACCTATGCTGTTTGTAATATATAAATGATTTGGAGGAAAATGTAACTGCTGAGTTTGTGGACAACACAAAGGTTGGTGTATTTGTGGATAGCGATATGGACTATCAGAGGATACAGCAGGACATAGATCATAGAACATTACAGCACAGAACAGGCTCACCACCCTCTGGGTAAAGAACCTACCCCTGACATCCGTCCTATAACTACCCCCCCTTAATTTAAAGCCATGCTCCCTCGTGCTAGCTTTCTCCATCCGAGGAAAAAGGCTATCACTGTCCACCCTATCTAAACCTCTAATCATCTTATATGTTTCAATAAGGTCCCCTCTTAGCCGCCGCCTTTCCAGCGAAAACAACCCCAAATCCCTCAGTCTCTCCTCATAGGACCTCCCCTCCATACCAGGCAACATCCTGGTAAACCTCCTCTGCACCCTCTCCAAAGCCTCCACATCCTTCCCGTAATGTGGGGACCAGAACTGCACACAGTACTCCAAGTGCGGCCGCACCAGAGTTGTGTACAGTTGCAACATGACGCTGCGACTCCTAAATTCAATCCCCCTACCAATAAACGCCAAGACACCGTATGCCTTCTTAACAACCTTATCTACTTGATTCCCAACTTTCAGGGATCTATGTACACATACACCTAGATCCCTCTGTTCATCCACACTATTCAAAGTCCTCCCGTTAGCCCTATACTCAACACATCTGTTATTCCTACCAAAGTGAATTACCTCACACTTCTCCGCATTAAACTCCATCCGCCACCTCGCGGCCCAGCTCTGCAACCTGTCCAAGTCTTCCTGCAAACTATGACACCCTTCCTCACAATCTACCACACCTCCGACTTTGGTGTCATCAGCAAATTTACTAATCCACCCAACTATACCCTCATCCAGATCATTAATAAAAATTACAAACAGCAGTGGCCCCAAAACAGATCCCTGAGGCACACCACTCGTAACCGAACTCCATGACAAATATTTACCATCAACCACCACCCAGTTGGAGGCTTAGGTGGAGAGATGGCTGGTGGAGATTAATCCCGAAAAATGTGAGGTAATGCATTTTGGAAGGTCTAATACAGATAGAAAATATACAGTAAATGGCAGAACCCTTAAGAGTGTTGCTAGGCAGAGGGATTTGGGTGTACAGTCACATAGGGCACTGAAAGTGGCAACGCAGGTGGAGAAGGTAGTAAAGATTGCATACAGCATCCTTGCTTTCATCAGCCGGAGCATTGAGTTTGAAAATTGGCAAGTCATGTTGCAGATTTATAGAACTTTAGTTCTGGCACACTTGGAATATAGTGTTCAATTCTGGTTGCCACATTACCAGAAGGATGTGGAGGCTTTGGAGAGGGTAGAGAAAAGATTTACCAGGAGGTTGACTGGTATGGAGGGCATTAGCAATGAGGAGAGTTTGCAGAAACTTGGTTTGTTCTCATTGGAACGATGGAGGTTGAGGGGCAACCTGAAAGAAGTCTACAAGATTGTGGGGGGCATGGACAACGTGGATAGTCAGAAGCTTTTTCCCAGGTTGGAAGAGTCAATTACTGGGGGGGCATAGGTTTAAGGCGTAAGGGGCAAGGTTTAAAGGAGTTATACGAGGCAGGTTTTTAATACAAAGGATGGTGGATGCCTGGAACTCGCTGCCAGGGGAGGTAGGAGGTACAATAATGATTTTTAGAGGGCGAGTGGACAGATACATGAATAGGATGGGAATAGAAGAAGAAGAAGAAGAATAGATAGAATATAATATAATACAATAGAAGAAGAAGGATAGGGTAGGGTAGTTTTAGTTCAGCTGGGCAGCATGATCGGCCCTTGGAGGGCCGATAGGCCTGTTCCTGTGCTGTAATTTTCTTTGTTCTTTGATTTGATTTAATTTATTATTGTCACATGTATTAACATACAGTGAAAAGTATTGTTTCTTGTACGCGAAACAGACAAAACTTACCATTCATAGAGAAGGCAATGAGAGAGTGCAGAACGTAGTGTTACGGTCATAGCTAGGGTGTAGAGAAAGATCAATTTAATGCAAGGTAAGTCCATTCAAAAGTCTGACAGCTGCAGAGAAGAAGCTGTTCTTGAGTTGGTTGGTACATGACCTCAGACTTTTGTATCTTTTTCCCAAAGGAAGAAGGTGGAGAAGAGAACGTCCAGGGTGCGTGGAGTCCTTAATTTTGCTGGCTGCTTTGCTAAGGCAGCAGGAAATGTAGACAAAATCAATGAATGGGTGTCTGGTTCTGTGTCTTGTTTTGTACTTAACCATCTGGCTTAGATCCAATTATCAATGTGGAGCATAAATTCTAGGATAGATTTGTTGCGCCAAATGGCCTATTCCTGTGGAATAAGTTTCATATAATTCAAGAGGTTGAAGCTTCACTGAGCATAAGTCTGCTGTTGATTCTAAGTATGTTATTTTAAAGAACCTGTTAACTTGTTAAACAGATCAACTGATCTGTCAAAATAGTCCACAGAATTTTGTAAGTAGTGCTTGAATGATTTTTTTTTTAAGAAGTGCTATAAAATTGTTCTCATCAGAATCTCAGCCCTGTTAAGTTATCAATTATCACAATTATTCTGTAGAATGAATTACACTTTATAACAGCCATACTGCACTGAAGGCCAATCAAGTTATTCTATTAGTTCCACTCCCAGACCTTTCCTCACGGCCCTGCATATTTCTTCTTTTCTAGTAATCATCCAATTCCCCTTTTGAAAGTTACTACTGAGCCTGCTTCCACTACATTTCAGGCAATACATTCCAGATTGTAACAATTTTTTGCATGTCCTTTTCCCCAGCCCCGAAATCCCCACACAAATCCCACTCCCTCCCTGGCCTCTGGTTCTTTTGCCAAATTGGGTTTATATTTATTCCAAAGGATATCTTGAGAACAGCAGTGTTCTTCCTCATTTGATTTGATTTATTATTGTCACATGTATTAACATACTATGTACTCTGTCTCGTCATTGTTTGAGATCTGACCGACTACGGTGGTGTTGTCAGCAAAGTTGAAAATCGAATTGTTGGGGAATTTGTCCATACAGTGGACATACTGTTCTTTGTTCTTTGAAAAGCTTGATGAGGGTAATGCCGCTAATGTGAAATACATAGCAGCAAAGTTATAGCTCATGGAATAAAAGGAGTCAGTAGCAACATGCATATGAAATAAGTTGAGTTACATGAAGCAGAATAGTTATTAATGCTTGTTTGCAGACTTGTACAATGTCTGACTTCCACAGGGGTCAGTCCTCTTCTTGATATTGATTAATGACTTAGACCTTGGGGTACAAGGCACAATTTCAAAATTTCAGGAGATACAAACCTTGGAAGTACTGAGGAGCATAGTGTAGAATTTCAGAAGGACATAGGTTGGTGAAATGGATGGAGAAGTGTCAGATTAAATTTAATACAGGGAAGTTTAGAAAGAACACAGAGCCAAAATGAAATATAGTGCACAATTCAATGAGGGAAACAAGAGCAGAGGCTTCTTAGTTCAATTTTTATAAATCATTAAGGCTGGAAGGGCAGGTTGAGAGAGAGGTTAATAAAGCGTATGATATCCTGGGCATTATCAATAGAGATGTATAGTACAACGTTAATCTCTGGCATTTCACTTTAGGTAGGACATGAAGATACTAGGGAGAGTGCAGAAAAGATTCACAAGAATGGTTCCAGGGATGAAGAATTTGATTGGTGAAGTTGAGACTATTCTCCTTGGAGAGAGAGATTGAGAGGAGATTTAATAGAGGGACTCAAAATCATGAAGATTTGGGCAAAGTAGATAGGGAGAAACTCTTCCCACCCATGGAAGGTTTGAGAACCAGAAGGCACAGATTTAAAGGTAATTGGCAAAAAAAGCGATTGAAACATGAAGAAAAGATTTTCTATACGGCGAGTAGTTAGGGTTTGGAACTCACTGCTGAAGAGTGTGGTAGTGGCATTCCAAAGGGAATTGGATTATTATCTGGAAAGGAAGAATGTGCAGGGTTAAGGGGAGATGGCAAGGGGAATGGTTTTAAGTAGAATGATTCTTCAGAGTACTGGCATAAACACAGTGGGCCAAATAGCCTCATTTTTGCTGTAATCGTTCTAAGATCATGTAGTTCCAAGTCAGGATCATCTGTGATTTGGAGGGAAAATTGTAGTTCATGGTGTTCCCATCTGCAGCCTTCATTCTTCTAGGTAGTAGATTTTATGGGTTTGGGTGCTGTCAAAAGAACATTGACAAATTAGTTTTTGTTCTTTTACAGAATGTGGATGTTGCTCAATAGGCCAGCATTTGTTGCCTTTTCCTAATTGCCCTTGAGAAGGTGATGATGAGCCACCTTCTTGAACTGCGGCAAACCATATAGTGCAGGGACATCGGCAGTGATGTTGGGGAGTGCTATTTCAGGATGAAAGGTTGCTGCAATACGTCTTGTATATGCTACACACTGTTGATTCTGTGTGATAGTGTTGGAGGGAGTGAATGTTTAAAGAGGTAGGCAGAGTGTTGATCAGTAGGGTTGCTTTGTCCTGGATTAGATTGAGCTTCTTGCACTGCGCTCATCCAGATATTCCTTCACATGACTTGTAGATGGTGGATAGATTGGTCTGATACATTGAGCAACATGAGAGTGCAGGAAGTATGAGGTGACTTTAACCATCCATGTGAGATGATTAAACTTTTTATGGCACTGCTGTCAGGTCCTCAGAACCAGACTCCTTGCATTAACCTTTTCTAGCCATCTGCTCCCTTGTCCTTCAAACGGAATTCCTTGAGGATCCCCTACCCTCCACCTTCCCATCCACATAAGCATGGCATCTCTCCTCTTGTCAGCCTCGACAGAAGCTGTCAGTGCCGCATCCATAAACTACAAAGCCGCAGTGCTTCATTTTACTCATCTCCTACTGAGACACTGGCAGTTACCAGCAGCCTCCTTTGATTCAGTGCAACTTCCCTTTAAGAGGAGTAGACTGCCTTTAAGAGCTGGAGGTTAGCTGCAAAATAGCCACACACACTGTTAGGTCCCCTGTTGTGAGGGCAGTCAGCCAGCAGTGTAAATCATGCTGGGCTGCACACAGAAAGCATGGGAATGAGGAGGTGGAATAAGTTTGCACGCTGCCTGTCTCAACGGAAAAGTTTGCAAATCACAATCCCTGTGCCTGAAAACGGAAGCAAATCAATATTCTTGACTAATGCCTAAACAGCATTCTTGATACTTCAGATGAGGCCCCTTCCCTCACTCTGGATGTTTGCTCTTAAACGTGGCTCACTGTCGTGGACTTGTTGCCAATAACTGCTGGGTTTGTTCCCATTCATATCACTGCTTCTTTGCTGTTATGTTGGTTTACTATTACCAAACTTACTGGCAGCTTGATAAAGCTGTACACTATCTGATATTACTTGGAAAAGCTGAACACTATCTGATATTCCTCGGAAAAGCTGGACACTATCTGTTATTACTGCCAGTTGCCCCACAGAAATTTCACTATGCTGTCTGCATATGGCCATAAAAGACCCATTTCCACGAATAGGTAAACATTCCATTCCATGGACGTAAAGCTAAACTTCAACTATTAGTCCAGAAAATGTATGTTAAAGTCAAGATTAATTTACTTGACATGATTCCACCATTATTAAAAGAGCTATGAAGCCTGGAATGAATGATTCCCGGGAGATGACTTTAGTTGCTTATTTCATTAAGACAACCTGCAAAATAGCTTTAATTGTGAACACTGTGACATAGGCCTTGATGGAGCAATCCACTGGGAAAGTTTAAAAAGCCTGGACAAATCTGACCTTATATAACCAGTTCAAATGGTTAAAGTTACTGTTACCTAAATAAAGCCTTGGTGGTATAATCCCTTCTGAGAGGCATCATCTGTCCTCTCAGGTGGGCATTAAGAAGATGAGAGGAGTATCTCAGAGTCCTAGCCGATATCTAATCTATACCCAATATCACTGAAACACTATAATTACCATGCACTGACTGTTTCAGGTATTTCTCTCAAAGTGTTGTCCATTAAAATCTGCGGATCAGTGACTGGTGCTTTGGGAGGCTGTGAGATTTTGCTGTGCACAAAGTGCCTGCCACATTCCCTTTATAATGACAGTGTCTACATTTCAGAAGTATTTAACCAGCTGACATGTTAAAGTTGTGAAACTGGTTTGTGGTTTAAATATGCATGTTCTTTCTTTCTATTGTTGCTGCATCTTACATAATATTTTGGTACAGAGAAACTTTAAATGGTAGTGATGAGGAGGAGACTCCAACAATATTTAATGAAAGAAGGCAAATTCCAACCAGAAGACAGAAATCTTGTCTGCGAAATATACCAGTATGTCAGGAAGTGTTGTTCTGCAGATTCTAATGGACAACACTTTTCGAGAGGTACCCGAAACATTCAGTGTGCAACAATTATAGTCCTGAGTGCCCAAAATGCTTGTCAATTAACACACGGGCCCATCCCTATATCCAGGAGGCCCATGAATGCAGCAGCATTTGTTTTCATGTACCTCAATCTGCTTTCTACTACAACAACCATCAGGGCACATTGCAGTATCCTCATTTCAACCAATTTGTACATCGCATAGCCGAACTCAGTGCCTGAGTGCTTCCTATTTGTGACAGTGTGTGGGGCATATCTTCTTATTCCTAACATGTGCTGCTAAATGCTTTTTCCTGTGCCACTGTGCCAATTGGTGGGTGGTTTTATAGCTAGATCCTCTTCCAGCTGCTAAAATATTTACATGGCTGGGGGAATGAAGTGAAGTGACCCAATAGCTCTGCTGTCAGCAATTGCAGAGGCCCTCAAGCTGGCCAACAGGTTCTGTCACTTCAATTTGAAACCTTTTGCTTCTCCCCATCTATGCTCTGTATTTCAAATGCTCCTTCCTTCCTTCCTTCCTCCACTTCCCATGTTACATGAGGGTCACAGCAATGCTGGCTGATCATCCTGCATATCAAGCACAATTTTGCTTTTTGATTTCATAGAATTATAGAATCCCTACAGTGCAGAAAGAGGCCATTTGGCCCATTGGGTCTGCACCAACTCTCCAACATAGGATCCAACCCACATTTACCATTATTTAACATAATCCATGCATTTCCCATGGCTAATCCATCTAATCTCCACATTTTATTTACTTGATTTATTTTGAATTCTATGTGGGTTGATGTGATCACAGACATCAACTCAAAAACTTTCTCTTTCCCTGAAAGCTCAGTAGGAAGACAGTCTGAATGACTAAACAGAGTTAGAATGCTTGGCCGGGAAGAAACCGAAATATCAAAAAGGGAAATGGAGTCAAGCATCTTTAAATAAATTCATCAATTCAAAAGCATTTAACCTCACCTGATGAAGGGGCAGTGCTCCGAAAGCTCGTGCTACCAAATAAACTTGTTGGACTTTAACTTGGTGTTGTGAGACTACTCACTCTCCATATTTTTGGGAACTAATAGGCAATTTAGCATGGCCGATCCACCTAACCTGCACATCTTCAGTCTGTGGGAGGAAACCAGAGCACCCGAAGGAAACCCGTGCACGCACTGAGAGAACGCATAAACTCCACACAGACAGTCACCCAAGACCGGAATTGAAATCCATAGTACCTGGTGTTGTGAGATAGCAGTGCTAACAATTGTGCCACCATGTCACCTGTTCGGTGGTTTTACAGCCAGATGCTCTTCCAGCTGCAATCACACTTATATGTCTCAGGACTGGCACAAAAACACGTTGGTTTGCCTGTACCAGTGGCTGGGTACTTTTGTAGCCGACAAGTCCTGGAGTGGGACTTGAACCTGCGGCCTCCTGCCTCAGAGACAAGAGAATGATTTCAAACACTCCTTTCCACAATTCGCTGAATATCCTCGGTGCCATTCATGCTGATTCCCAACAACTGAGGATCTGTGTCGGGAGCACACACTTAAAATTTGTTGAATAAAGTAATTTCCAAAGTTACTTTTGTACAATTAAAGGAGGAGAACTTACTTATATTACCAAATCCTGAAACACTTAATCAGCAACTTGCTATCAAAATAGAAAATAATTGCTCAGCTGTGCAACTGAACACAAAAAAGGAATGTTTCACACAGCTTATAAATTATAAACAGTTTTTACAAAAAGAATCAGTCAATGCTGCCTTGGCTGACATAGCTCCTTTTACCCAGTAACAACTTCCTGATGAAAACAGTTCACTAGAACTGAGAGTGAGGAGAAAACAATAAATAAAATGTAAACAGTAGGATACTGGGTGATAGGTTTTTCTAGAAAGCCAGATCTATCATCCAATGCTTAGTCAATTGGCCATTACTAGTCAATGTCATGGGCCAAAATATTTCCTACAGTATTACAAGGGCTGAGAGGAATTGAGAGTGAAATTATCAAAGCAAAAACATTTTGTTCAGAGGAATGTATGCAGAACTCTACCACCTGAACCAGTTGAGGTGAAAAGCATAGACACATTTACAAGGGAACTAGATAAGCACATGAGGCAGAAAGAATAGAAGAATATATTGATAGGATTCAATGAAGCAACGTGGGAGGACATGCCCGTGGAGTATAAACATTGGCATTGACCTGTTAGGTTGAAGAGCCTGTTTCTGTGCTTCAATTTCAATATGGTTGTATAACGGTTCTAAAACACCAGATTGCATTTATATAGCACCCTTTAACATAGTAATATATCCCAAGGTACTTATAGTAGGTTAGTTTATTCTTAGGTTTTGCAGTCTCTTCAGGTACACTGACTGCATTCAACAACAAAGCTGTTTGGCTTTGAAAGTAATATTCATATTTATTGTGCTCAGGATAGTGCATTTTGTACCACATGTGTTGCGCACCATTATTTTCCATTTGCCTGTTAATGTTAGTTGATCGATCTGAAATCATGCCCCTCCTCTTCTTTTGTTGATTCACAGCAGATTTCTACACTGCACAATCTGTGACTGATTGTTTTCTCACAACACTGATTTAAAGCTCTGACTTCAGGAAAATTTTGACCTTTTGGGAACTTAGCTGCTAGAAACTCTGAAAGGCATGAGAGAATAAATACTTAAAGCACTGTGAATAAATTACATATAAGCTAGCGTGTCATCTCTGCAGAGCTCCAAGCTATAAGATATACAGCAGGGATGATATTAGTCTTGACTTTAATGCAAAATGGGCAACAGTGAATCAATAGGCAGTTTTATGCACCACACAATTTTGAAAAAGAAAATTCTGATTAGTGGCTGACATATATGGCAATATAACACTAACAACAATACAACACAACTTTATAACCCATCTACTGCGTTCTGTCCGCTGGAGAGTTCCTACCTCAAATCACACACGAGATTGAGTTATTTGGTAGGGAACAGAAACTTAAGTGGTTCCATGAAATCTTCCTTTTGGTGTTTATCTTTGGTGCATTTTCTCCTCTAGCTTAGGCTAAAAAGCCCTACCTACTCATTGGACAAAGGTACCCACCCTCCCCCCAACCTGTTGAACATGATTTTAGTTTCTGTTTCTGTTTACAAAGGGCAGCTAAAGTGAGGCTCCCAAACCAAACCTTCTGATCCAGAGGCCACAATCCCAGCTCTGAGCCATTTGGTAAGCCCATCCAGGTGCAACGGAATATCTACCCACTGTTATGGGAGGGGAGGGAGGCAAAAACATAACTGTTTTATTTTCTCACTATCCGTCCATACACAGAACTGCTTCAATTTTGAAATAGGCTTTGACACATTTCCCCTGTTTGTGAAGTCAATTTTTAAAGTGATTCACAGTAAACTCTCTTTAAGGTTAAATCAGAAGTTACGTTTATTCACACCTTCAAACCCAGAGAGTGATCGCAACTTCAAAAACACACACAAACCCACAATAAGAAAAAGAAGTTTTACAACAATGAATAGCATAAAGAAAAAAGCACCACTGATGCGGATATCAGTTCATGTGATTACCAAAGTTTAGAAAGTCAGTCTCATGAATTTTCCTTCACGGATAAGCTACAGTCCAGCTAGCTGAAGCAGGATTTTGCAAAATTCCTTTAAAAGATGAATTTGGTATGCAGAGACTTGGTCTGCTCTATCAGAAAAACAGAATTTGAGGAGGCTTAGACCTGATGCAAATTGTTGGCCAGCTGGAGTTTAAACAGCAAACTGAGTTGCAAGCCTGGAAATGCAATGTGAAAACCTTCCAACAGCCAGAAGCTTAGGTCATAGAGTCATAGAGGATCATAAGAGATAGGATTTATAATCATCTAGAAAGGAATAATTTGATTAGGGATAGTCAGCACAGTTTTGTGAAGGGTAGGTCATGCCTCACAAACCTTATTGAGCTCTTTGAGAAGGTGACCAAAGAGTTGGATGAGGGTAAAGCAGTTGATGTGGTGTACGTGGATTTCAGTAAAGCATTTGATAAGGTTCTCCACAGTAAGCTATTGCAGGCAATACAGAGGCATGGGATTGAGGGTGATTTCGCAGTTTGGATCATAAATTGGCTAGCTGTAAGAAGACAGAGGATGGCGGTTGATGGGAAATGTTCATGCTGGAGTTCAGTTACTAGTGGTGTACCGCAAGGATCTGTTTTGGGGCCGCTGCTGTTGTCACTTTTATAAATGATCTGGATGAGGGCGTAGAAGGATGTGTTAGTAAATTTGCAGATGATACTAAAGTCGGTGGAGTTGTGGACAGTGCAGAAGGATGTTGCAGGTTACAGAGGGACATAGATAAGCTGCAGAGCTGGGCTGAGAGGTGGCAAATGGAGTTTAATGTGGAAAAGTGTGAGGTGATTCATTTTGGAAGAAGTAATAGGTATACAGAGTACTGGACTAATGTTAAGTTACTTGGTAGTGTGGATAGCAGAGAGATCTCAGTATACATGTGCAGAGATCCCCGAAAGTTGGCACCCAGGTTGATAGGGTTGTTAAGAAGGTGTACGATGTGTACGCTTTTATTGGTAGAAGGATTGAGTTTAGAAGCTGTACAAAACTCTGGTGCAGCCGCACTTGGAATATTGCGTACAGTTCTGGTCGCCGCATTATGTGGAAGCATTGGAAAGGGTGCAGAGGAGATTTACCAGGATGTTGCCTGGTATGGTGGGAAGGTCTTATGAAGAAAGGCTGAGGGACTTGAGGCTGTTTTTGTTAGAGAGAAGAAGGTTAAGAAGTGACTTAATTGAGGCATATAAGGTGATCAGAGGATTAGATAGGGTGGACAGTGAGAGCCTTTTTCCTTGGATGGAGATGGCTAGCACGAGGGGACATAGCTTTAAATTGAGGGGTGATAGATATAGGACAGATGTCAGAGGTAGGTTCTTTACTCAGAGAGTAGTAAGAGCGTAGAATGCCCTGCATGCAACAGTAGTGATTCACCAACATTAAGGTCATTTTAAATGGTCACTGAATAAGTATATGGATGATATTGGAATAGTGTAAGTTAGATGGGCTTTAGACTGGTTTCACAGGTCTGCGCAACATCAAGGGCCAAAGGGCCTGTACAGCGCTGTATGTTCTATAGAGGTTTACAACATCGAAACAGGCTCTTCAGCCCAACTTGTCCATGCCGCTCTTTTTTTTAAATCCCTAAGCTAGTCCCAATTGCCCGCATTTAGCCCGTATCCCTCTATATCAATCTTATCCATGTAATTATTTAAATGCTTTTTAAAAGACAACATTGTACCCGCCTCTACTACTACCGCTGGCAGCTTGTTCTAGACGCTCACCACCCTCTGTGTGAAAAAATTGCCCCTCTGGCCACTTTTGTCTCTCTTCCCTTTCAAATTAAACCTATGCCCTCTAGTTTTAGACTCCCCTACCTTTGGGAAAGGATATTGACTTTCTAGCTGATCAATGTCCCTCATTATTTTATAAGACCACCCCTCAGTCTTCTACACTCCAGAGAAAAAGGTCCCAGACTATCAAAGCTTCTCTTTATTATTCAAACCATCAAGTCCCAGTAGCACCCTAGTAAATCTCTTCTGCACTCTTTCTATTTTAATAATATTCTTTCTATAATAGGGTGACTAGAACTATATACAGTATTCAAAATATGGCCTTATCAATGTCTTGTATAACTTCAACAAGGCGTCCCAACTCCTGTATTCAATTTTCTGACCAATGAAACCAGGCATGTCAAATGCCTTCTTCACCACTCTGTCCACCTGTGACTCCACTCTCAAGGAGCTATGAACATGTACCCCTAGATCTTTTTGTTCTGTAACTCTCCCCAACGCCCTACCATTAACTGAGTAAGTCCTGTCCTGATTCAATCTACCAAAATGCATCACCTTGCAGTTATATAAATTAAACTCCATTTGCCATTCGTCAGCCCACTGACCCGATTAATCAAGATCCTGTTGCAATCCAAGATAACCTTTTTCACTGTCCACTATGCCACCAATCTTGGTGCCATCTGCAAACTTACTAACCATGCCTCCTGTATTCTCATGCAAATCATTAATATAAATAATAAATAACAGTGAACCCAGCACCGATCCCTGAGGCCTACCACTGGTCACAGGTCTCCAATTTGAAAAACAATCTTTTACAACCACTTCTGTCATCAAGCCATTTTTATCCATTTAGCCACCTTACTCTGGATCCCGTGAGATTTAAGCTTGTGCAACAACCTATCATGCGGTACCTTATCAAAGGCCTTGCTAAAGTCCATGTAGACAATATCAACTGCACTGCCCTTATCTACCTTCTTGGTTACCCCTTCTAAAAACTCAATCAAATTTGTGAGACATGATTTTCCACTCACAAAGTCATGTTGACTGTCCCTAATCAGTTGCTGCGTCTCTAACTGCCTGTAGATCCTATCTCACAAAATACCTTCCAACATCTTACCCACCACAGATGTGAGGCTTACCAACCTGTAGTTCTCAGGGTTTTCCCTGCAGCCCTTTTAAACAAATGCACAACATTTGCCACCCTCCAATCTTCAGTCATCTCACCTGTAACTGTCGATGATTCAAGTATCTCTGCTAGGGGACCCGCAATTTCCTCCCTAGTCTCCCACAATGTCCTGGGATACACTTTATCAGGTCCCCGGGATTTATCTACCTTGATGCACTTTGTCATGTGCTTCCTTCTTCTTTTTCTTGACCAGGGCCTCAATACCCCGAGTCATCCAGTGTTCCCTACTTCTACCAGCCTTGCCCTTCACTCTAAGAGGAGTGTGCTTACCCTGAACCCTGGTTAACACACTTTTGAAAGCCTCCCACTTACTATACATACACATTTATGAAAGCACCCCCCCAACCCCCGCCCCCACCGACATACTAGACTTCATGTGATGTTGCACTGTTGCTGGCTAACAAGCAGTTTCTATGCCTCTGATCAAAATGCACTGCTCACCTTAGATAAATAATGGTTTCTGCACCTCTGAAAGAATAATTAGTTGTGATATAGGACCAACTGGGGAGACAGATCCCCAGTACCAGTTGGTACGTAATTTTATTGATTATAATATGTCCTCATCCCTGACATTCAATGGCATTACCATTGCCAAATCCCCCACTGTTAAAATTCCAGGGATGACCAGAAACTGAACTGAACTAACCATAAAAATGCTGTGGTTACAAGAGCAGGTCAGAAGCTAAGAATCCTGTAGTAATTAAACTTCCAATCATAGAACACAGAACATAGAAAAACTACAGCACCAACAGGCTCTTCAGCCCACAAGTTGCGCTGAACATATCCCTACCTACTAGGCTTATCTATAACCCTCTATCTTACTAAGTCCCAGGACTTTTTCCAAAAGTCTCTTAAAAGACCTTATCGAATCCGCCTCCACCACCACTGACACACCTACCACCCTCTGAGTGAAAAACTTACCCCTGAGATCTCCTCTGTACCTACTCCCCAGCACCCTAAACCTGCGTCCTCTTGTGGCAACCATTTCAGCCCTGGGAAAAAGCCTCTGATAATCCACTCGATCAATACCTCTCAACATCTTATACACCTCTATCAGGTCACCTCTTATCCTTTGTCTCTCTAAGGAGAAAAGGCCGAGCTCTCTCAACCTATCCCCACAAGGTATGCCACCCAATTCAAGCAACATCCTCGTAAATCTCCTCTGCACCCTTTCTATGGCTTCCACATCCTTCCTGTAATGAGATGACCAGAACTGAGCACAGTACTCCAAGTGGGGTCTGACCTGGGTCTTATACAGCTGCAGCATTATCTCCCGACTCCTAAACTCAATTCCTCGATTGATGAAGGCCAGTACACCATACGCCTTCTTAACCACATCCTCTACCTGCAAAGCCGATTTGAGAGTCCTCATTAGAAAACTGAGTGGTGCTCGAGGACTGGAGAAGTGTCAATGTTAAAGACTGTAAGGATGAACCCAACAACTCCAGTTTAAACCCAGAAATTTTAGAAACAATAATCTGAAGCAAAATTAGCAGTCACTTTGAGGTGTGTAAATTAGTTGAAGATAGCCATCATAATTTGTCAAATGCATGTCATGTTTATGTCAGCAAGTCATATTTAACCAATTTGAATTTTTTGATGAGAGCAACACATTTGATGTAGTCTATGAAGACTTCTGTGTAATAGGTTTGCCAGAAAAGCTGAAGCCCATGGAAAAAAGGGGCAGGAGCAGCATAAGTACAAATTAGGCTCAGTGATAGGAAACAGAGTATAGGTGAATAGCTGTTTTTCAGACTGGAAGAAGGTAGGTTACAGGAATCCAAGGTTTCAGTACAAGGACCATTGCTTTTTTGATATGTATTTAAGACTTAGTCTTGGGTGTAGATGACAAAATTTCAAATTTTGCAGCTGGTTCAAAACTTGTAAGTATTGTGAAATATTAGGATAGTGATGAGAATGGTGCTGTGAGGAATCCATTTGTTCAACATCTTGCTTTCCCTCAAAAGCCCGCAAATCTGGGGTAACAATAAGGTAAACTGTTCTCCAACATAAGCTCATTGTTTTTCAACATGCAAGTGTTGCACAGTGCATGATTTGGTTCTGTGTCTACTTTCTGAAAGGTCACCGCTGTTGGATAATGTGGTATTTTAGCAGTGTCTTCTGTGACTAGAGTTTCATGTTTCCTCTCCTGAGCAATACTAACAAGTGATGCAGAATGACTGTCATACTCAAGCATTTTCTGATCTAATGGGCTCACTACACCTTTGGTGAGAATGATTTTAATCAACCCCCATACCCCCCTCCCCTCCTAGACACCTTCCTGGAAAAGAGCCGGACTATCAGTCTCTGTGAAGAGTATCAAAAGTCAAAGTCCAAACGCTCAGGGCAGTTGTATAGTTCTGGGGCCTCAATTTTGAGGTCCTCCTTCAACGTCTGTTGATTGACATCGTCCATTGCCTTGATGAGATTTAGATCTACACAGGAGTTTCACTTAGAGGAGAGCATTCTGGTTGTGAAGAGCATATCATGTTTCCGGTATCTGTTATCCTTTATATTGGGCCATTGCCTGCAATGTACCCCCACCTTATAGTTTGATCCCTCCTGGGCCATATAAGTAAGTTTCAGTTGGCTTCAAGTGTTATGTGGTTCTTTATCTGATAAGACCAGTACGCTTGTTCTGGTATCCAGTTTGGAATTGGTGATGTACCTATTGACAGAAACACTTGCATTCCAAAATGTGTATTTGGAGTTTTTAATCTCACTCAGGAAACATTTCTGTTGATCTTCTTGTTGAAATTCTTCAATTTCAGTAATGCCATTATGCGTGAAGAATTTCTCCTTATCACCGTTTAAAGTTTGAGGTTTTACTTCAGGACCTTGTTTCAAATTGTCCAATTCTTTGAAAGCATTCCGCAGTGTTTCTAGGACATTATTCACACCTTTAAGGCTTTTTGGTGCCACAGCACTGGCAAGTTAGAAACACAAAAGATAGGTGCAAGAGGAGGCCATTTGGCCCTTCAAGCCTGCTCTGCCATTCATTATGATCATGACTGATCATCCAACTCAGTTGCCTAATCCTGCTTTTTACCCATAACCTTTGATCCCATTCACCCCAGCTGATAGTATCTTTTCCTCCTAATGATGTCACCTTCCTTGGAGTTTCTTTGACATTCATTTGCCTAAAAAACTGTACTATCACTGAGGGTTTTCTGAGCCAATATTTTTCTTCACCTCTCAGTATTGCACTATTTAGTTATGAACCCCTGTTTGTCTCACTAACTGAATGCTTTCACCAAGATTAAATCATTTTTGGATTGCATAGGTTTGACAGGATGTCATGGATAACACGGTCTCTTATGAGTTCTATTTCAAGATCACCATATTTGTAATCTTCAGCCAAGCTGTAAAGGCCATTAATAGAGGCATCCACTGGTTTACCTGGTTTTTGGACCTTTTTGTTGAATTTTTTATTTTCTAGGATCTTATGCTTCTTAAGTGAAGCAATTACCAAAGGCTTTTAAGACTTCTTCAAATTTGTCCAATGTCTCATTAATGCCTTGTCTTGCAATATCATCTGTTTTTATTCCAAATGAGTATAGTAATGTATTACCTTGCTCAGTCTCAGACTTATCGTCCAATCCTGAAGCAATTCAGACCATAAAAATCTTTTCCTCCAATTTGGTCCTTCTTTGTCCAAATCTCTCAGGTAATATGAAGTTGGAATCCATGCCTGCTCCATTCTTCTAAGCGGTTTGTCTTAATTTATTAACTTCTCTTGCAGTAATATAGTTTTCCTGTGTTGATCAGCCTCTCTATGATAACCATTGTAATCACTGTCCCTTTTTATGTATTTGCTTCTTGAAACTTGCAGTTTTTTTAAACTATTTGTTTGAAAGTATAATTGTAGTCTCTTTTTCCTTTTCATGGAGAATTGAGTATTTACAGACAATTTTCTCTTTTTTTAATTTTCCGCGTCACGGTCACTCCATATAATGATTTCAACAGACATTGCAGAATGCTTTTAAAGATTTGGTCACTTTGGTACAAGGTTCTGTAGTAAAACCTCAAACTTTAAAAGGTGATAAGGAGAAATTCTTCAAACACAATGGCATTAGTGAAATTGAGGAATTTCAACAAGAAGATCAACAGAAATGTTTCCAGAGCGAGATTAAAAACCCCAAATACACATTTTGGAATGCAAATGTTTCTGTCAATAGGTACATCACCAACTCCAAACTGGATACCAGGGCAAGCATTCTGGTCTTATCAGATAAAGAACCACATAAGACTTGAAGAGACCCAGGCTACAGGATGCATTGAAATCTGTGCCCACCGAAAATGAAATTTACCCCTGTTCAGCTTGCTTAGTGACCCGCTAATTTGAAGATTTTACTGTTTTTAAGGATTGCTCTTTACTCCTTAATCATTGCTAGGTTCTCCAACTCAGATGCTGTTTGGGAGTTTTCCACAGACCACAACATGCTGTGGGCATCCCTTCACAAGTTGCTTAGTTGATTTTCTGAGTTTCTCTGCCTCCACTTCTTCTAAGGGGTAGCTTTTTGAGTTCTTCAATTGTGGCACCATGTTTTCAGGTCTGACTTGCAAACTTCTTTAAAATTTATTTTTCTGAGATTTCAGGGTCCTTCACAGCTACCACCACTAAGGCAAACAAATTGCATGTTGCTGTGACCAGCTGAGGAATGATTACTGAGACGTAGGTATGTCTGAATACTAGCCGGTTTATTGGATAAACATAACTACATACAGATATACAAGAGCAGGTGTTACTCCATCTAAGCCATAAGCATTCTCTCTCTTGACTGTTGACCATGTGTTTCTGAAATCGTTACGTGGGCGGTACTGTTTCCCCATACCCACCCTAACCTTTCCAGCCCCAATTACCCTGATACCACGGCCAGCACCAAGTGTCCAGACTGCCAGATAAAATATGGCTGGGCTAGGCGGGTGCTTCACCCAACGTTCTCTGTCCCTCCAGTCCCCGAGTCCTCTTGCTAGGGTTTGCAACCCAATCCTGGCAAGACCCTCAACTTAGCTGAAAGCTTGGATCCCATGGCTTCACCTCTCCAAAACAACCTGTGGTTCCAGGCATGCCACTTCCCCCAGTGGCACCGCTGGGACAAGAGAGTTCTCAGCGCCCATTGCCTTTGCAGTAGCCATTGCCGCCTTCATTTCTTGATTTTGCAAATCAAATTGACTGAAGACTGACATCTGTGATGCTGGGGACTTTAGGAGTTGGCAGGAATTGGATCATCCACTCAGCACTTCTGGCTGAAGATGGGTGGCTTATGGAGTTATCTGTGGAGCCTCCAACTCCAGTGAGTTGATTAATTGTCCAACACCAATCACGACTGGATGTGGTAGGATTACAGAGCTTTGAACTGATCTGTTGATCCTAGAATTTCATCATTCCGTCACATGAGCCTCCGCCATTTGCACTCAAATAGTCCCATATTGTAGCCTGACCAGATTGACTCCAAATTTTTAGATATGGCACAGTCCTGCACTCTTCATTGAACCACAATTGATGCCATGGCCTGATGGTAATGATAGAGTGGTGAATATGTACATGGCCTCTTTAAATTTTTTGGTGCATCTTCACACACACAGTAATTTAAAAGGACTAACTCTGCAAGGGAACTTACAGGCTGCCACACAGCTCAGAGATGTACCACCTGGAGGGAATTGCTTGGGACATTATACTGTATTACTTTAAAGGTTTTATGTGGTTGTTGTCCAAGAGTAAAATGATAATGTGCTAATTTACTCCACCATATGATGCCAAAATTGTGTTTCCAACACCTCTGATCGAATTCTCTCCCTTGAATTCTCTCTCTACTTAGTAGTCACCACAAAAATGTTCTTATACAGTTATCGTACTAGGCCCAAAGTCAAACTTAGCAAATAGTGTTGTTCAGCAGTAAATGTTCATTAAAATAATAACAAGCAATGTGCTGTCGGCACATCAGCCAAGTGGGCAAAATGTATTGGCACAGCAATATTACTAAATGCCATCTAACTCAATGAGAATAAAAATAAGGACAGATATAAATCAGGAGCGATGGAAAACATGAGAGACATAAAATAGGTTGCTAGCTCACTATCACTCATTTTACACTTGCACACACAAAGTCAAGATCGACCTCAGTGTGCTAAAAGAGCATCTCACCTTAGACCTCCTGCTGAATTAACTACTTAAGTAATCAAAGTTAGTTACTTCAGGTCCAAGAGATAGAATCACAATTTTATGCAAGGCAGTAGCCCTGATACCCAGTTTAAAAGGTGGGGGTGAACTTGTCTCCATTTGGCCAGGTCGCTCTGAGCCATTTTACAGCCTTTGGCCTGTTAGTTGGCTCAGGGCAAGACTTTTACCTGCCCCCAAGAGTTGCCAGCCAAATAAATGGCTGACACCTCTCTAGCCCCAACAGTAAGAAGTCTCACAACACCAGGTTAAAGTCCAACAGGTTTATTTAGTAGCACAAGCCACAAGCTTTCGGGGCTCTGCCCCTTCGTCAGGTGAGGCCCCCAAAAGCTAGTGGCGTTTGCTACCAAATAAACCTGTTGGACTTTAACCTGATGTTGTGAGACTTCTTACTGTGTTTACCCCAGTCCAACACTGGCATCTCCACATTATATTCCCAACAGTGTCATTGGAAGTGGTGACCATGTCTAGGACTACAAGCAATCCCCAAGGGGGAGAAGCCATGTTGCAGACTCTCGGGTGCAAATGGTGGTTCCCTGGGGCTAGGCCGGCAGACACCAGCAAAGAGGGTGGGGACAACCTTGAGCAATTTCAGCTGGCTTTAAAGCCATTTTTTGTATATTCCAAGTGGAAGGCAGAATCCACAATCCCATATGGGCATTACCCACATGGTGTCTTAAGATGAGATGGCCATTGTGTCCCTTTCTCTCCACCAGAGATGGTAATTCATTTCTGGATACTTTAGACCTTGTCTGGAAACAGGGTGGGATCCATTGTCTCTCAGAGTATCACCACCCCTTCTTCCCCATTCCCTCCCACCAGCAGTTCAGCGAGTGGCTGACTGTACATCCTCAGCCAACTTTGGGTTTACGCATCCATTAAAAAAAATACACATAGGTCTTATTTAAAGTCCAACATTTCTATGCATAATTCCAACTTTTTCTCCATCATCATGACAGCTTATAGACAAACTCAGCATGTATTATTTCCGCAAGCAAATTAACCATGAACAATGATCAAAACACACACTACTTTCATACCTAATGTGGCATATCCCATGCCAAAACTGAAAATTCTTTTGAAACTAGGTTGCAGCTGTTTTCTCCAGGTGCTGAAGATGTTCCCAGTTGTGAGTGAGTGCATGAGCAACCTTCATTTGCACCATATCTTCAATAATACATTGCCAGAGTTTGGAAATAAAATTGGGCCTGAAGTTGGTAGCGTGATGTTTTACATCACTAATGTTTTTGTGGCTGCCACCAGCAAAACAAACTCGGCAGCATGAAAGTAAATAAAATTGTTTAACATAATCACTATTAGTCCCACTCCTGAGATCTCCAACCTCCCTCCTGACCAAGTTTGAAGTTCATATGCTGCCTGCAATGGGTGCGTCGGGCGCAGATTAATTAGACGTATCAATCCCCAAATCCATTTTGGAGGCCTTCTCGAATTTCACAGTGAGCTCTAAATCCCATCATGGCAATTAGAGAATTTGATTTCAGCTTCAAAAACATGGAATTGAAAAACCAGTATAAATAAAAGTGACCGAGGATTGTTGTCAAAAACCCACTTTTACTCATGACTTTTTGGAAAGGAAAATTGCCATTCTCACCCAGTCTGCCTCTATGTGGCCAATAGGTCAACAATTTAGCTGTCCGTAAACAGATCTCTGTAATGGCCTATCAAGGCATTCTGTTTTATCAAACTGGTACAAGGAAGAGACTCCCTACCTAACATAAATCATAACTTCAAAAACTGAAGACTGAATCTTCCGCTCCCACCAGCAGCAGTAATTGTGGTGGGCAGGGAGCAAGATCTGGCACATGGTCAAAAACCAGTTTCCCGACATTGGGAAATTAGATTGGAATTTTGTTCTTCAGGCGGCTTGAGTGCAGGTCAGGTGTCTCACAAATCTATAGGAGAACCTCATTTACATCTTGTAAACACCCATTAACAGATCAACACATTGAAATTTTGTTCCCCCCTAAATCAAATGCCGTGCCAGTAGGAATTTAGAATGTTTTGTTTCACAACTGTTCATGCGTGGTGTGCACCTAGCAAGACATTTGTCTTTCTGGACTTTGAGGTCAGTAGATGCCGCTTTTGCCTTCTCTTTCACAACGTCACAAGTGATATTGTTTGCCTGTGACACAAATTGCCACAAGACCGAGAACAGGGAAGTGGTGAGACTTAGGGAGGGTGAGGTTTAAGGGTGGGGGGGGGTCGGGGCGGGTGCAGGGAGGGGGGTTGTTGGAAAGTCAAGGTGCAGAGTGGAAGACTAAATGGTGCCATTGAAATATGGTACTCAGACTTTGCAGCCGACCACAGGATTTGACATGTTCCTCACAGATGCATTATTAATGAGATGGACCGTCCAAGATCTAACATGTCAAACTGCCACCAGACTTCATCTTCAGAACAGAAAATTCCACCCTTAGTCACGTTCAATGACCGGAATCAAGCAATAAATTTAAAATGAATTTGAGAAATGGAAACCTCAAACACAACTGAGAATCACTGAAAATTAAAAAAATAAACAACATGATTCAATTCTACATTATTCAGTAACTTGTGGCACAGCTGGTGTTTGTGAGCTCACACTGTATCCATCGGTGAGATAAAGACCTAAGTGTGTACTTGCACAACGTGAAGGCCTGTGCAATGTGGCAATACCACCTTGTGGGCCAATTGAGAACTACAATTATACATTGTATCAGGTTCTTTAAGCAAAGCAATGTAATTGACAATCTTTTTATAATGATGACAGTCCATGTCCGCATGGAGTTAACTCTGGGTAACAATCAGGTTTGGTCTGATAAGTGGTATACAATATTTGCAACATGCAAGTGCCAGGGAGAGACAGAGAATATCCATCCCACCATTAGATTCAATAACACCACGATCACCCAGTTCCCACTTATTATAGGGTTGCTATACTGAACCTTGGACATGGATACTATCATCTCACGTGAGAACACCATCAACCAGGTACACGGTACATACACTTGCAACTCGGCCAACATTGTCTACCTGATATGCTGCAAGAAAAGATGTCCCGAAGCATTGGGTACATTAGGGAGACCATGAAGACGCTACGACAACGGGTGAATGAACACTGTTTGGCAATCACCAGGCTAGACTGTTCTCTTCCTGTTTGGGAACACTTCAGCGGTCACGGGCATTCGGCCTCTGATCTTCGGGTAAGCATTCTCCAAGGCGGCCTTCACGACACACGACAACACAGAGTCGCTGAGCAGAGACTGATAGCCAAGTTCCACATACATGAGGACAGCCTCAACCAGGATCTTGGGTTCATGTCACACTATCTGTAACCCCAAGACTTGTCTGGGCTTGCAAAATCTCACTAACTGTCCTGGCTGGAGACAATACACATCTCTCTAACCTGTGCTTAACCTTCTCTCCACTCACATTGTCTGGACCTTTAAGACTTGATTGCCTGTAAAGATTCACGTTCCAACCATTATTTTGTAAATTGAGTTTGTGTCTTTATATGCCCTGTGTGTGAGCAGAACTCCCACTTACCTGATGAAGGGGCATCTAGTGGCTAGTGCTACCAAATAAACCTGTTGGACTTTAACGTGATGTTGTGAGACTTTATACTGAACCTTTGCCAGGGCTCTTTACAATTCAAGTGCAATCCCTGTTCAAAGTATTTGTTCAGGGAGATATTAGAGATACAAATTCATAATGACAAAGAAACTATGGATATAGGATGAGAGAGTAAGATAAGGAAGCAGGAGCTCGACATGATATCACACATCAAAAGCAAAGATAAATCCAGAAATATGAACTGAATGGATATTGCTTTTGCTTCTTTTTAAAATGCTTAGGTCACCATAATTATGCAAATAAAATATCAAATAACAATGGTCAAATATCCCATAAAGTTTAACTTCCACTGCACTTTTCCTTTTGTTCTGCTCTTTAACTCATGTGCATTAAAGTTTGATTAATGACGGTGTTAAAAAACAAAGGAAAGGATTTGATAAAAATGTTAACTTGTTGAAATAAAACTTAAAGTTTATTTATTAGTGTCTCAAGTAGGCTTCCATTTACACAGCAATGAAGTTACTGTGAAAATCCCCTACTTGCCACACACCAGCGCCTGTTCAGGTACACAGAAGAAGAATTTAGCATGGCTAATGCACCTACGTGAAACAAACAAGAGCTTGAATAAATTTTAAACATCATGAAGAAATTTTAGGAATTGGCAGCTGGGTTACCTATATTTGTTCAAATAATATATCCATCCATTTTTATTTTTGTTTTATGTCCACTTTCTTTCCAGGTCTATTTTATCTGTTTGGAAATTTGATTTATTAGGAGAACCCTTTGCTAGAAAAGGCACTTTTATTAAAACAAATAAGAACCACCAAGCATTGCTAGCAATTTATCCTTGAATATGTCCATTTAGGACTTTGATTCCCCACAGACATCCAATCAATTCCAAAATTGGTCTGCATTCAGATATCTTTTTTGTGGACGTAATAGTCAGGCAGTGGTCAAATATGGTGTAAAAAACCTTTTCTCCCCAAAAGTTAAGATTTACTGAAATTTATAATTTCACGGGGAGACATCTGATAAAGCTACAAACAACAGGAATTTCAAACACATGATGGTAATGAATGATCCACCTGCACTGAACTGATTTTTAAAAATGGTCATGCACAGTGCCATAAATCACAAAATAAAGGATTACATCACAAAACTTGGGATGATCTCCTACAGTACTACTTGGAGTTAGTGGATTGGTCAGTATTTAAAAACCCTGCGACCAACCCGAACGAGTACACCACTATGGTAACTGACTTCATGAGTAAGTGTGTAGAAGACTGTATGCCAAAGAAGTAAATCCATGTGTTTCCCAACCAGAAACTATGGATGAACAGGGATATCCACTGATTGCTGAAGTCCAGGTTTGACACTGACCTGTACAAGAAAGCCAGATACGATCTAAGGAGATCCATCAAAGATGCCAAAAGACAGTACCGGACCAAGCTGGAGTCCCAGGCTAGCTGCATCGACCCCTGTGACTATGGCAAGATCTGCAAGACAATAACAGGCTACAAGATGAAAGCGTGTAAAATCGTTGGCTCCAATGCACCTCTCCCTGATGAGCTCAATGCATTCTACGCCCATTTTGAGCAAGAGGTCAGCAAAAGCACGCCCTCCACCCTGGAAGCTCTGAACAACCTGTACCTGGGGTCACGATTGCAGATGTCAGAGCACCTTTCTTTTGAAGATCAACCCACGAAAAGCAACTGGCTCGGATGGGGGTACCCTGACGTGCACTCAGATCCTGCGTGGATCAGCTGGTGGAGATATTCACAGACACCTTCAACCTCTCTTTACAACAATCTGAGGTTCCTATCTGCTTCAAGAAGACAACCATTATCCCAGTATCTAAGAAGAACCAAGCAATTTGCCTTAAAGACTCTCGGCCGGTGGCTCTGACATCCATCATTCGAAAGATTAGTCGCGGCACGAATCAGTGCCAGCCTCCTCGACTACCTGGATCCACTACAGTTTGCCTACTGCCGCAACATGTCGACAGCAGACACCATTTCCTGGCCCTGCACTCAATTCAGGAACACCTAGATAACAAGGACGCCTTTTTACTGACTACAATTTCAACACTATTATTCCCATGAATCCCATCTCCAAACTCCATGGCCTGGGCCTCAACACCTCCCACTGTGTCTGGAACCTGAACTTCCTAACCCACAGATCACAATTAGTAAGGATAGGCAACAACACCTCCTCCACAATAATCCTCAACACCAATGCCCCATAAAGCTTTATTCTCAGCCCCCTACTACACTCCTTGTACACTTATGACTGTGCGGCCAAATTCCCCTCCAATTCAACTTTCCAGTTGGCTGACAACACCACTGTCGTGGGTCGGATCTCAAATGACAAGACAGAGTACAGGAATGAGATAGGGAATCTGGTGAACTGGTGTGGCAACAATAATCTTTCCCTCTATGTCAACAAAATGAAGGAGATTGTCATTGACTTCAGGAAGCAAAGAGGAACATGCCCCCGTCTACATCAAAGGGCTGAAGTAGAAAGGGTCGAGAGCTTCAAATTTTTAGGTATCCAGATGACTAACAACCTGTTCTGGTCCCCCATGCCAACACTATAGTTAAGAAAGCCCACCAATGCCTCTACTTTCTCAGAAGACTAAGGAAATTTGGCATGGAATATGACTCTCACCAACTTTTACAGACGCACCATATAAAGCATTCTTTCTGATTGTATCACAGCTTGGTATGGCTCCCACTCTGCCCAAGACAGCAAGAAACTACAAAAGGTAGTAGCTCAATCCATCTTGCAAACAGCCTCCCTTCATTGATTCTGTCTACACTTCCCGCTGCCTCGGCAAAGCAGCCTGCATAATTAAGGACTCCACGCATCCCGGGCATTCTCTCTTCCACCTTCTTCCTTCGGGAAATAGATACAAAAGTCTGAGGTCACGTACCAACAGACTCAAGAACACTTTCTTCCCTGCTGCTGTCGGACTTTTGAATGCATTTATCCTGCATTAAGTTGATCTTTCTCCACATCTTGCTATGACTGTAACACTTCATTCTGCACTCTCTTGTTCCCTTCTCCACGAACAGTATGTTTTGTCTGTATAGCATGCAAGAAACAATACTTTTCACAATATGTTAATCCATATGGCAATAATAAATCAAATCAAATCGAATGAGGAAGAACACTGCTCTTCTCAAGATATCCTTTGGAATAAATATAAACCCAGTTTGGCAAAAGAACCAGAGGCCAGGGAGGGAGTGGGATTTGTGTGGGGATTTCGGGGCTGGGGAAAAGGACATGCAAAAAATTGTTACAATCTGGAATGCATTGCCTGAAAATGTAGCGGAAGCAGGTTCAGTAGTAACTTTCAAAGGGGAATTGGGTAATTACTTGAAAAGGAGAAATATGCAGAGCCATGAGGAAAGGCCTGGGAGTGGAAGTAATAGAATAACTTGAATGGCCTTCAGTGCTGTATTCACTCTACCGAATAATTGTGATAATTGATGACTTTATGGGGCTGAGATTCTGATGAGAACAATTTTATAGCACTTTTTTAAAAAATCATTCAAGCACTACTTACAAAATTCTGTGGACTATTTTGACAGATCAGTTGATCTGTTTAACAAGTTAACAGGTTCTTTAAAATAACATACTTAGAATCAACAGCAGACTTATGCTCAATGAAGCTTCAACCTCTTGAATTACATGAAACTTATTGCACAGGAATAGGCCATTTGGCCCAACAAATCCGTCCTAGAATTTATGCTCCACATTGATAATTGGATCTAAGCCAGATGGTTAAGTACAAAACAAGACACAGAACTTTCCCCAAATAGTAGATTTATTCATACTGTGGCATTACAAATCTTTGCCTACAAACTACTAACCCAGTGTCTCTGTAGACCCTCTTTATATTTGATCTCAGTCTTTAATCAAACAATGCCCATCAACAAATCTTTAACAACATAATGAAACAACCACTAATCCACTTGAGTCTTCTCCCAAGTTTATTCATCTCGCCCATCAGCATGACCATAAATTCCCTTCTCTGTTAGGTGTTTATCTGACCTCTCATTAAATACATTTATACTATTTCCTTCAAGTACTACTCGTGCTAGTGAGTTCTATATTCTTTTGGTAAAGAGGTTTTTCCAAATTCTGCTTTTGCATTTATTTTGTGACAATGTTATATTAATGACCCCTGTCTCTGGTCTCATCTGCAAATTGAAATATTTTTCATTGCCTACGCCATCAAACCCTTTCACAATCTTAAAAACTTCAACGTCGTCACCTGTCAGTCTTATAGTTTTGGGAGGAAAGAGCTCCAGTCTGTTCAATTCTGCTGATGGGAGTAATCGCTCAGTTCTGATATCATTCTCGTAAATCCTTTTTTGCATCTTCTCCAGTGTCTCCATATCCTTTTCAAAATATGGAAGCAACAGTTGTCCTCAGTAGTAGGTGTGCTGTAACCAAGATTCTATACAAGTATAACATAACTTCTTAAAGTTCTTAAAAGTTTATTTATTAGCCACAAGTAAGGATTACAGTAACATTGCAATGAAGTTACTGTGAAATTCCCCTCATTGCCACATTCCAGCGCCTGTTCAGGTCAATGCACCTCACCAGCACGTCTTTCAGATATGTGCGAGGAAATCAGAGTATGCAAAGGAAACCCACGCGGACACAGGGAGAACATGCAAACTCCAGACAGAGAGTGACCCAAGCTGTGAATTGAACCTGGGTCCCTAGTGCTGTGAGGCAGCAGTGCTAACCACTGTGCTACCATGCTGCCCATATTCAGCACTTAGTCTTGAGTCTACTTAGAATTAACTTATTGATGGCCTCTTGGAAATCCAAATACATTACATCTACTACATTACCCTTATCTACTAATTCTTTTGTTAAAATCAGTAAGTTTGGTCAAGCATAACCTTCCCTGTAAATGATTTCCATAGAAGAGGAATCATTTTCTCTATGTCTACCATATCAAACATTTTCATAATCTTAAATACCCTCATCAGGCCACCATTCAACCTTCTTTCTTCTAGAGAAAAGAACTGAAGCCTATTCAGCCCTTCCTGATAATTACCAGAATAATTACTGGAAGCATTGTGAGCTGTGAGAGTCAAAGATAATATAGAACTTCAAAAGGACAAGTTGGCAAAATGGATGGACAAGTGGCAGATAATATTCAATGCAAAGAAATGCGAAGAGATCCATCTTGTAGGAAGAACGCGGAGAAACAATAATAAATGATACAATTCTACAGTGGGTGCAGGAGCAGAGGAATCTGGATGAGTATGTACGCAAGTCATTGAAGGTGACAGGACAGGTTGAGAAAGTAGTTAATAAAGTGTACTGTATCCTAGTCATAGAGTACAAAAGCAAGGAGGTTGTGTTAAACTCGTGCAGGATACTTGTTCAGCCTCAACTGTTGTATTATGTACTGTAAAGGGCACCATACTCAGGAAACATGAGAAGGGATTAGAGAGAGTATAGAAAAGATTCATGGCACAAATTTCAGGCATTCTAGTAGAAAACAGTGTAGATGAGCGCCAAGCAGTATAAAACCTGGGCAGAACACTGGTTCCATGGCCATTCTGTTGATTGAAGATGGCAGAGTGCCTTTGTTCAGCTCCATGAGGCATTATGACAGGTTCTACAAGTCACATTAGTCCATCTTTATGGATAATGAGATCCCTGCTGTTATTTTGAAGGCTAAAAATTCCTTTTGCATGAGTCATAGCTTGTCAAAGTTTGGTCAGTGTAAAGCCTTTATCCTTTTTAAAATAATAATTCCTTCATGTCTTCTCGATATGACATGACACAAAGTTAGCATAACTTTCATATAGTTCAATTTTGTGACTATGATTTTGTTTATTCTTCTGTTTATTTATTATTAGTGTCACAAGTAGGCTTACATTAACACAGCAATGAAGTTACTGTGAAAATCCCCCAGTCGCCACACTCCAGCGCCTGTTCAAGTACACTAAAGGAGAACCTAGCATGGACAATACACCTAACCAGCATGTCTTTCAGACTGCGGAAAGAAACAGGAGCATCCAGAGGAAACCCATGCAGATATGGTGGTAATGTGCAATCTCCACACAGTGACCCAAGCCAGGAATCAAACCTGGTCAATGGCACTGTAAGGCAGCAGTGCTAACCATTGTGCCTATTTGTTTATCTATAGCCCATGGTCCTCATGCTCCTCTACCCTATCTAGACTTGAAGTAGAATTGCTGGCGTAGGACTGGGATCGGCAGAGTAAATAGTCTCACAACACCAGGTTAAAGTCCAACCAGTTTATTTTGTAGCACGAGCTTTCGGAGCACTGCTCCTTCATCAGGTGAGTGAGTCGTAATGTTGTCTACCTGATGTGCTGCAGGAAAGGATGTCCCGAGGCATGGTACATTGGGGAGACCATGCAGACGCTACGACAACAGATGAATGAACACCGCTCAATAATCACCAGGCAAGACTGTTCTCTTCCGGTTGGGGAACACTTCAGTGGTCACGGGCATTCAGTCTCTGATCTTCTCCAAGGCAGTTTTCACGACACACGACAGTGCAGTCGCTGAACAGAGACTGATAGCCAAGTTCCGAATACATGAGGATGGCCTTAACCAGGATTTTGGGTTCATGTCACACTATCTGTAACCCCCATAACAACTTGCCTGGGCTTGCAAAATCTCATTAACTATCCTGTCAGGAAACAATACATATCTCTTTAACCTGTGCTTAATGCTATCTCCACTCACATTATCTGTCCCTTTAAGACTTGATTACCTGTGAAGACTTGCATTCCAATCATTATTTTGTAAATTGAGTTTGTGTCTTTATATGCGCTGTTTGTGAATGGAATTCCCACTCATCTGATGAAGGGGCAGCACTTTGAAAGCTAGTGGGTTTTGCTACCAAATAAACCTGTTGGACTTTAACCTGGTGTTGTCAGACTTCTTACTGTGTTTACTCCAGTCCAACGCCAGCATCCCCACATCATGACTTTTTTGTATGTACCATAGAATCTTTTGTATCCACCTGAGAGGGTAGACATGGCCTTATTTTGACATCTTATCTGCAAGATCCCAAATGGAACTCCATCTGAAATATTAATGTATCCTTTCTCTTTTTGGATGTTTCATGAGCTTCTGAGTGGGATTTTCCTCCCCCTCTGCAGTATGTTTGATGCTGGTCGCTGGCTGCAGGATCTTATGGTCCTGCTGTTGCCAATGGAGTTTCCCACTGGGTAACCTGCAACAGGGGTGCACCATCAGCAAGACCATAAGATCCTGCCAGTGTAAACTGCAGCAAGATTTCAGCAAGGGTGTATTTCAAGCATTTTTTGTGAACACAGACCTGTTATTATTACTGTTATATATGCCATACCCACCAGAGGGCAGATTTGTTATGGAAAGTATATAACAACCTAAAAGATTTTGGTAACAGTTCAATTTTCTTCTGCCGTGTACAGAATTTATGGGCAGAAGAATTAGTACTAAGAATTTTTAAAGTACACGTTTACACGATGGAATAGCTTGATAACCAGAAAGGTAATGCTGCTGTGTGTAAAAGCCCATTCGAAGGTCTAATTGTCCTTTGGCGAGGAAATTTGCTGCACTTACATGTCCCAAACTAATCTGGCAGACTCTTGTAAGGGCCTAATTATAATTCATTCACAGAGTTAAAATCAGATCCCCAATGTTGGACTGGAATCATGTATAAACCAGTTCAAGTTACCATGAGGGATTTGAATTACAGTTTTTCAGATTACCTAACCAGTGCCATTATGTATCAAGATAAATTCAGAATGTCACATCTATATATGGAGCATTGTTTGGTAAAAGTGACAGATAAATTATTTCCTTCAGCAGAGGAATCCAGAACAAGAGGGCATAATCTTAAGATCAGAGTCATTCTGGAGTGAAATTAGGAAGCACTTTTAACAAAAAGTTTCCTCTGAATCTTCTCTTTTCCAAGAAGGACAGTGCTAACCTGTCCAATCAGCCATGTAACTTGAAGTCCCTCATTCTGATTAATCTTTCCTGCATTTTCTCTAATTTGTTCTTATTTGCTGTTCTGATTCATTTAATTAGAATTTTGCTTTGGAAGCAAACTAAGTCACAAAAGATGAACAACCTTTTGTGCATAACTTGCAGACTTTCCAAACCAGAAGCATATAATTTTACAGGACTGAAGATGTCATTGCCTCAGTTATTGGAATCTGGGTTTTTCAAATTATTTCTAAAACTAAAGCAACTCTCTATATTACAGAGTTTTGTAGCAACAAGATCACAATCTTGTTGCAACTGCCCTGCTTGCATGAGTTTCATTATCCATCACCTGCCCTTCTGCAGACCTTGCATGTGTTGATATTGAATGCCATACTGAAATCACTGATGATGTGCATTTATAAAATGAACAAAAGCCATTCTTACATTGATCACACTCTTTCTTGATAACTGTCTAAACATAACTGTAGAGCTTTAAGACACTAGGTCCCTGCCAGACCTAACAGAGTATCACATCAGCCATGACGCAGGAGTAGCACACTTGTCTCTGAGTCAAAAACGTTATGAGTCTATGGTCATACTAAACTAGGGAATACCACTTTAAACAGATAACCAATAAGCCCTATCTTGTGGCACTGTTTAAAAGGAGTATGGGGGTTTTTCTGATATCTGGACCCTTAAAAATATTCTAAAAATAGGAACATTGGGTCATATATCTCACAGTTATGAGACCCTACTGTGCACATATTAGTTGCCACATTTTCTACTTTAATGCAGTGACTGCACTTCAAACATTTATCCTCAGCCCTTTGTCTTTAACCTTGGCTTAATTCCCAGCACTCATTTGGCACCTGAAAACTAACCTAAAGCAATTTTTAGCCCCAGGATCTTCAAGGCAGGACAAGTAGGGAGAAAAATATTCACATTTCAGACAGTTTTTCCAACCAATAGAATAGAATAAGACAAGTTGGCAAAAGACAGAACTGATCAATTCTGAATTGGCAAGTATGCATCAGTTCTAAAACACATAAAGAGCAAAGAAGTTCCAGGAAATAACTAATGACAGATTAAATAAAAAAGTTAGGAGGAATTTCTTTACACAGAATATGGGAAGAATTGCCACCATCATTATTTCTACATCAAACACTTATTCACCTAGAGCTTGGAGAAAATACTTCACGTATTAAAGGACAAAAATGAACTTGCTGTTTATTTGATGAATGACTTCCTCCCATTTAGCTGCTGACTCTTCAAGTATTGTCACGCTGTCTTCCCAATCTAACATCCCTGTTCCTCTCCTCAAAATCCAAATGCGTGACCTTTCTGCCGTTGCACGCTACCATCCTGTTTCCCATCTCCTTCCCTCTCCAAAGTGCCCAAACATGTTATCAACTCCCTGTATACCATCTGTGCATGTTTTTCCTGGAACTCTGTGCTTGAATCCATCCAATCAGCTGCTGTGCCTACCACAGGAGTGAAACAGCTTTGATCAAAGGTACAAATTACATCATATGTGACTATGACAAAAGTTAACTAGTTCTTTTCATCCTTCTTGACCCGTCTGCGGCCTTTGACATGGATGTTCTTCCTCCAATGCCTCTGCACCATTATTCAAGTGGAACTGCACACACTTGGTTTCATGCTTAGAACATAGAACACTACAGCACAAACAGGCCCTTCGGCCCACAAGTTGTACTGATCATATCCCTACCTACCAGGCCTATCTATAACTCTCAATCTCATTAAATCCCATGTACTCATCCAGAAGTTTCTTAAAAGACCCCAACGAGTTTGCCTCTACCACCACTGACAGCAGCTGATTCCACTCACTCACCACCCTCTGAGTGAAAAACTTACCCCTGACATCTCCTCTGTACCAGCTCCCCAGCACCTTAAACCTGTGTCCTCTCGTAGCGATCATTTCAGCCCTGGGAAATAGCCTCCGAGAATCCACCCTATCTATACCTCTCAACATCTTATAAACCTCTATCAGGTCGCCTCTCAATCTTTGTCTCTCCAGGGAGAAAAGACCTAGCTCCCTCAACCTATCCTCGTAAGACATGCCATCCAATCTGGGCAACGTCCTTGTAAATTTCCTCTGCACCCTCTCAATAGCTTCCACATCCTTCTTGTAGTGAGGCGACCAGAACTGCGCACAGTTCTCCAAGTGGGGTCTGACAAGGGTCTTATAAAGTTGCAGCATTATCTACCTAATAGCCCCTGTCATTACCATGGTCCCACTTCTACTTCTCAAATAGATGCCACCCAACAGCATCTTCATCTGAAAACCCAGCATCAGTTTCCATCTGTAAGCTAACGGCACTCAGTTCCACCTCACCACTAGCCCTCCCAGCCCCTCCACTGTCCCTAAATCATCAAACTGCTTATCCAGCATCCAGTACAGGATAAGCCGAAATTTCTCCAATTAAACACTGAATGATCATTGTATCACTGAAGAATGAAATTAATGCAGTTATTGAGCTCTTCCTGCAGTTTCTTGTCCCAAATCAAATACATTTAAAACCATTTATTTCATCAGGGAAACCAACTTGCAAGAAAAACTTGCATTAATGCAGCTTTTAATTATGTTACATGCCTTACAGAAACATCACATAAGGAACAAAACTGCTGATTTGCCTGGCATGTTTCCTTGTCCGCAAATAACTTACTTGCTTAGATTGCATTTTGGTTTGTGAATCATCAGGGGAACAATTTGTTGCTGATATGTTCTCAACAAATGGAAGTTATTGTTCAATTAAGTAACAGCAACATTCTGGATCCCTTGTTTTTTTTTCTTTTGGCAATAGTTATTCTACTTCTTGGTCCATTAGCAATATTATAGTAGGATCAATGTTGTATTTTATTATGTTATGGTGCTACAAAGCATTCTAAATTTGATTGACTTCCCATACTTCTCCTTTTGTCGGTGTTTTTGTGATTCAGAGAGCCTGTAAATATGCCTCAATGAGCTATTGGCTTCCAGGTGGTTTTTAGTGGGCAGGTTGCCTGATCTATGCAACAAACCAAAGTGCAGAAGCAGGAAAGGGAATAAGTAATGTTTACGTTGATAGCATCATCAAGTTTGTTGAAAACCCACTAGTGCTTAATTTTATTTGTGGAAGTAATGTTGTTTCATTGGGAGTATATTAATTATTGAGTAAGATTATTTTAGAGTTACACAACGTAAAACTTTTGCACTGAAAAGAGTAGTGGTTACTTTAAAAAGTCCCTTAGAAAAATTGGTAAACCTCGACATTTTGAGCAGCTTTCCTCCAGACGATGGGGAGAGTGCTATTATATTATTGTATTATATTCAAAGTATTGGATGCTAATATTATGAATATAGCCTTTTATATTTAACTTAAACAAATTCAAATGATTTGATTGGAAGAATGACGATCTTCTTCACGGTGGTAACTATGGATTACACGTTAATAGTTGCTGCTAAACTGTGAAAATGCTGTTTTTGGCATTCAGTCTTTGTAACTCACTTCCAAGGATGAGTTAAGAAGGGTCTGATAATGTAGTGATTATGTTACTAGACTAGTATTCCAGAGCCCTAGATTACTAACCCAGGTAACATGAGTGCCAATACCAACCCTAACCCTCCCTCCCCAAGTATCTTGTTCTCATGTTTCTGTTTTCAGACAGTACTGACTCATTTTCTGCTATAAATACATTCTACTACTTTGCTCTTAGATAGTGTTGCCCGTTATTCCACTATTAATGCTTGTTTATTCATTATAAATACTTGTTTATACCATTACTGCTCCCTTCATCTTGTGCTCCAATAAACTTTTGTCATTTAACCACTCCTGATCTCCGGCCTTTCCCTAACCTTCCACTTTGCTCCATTTGCCCTTCCTGTTTTTTCGACAGCATAAAGCCATTCTATTTCTACCTCTCTACAGTTGAGATGGAGAATTATACAGACACGAAACTTTAACTCTGTTTCTATCTCCACACATGCTGCCAGGCTCACTGAGACATTCCAGTATTTTCTGTTTTAATTCTAGCAGTTTATAATTAAGATTTCATTTTTGAAAATCTGGAAATAAAAGCTTGATCAGCAAGACTAACTGCATAAATATTGGATTTTGTAAAAGCCAAACTTGCTAACTTCAGACAACAAAATCACTTGTAAAAACAGATGGTACTAGAATTACCTCAGCAGATTTGACAGTATGTGCAGAGAGAGAAGCAGAGTTAACATTTTGAGTTGAGTATGGCTCTCCTTCAGACTGGAGGTTCGGACTTCCACAGTTCTGAAGAAGAGTCATATTGGACTTGAAATGTTAACTACTTCTCCCTCCACAGATGCTGCCAAACCTATAGAGTGTTTACAGTGCTTTCTGTTTTTATTTCAGATTTCCAGCATCTGCAGTATTCTGACTTTGCTTTAGTGAAATTGCGTGTCCTTACCCAGTCTGGCCAATGTATAACTCCAGTCCCACTTCAATGTGCAAGGTTTTTAGATGCCCTTTGAAATGGCCTATCAAGCAACGTGGCTCAAGGAAAATGTTCACCATCAGCTTCTCAGAGCAACAATAGGGATGGACCACAAATATTGGCCTTAGCAGTGATATTCTCATCCTGAGAATGAATCATAAATGGTCATTCCTATGGGATTATGCAGCTATATTATTTTGACACTGATTTCCAAATTTCCGGTATGAAATTTTCATTGGTAATTATTAATTGGAACGGCACTAAATGAAAGTTCAAGTTAAAGTCAACATTTATGTCAGCGTGTTTTATAGCACGGAATCCAGAGAGGATTAGTTTAAGCATTTGGAGCAGGGTCAGCCAAATGTACTAATTTAGAAACATTGGTTAAGAGTTGAGAGTGCTGAGCAGGAAATGAGGGTGATTTCTGAGAATTAAATTGGGGATAATGGATAAGTAGATAATCCATTTTATGTTCAATTTGTGTTACCCTGAAGCATAGAGTGTTGTTGCAGTTTAGTGTACAAACTCACTCGTCTGTTGCTCAATAAACCTTCCTGCAAACGAATAAGGTCTACTGTAATAATTTTTATGCCTGTAGGCAACTTTCAGGTATTTCGGCATAATGGTTGTTATTTCTGACAGGGCCAGTAGAATTATCTCCTGGAAGTGGAACAGAAGTGTTTTAGGGATCTAAGTTGTGAATCTAATATATAACAAGGTGATTCTGCTTTTTGTCAGTGAAAATTTAGAAACTATAACCTGGAGATTTACGTTGGTATATTCCAAGTGGCCTCCAATTTATTTTTTATTTTGCAACATCAAGCTGTGGGCATCATTACCAAGGGCACCAATTATTTTCCATCCCTCACTGTCCCTGAGAAGCTTGTTGTGAGTCTTCACTGACCACTGAAATTTTAGGATATTGATCTAGCTGCATTGAAAGAATAGCAATATAGCTCTAAGCCCAGATGACATGTTAACTTGCAAGGGACTTTGCACGTGATGCTGTTCCAGTGGATCCCTTCTAGGTAGTAGGGATCATGGGTTTGGAAGGAGCTGTCAAAGGTGACTTGGTGAGTTACAGTTATGCATTATGTATATATTACTATACTTTGTTCCAATAGTGGAGGAGGGAGTGGAAGTTTAAAGTTGTGGATGGGGTGCTTTATCCTGGATGGTATTGATCTTCTTGATTATTGTTGAACTAGTTCCAGGTAAGTTCACACTCCTGACCTGTGTCTATAGCTGGGGGACAGACGTTCAGGTATCAGGAGGTGAACACAGAAAAATCCTGGAAAATTTCAGCAAGTCTGACGGCATCTGTGGAGAGAGAATAGAGCCAACGTTCTGACGAAAGCTGTGACGGAGGGTCATCTAGAATCGCAACATTGGCTCTCCTCTCTCTCCACAAATGCTGTCGGACCTGCTGAGATTTTCCAGCTATTTTCTGTTTTTGTTTCAGATTCCAGCATCCGCTGTATTTTGCTTTTATCAAGAGATGAACAGTTTGCCACAGAATTCCCAGTCTCTCACTTGCTCTTACGGCCATAGTATTAATGCAACATAAGTTGCATGTTTCTATTTAAATTGCTAGACAATCGTTATTGACTACCCTGGAGTTCACCCTGCAAATAACACATGGGGTACCTTCCTGAATCTTGTGAGAAATGGGCAAGGATTATAATCCAATGGACAAAATGGCAAAAGATTAAAGCCTGAAGGAGAGAGACAGCTCAGTGGCACAGTGGTTAGTACTGTTACCTCATAGTACCCTTGTTCAAATCCAACTTGGGTCACTGTCTGTGTGGTGTTTGCATGTTCTCTGTGTGTATTTTCTCTGGGTACTCTGGTTTTATCCCACAATGTGAAAAATGTGCTGGTTAGGTGGATTGGCCACGCTAAGTTCTCCTTCAATGTACCCAAACAGGCACCGGAGCATGGCAACTTGGGGATTGTTAATGTAAGCCTACTTTTGACTAATAAATAAATACACATTTTAGGTGAAAGATGACCAAACCCAAAATAGAAAGTCTAAATGTCATTCACTTGACAAGGAAAAGCAGTGACATAACTGACCTGATAATAAGAAAAGGGCGGCACGGTAGCACAGTGATTAGCATTGCTGCTTCACAGCTCCAGGCACCTGGGTTCGATTCCCAGCTTGGGTCACTGTCTGTGTGGAGTTTGCACATTCTCCTCGTGTCTACCTGGGTTTCCTCTGGGTGCTCCAGTTTCCTCCCACAGTCCACAGATGTGTGGGTTAGGTTGATTGGCCGTGCTAAAAATTGCCCTTAGTGTCCTGAGATGCATAGGTTAGAGGGATTAGTGGGTAAATATGTAGGGATATGGGGGTAGGGCCTGTGTGTGATTGTGATCAGTGCAGACTCGATGGCCCAAATGGCCTCTTTCTGCACTGTAGGGTTTCTGTGATTTCTATGATTTCTTTCTATGAAAAGCAGTGCAAATCACGGATCTCCAGGAAACAAAGCAGAAGGACAGAAAAGCAAGAGAAATTGGTAGTGAATATAGACATTACTACCATGGATAGGATGGGAGAAGAAAGAAATGGTAACGGAATAATATTTAAGCAAGGAAATGAAAAACAAGGTGCTGTCAGAGATAGAATCACTGGTTGAATCATCAAAGTAAAACTAGAAATCAGAGACAAAATATGGAACATTGATCATTTCTATGCACCAAAGGAGGAAGAAATATTCTGGGAACAGATGGACAATGCAATTCAAACAATACCAAACAGTGACAGAATACTGGTAGCAGGAGCTCTAAAAAGAAGTGTTAGGAGAAAAAGAGCAGGATATGAGGTTATCCACAGTGGAGACAATTTTGGAGAAGAAAATGAAGCAAGTACCAAGAATCTGGCTTTTTCTGTATCATATTAATTAATAATACTAAACACCTGGTAACAAAAGTACAGAAACTACCTTATAACCTACAGAGGAAGACAGCTAGATTACATCTTGGTTAGAAAAGAACATACAAAGGAAGCAAGAACCGTAAATTCTTTCCAAAGGAAGTAGTGACCACCCAATGTGGTGTGCGA